>NC_135714.1:61415443-62103050 GCF_964656455.1 Halichoerus grypus
TACTTATTTGAGAGAGAGAGAGAGAGAGAGAGAGCATGAGAGGGGAGAGGGTCAGAGGGAGAAGCAGACTCCCCGCTGAGCAGGGAGCCTGATGTGGGACTCGATCCTGGGACTCCGGGATCATGACCTGAGCCGAAGCCAGTCGCTTAAACAACTGAGCCACCCAGGCGCCCCCCACCTTTTTTTTAATCCATTCTGATACCCTATGTCTTTTGATTGGAGCGTTTAGTCCATTTATATTCAGAGTGATTATTGATATGAATTTAGTGCCATTTCATTACTTAAGTCATTTTAAGAGCTTTTCTGTTCCTTTCTAGTCTTTTTAAAATTTTTTACTTAAATTCAATTTAATTAACATATACTGTATTAGTTTGAGGTAGAATTCAGTGATTTATCAGTTGCATTCAACACCTAGTGCTCATTACTTCAAGTGCCCTCCTTAATACCCATCAGTTGCCCCATCCCCCCACCCATCTCCCCTCCAGCAACCCTTAGTTTGTTCCCTATAGTTAAGAGTCCCTTATGGTTTGCCTCCCTCTGTTTTCCTTATTTTATTTTTTCTTCCCTTCCCCTATGTTCATTTGTTTTTCTTAAATTCCACATATGAGTGAAATCATACGGTATTTGTCTTTCTCTGACTTATTTCACTTAGTATAATATCTTCTAGTTCTACCCATGTCATTGCAAATGGCAAAGTTTCATCCTTTTAATGGCTGAGTAATAATCCATTTTTAGCTTCATCCATTCATCCGTCGATGGATATCTGGGCTCTTTCCATAGTTTGGCTATTGTGGACATTGCTGCTGTGAACATTGGGGTGCAGTTGCCCCCTTGAATTACTGAACCATTTGGGTAAATACTGTACCATTTGGATAAATACCCAATTGCTGGGTCATAGAGTAACTCTATTTTTTAACTTTTTGAGGAACCTCCATACTGTTTTCCAGAGTGGGTGCACCAGCTTGCATTCCCACCAACAGTGTAAGAAGGTTCCTCTTTCTCCACATCCTCACCCACATCTGTTTCCTGAATTGTTAATTTTAGTCATACTGAATGGTGTGAGGTGGTATCTTGTTGTGGTTTTGATTTGTATGTCCCTGATGCCGAGTGATGTGGAACATTTTTTCATGTGTTTATTGGCCATTTGTATGTCTTTGGAGAAATGACTGTTCGTGTCTTCGGCCCATTTGATTGGATTATTTGTTATTTGGGTGCAGAGTTTGATAAGTTCTTTATAGATATTTGGATACTAGCCCTTTATTTATTTTTTTGAAAATATGAATAGGGAAACCATTTATTCTGCATACTTATATTATAACTTGTACCTTTGCTGAATATCCTTATTTTTTTAAATTTAATTTTATTATATTAGTTGCCATACAATACATCATTAGTTTTTGATGTAGTGATCCACGATTCATTGTTTTCGTTTAACACCAAGTGCTCCATGCAGTACGTGCCCTCCTTAATACCCATCACTGGGATAACCCATCCTCCCACCCCCCTCCCCTCTAAAACCCTCAGTTTGTTTCTCAGAGTCCATAGTCTCTCCTGGTTTATCTCTCCCTCCGATTTCCCCCCTTCATTTTTCCCTTCTCCTAATGTCCTCCATGCTATTCCTTAATCTGTGATGTCATTTGCAAATATCTTCTCTTATTCTGTAGGTTCCCTTTTAGTTTTGTTGGCTGTTTCCTTTGCTGTGCAGAAGCTTTTTATCTTGAAGTCCCAATAGTTCATTTTTTAAAAATTTTATTTTATTATGTTATGTTAGTCACCGTACATAGTCCAATAGTTCATTTTTGCTTTTGTTTCCCTTGCCTTTGGAGATGTGTCTAGCAAGAAGTTGCTGCCTGTGTTCTCCTCTAGGATTTTGATGAATTCCTATCTCATATTAGGTATTTCATCCAGTTTGAGTCTATTTTTGTGTATTGTGTAAGGAAATGGTCCAGTTTCATTCTTCATGTCGCTGTCCAATATTCCCAACACTATTTGTTGAAGAGACGGTCTCTCTCTTTTTTTTTTTTTTTCCATTGGATGCTCTTTCCTGCTTTGTCCAGAGTTGAGGGTCCATTTCTGGGTTCTCTATTCTATTCTGTTCCATTTATCTATGTGTCTATTTTTGTGCCTGTACCATGCAGTCTTGATGATTACAATTTTGTAATACAGTTTGAAGTCTGGAATTGTGATGTCTCCAGGTTTGGTCATCTTTTTCAACATTTCTTTGGCTATTCAGGGTCTTTTGTGGTTCCATACAAATCTTAGGATTATTTGTTCCAACTCTGTGAAAAATGTTGATGGTATTTTGATAGGGATTGCATTAAATGTATAGATTGCTTTGGGTAGTACATTTTCACAATATTCTTCCAATCCATGAGCATGGAATATTTTTCCATTTCTTTGTGTCTTCCTCAATTTCTTTCATAAGTATTCTATAGTTTTTAGAGTACAGATCCTTTACCTCTTTGGTTAGGTTTATTCCTAGGTATCTTATGGTTTTGGGTGCAATTATAAATGGAATCGATTCCTTAATTTCTTCTGCCTCATTGTTAATGTATAGAAATGCAACTGATTTCTGTGCATTGATTTTTATATCCTGCCACTTTGCTGAATTCCTGTATCGGTTCTAGCAATTTTGAGGTAGAGCCTTTTGGGTTTTCAACATAGAGTATCATGTTCTCTGCGAAGAGTGGAAATTTGACTTCTTTGCCAATTCAGATGCCTTTTATTTCTTTTTGTTGTCTGATTGTTGAGGCTAGGACTTCTAGTCCTATGTTGAAAAATAGTGGGGAGAGTGGACATCCCTTTTGTGTTCCTGATGTTAGGGGCAAAGCTCTGTTTTTCCCTGTTGAGGATGATATTTGTGTATTTGCTGTGGGTTTTTTGTTTCATTTTTTGTATATGGCTTTTATGATACTGAGGCATGTTCCTCTATCCCTTCGTGGCAGAAAGTTTTGATCAAGACAGCATGCTGTATTTTGTCAAATCTTTTTCTGTATCTATTGAGAGGACCATATGGTTCTTGTCCTTTTATTAATGTGGTATATCACATTGATTTGTGGATGTTGAACTACCCTTGCAGCCCAGGAATACACACCACTTGGTCAAGGTGATTAATCCTTTTAATGTACTGTTGGATCCTATTGGCTAGTGTCTTGGTGAGAATTTTTGCATCCATGTTCATCAGGGATATTGGTCTGTAATTCTCCTCTTTTTGATGGGGTCTTTGTTTGGTTTGTGATCAAGATAATGCTGGACTCATAGAATGAGTTTGGGAGTTTTCCTTCCATTTCTATTTTTTGAAACAGCTTCAGAAGATTAGATATTAGTTCCTTAAATGTTTGGTAGAATTCCCTTGGGAAGCCACCGATTCCTGGACTACTCTTGTGTGTTGGGAGATTTCTTGATTACTGCTTCAAGGTCCTTGCTGGTTATGGGTCTCTTCAGGTTTTCTATCTCTTCCTGTTTCAGTTTTGGTAGTTTATACATTTCTAGGAATGTACCCATTTCTTCCAGATTGCCTAATTTATTGGCATATAGTTGGTCATAATATGTTCTTATAATTGCTTGTATTTCTGTGGTGTTGGTTGTGATCTCTCCTCTTTCATTCATGATTTTATTAGCGTCCTTTCTATTTTTTTTCTAAATTTATTTGTTAGAGGACAGTGTGTGCACAAGCAGGGGGAGTGGCAGGCAGAGGGAGAGGCAGACCCCCCACTGAGCAAGGAGCCTAATGTGGGACCCAATCCCAGGATCCTGGGATCATGACCTGAGCTGAAGGCAGATGCTTAACTGACTGAGCCACCCAGGCATCTCCATTCTCTTTTCTTTTTGACCAGTCTGGCCAGGGGTTTATCAATCTTATTAATTATTTCAAAGAACCAGCTCCTAGTTTTTTTTATCTGTTCTAACTGTTCTTTCAGTTTCCATTTCATTGATTTCTCCTCTAATCTTTATTCTCTTCTCCTGCTGGGTTTAGACTTTATTTGCTGTTTTTCCAGCTCCTTTAGGTGTAAGGTTAGGTAGTGTTTTTGAGACTTCCCTTGTTTCTTGAGAAAGGTTTGTATTGCCATGTACTCCCCTGTTAGGACTGCCTTGCTGCATTCCAAAGGTCATGAACTGTTTTCATTTTAATTTGCTTCCATGTATTTTTTTTTAAATTCTTCAATTTCCCAGTTCACCCATTCATTCTTTAATAGGATGCTGTTAACCTCCATGTATTTGTGGTCCTTCCAAATTTTTTCTTGTAGTTGACTTCAAGTTTTGAAGCATTGTGATTTGAAAATATGTATGGAATAATTTCAATCTTTTTGTACTAGTGGAGACCTGATTTGTGACTCAGTATGTCATCTATTCTGGAGGATGTTTCATTTGCACTTGAGAAGAATGTGTACTCTGTTGCTTTAAGATGAAATGCTCTGAATATATCTGTTAAGTCCATCTGGTCCAGTGTCATTCAAAGCCAGTGTTTCCTTTGATCTTCTGCTTAGATGATCAGTCTGTTGCTGTAAACGGGGTGTTAAAATCCTGTACTATTGTAATATCAATGTGTACCTTTTAATTTTGTTAAATGGTTTATAAACTTGGCTGCTCCCAAGTTAGGGGCATTACATACATACAACTGTTAGATCTTCTAGTTGGATAGACTTTTATTATGACATAGTGTCCTTCTTCAACTCTTATTACAGTCTTGCATTTAAAATCTAGTTTGTCTGATATAAGGATGGCTACTCCAGCTTTCTTTTAGTGTCCATTGGCATGATAGTTCTCCACCCCCTCACTTTCAATCTAGAGGTGCCTTTGGGTCTAAAATGAGTCTCTTGTAAGCCACATATCAATGGGTCTTGTTTTTTCTATGCATTCTGATACTCTGTCTTTTGATGGGAGCTCTTAATATATTTACATTCAGAATAATGATTGAAAGATAGGATTTTAGTACCATTATATTACCTGTGAAGTCGCTGTTCCTATAGATTGTCTCTGTTCCTTCCTTGTCTTTGAGTGAAGAGAGCTCAAAGGTAATGAAGAATCCCCTTTAATTCATGGAGGGCTGGTTTAGTTCACAAATTTCTTTATTTTTTGTTTGTCTTGGAAACTCTTTATCTGTCCTATTCTGAATGATAGCCTTGCTGAATAAAGTACTCTTGGTTGCATATTTTTCTCATTTAGTACCCTGAATATATCATGCCAGCCCTTTCTGGCCTGCCAGGTCTCTGTGGACAGGTCTGCTCCCAGCCTTATGTTTCTACCCTTGTACGTTAAGGACCTTTTGTCCCAAGCTGCTTTCAGGATTTTCTCTTCAACTTTGAAGTTTGCAAGTTTCATTTTTATATGTCGAGGTATTGACCTATTTTTTTGAGACAGGGTTCTCTGTGTTTCCTTACCCAGATCAGGGAAGTTATCATCTATAATTTGTTCAAATAAACCTTCAATCCCTCTCTCCTGTTCATCTTCTGGGACCCTTATTATCTGGATATTATTTCATGTTATGGAATCATTGAGTTCTCAAAGTCTCCCTTCATGATCTAGTAGTTGCCTGTCTTTTCAGCTTCCTTATTTTTGATCATTTTGTCTTCTGTGTCACTCTCTCTTCTGCCTTTTTTATCCTTGCTACTAAAGCCTCCATTTGTGACTGCATCTCAGTAATAGCATTTTTAATTTGGCTTGATGAGATTTCAGTTTTTATTCCTATGGTAAGGGTTGTTCCCTAGTGTCCTCTATGCTTTGTTTCATGTCCAGCTAGTGTCTTTATAATCATTGTTTTAAATTCTAGTTCAGACATTTTACTTATATCTATATTGATTTAAATCCTTGGTGCTCAGCATTACCTCCTGTTATTTCTGTTCAGAAAAGAAAGAAAAAACCCCAGCAAGAACAGCTGTAAAAAAAACTTCAGGAAGTGTTTGTGTATGCTGTGTACACTCTGCTGTTGTGTTTTGGCTACTCTTTCCCACTGGTTCTTCATCTACAGAGTTCCTTCTTGCTTGTAATGGACAGTGTTTGGACCTTTAAGTAGATGTGCTTTGATTTGTTTGTCAAGATAAGCCTATAAAGGAAAAGAAAAAAATAAAAATAAAAACAATACACAAAAGCCTGATCCAAGGCAATAGAAAAAGAAAAGGAACACAAATGCAAACAGAATCAACTATAAGCCTGATTCTAAAAAATAAGAAAGAAGGAAGAAAGAGTAGGGAAAGAAGAAAAGAGAAAAATAAGAAGCCTGATCTGAAAAATAAGCAGGAAACAAATGAACCAACCAATGAACAAAAGATTATAAACCTGACAAAAAAGAGAAAAGAAAAAAATATATATAAAATAAAGGATAAAGAATAAAAAATTATAAATAGAAAAAAATTTCTAAAAATTAAGAGGAAAAAAACCAAGCCTGGTCCTATTTCCCACTGGAAGCTGTTGAATTTTATTTAATGAGTGGACTTGGTATATGGCAGGGGGTGGACGGGACGGGGGGGAAGGGGAGCCTGTGTTGGTCTGCCAAAGGAGAGGCCTGCTTTGGTGGCTCACAAGCTGACTTACTCTTGTAAAGATGCCCCTGCCTGCCAGGTGTGTGTGTGTGTGTGTGTGTTGGGGGGGCAGGGTTTAGTGTAGGGGGCTCCAGACTCCACTGGAGCTGCTGTGTTTCTCTCTGAAGTCTGACTGCTGGTAGGTGGGAAGAGGAAAGGTGGTTGCTGGAAGAAGGATATGGTGTCACCCCACCCTCTTGTCCCTGGAGAGTACAACTCCTGGCCACCGCTGTTCAGGAGGCCCTCTTAGAAAAGCGAACAATATCCTGTGCCCCAGGCTTTTGTCAGTTCCTTGTCCTTAACCTGTCTGTGCCCTGGCTGTAGGCACACCCGGAGCCACAGATCTCCTGTATTTTATCTCTGGCCAGTGGCTGGGATTCAAAACTCCAAGTTTTAAAAGGTCTTCTAAGGAACAGGCCCACTCCCGACCCCCAGAGGAGGGGCTCTGGGCATGCCCAGCACCGTCCTTACTTGGAAAAGCTGTCATACAGTGCACATGCAGAGGCTAGAGTTCATTGTAATGCTCCCGAAAAGCTGGAACCAGGTTATTGGCCCTCCGCACTCAACTCAGTCCCTTACTCTTTTCTGTCCCAGAAAAGCTGTCTCTGTGGCTTGAATCTATTGAGGCAGACAGCAAAAAGTGGCAGCCAGGTTACCTGCAATTTGCTCCTGTCTCTTTTTGCTCAGTTTTGCAGAAATGCAGCCATTTGGTGCACACACACAGAGGCTTAAGCCTATTGTGGCTCACAGGGAAAAGTTGAGGTTTTCTGCCCTCTGAATGTACCTCTGAATCTGCTGATGAGCACTGCTCAATGGCTCCCAGCTGAACTTTTGTTCTTGGAGAGGCAAAGTAAGTTCTTCCAAATGACCTTTGGAAGGGGAGCCACCTCTCCCTGTACAACCCAGGGGATCTCCTCACAGTGGCTTATTGTGTGGTCCCTGCCTTCGGAGTGCTCTCCTACTTTTTCCCTCTCCCCGACTTTGCTCTGGGAAAATGGTTCTCTCCCCTTGTGGCCTTGGGGCTTTCCTCTCCCACAGTTCATGGCTCTGAACCTCACATCTGCCACATTCTCTCCCTCCAACTGTGCAGATTGTTTCCTTAATCCTTTGGTCATCTTCCTAGTTCAAAAGAGTTGAATGTTGATCTCGCTGTATTTGAAGGAGGAGGCAAGTTCAGGGTCCCCCTACTACTGTGCCATCTTAACTCCACCCCTTGATTCCTGTTCTTCTTTTCCTTCCCACTCAGTCTCCTTTAATATTTCTTGCAGCAGTGGTTTAGTGGTCACAAACTCCTGTAATTTTGGTCTGTGAAACTCTTTATCACTCTTTCTATTCTGAATGATAGTCTTGCTGGATAAAGTGTTCTTGGCTGCATTTTCTCCCTTTAGCATGTTGAATATATCCTGCCACTCTCTTCTGGCCTGCCAAGTTTCTGTGGAAAGATCTGCTGCTAACTTTGTCTTCCCTTGTAAGGGTTTTTCCCTTTTCCCTTGCTGCTTTCATGATTTTTTCCTTATCTCTATATTTTGCAAATTTAACCATGGTAGGTCTTGGTGTTGGCCTGCTTTTGTTGATTTTGTTGGGGGTTCTCTGTGCCTCCGGATTTGGATGTCTGTTTCCTTCTGAGATTAAGGAAGTTTTCAGTTAAAATTTCCTCAAACCCTCTGCCTCTTTTTCCCTCTTCTGGGACTCTTATGATACAAATGTTATGCTTTATGGAGTCACTGAGTTCCCTAAATCTACATTTGTGATCCAATATTTTTCTCTTCAGCTTCATTATTTTCCATAATTTTTTATATATTCATCACTTATTCATTCCTGCTTCTTCCATCCTTCTGGTCACTACATCCAATTGGTTTTGAATCTGTTACTGCATTTCTCATTTTGGTCTAATTTTTAGGTCCTTTATCTGTAGTAAGGGACTCCCTGGTATCTTCTATGCCTTACTCAAGCCAAGCCTAGTGTCCTTATGATTATTGCCTTAAATTCTGGCTCAGGCATAATATTTGTTTCTTTTTAAAAAATTTTTTAATTTAAATTCAATTAAGTCAACATACAGTATATTATTAGTTTCAGGGATAGAATTCAATGATTTATCAGTTGCATGTAACACCCAGTGCTCATTACATCAAGTGCCCTCCTTAATGCCCATCACCCAGTTATCCATCTCCCCACACACCTCCCCTCCAGCAACTCTCAGTTTATTTAGAAACTTTCCTCTTCCTGTTTACCTCTCTCACATTTTTCCTAAGCAAATGAATGGGCTAGATGTAATTGTTCTCTTTCATGGATAAATAAGAATCTGAAAGGAATCAACATAGGATTTATACATACATATTTCTTTTTTTTTTTAAATTTTATTATGTTATGTTAGTCACCATACAATACATCATTAGTTTTTGATGTGGTGATCCACGATCCAATTTTTTCGTATAACACCCAGTGCTCCATGCAGTACGTGCCCTCCTTAATACCCATCACCAGGCTAACCAATCCCTCCTCCCCCTTCCCCTCTAAAACCCTGTTTGTTTCTCAGAGTCCATAGTCTCTCATGGTTCATCTCTCCCTCCGATTTCCTCCCCCCTTCATTTTTCATAATATTTGTTTCAATTTAAATTAGATCCCTGGCTGTGACCTTTTCTTTCTGTTGGGATGAATTTCTACATCTTGGCATTTTGTCTAGGTCTCTGTCATCTTTTGTATGTTAGGAAAGCCTATTAGGTTTCCTGCTCCTGAGGGGAATGGCCTAAAGAGGTCATGTGTTGCCCAGGGCCTGGAACTTCAGGAAGTGTCTCTGTTGTATGCTGTGTACATTCTGCTGCTGTGTTTTGGCTGCTCTTTGCCCACTGCAAGCAAGGAGAAACTCTTCAGAGGACTCACCTGAGGGAGTGTTTGGACCTTGGCTAGAGTGTGGCAAGTTTTAACGAGGTGTGCTCTGGTCTGCTTGTTAAGAGACATGATGCTATTTCTGCTAGAGCTGAAGCTTTGCAGCACTCTATTGTGCATGTGGGGATCAGTGCTGATCTTCTGGGGGAGGAGCCTGCTGCTCTGGTTCTCAAGCACACTTAAAGAGAAAAGTAGCACCTCTAGAGTGCAGAGGGGTGGGGCTTGGTGGAAGCAGGTTAGGTAGCCACTTTTGGTGCTGTGTTGCTTACTGAAGTTGGTTTATGCTAAGGGGTGAGGGAAAGAAATGGTGCTAACCCCCTCCCTCTTCCCTGGAGAGGGGAGTTCGTGCCTTCCACTGTCCAGGAAGCCTTCCCAGAAGAGCAAACAATCTCCCCTCATGTGTCCCAGGTGTCTCTCAGATCCCTGCCTTCATCCTGCTTGTGTTTGGGCCATTTTCCTGCCCAGCAGTGCAGTGTACCCATGTCTTATCCAAGGTAGGCCAGTTGAGTTTTAAAACACCAAACTTTGCGGACCTGGCATGGCATGAACCCATGCTGGTCCTCCATGGAAGGGTCTTACCATGCTGGGACTGATGCAGGTTTGTCCCAGAAGGGCAGTCGCACCAAAATGCAGGGGCATGGAGTTGGGAGTAAAGTGTAGCAAAAAGCCAGTGTCCAGGTTAGCTGCCCTCAGCAGGTGTCTCTGAACCTATGCTGAGGGGAGGGTAATGGTGCTTGCCAACTCTTTTGTCCCTGGAGAGGCAATGCCACCTCTCCCAGATGTGCTCCAAGAAGGGAGAATGGTTTCTCCCAGTGTATCCCAGGGGATCCTCAGACAATGTGGTCTGCTCCAGGGCTATCTGCCCTCCTTCTCCACAGAAGTACTGCTGTGCCCTCAGGGCTCCACACCAGCCATGCCACAGACCTCTAAAACTCCAGGCTTTGAGTCCCACTGGTTATAAAAACTCATGAAAATCAGCCCATCCCATTTTCCTAGTCAATGGCTTTGGGGAAGTGTTTTTCTTGTGCACCCCCCCCCCCGTGCACTTCTGTGTGTGTATGTGTGTGTCTCCCCTCTGCCCCCACCCCCATGACCAGGACTCCCTCCCTGCGCCTCTCTCTCTCTCTTCATGTGACCAGGGCTCCCTATCCTCCATAGTACACATGATCCATTTCTCCCACAAATCACATCTCCATACCTCCTACCTTGATGTGGCCTTTTCTCTCCCTCTAGTTGTGCAGATTGTTCTGTCAGTCCTAATATCAATTTCTTGGGTATTCAGAATGATTTGATATTTGTGCTCAAGGGAGGAGGCAAACCTAAGGTCCTCTTACTACTCTGCCATCTTAGCTCCTCCCCTGGGACCCCAAACTTCTATACTGATGGTTTGTGTCCTCTGAGATGCAGATGTCAAAATGGAATTAAAGAAAATTTTTAGAAAAATAACTGAAAAAAGGGAGCTGGAGGATTCTGAGATAGCCATTAGAACAATGCCAGTCACCTTCTCTGAAGAAAGGGGAGAAAAAAATGTTGGGTTGGAAGTGGTGTAGACTGGTATAATACCAGGTGCCTTGGTCAAGGGCAAGTAACAGCAAAAATCACCCCTCAGAGGAGTCCAAATCTCCCATTAATGGGACTTCCTCAATATTTCCGCTGTACTTTGGTGTATGTAATCCACCACAGTCCGCCCCTTGTGCTGACAGATCTTATCTATCCAGGTCCACAGAGCAGCAACTGCATAGTTCTTGAGGTTACAGAAGGGAGACTGAGATAGGATATAAGTAGAATGAAATACAGCTCTCCTTGCTGGAGTTGATCTTGGATTACAACTGGTAAACCATCTTGTTTCTCCTTCACTCTCTACTGTAAATTCTCTTCATCCTTGGCTATCATATTGAAGTTTGGCTTACTTTAGTGGTGTGACCCAAACTGTCATCCCAAGGACTCTGAATCCTTACTATTCATAGCTTTTCAAGCTTGGACTGCTGAAGTATTAATTATAATGGGGCAAGGAGGGAAATAGGAGGATACCCACGAGAATCACATGGCTTCAATATGCATTCTTCTCCCGTGTCAAAGTAGCCCAACTTCTTCCTGCAACTATAATTCATGAAATGACTCAGTAGGTGATTGGGAGTGAGGGACAATGGGACTGCTCTTGTCCTTATGCCTTGGTTCTTGTACCCATGTGGCCTTCTTTCTTAGTAGGGATAAAAACCTACAGATGATACTTTTTAATGTACAGACTGCATGCTGACAGAAGGTATCCTAAACTTAAATCATGTTAACTCTGAGTTAGTACTTCCACTATGCTTCTGATTGCTTTTGGCTTTCTAAGAAGCTAACTGCTTTTGAATGGTTATATGATGTAACAGGACTAGTGGACCCCATGATCCGAGGGCCCATTCTCTACCTCTTCCGTGAACTAAGTCCATTGATCTAGTGCTTCACTCTGGTATCCAGGCCTATGGATGGAACATTGCATAAGTCACTAGAGAATAGTACTGTTTGAGGCTCTGTATGCAGGAAAAACAAACCCATACCAAGATTAGGTATCTAGTCCTGGGAGGTTGAATTTCTGGCTCTTTTTTTTTTTTTTTCCTTTTAGAATAGAGGGGGCTTAATGTAGTGAGGGTAGTCAACTTCTATCAAGTGGCAAGTTGGTCTACTTAACAAATAGTGCCATATGTGGGATTCAACAGTTCTCTCTGACAGGTTGTGCATTCAGAGGCAACAGTAGGTAGTTTGTCTGAAAATTGGCATTCCATGTAGTTAGACACATATACAGTCTTCATCCCTGCAACCCTGACCACTGTACTCATTTGCCCATTGGCTGAAGAAGGCTGGCTGTAAACAGGCGGAACCGTTTTGTCTGTTCAGTTACTCTGTGTGTCTTCAGTCAGGACTTGAGGGTATTACATGTGGTATGAAAATCTGCATATTTAACATATCAATATACCTTTTCTTAGACCTCCTTTGATTTCCCAGTCCTTTTTCATCTGGACCCAGTCTAGATGGCCAGGCAATTGACCACTGCCAAGGGATCTGTACATATTCTCATCTTGGGCCACTTGTCATTTCACTTAAAGTTGATTTGTAGCATAGCTGCAGGAGCTATCAATTATGTTCCCTAAATAGGGGGTCTGTCACAATAATAAATTATAGCTAAGATGCTTTGGAATTGGACATAGTTTTTTAGCATTTGAACATAACTTTGTTTCTTTCCTAATCCTAAAACTGTATCAGTGCTGGTGGAATTTCTTAAACATTTGAAGAATCTGGGCTATAGTTCAAGAATAAAGCTGCCTTTGCTATCTGCTCTCTTACAATTAGGGGTAGGAGAGATCTGATTATTGGATAGTAAGGGAATTTTTGAAGTATAGTTGTGATTCCCATTTACTGGCAAAAGTGGAAAGTAAAAACAAAAACAAAAACAAAAAAAACCAACCAAACAAAAAACAAAAAACCTGTCTTGAGATTGCAGGTCCTGGTGAGTACTAGCTAGGCCTGATGGAGAGCTCATGTACATACAGGTTAGGGAATGAGGACTGAGTGTCCTGTCAGTTTTGGGTGAGGCAGTATTAGTGGTAGTAGTGATAGTTCTATTTTCCCCCCTAATTGGTAGACTGTGACTTCAAGCCCTGTTCCATTTGGACAAAGTGTGATGAGTTACCTGCTACTGTCCTTCAGAATAGGTTAAAAGTTTATAGTAACAAATTATATCAGAGATCCAATGCCTTCTTACAGAATCTCTGTATTGTTTAATGTAAGGTTGATACTTCTCATTTCCTAACAAATGAGCTTTCCAAGGCTAAGAAGAATCCTGAGCTGGAATAACATGACATACCTACATTTCTAGTTTCCTGGGTAAGTGTGCCAAACAGTATTCAGAGTTGGGAACTTCCAGGTGACTGAAGGAATCTAGGATTAGTTAGGCCTATGACTCTGATTGGAGGTACCTGGGCCCACACAACTACAGTGGACACCTGGATGTGCACAGGGGAGCAGCTATTGAGCCACTACTGTTGTCATGGATGGAGTGGCATATTACTGATATTACTAACATGGCCTGTTTTTCACTTGTGTATCAAAGTCCTCAACTTTTACACAATGGGTTGTTGAAGACTTAGCCTTGGTTGCAGATCTTCAATCCTGGGTAGGAAGGTTGTCAGTTTGTTTTCAGAGGAAGCAGATCTCAACTACACATTCAGATTAATAAGGGATGCTCTGTTTTTATAACAAGTCTTCCATCCAAGGTTTGCCTTTCATGTTATGTCACTTAGGAAAAAATCCTACTGTACCTGACAGAAAGAATCAAGTCTGTACTGCATATGAAGGCAAGTCTACACCTAAAAGCTAGACAGCATTTCTGTAGATCCCTTCACCTGGCTTCTTTGACCAGAGGATCAAAACAGAGAAGACTAGTTGAGTGGATGTTTTTATGAGGGAAAGGTTTTTAGGATTCTAGAAACAATGAGGTTTGTGACTCTCTAGGACATTGTTGTTAAGGTACTGTAAGATGTTCTATGCCTTATAAGATATGGATGATCTTGAGATTCTCTTTCATCGTGTGTGGCAGTGCAAGTGGAGAATCTGACAAGATCTGAGGATGAACTGTAGGGTAATCTACTAGGGCAGAGTCTAGTGTTTTGCCCAGGAGACAGCAGCACTTGTTCACATAGTGGAGCTCTATGTTCCTTGAGACCCCTCAGGTGAGTTGGAACCTCAGTCAGGCTGTTTTTGAGATGGTTGAGAAACAACCAGTGATGATTGACTAGATGTATAACTGGGGATAGCCCTTAGAATCAGCACTGGATATAGGTAGTTTTGGCAAAGAATGGGTCATGCCATGTCCATTTTGGATAGAAGGATGATGGTGGAGGTAGATTGCTTGCCTAGTTAATAGACCCTGACTTCAAGGTCTATTCCTTTTGTAACCAAGTTATAACTCACCTGTCATATCCTGAGTGTGCCAGACCACATCTTTTCCATTTGTTGTGCCTGATTTGCTAACTCTCCCTGTAATCTATCATCAGGATAAAAGCCCATTTAGACCTGAATAGAATAGTTGCCTTAATTAGCTAAGAAATCTTGGCATTGTCTTTTGAAAATGGGATTGTGGGGATTGTAGGAATAATGGTCTTCCAGGGAGCAGATCGGAATGACAAAGTAGCAGGCATGCCAGTCCTTGCTAGAGCACCCACAGCCTGAGATGGACACCCTCTGTACTACCATAGAGATTGTCCTCCTGATATTTGGAATTCATTCTTTTCTCATCCCTGGGAGCTATCTTTTAGCCCTTACAGCAGTATTGTTCAACAGAGATAATGTGAGCCACATAATAAAAACTCTAGTGGCCATAGTAAATAAACGAAACTAAATTTGTGGGTTTAGTTAGCTTTGCATTCAAATTTCAGCTACTCCCATTTGTTAGTTGTAATTGTGATTCATTTAGAATCTTGTGCCCCAGGTACCAGTCCCTGCTTACTGTTAGAGGGATTGCCCCATAGGTTTGTTGAAGAGCACCTCACAACCTACCCAGGCTTCATAAAACATTCTAATTCTTAGGGAAATTGGTAAATGTTCAAAAAGGCACAGTGATTCTAAATGGGCCCATTTTCAGTGGCTTACACACTTTTTTTTGGCTCAGAAAAGGTAGCATTCATATCAGAGTTGACAATTGGTTATTACACCACTTGGTTGAAGAAAAACAGTGGCTATTCAGGAATAATATTTTAGAGATAGCAGCCAGGATTCAATTGTGGTAGCATCCAGTGTCTAATGGGCACCACAGCAAGAATATCTGCTACATTCACAGATGTGGGGGCCATTAGTCCCCACTGAGCAAGAGTTGTAATCAATGGAGGTTGGTGGTGGATGTGGCAGGTGGGAAAACTCATTAACAGAACTGTTGGGTTACTAAGTAGGGAATCTTGGTGAATAATGGTGTTATATAGTAGGAAAGGACATAATGAAGGGTATCTCGTCTTTGTGCAAACACAGCTATTTTCAAGGGAAACCACTTGATGAGGGTGAATCCTAGAGGGGGAGAGATTTGCTCTATAGTCCTTGATTGAGAGATGTGAAGTTAATGGCTATTGGTTAATTTGTCAATATAGGATTCTGTTCCCCGGCTCTGGAACTCCTTAATGTCACTGGTCCCTCTTTGCTAGAAGAGTTCTCAGAAGTTGAGGGAATTAATTTTGCTCTCACAGCAACACATAACTGGTATGATTGTACAGGCTTTGAATGGATGTCCTTGAGTTTGTCTCTAAGAGACTATATCTGATTTCCCTTGTATCTGGGAGACCATTTTAAAGACTTTGAATGACAGAGTCAAAATATAAGTAGATTTTGCAATGCTTTTTAATAACTTCTCTTATGATGGCATTAGCAATAGGATAGCATATCTTCCTGCAACCTAGTCGGAATGAAGTAGCTTTCTTTTATCTTCGTCTTTCTTCAATTTGAAGTGAGAGCATAATTTTGCTTGTGAATTGAGTACAACTTTATATGCTTCATGGGTACTTAAGTTATACAGTGCAGGCCTTTCACTCTTTCAAGGTTTTTGAATATTAGGGATATTAGACATCAGTATATAATACACTTTTATTTCAACTGGTTTGCATATATCTGTTAATTTTTCCTGTATAATTTCTTATATTTGGACTTTTTAAATGTTCATCATGGTCATAAATTATTCATGGAAAAAATTTAGTCTTTTTCCACCCTTTCCCCAAGCAACCCATTTCCTCTCTTTAGAAGATCATCTCTATTTCTTCCAGATACTCTATGCATGTACCTAAATTTTCAAAGGGAATTATACTATAGACCCAATTTTGTGCGTAACCCCTTAAAAAGTCTGAAAGGACTTTCCTTTCACTAAACAAGGGTTGGCAGGGCTGCATTCTTTCCTGGAGGATCTAGATGAGATTCACTCTGTTATCTTGACTTCTCCAGCTATACTGGATACCTGTGTTTCTTGGCTCATGGCCCCCTTCCATCTTCAAAACCAGTGATTTGAGTCTTTTTATATCCTTTCACTCTGACAGTAACTCTTTTACCTCCCTCTTCCACATTTAAAGACCCCCATGATTACACTATCCAATTATCCAAGGATAATTTTCCTTGATGGTTAGCTGATTAGCACCTTAAATACATCAGCAACTATAATTCCCCCTGCCATGTAACCTAACCTATTCACAGCTTCAAGGAGTTAGGATGTAGACCTCTTTGGGAGCCTTAATCTGTACCACAGAAGGGAATGGGAAGCAATCTCCACCTGAAAATGGGAGGTGCTCATGAAAGGATGTGGTCCAGTATGACATACCATGGGATATATGATAGGCACTCCCACAATAATAGACATGAACTCTAAAGACATTGGGTACTCCCACAATAATAGACATGAACTCTAAAGACATTGGGTGCTCCTTGGCTATGGAGACTGAAAGGGACATATCTGAGAACCAGTGGGTCTGTGTTTGCTCTTAGAAAGTCATGGTTTCTCTGATCTTCTCCTTTGTGTGTTCTTCTTGGTATCTATAAGCTACCTAGCTCTTATAACTGGTTGCAATTTGAGGTGCCATTAGACTTGGTACTTTCTAGCACTCATGTCTAGTGGCAGAACAGTAAGAGTTAAGGACAAGTGCTTAGGTTCTTCCCCTGTGGTCTGACCATGTGTATCTCCTTAGGTTTCTGTACTTTGGCATTGATGTCTTTGTGGATTCTAAGTGGTTTATTACAGTATTGTGAATTTTGAACTTTGGTGTTCAAATTATTCCTTCTTGTGATGAAGTTTACTTAGATTTGAGAGGCAAAGTGTAGACAGGATAGGCCTAAATGCTTTTCATACTAGGATGGAAAAGATAAAATATCTTTGATTTTCTACCTAAACTGAACTCTACCCTTGAACCTCAGTTAAATATGACAATCATTTAAGTCATTTCTGGGTTAAGACTTAATTTTGAGGAAGATCAGTCAACTGAGATTCATTTCTGCTTAGTTTGAGTTCTCCAAAAAGTAACCCTGAGACAAGGATTTAGGAGCAAGTAAACTACTAGGGAGGTGATTCCAGGTAACATGAAGGGAGTTAGGGATGTGAAAAAGGGAAGACATATAAATCACTAAAAATACATTGAGTATTGTGGGCAACTTGAACCAAGTTTGCAAAGGGACCCTCTCAGATAATTCAGAGGAATGACCTAGATAGAATTCCAAAGGTCAGACCATCCCACTCATCCTCTTAATGGCTGAGCATCCCTTGAAGGACTTACTCTCCACATTCTTGGCCTGCCCTGCACATAGATAAGCATGGAACTGTGGCAGGAGAACACATGGGCACACAGACTGTAACTAACAGTCTGTAGGTTTCCTTTGGATGACCTCAGCAAATTGAGTAAACACTAGCTCCTTTTGCTTACCTATGGCTTACACATTTGGAACCACCTGTGTGCCATATTGACTTCATTGTCTTGACTGGTTGCCATCCTAACCATTACAGATAAAAACCATATGATTATTTCAATAGATGCAGAAAAAGCATTTGACAAAGTGCAACATACATTCATAAACTCTCAACAAATCAGGTTTAGAGGGAACATACCTAAATGTAATAAAGGCCGTATGTAACAAACCCACAGCTAACAGAATTGTGAAAAACTGAGTTTTCCTCTAAGATGAGAAACAAGACAAGGATGTTTATTCTTACCACTTTTATTCAACATAGTACTAGAAGTCCTAGCCATAGCAATCAGACAAAAAGAAAAGGCATCCAAATTGGTCAGAAGTAAAAGTGTCCCTATTGGCAGATGTTCTGACACTATGTATCAAACCTCAAAGACTCCATCAAAAAACTGAGAACTGATAAATGTATCCTGCAACTGCTGAATTCAAAATTACACAAAAATGTGTTGCATTTCTATACACTAATAATGAAGTGGCAGAGAAATCAAGAAAACCCCATTTATAATTTCACCCAAAAGAATAAACTACCTAAAGATAAACTTTTAAAAAAAAATTATGTTAATCA
Source organism: Halichoerus grypus (assembly GCF_964656455.1). Taxonomy (NCBI): domain Eukaryota; kingdom Metazoa; phylum Chordata; class Mammalia; order Carnivora; family Phocidae; genus Halichoerus; species Halichoerus grypus. The sequence continues at coordinate 61,433,879 of NC_135714.1, forward strand.
CCATACACTACATCATTAGTTTTTGATGTCTAAAAATAAACTTAACCAAGGAGGTAAAATACCTATTCCTCAAAAACTGAGACAGTGAAAGAAATGGATGACACGAAGAAAGGGAAGATACTCCATGCTCATGTATTGAAAGAACTGATACTGTTGATGTCCATACTACCCAAAGATACCTACAAATTTAATGTAATCTCTATCAAAATACCAATAGTACTTTGCACAGATTAGAATAATCCTAGAATTTGTATGAAATTGCAAAAGACTTTGAGTAGCCAAAGCACTCTTGAGAAAAAACAAAGCTGGGGGTATCACAATCCCAGATTTCAAGATAAACTACAAAACTGTGGTAATCAAAATGGTATGGTGTTGGCACAAAAATGGACATATATATCAATGGAACAGAATAGAGCCAAGGAATAAACCGATGATTTTTTTGGTCCATTTATGACAAAGGAGGCAAGAATATACAATGGGGAGAGCAGTCTTTTCAACAAATAATGCTGGGAAAACTAGACAGCTACATGCAAAAGAATGAAACTGGACCACTTCCTTAAAACATACACAAAAGTAAACTCAAAATAGATTAAAGACCTAAATGAGACATGAAACAATAAAACTCTTAGAAGAAAACATAGGCAGGGGCGCCTGGGTGGCTCAGTTGTTAAGCATCTGCCTTCGGCTCAGGTCATGATCCCGGGGTCCTGGGATCGAGCCCCGCATCGGGCTCCTTGCTCTGCAGGAAGCCTGCTTCTCCCTCTCCCACTCCCCCTGCTTGTGTTCCTTCTCTCGCTGTGTCTCTCGCTGTCAAATAAATAAATAAAATCTTTAAAAAAAAAAAAAAAAAAAAAGAAGAAAACATAGGCAGTAATCTCTTTGACACTGACCATAGAAACATTTTTGTAGTTGTGTCTCAGGCAAGAGAAAAAAAAACATAGTTAAATTGTTGGGATTGCACTAAAATAAAAAGCTTTCACACAGTGAAGGGAGCCAGCAAAACAATGACAACCCACTAAAGAGAAGATATTTGCAAATGCAATAGCTGATAAGGGATTAATATCCAAAATACAGATCTTATACAGCTCAACACCCAAAAATCAAATAATCCAATTAAAAGTGGGCAGAGGACCTGAGTCCTCTTCCCAAAGATGTACAGATATTCATCAGGCACATGAAAAGATGCTCAACATCACTATCAGGGAAATGCATATCAAAATCACAATGAGATATCCCCTTACACCTGTCAGAAGGGCTAAAATAAAAACATAAGTGTTAAGGAGGATGTGGAGAAGAAGCAACCCTCATACACTGCAGGTAGGAATGCAAACTGGTGCAGCCACTGTGGAAAAGAGTATGGAGGATCCTAAAAAAAAAAAAATCTTAGAATTACCATATGACCCAGTAATTCTTCTAAGAGTTTTATGGTTTCAGGTCTCACATTTAGGTCTTAGAATTACCATATGACCCAGTAATTCCACCTGGGTATTTACCCTAAGACAATAAAAACTCTAATTCAAAAAGATACCTGCACTCCATGTTTGTTGCAGCAGTATCTACATTAGCCAAGATACGGAGGCAACCCAAGTGTCCATCCCTAGACAAAGATGTGGTATATATATGCAATAGAATATTACATAGCCATAAGAAATGAGCTTTTGCTATTTACAACAACATGGATGGACCTAGAGAGTATAAGTGAAATAAGTCAGAAAAAGACAAATACCATATGACTTAGATGTGGAATTCAAAAAACAAAATGAACAAAGGGTAAAAGACTCACAAAACAACCTCAAATACAGAGAACAAAATATTGATTGCCAGAGGGGAGGTGGGTGGGAAATGGGTGAAATGCATAAAGGGGATTAAGAGTACACTTACCTAGGGGAGTAATGTATAGAATTGTTGAATCATATATCTGAAACCAATATAACACTGTGTATTAATTATACTTGAGTTAAAAAAAAAAACTTTTATAAAGAAACTTAAAGTAGGGTGATGAGTGTAGCAAACCACTATGCCCACAGCTGCAATGAGTGCCTAGAATGTAATGGGTATTAATCATCTCCCTTTTTACCCATTCTAGACTGCTCTTTATCTGCCAGTATCTCTGCTGATCTAGATGCCTATTCCTAGGGGGACCCAATTGTTACATATCCACGAAGGTCTGAGTATATGGTTACCTTACTCTAGTTAGGTTGTGCTTGCTGCAGTAAATGTACCTGTCACCACACAGTGTCACTAAGAAGGACTCAGTCAACCTCACCAGTCTAGACATAGGTTTCGCCTACAAAATGGGATGCCATATCTTCATAATGCTCAGGCTCAATGATCCCTGCTATATTAGTCATTTCCCACTTGCCTACTGGCCAAAGGCATGAGATGTCTAGATGACTAACTGTTGTTTTAGGTTCTCTGGAATTTATTCTGTATTTCCTGGTGGAAGTCTTTCCTTTCTGGGGGCTGCTGATCATGCCAGGCCTAAAGTCATGAGAACAAAGTATCCCATCTCCAATCCAATCACAAGGTGTATGGTGACAGGAACCATACTACTTTTCTCTTGGTTATGATTATAGTATTGTATCCTTTGGGGGACACAAAATACAAAGTCCTGGCTTCCTTCAAGTTAGAGTAAATTGGATATGATATTGGGGATATTTAAGGATTGATTTGAAGTCAGATGAAACATTTCACCAATGATCATGAGGCAAAAGCCCTAGGATAGTTGCCTCAAACAGGAAAGATTGTAGTAGTCTGCTGAGCTTAGGTGGCTCCAGTTGTACTTGAGTTTGAGCTTCTCAGAAGGAGCCCCAGACTAGCAGGGAGGTACCTCTTGTATGCCCTTGTGGTCAGGAGGTCACTCATTTTAAGGCCTTTCACTTCCTTCAGGAAGTAGTTCTCCAGGAAGTCACAGGGATGGACATATTCATGATTTTCAGAGCCCAAGGTATGTGGATCCAGCAGGGCCAGGTTCAGGTATTTGTCCATATATATGGATGTGACCTCATTCATTCTGGGAAGAAGGGTGCAGCTGATGGACTCATGTAGTGACTTCAGGATTAAAATTGGGTTCCCTCACAACTCTCTTCTGCCAAGTCCCAGAGAAAGTGGTTCATGCCCTCTAGGGCCACATCCTTGTCAAACTATACAAACCTTGTAGATGGTAGACAGAACATGCTTAGACACAAATTGACCAGGTGGTTGATAGCATCATCTGTGTGGTGGGAACTATACATGGAAGTTTGTCATGAGATGTGGGTGCTGTCTGTGAAAGAATTAGCTGTGCCAAGGGGCTGTGGGTGTGGAGTGTGTGTGTATGTGTGTGTGTGTTAAGTTGGGTTCTCTAGAAGTAGACCCTAAGATGAGAATTTGAGTGATCAGGACTTAAAACCAAGTAAAATTCCATTAGGGTAGTAGAGAAGTGGGGTGGGCAAGAGGAGGTAAGGCAAGGGCATGATATCAAGCAGAATCCAATGGATAGTAAACAAAGGTCTTTATGACAGAGAACCTATGCTGGCAGTACATGTTATACCTAAATTCTTTCAATAAAGGGAACAGTATTTAATCCCTTTTACCCCATTCATCATTGTTTAAAACTTGCCACTCCGGGGACTAAATTTCCAGATCTTTGAGTTCTTCCAAAGCCAACCCCTCCCCCTCCCCAAAGGCCCAGTCACTGGCTGTTAGCAATCAAATCACCAGAAGCTTCTGTGCCAAATATGGAAGAGGGATCTAGGGAGATGGGGGTTGAGCAGGGACAGACTCTGATAGAGGGCATCCTGAAATCTGGAGCTAGAAAGGAGAACCCTTCCCCCAGTCTGTTCCTCCAAACACTGTTTTATCAAGAAGAAGTTCCACAAAAGTAGAAGTGTCATGAGTTGCCATGACTTTAAAATGAGACCAAGTCTGTTTAGTTTGGTTCCCTAAAAACAGACCATGAGAGACTTATGTGAAAGTAATTAAGGAAGTATTCCCAGGGGAAACCAGTGGAAGACTAGGGAGGCAGGCAGGAGTTGGTAGGAAGCCAAGCAAGGTTGTGATCTCTGGCAAAATCCCGTGTACTGTATTCTTCATCCAGATCCTACAGGCGAGCACTAGACAAATTAATTGTGAGCTGGGCTTTCACACTCCTCTAACTGCCAGTGATTAGTACTGGCTGCCCTTGTTTGGAGGAGAAGTGTAAACTCTCAGGCACTCTGGCTCTTGGGGTGTGCAGGCAAAACAAATCCAATAATCCAAGGGCAGTGCTCCAAAAGAGTTGCAGGTGTTGGCCTTTGAAGACACATGACACCCAGACTTGAGGGGTTACAGAGTAAAGTTAAAAAGGATTTTGAGGGGATATAGGTATGGGCCCTCACATGGATCATTAATGATTTTGTGGTTAGAAGGTGGAAGAGACAAAACAAGTGGCAAGTAAGTTTCTTTGGTCTATTCCTTCAAATAACACTTTGCTACATGCCTGTTGTAGGAATGTAACCCCTCATAGCTTGCAGGCTGGCCTTTGGGCTTTATCACAAGAACAAAGTTCCATCAAGTATTGGAGTCCTTGCTCCCTACTTTAGGCCCAAATAAGATATTGTGGAAGATGGTGTGAGAATTTGTAAGAGTTATGAAGCCTTCCAAAATAGCCCCTATTTGTAGAGTTTTACATTTCAAGTCATGATAACCCTCATCATCTATAAGCTGCAGACTTTGGCAATAGGGTCTATTTGTGTAGGGTTCAGGTGCCTTTTTCTTTAGTTTTAAACTCCTGGGCATGTGTTCAGAACATTTCTTTGGGGGAGCACTCAGTAAATCCTCTTCTAGAAACCCAAGGAACAAAGGTTCTGTGCTTGTTGGGAGATTTTTGACTATTCAATTTTATTAATAAGCATGTTCAAATTTTCTACTTCCTGATTCAGTTTTGGAAGCTTGTATGTTTCTAGGAATTTGTCCATTTCTTCTTGGTTATCCAATTTGAAGGGCTGGAGATTTCTGTGCCTGGGCTACAGCTTGGCTTCTATTCCACCTAAGAGCAGGTTAAAGCAGCATATTTAATGGATGGACAAATCACATGTTCATGTAAGTGTCACAGGATTTTTGTCTGGGGTAAGGGGCAGATTTTTCAATGGAGATGAGAGGAATTCTCCTGGGGTCAATACATGTGAAAGGGAAACAGAATTAGGCAGAGGGAGAAGTTGAATTGTAGTGCAGATCAGACAGAAGCCTTAGCCACCCCTGTGGGGAGTTGTCAGTCTGGGATGACCCTTGAGAGCTACCTGAGTTGGGATGAGAGGTTTGGGTTTGTATTATCTCAGATTGCTAAATCATTAGATGCCAGTCACCATAGAAGGGGGTTGTGACCTTGGTTGAGGCACTCTCTTCAGCTGATCTAAGGCCAGAAGGAGCTAATGGTTGAGGGCTACCTGTCCATGGCATTCCCAGGGGCTGGGAGAATAAGTCTTTCATTCCTGAAAGAGGGGGATAGAGGTGCTACATCGCAGCTCCTACCATGGCATTAAACATTGTGCAGCAATAAAAACAAACATCTTAAGACATACCTAAGAGTAATGAACCTGATACAGATGAGAGAAGGTTTCCTATGAGGCCTCTAAGAAAATTCATAGGACTAGGAGAGCAGGCCATTGTGTAAATACATCTACATCCTGGTGCTTTGATCACGTATAGAGTCTGCCCACCTTGGAGGCTCTGGAATTCTAGCACTTCACGGGCTAAGGGCTGTCTGCTTTGACATGGGACTAAATGTTCTTGTTTTGAGAAGACAACTGGCTGTTAATTGTCCAGAGGGGACCCCATCCATGACTGGATCATCTGCCAGGGAAGCTGCCTGGAGTCTCAGCCAGGTCATCATGGTGGAGAGGTAGACAGATTGGTATAGAAACACTCCTTCCTGTTTCTTGATGTCTAGTGTACTTTTCTAGCACTTCTTCCTGGCACAGATACTAGTACAAATATTGGTGTCTTACCAGTCACTTTTGGTTGTTCTAAAGTTTGTTCTCTTGTGGATTCCAAAGTAAGGGATCATTGGAGCAGTATTCTGAGTCTTATATGTTACCATCTTATCCACTTACTCTTTTTTTTTTTTTTAAAGATTTTATTTATTTATTTGAGAGAGAGAGAATGAGAGACAGAGAGCATGAGAGGGAGGAGGGTCAGAGGGAGAAGCAGACTCCCTGCCGAGCAGGGAGCCCGATGCGGGACTCGATCCCGGGACTCCAGGATCATGACCTGAGCCGAAGGCAGTTGCTTAACCAACTGAGCCACCCAGGCGCCCTTATCCACTTACTCTTAAAAGCTCTGCTTTTTTGGTAAGATTTATTTTTATTTTATTTTTATTTATTTATTTTTATTAAGTAGGCTCCATGCCCAACATGGGGCTTGAACCCATGACCCTGATATCAAGAGTCATGTGCTCTACCAGCTGAGCCAGGCTGGCACCCTTGTCTTCTTGATAATGTTAAAATTTTCTATACCATCTTCTGGCTTAGTGTTGCTGTTGAAGTTATGAGTGGCTTGGTGGTGTTGCTTAAATGCCCAGAGATTTTTGGTTTACTTTGAAGTCCTGTGTGCCCCTGTGTTAGCCATTATGAGTAGATTTTTCTTGGAGATCTTGCTGCCAATTGAGGAATCTGTGTCATCTTGGTTCTGCCCAAGTGTGGCAACCATCTATGCAGGGAATCAGTAGAAGACCTAAGTTGAGTGTAATGGACTTAATACAAAAAATAATGTCTTTTCATCTGTCATTTTGCTTTTGGTATGCCTCATTTTTTGTTTTTTTGTTTTTGTTTTGTTTTTTGTTTGTTTTTAATCTGTTTCATAATGGCCAGACATGATGTACTGGGTAGAAGGAATTGTTGTAAGTAGAACTTTGGTATTACAGTGAGGTTTGTGAGGAGCATTCCATGATCATATGATTAAGTCTCAGGCTCTTTGTGACTTAAGCCTTGGGACCATGAACTTCACAAGTGTTTATAGTTGTTTTTCTCCCCCTGTAGGTAGACAAATGGCCAGAGTGGTGTGCAGTTGAGTATATCTTTTCCAGATCAGTTAGGCTCTGATAAAACCTCAGCAGGTTAGGTTTGGTGTACTAGTTTCCCCTGAGGAGGGAGGCCTTGTTTAGAAGAATAGAATGCTTTGGCATATTTTCATTGGTTCCTCTTCTGTTCCTGCTAAACACAATAGTGAATTTTCTTAGATTCTTATTGTGGAAACCTGGTCAAGTTCTTCCAGGTAAATCTTAGGATATTTTGGGTGGGTTTCCTGGAGTTTTTAAATCTCAGACTTGTCTGCACTGAACTTCTCAAACTGGTGCAGGATTTCCTCCTCTGTGCTGGGTTCCCCTCAAGTCTCTGTGATTGTAAGCAGGGACTCCCTGCATCCCCCTGTTTCTCCAATCTAGGGGGAGCAGCTTGCCCTGTGTGTTCCTTTCTTGTATGCATTCAGAAAGAATTTTAAAAATTTTCCAATATTTTATTGGGACAGAGGGGCAACCTCTAAGCTCCATATATGTGGCCCTAGAAATCAGAAGTCTCTTTGGCTGCTGTTTTGAATACCACCTGCTCAGTTTCTATTAGGAAAATAAATTTGGGTATCTTAGAGGAAATAATATTTTGCTGTACAAGGAATGTGAAGAATAAAAAAAACAATAGTTAAATCTCTCTTAAAACAGTTGCTTTTACATATCAGAAGCTTTTCTGGAAACAGCACTGTCTGCTAGAACATGACAAAACTAAATCTTGTTTGCTCTGGTGGGGGACCTGAAAGGAAGACAAGATTTTGTGGGAAAAGTCAGGAACTCTGTTTTGAAGTCCCATCCACATGATGTGTAAAATTTTTGACTGTGTCATGTGACATGAGGAGCTCTTTTTTTTCTGAAGCAGTTTAGAAAATCTCAGGGATTATCACTATGAGAAGGGCATTGGTGGGACATGATTCTGCCTCATGGTCAAGGAGAAGTTCTCCTTCCCTGTCCCTGGTGTCAACAGGGTCTGAGGCCTCAGTACAACACTAGCCTCTGCCCTCAGAGGGTTCAAAGGAGATTCATTGGTACCACTGAAGGGTAGGAAAATGGAGGAGATCTGTTTTGCAGTTCCCTTTATTTGTACCTAAGCTACTATGCTTGCTAGCCTTTGATGTAGTCCTATTCCTACTACTGGGGTCCTCTTGGTGTGGACATGGATCTACAGATATTAGAGCAGGGCATGAAGTGCAAGAAGTCTAGGAGTGTGTTGTAGACCACTGGGTCCCCAAAAGATGGCTGAAAACCCACTAATATCTGAACGGGGTTTGAATCTTCAGGTGAACTCCTTATCCCATGGGGTGAGCTAACAAACTGGTTTAATGGTTCTTAATCCCAGCTGCACTTGGAATTGAGAAATTTTGCCAATTACCTATGTGTCTGAGTTCTGTGTGTTATGTTTCAGCTCAAGTTTTTGTAAAACTGGCCAAGTGGCTTGATGTCTAAATGGGAAACTTGTTGGAGAGGCAATGAAATTATTGTTTTGCCTTAAATGTATTGGGGATTTTGTTAATTGGTAGTCTTTGGGGCTGAGGGAGAGCACCCACAGTAACTATTGTGGTATACTCACAATTTTCTTAGCAAAGTAGCTTTTGCTCAAGTATAATGCCCTCGCCCCCAAAGTCATCTCAGAATGTCCTGCAACTGAACTTGGTGTTAAGTAGGCAAACCAACACCAAATATTAGCTGATTTTTTGTTGTCCCCTGCCCTTACTCAGGGTGGCCAACTGACAGGTCTCAAGGAATAATAAGTAATGACAAAGCTAGACCTGGAATTTTCAGAGTTGGAATTCTGAAGCAAGAGTTCATCTACCTATTCAGATCAATAAGGGATGCTCTTTATTAATATGGGGTCTTCCTTCCACATGCTGTCAGTTAGGGACCAATCTTATCCCAGCAGGCAAAAAAATCAGGCTGGAACTCCATGTGAAGGCAAGTCTGCATATAGTAGCTTTATAGTTCTTTTTTAGACACCCTAACCTGATTTATTTGCTAATGGTTTAAAAAACAGATTACCCTATTTGAGCTAGTTTCCTCTGTAAGCAAAATGGTAGTGGAGTCTAGAAATAGGTTTGAGTCCATAGGACATTGCTATTAACAGATTCTCTCTGATATGTCTCCTAATATGTGAGTGTTGCTGAGTACCTCTCCCATCCTGGCTGGAAGTGCATGTGGGGGTATCAGACAAGGCCTAAGGGTGAACTGTGGGGTAGAAATGCTGGGATTATGTTCAGCATTTTAGCCAGGAGATGGTAGCACTCATACTGTGGTGGAGCTCCGTGTTCCCCGAGACTCCTTAGGTGAGGTGGAGCCTCAGAGGAGCTGTTTTTGAGATGGCTTCTGTGTAGAAGGACCAGCAGTGATTGACTAGTTGGTCTAACGGAGATTTCGGGTATACATCTCTGGATGGAGGCAGTTTTTGGTAAAGAGAATGAATTAAGTGAAAAGGAAAATGGATCTCTGTAGATGATGTAAAACAAAGCTGTTCAGCAGAAAGAAAACCTGAACACTCTTTTTTTTTTAAAAGATTTTATTTATTTATTTGACAGAGAGAGACAAAGCGAGAGAAGGAACACAAGCAGGGGGAGTGGGAGAGGGAGAAGCAGGCTTCCCACCCAGCAGGGAGCCTGATGTGGGGCTCAATCCCAGGACCCTGGGATCATGACCCGAGCCGAAGGCAGATGCTTAATGACTGAGCCACCCAGGCACCCCCAGAACAGACTCTTAAGGCTAAACAGAACAGAGTGTCCAGAGAAGCACATTAGTTCTTATCATGTATCAATGACACACACCTAGATGAGTGGATTGTCATAGTAGTAGAGGGTATCACATTTTTGAAAGCACATGTGCTTAAGCAGCATGATGCCTTTTCTACAAATACACTTGCACGTTTTTCTCTTGGGCATAGAGAAAATGGGTCAATAGAAGCAGTTAGTGTATGGCTAAGTGTGTCTTGTATGGGTTCATCTTTTGGGGTGTTTTATCACATCTGTCCCCTGAACATAGGAGATTTTCTAGGCCTCTAGAGCTCATTTAATTTTCCTCCTCTTGTGGGGATAAGGGGCAAGGCACTGTAAATTAATGTGAACATGAGGTGTGGACCTTATGGGGGAAAAAGAGAAGACAGGAGCTCACCACCATCTGCCCTTGCAGGATGTGCAGCTGGATTTGCTGGTGTGCACCCATAGGTTCTTTAGTGTGTTTTCAATTTGCATAGTGACTCCTGAGTAGAAAGACTGTGCCAATCATAATAAATTACAAGTGGTTCAGCTCTTCCTGAGATGTTGGAAAATTGAGATAGAACACTAAGGTACTTGTCAAGACAGTTCTTTTAACTCTATCTAATTTTTACCACTTTGGGGCTGGGCTGAATCTTACTACTTGTATAAGTTATAGATCAACAATAAGGAAATCAGCTTGGGTATTGGACTAGGTAAAAACAAACAAACAAAAACCCAATTCTGACTTGGCCTAGCATATGTCACATTAAAATTACATGTGTGGAGAATATATCTACATTTTTTTAGGTGTTATGGAAGTTATAGCAGTACAGGGTTTAAATTTCTCTCTGAGCATTCCAGTGGTGAAAACTTGGATGTCTGGTATCTCACCTTCTACTAATGGTGACTGTGTTGGGATCCTCCTTGGAATTACAGAACATGTGGAGCCTGTTCTTGATCTTTATTCAAACCAATGGCCCTTAGTGGGCTGTGCTTTTCTCTAACCTTGGGAGGTAGGATGGATTTAGCTTTTAATACATCTGTGTTTGGGCTGGATAAGTGACAGACACCCAGGTCCCCAGCTGAGAAGCTAATACTAGGTAGGAAACCAGGCCAGAGGATAAAAATTATTAGAATCTAGGGCCATAAAAAGCAGTAAGAGTTTGCATGTAACCTGAAACTAAGAGTATGGAAAACCACTGCATGTCCTAGAGGTGCCAGAACTATGCTGAACTCTTTGAGAGTGTTTAGAATTGAGAAGGGCTATGTTGTGGTGTTGAAAAGGCAACCTGGGCAGGAAAGAGTGGAATCACGTCCCTTCATGCCCCTTTTGCTTAATGTTGCAGGTTGGGTTTTCAGAATTAGATATCAAGGTGGAGTCTGGCATGAATATGCCTCTTTAGATAAAATCCTGTATAGGGGATGGGGAAAAATGCAAGATTGGGAAATGGTTGCAGTTAACTGCAGTGTAGACACAACAGTGTTTGGCTGGGTCCTGGGAGCACTGGCATGTGTTGACCCATCAGAATTGCTCCATGGTGGCCTGAGTTGGCTGGCATTTGTATGTTCTCTGTAATCAGTAACTTCAGGTGGGCTGCCAGGGGAAGGGCATGCCTTTGCAGCAGAGACAAACCCTGAAGGGGAGGGAACAGGGACTCCCAGGAACCAGAGTTAGGTGTTGCCTTTCCCCGTTCTCTGTATCCAGTGGCCTGTTGAATTTGACCATTCTTTCTAATGTCTGCCTCCTTTTACACATGGCTGTGTGCTTAGTATAGCTTTCTTCCTGAGGACCACTGACTTTCCTACAGAGCTTCCAAAATGAAATCTGCTATTAATTATTGGATGTTTGGTAAGTGAGACAGAAACCATAGGGGACTAGCGTTCTGTTCTAAGTAGGATGTGAAAGTGTGCAGGGCAACTATTCTTTCACTTCCTTTCTTTCATCATATCTAGAAACTTAAGTATAATCTCTGTAACTTGTCCAAATTGACTAAAACAGAACAAAGTGCTATTTTCCAAGTCCCAGATGGTTTGGATCCCATGAGGACTTGTTTTCCCTGCCCATGCTGCATGGTTCAAAGTCCTAGGACCTTTAGGAGAAGGCAATCTACAGTGTTATTTTGTTTTTGCCACTTTCAAGAGACTTTCCAGTGAAGAAAAGCCAGAAATTTGTCTTAGTGCCAGGAGAGGAGCTCTTTAAGTCACTTACCTAAGTCTTCAGATTGGGATATTTTAGGCCATAGTCTTGTGCTGCTTGTCATAAGGCACAAAGGGGAGAGAATTCAAAGTGGCTCTACCCAAGGTGGGGGTGGGGTGGGGATGACTTTAACCTTTTGCTTGCCTCACAGTAACATAAGTTTTCAACTTCGAGCCTGGGCTTTCAGCAGAAAAGGAGGAAGAACCTACCTGAGGCTCCTAATGCCTGGAACAATCCTTGTGAAGGATGGGGGCTTGACGGTGAACATGTGAGCTGTACATAGGTACAAGTGATCTCTATGGGGGGGGGACCTCCTATGAATCCAATGATTCTCTATAGTAGCAGCCTCATGGACACAGAAATCTGCTCTTAAGTTCATAATGACAAGGTAAAGGTTTAGGGCATTCTGGTAAGCCATATTAATGTAATATGGAAAAACCCAGCTCCTGGCCCATACTTGAGTAGTGCTAGCTCACACTTGTTTTCACTGCTCCCCTTGACTTTGAATTACCTCTTCTTGTTGTCCATCAACAGGATAAAGCCTATTTGGACCAGAAAGAATGGTTGTCTTAATATACTTAGGACTCTTGGTGTTGTTTTGAAAATGGGATAGATGTAGGGGAGAACTGTATATAATAAGAGAGCCTTCCAGGGAGCAGACCAGGATGATAAAGGTAGCAGGCATGCCCGGGCCTTACAAGAACTTCCACAGCCTGGATGGCCACTGTCTGTACCTGATTATCATCCTGATAATTTGGAACTGTTCTTGGCACAAGGAACTACCTCCTATCAGCTCTGAGGGCAGTGCTGTCCAGTAGAGTTAAAGCCATATGTTTAAATAGTCTAGTTACTTCAAAAGAACAACCACCCAGTTATCTGGGTAGCTCAGGTGGTGGCTTAGTTGGTTACTCTTGATTTTTGGCTCAGGTCATGATCTCAGGGTCCTGGGATCGAGCCCCACATGGGCTCTGTGCTCAGCTTGGAGTCTGCTGAGAGAGAATATTCCCCAAGATTCTCTCTGCCCCTCCCCACCCACCCCTGTGCCTGTGCTTGCACTCTCTCTCAAAAAAGAAAAAAGAATTGGATTAAATTAAATTCTTAAATTAGACTTAAGTTCAAGTCTCAGTTGTGCCTAGTTGCTAGTTATAACTGTGGTCCTCATTTAGAATCTTCTGGCCTGGGTACCAATTCCCTACCTACGAATATAAGAAGTGTTCCATAAGCTTGTTGAGTATGAGCTCATAAATTACCCAGTCTTTTAAAAATTTTCTAGTTCTTAGGGAACTTGGTAAGTGTTCTAAAAGGCACAGTGACTCTAAATGGACCCATTTTCAGTGGCATAAAGGATTTTTGGTCCAGAAGAGATAGCATTCATTTTATTTTATTAAATTTTTTATTTAAATTCAGTTTAGTTAACATACACTATTGTTAGTTTCAGGGGTAGAATTTAGTGATCCACCAGTTGCATATAACACCCAGTGTTCATTACATCAAGTGCCCTCCTTAATGCCCATCACCCAATTACCCCTTCCCCTGACCCACCTCCCCTCCAGCAACCCTCAGTTTGTTTCCTAGAATTGCCTAGAGTTCAGCATTTCTTATGGTTTGGCTCCCTCTGTTTTTATCTTATTTTTCCATCCCTTCCCCTATGTTCAGCTGTTTTGTTTCTTAAATTCCACAGATGAGTGAAATCCTATGGTATTTGTCTTTCTCTGACTGACTTTGCTCAGCATAATACCCTCTAGTTCCATCTACGTCATAGCAAATGGCAAGATTTCATTCTTTTTGAGGGCTGAATAATATTCCATTGTGTGGGTGGGTGGGTATATATATAAAATAATCACATCATCTTTATCCATTCATCTGTCAATGGACATCTGGGCTCTTTCCATTTTTGGCTGTTATAGACATGCTGCTATAAACATTGGGGTGTATGTGCCCCTTTGAATCACTATTTTTGTATCCTTTGGATAAATACCTAGTAGTGCAGTTGCTGGGTCATGGGGTAGTTCTATTTTTAACTTTTCGAGGAATCTCCATACTGTTTTCCAGAATGGCAGTAGCATTCATTTTAAATTAGCTGAGTTGTGATAGTTTTTGGTTACTATACTACTTTAAAGAAAAATACTGGCTCTTCAGAATGAATGTTTTAGTGATGGCAGCAGGGATTAGATGAGCTGTGGTAGCATCCAGTGACTAAATAGGGATCATGGTCAGAATATCAGCAGCATTCACAGATGTGGGGACCATTGGTCCTCACTGAGCAGGAGTTGTAATCAACAGAAATTGGTGGTGAGTGTGGTAGGACTGGGGAAAGTCATTGATAGAACCCCTGGGTTTTCTGAGCAGGGAATCTTGGTGAATGATGGTGTTATATACTAAGAGAAAGCATAATGAAGGGGATCTGGTTTCTGTGCAAAGACAGCCATTTTCCAAAGTAAAACCACTTGGTGACTCCTATTGGGGGTGTCTCATGTGCATAGTCCTTGATTAAATGAGACTTAACAAGATTCTCTTCCTTGGGTACACCTCCTCAACTCCTTTAGGTCACTCCCTCTTTACTGCAACTGTTCTTGGGGGCTGGGGGACTTTATCTCCCCACCAGCACAGTACTGTGACAGGTATAACTGCAAGGTTGGAATGAATGTTTCTGAGACACTATTTGATCTCCCTGTATCTGGGAGAGCATTTTAAGGAATTAGAGTGGAAAGGTCAAAATATAGGGTTTTCCAATGCATTTTTAGTAACTTCTCTTATAATTGTATTAGCAATGAAGAGCATATCTTTTTTCAAACTAGCCAGAATAAGTAGCATTCTCTAATTCTTGCTATCCTTCAATTAGAAATGAAAGCACAATTCTGCTTACTTGAGAATTAACTACATTTTTGTATGTTTCATAGGTACTTGTTAAAAAATTATGCCAGACTTTTGACTCCTTACCTCTTCAGTGTTTTATTTTTTATTTGTAAGTTTTTTGAATAGTCTGTAACATGTTTCTAACCCAACTTACCTTAATGTCTATTTTTGTTATGTATCTTCTTGTCTTTTAGATTTTCTTCTGTTCATCATGGACATAAAATACTCACTGGAAAAACTTAGTCTTTCAATATCCTTTCCCCAAATCAGTCCCCCTTTCTAGAAGAAACTACCTTTCCTTCTTTCCAGAGATTCTGTACATATACTTAAGCTTCCATGTAGTAGAATCATACTAGATGCCATTTTGTGCATTACTCCTTACATTCTGAAATGGGTCTTACTTAACTAAAACGGAAGTGTTGGTAGAGCTGCATTCTTTTCTGGAGAATCTATGGGAGACTGAATCTGTTTTCTTCACTTCTCTAGCTATTATGGCTGCCTGTGTTCCTTAGCTCATGGCCTCCTTCAAAACCAGTGATGGCAAGTTGAGTCTTTTTACATCCCATCACTCTGACAGTGTCTCTTTTGCTTCTTTTCCATGTTTAAAGACTCACTATTACACTGTCTAACTGGGATCATTCAGGATAATCTCCTTGTCCTATGGTCAGCTGATTAGCAACCTTAATTACATCTGCAATATTTTTTTTTTTGTTTCAAGTATTTAAATTCTAGTTAGTTAAATATAGTGTAATATTTGTTCCAGGAGTTGAATTTAGTGATTCATCACTTAAATATTATACCCAGTGCTCATCCATCTGCAATATTAATTCCCCCTTGTTAACCTCGTTCAGTTTCTGGGAGTTCTGCTGTAGACCTGTTTGGGGGCTATGATTGTGCATACTACTGTGTCAGAAGAGAATGGGAAGCAATTACTACCAGGTGCTTATGAGTGGAGTCACTGTATATGGTCCACTATGTTGTTACCGATGGGATATATGCTGGACACTCCCACCATAAGAGATGAATTTGAAAGACACTGGTGCTCATTGGCTATGGTAAAAGATCTGAGTGCTAGCAGGTTGTGGTTCCTTTTGGAAAAGGACAGTTTTTTCCTCATATTTTCCTTTACTGTGAAGCTCTTCTTGGGGTTTCCATAAGCTGTTCTACTTTTCTAATGTCTGGTTGCAGCTTGCGGTGCTGTTAGATTTGGTACTTTCTACCATTTGTCTAATACGGAACAATAAGACTTAAGGACAGGTACTTAGATTCCTCCCCTATCACATGACCATATGTTTCCCCTTAGCTTCGTGTATTTCAACATTATAACTGTGGATCAAGTGGTTTCTCCTTACATAATACTTTTCTTTTGAGCTTCTGTGTTCAAACTGCCCTTCTCTATTTAATGAAGCTGCAAGACTGGTCACTTACATAATTGAGGCAAAAAGCAGTTAGGTTGTGCCCAGCCTGCCTAAATGCTTTTCTACTATAAGTAGAAAAATGTAACATCCTGATTTCTCTATCTAAAATGACGTCTATCCTTAAGCCCATGAATCATATATGGATTACATTTGTTTTCAAGCAAAAATAGCCAATTAAGGGGGCACCTAGGTGGCTCAGTTGGTTAAGGGTCTGCCTTCGGCTCAGGTCATGATCTCAGGGTCCTGGGATTGAGCCCTGTGTCAGGCTTCCTGCTTAGCGGGCAATCTGCTTCTCCCTCTCCCTCTGTCCCCCTCCCCCTTGTGTGCTAGCTCTGTCTCTCTTTCTCAAATAAAATCTTAAAAAAAAACATCAGCCAGCTCAGATTAATTCCTGCTTATTTTGGGTTCTCCAAAAAGACACTGAGGCAAGGATTTGGGATTTGGGATTCCCAGGAAGCATAGGGAGGAAGTTAGGAAAGGCAGGTAAACCACTAAAAATACATTAGTGAAAAGGTGACTGTGGGCAACTTGGACTAATTCTGCTGAAGAATTTTGGTGGGGCAGTTTTGAAGAATGATTTAGGTAGATTCCCAAAAGACAGGCCACCCAGTCTTTCCCCTTCCTGGATGAGGGTTTTTCTGGGGCACTCCCAGGGCACACACAAGTAAGCATGTAGGAGAATACAGAAACCAGAATCAATTAGTGTATGGAACTGTCTGTAGATGATCTCTGGGTGGCCTGAGCAAATAAGAGGAGCTGAGTGCTTGCTTAGTCTATCTCTCACACATTCGGATATACTTGTGCCCATATTGAGTTAACTTGTTTTGTTTTGACTGGTCACCATCTTGAAGACCTGAATACTTACAAATTAACTTAAAATAACATGATCAGTGTGAGATGCTACTGACCCCATAGTTGAAACAAGTCCCTAGGCAGTAATCCATATTCATCATCTTCCTCTTTACTCATTCTGGATTCACCTTTATCCTCTGCCAGTATTTTTGCTGATTTAGTTGCTTTCTCAGTAAGGGTACCCAGACCTATAATCACTAAGGGTCTGAGCACCTAGTTAACTTGAATTTGTCAGGTGATGGATGCTGCAGTAAGTGTACTTGTCACCACTGTGTCTCTAGATGCATTCATTCAATCCTACAAATATAGACAGGTTTCTCCTACAAAATGGGGACTATTTACTTATGATGCTCAATGATGCTAATGACGGAGTGCAATTGTTAGGCCGTAGGGTAGTTCTATTTTTAACTTTTTGAGGAACCTCTATACTGTTTTCCAGAGTGGCTGCACCAGTTTGCATTCCCATGAACAGCGTAAGAGGATTCTCATTTCTCCACATCCTCGCCAACATCTGTTGTTTCCTGACTTGTTAATTTTAGCCATTCTGAATGGTGTGAGGTGGTATCTCATTGTGGTTTTGATTCATATTTCCCTGATGCCAAGTGATGTGGAGCATTTTTTCATGTGTCTGTTGGCCATTTGGATATCATCTTTGGAGAAATATCTGTTCATGTTTTCTGCCCATTTCTTGATTGGATTCTTTGTTCTTTTGGTGTTGAGTTTGATGAGTTCTTTATAGATTTTGGATACTAGCCCTTTATCTGACATGTCATTTACAAATATCTTCTCCTATTCTGTCAGTTCTCTTTTCATTTTGTCGACTGTTTCCTTTGCTGTGCAGGAGCTTTTTGTGATGATGATGATGATGATGATGATGATGATGATGATAGTCACCATACAGTACATCATTAGTTTTTTTTTTTTTTAAGATTTTATTTATTTATTTGAGAGAGAGAATGAGAGACAGAGAGCACGAGAGGGAAGAGGGTCAGAGGGAGAAGCAGACCCCCCGCTGAGCAGGGAGCCCGATGTGGGACTCGATCCTGGGACTCCAGGATCATGACCTGAGCTGAAGGCAGTCGCTTAACCAACTGAGCCACCCAGGCGCCCCCACATCATTAGTTTTTGATGTAGTGTTCCATGATTCATTGTTTGTTTATAACATCCAGTGCTCCATGCAATATGTTCCCTCCTTAATACCCATCACCGGGCTAACCCATTCCCACCCCACCGCCCTCCCTTCTACTGTGGAAAGGCCGAGATGCCCTTCAACAGATGAATGGATAAAGATGTGGTCCATATATACAATGGGATATTACTCAGCCATCAGAAAGGAGCTTTTTATCTTGATGAAGCCCCAATAGTTCATTTTTGTCTTTCTTTCCCTTGCCTTTGGAGATGTGTCTAGTGAGAAGTTGCTGTGGCCGAGGTCATACAAGTTGCTGTCTGTGTTCTCCTCTAGGAGTTTGATGGATTCCTGTCTCACATTTAGGTCTTACACCGTACACAGAAAGACTCAAAGTGGATGAAAGGAAATAGTCCAGTTTCATTCTTCTGCATCCTCCAATTTTCCCAACACCATTTGTTGAAGGGACTGTCTTTTTTTCCATTGGATTTTCTTTCCTGCTTTGTTGAAGATTAGTTGACCATAGAGTTGATGGTCCATTTCTGGATTTTCTATTCTGCTCCATTTATCTATGTGTCTGTTTTTGTGCCAGTATCATACTGTCTTGATGATTTCAGCTTTGTAATAGAGCTTGAAGTCCAGCATTGTGATGCCCCCAGCTTTGATTTTCTTTCTCAACATTCCTTTGGCTATTCAGGGTCTTTTCTGGTTCCATACAAATTTTAGGAATATTTGTTCCAACTCTGTGGAAAAAAGTTGATGGTATTTTGATAGGGAGGGATTGCATTGAATGTATAGATTGCTCTAGGCAACCTAGACATTTTAACAATATTTGTTTTTCCAATCCATGAGCATGGAATGTTTTTCCATTTCTTTGTCTTCCTCAATTTCTTTGAGTGTTCTATAGTTTTCTCAGTACAGATCCTTTGCCTCTTTGGTTAGGTTTATTCCTACTTATGGGTTTTGGAGCAATTGTAAACGGGATCAACTCCTTAATTTCTCTTTCTTCTGTCTCATCGTTACTGTATAGAAATGCAACTAATTTCTGTGCATTGATTTTTATATTCTGCCATGTTGCTGAATTCCTGTGTGAGTTCTAGCAATTTTGGGGTAGAGTCTTTTGGGTTTTCTTTTTTTTTTTTTTTAAGATTTTATTTATTTATTTGAGAGAGAGAGAATGAGAGAGAGCAAGTACATGAGAGGGGGGAGGGTCAGAGGGAGAAGCAGACTCCCCACTGAGCAGGGAGCCCGATGCGGGACTCGATCCAGGGACTCCAGGATCATGACCTGAGCCGAAGGCAGTCGCCCAACCAACTGAGCCACCCAGGCGCCCACATATTGGGTTTTCCACATAGAATATCTTGTCATCTGTAAAGAATGAGAGTTTGACTTCTTCATTGCCAATTTGAATGCCTTTTATTTCTTTTTTGTTGTCTGATTGCCGAGGCTAGGACTTCTAGTATGATGTTGAACAATAGTGGTGATAGTGGGCATCCCTGCCGTGTTCCTGACTTTAGAGGAAAAGCTCTGTTTCTCTTAAGAATGATATTTGCTGTGGGATTTTCATATATGGCCTTTATGATATTGAGGTAATGCTAGCCTCATAGAGTTTGGAAGTTTTCCTTCCATTTCTATCTTTTGAAACAGCTTCAGAAAGATAGGTATTAATTCTTCTTTAAATGTTTGGTAGAATTCCCCCGGGAAGCCATCTGGCCCTGGACTCTTGTTTGTTGTGAGATTCTTGATTACTATTTCAATTTCCTTGCTGGTTATGGGTTTGTTCAGGTTTTCTATTTCTTCCTGGTTCAGTTTTGGTAGTTTATACATCTCTAGGAATGCATCCCTTTCTTCCAGATTGCCTAATTTGTTGGCATATAGTTGCTCATATGTTCTTATAATTGTTTGTGTTTCTTTGGTGTTGGTTGTGATCTCTCCTCTTTCATTCATGATTTTATTTATTTGGGTCCTTTCTCTTTTTGATAAGTTTGGCCAGGGTTTATCAATCTTATTAATTCCGATCCATGAACATGGGATGTTTTTCCATCTTTTTGTGTCTTCTTCAATTTCTTCCATGAGTGTTCTGTAGTTCCTAGGGTATAAATTTATTACTCAGCCATCAGAAAGGATGAATACCCAACTTTTACATCAACATGGATGGGACTGGAGGAGATTATGCTAAGTGAAATAAGTCAAGCAGAGAAAGTCAATTATCATATGATTTCACTTATTTGTGGAACATAAGAAATAGCATGGAGGAAAAATTAAGGGTGGGGAAACTGAGGGAGAGATGAACCATGAGAGACTATGGACTCTGAGAAACAATCTGCGGTTTTAGAGGGGAGGGTGGTGGGGGGATGGGTTAGTGTGGTGATGGGTATTAAGGAGGGCACGTACTGCATGGAGCACTGGGTGTTATACGAAAACAATGAATCGTGGATCACTACATCAAAAATGAATGATGTATTGCATAGTGACTAACATAACATAACATAATAATAAAATAAAATAATAAAATGAAATAAAAATAAAATAAAATAAAACCTTATTAATTCTTTTAAAGAACCAGCTCCTACTTTTGTTGATGTTCTGCTGTTCTTTTGGTTTCTATTTCATTGATTTCTGCTCAATCTTTATTATTTCTCTTCTCCTGCTGGGTTTAGGCTTTATTTGCTATTCTTTCTCTAGCTCCTTTAGATGTAAGTTTAGCTTTCTTGTTTCTTGAGAAAGGCTTGTATTGCTATACACTTTCCTCTTAGGACCGCCTTTGCTGCATCCCAAAGAACAGTTGTGTTTTCATTTTCATTTGTTTCCATGATTTTTAAAAATTCTTCTTTAATTTCCTGCTTGACCCATTCATTCTTTAGTAGGATGCTCTTTAGCCTCCATGTATTTGAGTTCTTTCCAACTTTCCTTTTGTGATTGAGTTCTAGTTTCAAAGCATTGTGGCCCACAAATATGCAGGGAATGATTTCAATCTTTTGGTACTGGTTGAGACCTGATTTGTGACCCAGGATGTGATCTATTCTGGAGAATGTTCCATGGGCACTAGAGAAGAATGTGTATTCTGTTGCTTTGGGATGGAATGTTCTGAATATATCTGTGAAGTCCATCTGGTCCAGTGTGTCATTTAAAGCCTTTATGTCCTATCTTTTGCTTAGATGATCTGTCCATTTCGGTGAGGGGGTGTTAGTCCCCTACTATTATTATATTATTGTCAGTGTGTTTCTTTGATTTTGTTATTAATTGGCTTATATATTTGGCTGACCCCATGTTTGGGACATAAATATTTACAATTCTTAGATCTTTTTGTTGGATAGACCCTTTAAGTATGATATAGTGCCCTTCTTCATCTCTTATTACAGTCTTTGGTTTTAAAGCTAATTTGTCTGACATAAGGATTGCCACCCCAGCTGTCTTTTGATGTCCATTAGCATGGTATATGGTTTTCCACCCCCTCACTTTCAATCTGGAGGTGTCTTTGTGTCTAAAATGAGTCTCTTGCAGGCAGCATATTGATGGGTCTTACTTTTTTATCCAATCTGATACTGTGTCTTTTGACTGGGGCCTTTACCCCATTTACATTCAGAGTAACTATTGAAAGATATGAATTTAGTGCCATTGTACTGCCTGTAAGGTGACTGTTGCTGTATATTGTCTCTTTTCCTTTCTGGTCTATGTTACTTTTGGGCTCTCTCTTCACTTAAAGGATCCCTTTTGATATTTCTTTTGGGCTGTTTTAGTGATCACAAATTCTTTTAGTTTCCATTTGTCCTGGAAGCTTTTTATCTCTCCTATTTTGAATGATATCCTAGCTGGATAAAATGTTCTTGGCTGCATATTTTTCTCATTTAGCACCCTGAATACATCATGCCAGTCCTTTCAGGCCTGCCAGGACACTCTCTCTGGATAGGTCTGATGCCACTGTAATGTTTCTACCCTTGTAGCTTATGGACCTCTTGTCCTGAGCTGATTTCAGGATTTACTCTTTGTCTCTGAGATTTGCAAGTTTCACTATTATATGTGGAGGTGTTGACCTATTTTTATTGATTTTTGAAGGGGGTTCTCTGTGTCTCCTGGACTTGAATGCCTGTTTCCTTCCCTAGATTAGGGAAGTTCTCTGCTATAATTTGCTGCAATATACCTTCTGCCTCCCCCTCTCTTTCTTTCTTCTTTTGGTAATCCCAAATGTTCTGATATTGTTTTGCTTTATAGTATCACTTATCTCTCAAATTCTCCCCTTGTGATCCCGTAGTTGTTTCTTTTTCTTAGCTTCTTTATTCTCTTGTCTTTTATATCACTAATTCTCTTCTGCCTCATTTATCCTAGCAGTTAGAGCCTCCATTTTTTTTTTTATTGCAGCTCATCAATAGCCTTTTTTATTTTGACTTGATTAGATTTTAGTTCTTTATCCAGAAAGGGATTCTCTAGTGTCTTCTATGCTTTTTTTCAAGCCCGGCTAGTATCTTTTATAATTGTTATTCTGAACTCTAGTTCTGTCATCTTACTTAGGTACATACTGATTAGGTCCCTGGCAGTCAGTATTGCCTCTTGTTCCCTTTTTTGAGGTGAGTTTTTCTATCTTGTCATTCTTTCAGAAAATGGTCGCTTTTCTATTTGTAGAATTATAGCTATTCTTTTCTTAGATCTCTGGTTGAGTTCGCAGGTGTTCAGAATGATTTGATAGCTATCTAGATGAATTCCTGGGACCAGACAAAATTAGTTTCTGACTCCTCTGCCATCTTGGACTCTGGCAACAATGTGGGAAATAGATTTAAGGAGATGTTGGTCTGAACACTGACCACCTCTGATACAGGGCTTTCTTGAGGCCTGCAGCTAGAAGAAAACCCCTCCCCTAGTCTCTTCATTTCAAGCACTGTTATATCAAGAAGCAGATCTGTGAAACTTAAAGTGCCAGACTTGTAATGAATTTAAAGTGAGGCCAAATATATAATGGGTTTTGTTTGAGATCCCCCCAAAGACTGAGAGATTCATAGAAGTAAATAATTATAATAAAGTATTCCAGGAGAAATAAGGGATAGAGAGGCAGGATAGAGGTTGATAGGTAAATCAAGGAAGACTGTGATCTCTGGCAAAATCCTCTGTACTGTATTCTCCATCCATTTCCCACAAGGGAGCTTTAGACCGTAATACCCACTGCATTGTGAGTTGGGCTTTCAAAGTCATGTATCTGACAATCCTTAGTTAATAGCTGTCCTTATTTTGTGGAGGTGATGAAGAGTAAACCCTTAGGCACTTATGAATCTTTTGGTGTACAGGCAAAACAATAATCCAAGGATGGTGCTCTGAAAAAGATGCAGGAGCTGGTTCTGGAAGTCACATGAGAACCAGAGCAGAGGGGATACAGAGAAGTGGTAAAAAGGAACTTGAGAGGATATGGGCCTGGTCTCAACATGATTCATTAATAATTTATGGTTAGAGGAGGAAAAGAACAAAGAATAGGTGGGTGTTAAGGCTCTATTGCTTTTACTCCTTCATGTGATATCTTTCCACATGCCTATACTAGAATTGTCACCCTCTTTTTTTCTTTTCTTTTTTTTTTTTTTCAGATTTGCCTTTGAGCTTGATCATAAGAGGAAAATTCTCCCAAGGTAGACTTGTGAAATACCTTGTTCTGTTATTACAAGATCTAATTCAGCATCTTCTGGAAAGCTCCAATGTTCCCACTATAGGCATGCTGAGAATATTTCAGAGGGAATCCCATAGCCAGATAAGTCACTGTCAGGAAGCTACTTGGAGGCTGATCTAGGTCATTATGGAGGAGAGGTGCACAATAAATTAAACACAGTTCTTGATGTACTCTGTATATCTTAGCACTGCTTCTTGGCATGGACACTAGTCTTAATAGTGGCAGATCACAATCATTTTGGTTGTTCCAAAGCTTGTTCTCGAGTGGATTCCAAAGAAAGGGATTGTTGCAGTATTCTGAGTCTTATTAACAATATCCTATAGACTCATTTATGAAAATCAGTTTTTTTATAAATATGTGGGTCATATTTTCTAGATAGTAACATTTTTACACTGTCTCCTGACTTAGTATTGCTGCTGAAGTTATGAGTGACTAGGTTTTGTTGCTGAAATGCCTTATAGGACTTTGTTCTTCTACTTTGAAGTTCAATGTGCCCATGCACTGGCCATTATAAGTAGATTTTTCTCAGATATTCTTGGTGCCTAATGAGGAATCCATGTCATCTTGGTTCTTTCCACATTGGGAACCATACAAGGCAGGGGATTGATAGGAGAAACAAGGTGAGTATAATGGAGATAATATAAAAATTAATGTTTTTTCTTCTGTCATTTTGCCTTTTGGTATGCCTTATTTTTTCATAAACACCAGACATGATATACTAGGTAAAGAGAATTGCTGTAAATAGGCCTTTTGTAATGTGGGAAAGTGTGGGAGAAGTATTCCATGATCATAAGACTAAGTCTCAGGCTTTTTTTGTGTACTTATGCCTTAGAACACATTTCACAAACGTTTACCAGTTGTTTTTCTGCCCTTTTAGGCGGGAGAAATGGCTAAGTGAGCAGGAGCTGGGTATTCCTCTGCCAGGTCAGTTAGGCTCTGATAATATTCCAGCTGGTTAGGTTCAGGGTTGTTAAGAAAAAGAGTGCTCTGGTATATTTCCAATTGTTCTTCTCTCCCACTGCCAGACAAGAGGGGATTTTTCTCAGTTTCTTAATGTGGGAACCTAGTTGAGCTCCTTGAAGTAAATGTCATGATATTGTGGGGGCTCCTTATGACTGATTGCCTCTGAAGTTTTTAAATTTCAGACTTCTGGGTGCTCAACTTCTAGAAATTTGTCAAGTACTATTTAGGTTTTCCTCCCTCTGCTGGTTTCCATGTGGTTGTCCCTTGAGTCTTTGCACTGGGACTCCTTGTACTCACCTGTCTCTCAATCCAGGGGGAGCAGTTTGCCCTATGTCTTCTCTCTTTCTGATCCAAGAGGAGTTATTGATATTTTTTGGTCTGTTCAGTATTTCACTTGTTAGGATGGAGTGTCAATTTCCAAGCCAGCACATATGGAACTAAAAACCAGAAGTTTCCTCTTCTACCATTTTAAATACTACCTGCTCAATCTCTGTAACCCAAACAGTCTGAGATCTGGATCCTCAGAGGAAATTAAACCTTGGTGTACAAGGAAGAGGCAATAGTTAGATCTTCTGAAAACATTTGATTTTACATATCAAACTATTCTGGGAAGATCAGTCTGTTATGACATGATAGGACTAGATGTTCTTTTTTTCTTTGGTGGGGGACCAGATTTTGTGGGAAAAGTCAAACATTCTTACTTTGAAGTCACATCCACGTGGTATCCAAAATTTGTGACAATGTTATATGGGATGAGATGACTCTCTGAAGCGAGTTAGAGAATCACCATGTAATGGTGTGGGCATAAGCTATTACCCTACCTTGTAGTCAAGGAGAAGTTTTCCTTCCCTGTTCCCAGTAGATAACAGGCCTATGGCCTCATTGCAACACTAGGCTCTGCCCTCAGAGGGTTCAGAGATTACTTGGTACCAGTGAGGGGTAGGAGAATGGAGGAAGAGTCCTTGGCTGTGATCTATATCTGTTTTGCAGTTCCCTTAACTTCTGCCTGAGCTAATACTGCCTACCAGCCTTTTATTATAGTCCTGGCCCTTATTTCTACCCCTGGGGGCCTTATGGATAGACATGGTTCTACAGATAATGGAACAGGGCATGAAATACACTTGTTGGCATTTCCATCACTTTGATCTAATGTCTCCTCATAACTGGTTCTAGCCTCACTCCCATAATCTGGATGTTTCTTTACCCCAAAGTGTGAGCTACTGGTAAGGTTTATGTTATGGTTGGTATTTGGTGTAAGATAGAGTGCCAGTGAGAGTTTAGGACCACAAGAGTCTATTAGAGGCAAGTACCTAAAGTTGGAGGTTTAGGGAATATATAAGGACCTTATTGGGTTCTAGATCCTTGGGGGAAAAACTGGTGAAAGTTACTGTATTGGGAGAGATCCTAGGGTAAGCAAATTCTACAATAGAATTGGGTGTGCAATAACTCATTAGAAGAAACACCTGTGAGGAAAAGAAGTATCAGAGGTAGGAGAGCCTTCATCCCACAATGGAGTGTAAGGAGGAGGGTGGATACAAAGCTTCAGAGTTCAATGAAGTCATACATGAGTTTTGGGTAGGCAGATAGGGGGCTTTTGACTCAAAGTTGCTTGACAGAAATGCCCGGTGTCTTGCAGAAATGGATTTGTCTTAACCTTTCATGGGACATGAGCTGGGCCTATTGGTCACTCTGGTATAGGAAGAGTTTCTCTATGACTTACAAATTTCTACATGAGAAGAAGCCTAGAATTGGTTTCATATCTCAGGGATTTCAAAAGGTTGAAAACCTGCTCTTGTCTGAGGCATGGTATAAATCCTCAAATTATTAACTCTAAATCCCTTGGGGTGGAGTTAAACAGCAAATTCTTAGGTTCCTGATCCCAACTGTACTTGGAATAGAGATATTTTTTACTAATTGCCTATAGGCTTGAGTTCTATGTATTACAGGTTTCAAGTTAGTCTTTGTAAATCTGCCCAAGTGGCTTGATGTCTAATTGGGAAGTTACTGGAAATTCATTACAATCACTATTTTGCCCTGGTTGTATTGAAGGTTTTAATCGTCAGTCTTTTGGTAGTAACAGTATGAAGGAGGGAGAGCATCCACAGTAACTATTGGAATATACTCATAATTTTCCTTAGCTGTCTAAGGACCTGGTGTCTTAAGTATAACACCCCCATTAAAGCCATCTCAGAAATAATAAAATCATCTTTTTGAGTAGGCCAACCAATGCCTAATGGTAGCTAACATTTTCTTGTTCCCTTGCTCTTAATCAGGAAGGCCAACTTAAGTCTCAAGGGATAATAACTAATATCAAAGCTAGATCTTGGATTTTTCAGGGTTGTAACTCCTCAGTGAGAAAAGAGAGGTTGTGAACTCAGAAGGCTAGTCATACTACTGAGCTTAGTTTTAGAAAAGACTTCTCGGATCCTTTCTCAACATCGTTTCCCACATTCTTAGCCACACGTTTCCCTGACTTTTAGGACATCATCTATTCCCCAGTTTCCCTCTAGCCTCAGTCAGTCTCAGTCATAGGTCTACTGACTTTAGCTTATTAGAGTATCCTCTTTCCCTACCCATACAGCAATGTCTACAGTGACCAATTCAGGGATAGGCATCCTACCTAATGAGCCCCTAATGGCCAAGGCGATATTGATAGGAGCACCATTTTATTTTTTGAGATGATATTTTGGAAGAAATACTTGAATAATGAAGAGGGCTAGAGCATTTGCTGTCATAAAGGGAGAGGTTTTCCAGACAGTGGGAGCAGGGGTCTTGTGAGGGCTCCTGTATAGACGCTGAGGAATGAATGTGACACCATTAAGAATAGAGAAGAGACAGGAAAGAAATCTATCTTGTTCTTGGTGAAACTGAGCCTCTTGAACCAAACTTACTTGTAGACAAAACTACATTTTCATTGATTTTCAAGGTATTCCCACCTTAAATTACAGTTCAGTTTTTTTGTTGTTGCAAGTGACAGAAAATCCCAACAATTAAGACCCAATGGAATATTACAGAGAAGTGGATATCATTAAACTGGCTTCTTCTATCATTTGCAATACTAAAAGCAACTTGCTACTTAATAAACTTGGGGATTTAGGTGGTTGAGATGCATAATATTAAAGGCTTTTCAGACTAAATTCACAATGGGGCAAGGGGAAAAAGAAAGGGTCTTCAAAAGGGGGCTGGAAAGGCTATGCCAAGCCCAACATAAAATGACCCTATATCCAATGGCTATCCTGCTTAACACTGAGTTTACCTGAATATATGCCATTTTGATAAAGACAAGGCAGTGCTTTGAAAAGAGTATGTTATGAATAATACAAGTCTAGAAAATTTAGGAAGCTACTACCACTTCTGTAACTTTTGTCTAGAAATAACTAAACTTAAAGCAAGGATTAGCTGAGTGATGTCATAGTTAATAACATTAGCTCTTTGCTAGCATTGGTAGCATAGAGTCACCCAGTTACCCATCAGCCTGGATCCAGTGAACCTAGAATCCAAAGAAACAGATCTGAGTCATGGCATCATTGGTCAGTTTGGATTCCTCTAGCCTTCTACATTTCAGATGCTCAATTTTCAGCTTCTTGGGGCTGGATGATGATAATGGGGGTCAGAGGTAGATAGGTATATCTGGGATAGTGATGAGTGCATCAGGGTCAATAGTAAAATGAAATGGCATATGGTAGAACATAAAATCAGAACAGAAGAATTCAAAGTAATTGCCCCAAGCAAATATTAGGTGGAAACTTAATACTTTATGGAATGTTTATACTTGACTAACTTTTGGAAAGGAGTATCCCTATATCTCAGGCATCCCATCAGTCTGGGATAAAGTTAATATCCATAGTGTTGATGTAATTCAGGATCTGTACCTAGCCACCTCCTCTGCCTTGGATGGTTCTCTTGGCTCTGAATAAAGTAGCCTTGGGGTAACTACAGACATACATAAGCTTACTTTTACATCTTAAGTGGATTAGGGTGCTTAAGTTTTTATCTGAGACCCCAAATTTTACACTAGTGGTTTGTATTCTTTGAGATGCAAATGCCAAGATGGGGTTTATGTTCAAGAATTTTTTTTGTGGTGGGAGGAAGATCTGTGAAGGAAATCTAGAGGGAGTTGGAGGGTTCTTGGGAGAGCCATCAACTACAATGCAAGTCTGACTGACTGCAGGAAATAGAAGGATGAAATGTTGGGTAGGAAGTGGCTTAGACTATGGTGCACTACTAAGGGACTTGGCTAGGTCAAGGGCAAGTAACAGACCAGAAATCGCCCCTCAGGAGTCCAAGTCTCCCAAGGATGGGACTTCCTCAATATTCCTGTTGCACTCAGTCTTTGGCTGGAATCTACCTATGCAAAGTGTGGCATTCTAGTGTCTACCAGATGCTGACATCTACATCTTTACCTGAGTCCTCAGAGGAACTCCATGGTTTCCACAGGCCTCTATTCCAAAGGGGAAAGATCAGAGGTTGTAAGTGAAATGAAGTACAGCTCCCCTTGTTGGAGTTGATCTTGGGTCACAGCTGATACCCATCTTGTCCCTCCTCCACTCTCCACTCTGAATTCTCTTCACCCTTGGCTAACTCCTCACCTAAAGTTTGACTTACCTGGTGGTGTGACCCAAACCATCATCTTGAGGGGTCTGAACCCTTTCTAATAATACCCCTTTCAAACTTGAACTGCTAAATTTGACTTAGAATGGAGCAAGGAAGGAAGTATGAAGAGATAGTTAAATGGACCACTTGGGTTTCACACACATTTTTACTTTCTCCCATCATGTAAAAGTAGCCCAACCTCCTTTTGTTGATCAGAGTCTGTTATCCCTGCAAAAATGATGACTCACAAAATGACTCAATATGTCATTTGGAGTGATGGAATGTGGGATAGTCCTAGCTTTTACCTCCTGATTCTTGGATCTAAGGAGTCTTCTTACTAGGGATACAGTACCATATAGATGTCTCTTTAATGTAAAGACTGCATCATAAAGGGGGGCATCCTAAAGTTACAGCATGCTGACTCTGAGTTAGTGCTTCTTCTATGCTATCTGAAGGCTCTTTAAATTTGCTGCTGAAAGAAAGGCTAGCTGCTTTTGCATGGTATTACATGTTTTGGGATAGATCAGTGGATCCCATGATCAGGGGTTCACTCTGTACCTTTTCTGTAAGTGTTCTATTGGTTAGGTGCTTTGATTGGGATTCCATGCCTGTGGCTGGAACATTGCAGAAACCCCCAGAGTGGTACTGTTCAAGGGTCTGCAAGCAGGAAGGACAAACCCATACCAAGATTAGGTATCTGTTCCTGGGAGGTTGAATTTCTGGCTTTTCTAAAATGGGAAGGACTTTATGTAGTCAACATAATCAACTTGCTAACAAGTTGTCTCTTTTATAAATAGTGCTATAGTGGATATTCAACATTCCTCTCTGTTAACAGTTGGGATATTCAGAGGCAACAGTAGCTAGATTGTCTCTGGAGTGTGGCATTCCATGTAGTTGGTCTATGTAGCCTCCATGTCTGTGACCATGCCCACTGCAATCATTTGCCTATTGGCTGATGAAGGCTGACTGCCATCCCCTGGCAGAGACATTTTCTCTGTTTGGTCATTCCACACCTCTTCTACTGTGGGTGCTTTATTGTAGGTGTAACAGGAGATATGAAAATCTGCATATGTTTTGTATCCATATGCCCTTTCCTAGATCTCCTTGTCTAATCTTCCAGTCCTTTTCCATCCAGACCCTGACTAGATGTCCAGGCTATTGGCCTCTGTCCAGGAATCAGTATATATTCTCCTTTTTATTTATTTATTTTTTTGGTAAAGATTTTGAGAAAGAACATACCTGAGTCAGGGGAAGGGCAGGGGGAGAGGGAGAACCAGACTCTCCGCTGAGCAGAGAGCCCAATGTGGGACTCGATCCCAGGACCCTGGGATTATGACCTGAGCCAAAGGCAGATGCTTAACTGACTGAGCCACTCAGGTGCCCCTATATTCTCCTTTTCTTTACACTTAAAGTTGATTTGCAGTGCAGCAGCTGGAGCTGCCAGTCAACTATCATTCCCTAAATAGGCAGTTCCAAAGGCATATTTTCAAGGCTGTCACCATCATAGAGCATACCTGAGATGCTCTGGTATTGGAACTAATGTTTAGATACCATCTGTAACATAATTCTGTCTCTTACTGTTAAGCCACTGTTAATGATGCTGACAATTTTTTATGCCGGAAGAATTTATGCATGTCAATTAAGAACATAACTGCCTTTGGTATCTGGGCCATTATGACAAGGGTTCCTCATTACTTGATAATGAGGAAGTTACTGAAATAAAATTGTCACTCTCATTTACTGGCAAAAGTTGAAAGATATAAGTTGGCCCAGGAGTATTGCCGGACCTGGTCAGTACTAGCTAGGCTTGATGGCAGATCCCATGTCCTCTGCAGGTTAGGGAATGAGGACTGAATGACATCTGCCAGTTTTGGGCAGGGTGGGTAGTGGAGATGGATATCTTGTCCAGTTGGTACACCCTGATATCTAGCCCTATTTAATTTGTGAACAAGTGTGAGTCACCTGTCATTGTTCTTGTTTTTCAGAATAGGATGGAAATCAGTAGTGACAAATTATGTCAAAGGTCTAATGTTGTCTTCTAGGACTCTGTATGTTAGCTAAATGAAGGCTTATCTTCCACATTTCCTTACAGGTAAGAATTCTAAGGCTAAGGAAAAATCTGAGAGGTTGGTAAAAACATGTCTGGACTCAGGGGACATATAATGTACCTGCCTTTCCAGCCCTGTGGGTCAGTGTGCCAAACTGTATTCAGAGTTGGGAACTCTTTGCCTGGGAAATCTTAGATCACAGACAGGCAGGCCTATGGTAGTGAGGGAGGGGCCGGAGGGGCCAGAGGGGCCTGGGCCCATTCAAGTACAGTGGGCACTTAGACATCCACAGGGATACTGCTAACAAGCCAGTTCTGATGTTACTTGTTACAGATGGCATATTATTGGTGTTACTTCTGTGATAAAGCCATATTTTTAACATATATTTCAAACTAAGCAATTGTATTGTGAGTCAGGCTGAAGACTTAGCCTTTGTTACAGATCCTAAGGAGAAGATCCTTGGATCTTTGGTTATAAATGTTGCCTTTCATTTGTCAATTTGTCTTTGGGAGGAAGCCTGGGGAAGCAAGAGTTCATCTACCCATGCAGCTCAATAAGGGTACACTCTGTATTTATATGAAGCTTTTCTTAAGAAGTCTGCTTTCCACCCGCTGTCACTCTGGAATCAACCTTACCCTCACTGTCAACAAGAATCAAGCCTGGGGATTCTGTGTGAAGGCAGATCTGCTCTTAATACCTGGATAGTTCTTCTGTAGACACCCTTACCTGGCTTAACTAGATGGGTGAAAAAACAGGATAGGCTTATTTAAACTGCTCTTCCTTTGTGAGTGCTGTGCTTGTAAAGTCCAGAAATGATGAGATTTGAGTCCATAAGTCATTGTTATTAACTGGTTCTCTAAGATCTGTGCCTTTTAGAACGTGGGAATTCCTGAGGTCTTCTACTATCCTAGCTGGAGCATAGGTGGCAAGGCCCAAATGTGAACTGTGGGGGTAGACATGCTAGGACTACATTCAGTATTTTGGCCAGGAGATGGCAGCACTCAATCATACAGTGGAGCTTTGTGGTCCTTGAGACCCCTCTGTTGGCTGTTTTTGAGATGGCTTCTGTGTAGAAGGAACCAGCAATGATTGACTAATTATCCCAAGAGAGATCTTCGGTATACAGCCCTGGATGAAGGCACTTTTTGTAAAGAGAATGAGTGAAAAGGAAAAAGGATCTCTGCTGATGATGCAAAACAAATGCTGTTAAGCAGAAAGAAGAAAGGGGACGTAAACAGACTTTGAGGCTAAGGCAGAGCAGAGTACTCCAGAGAAGAAAGAGTTAGCTCTATTGTATCATAGTAGTGGAGAGGATATCCCATTTTCAAACGTACCTGTGCTTGAACAGTATGGTTCCTTTTCTACAAATACACTTGCACATTTTTCTCTTGTGCATAGAGAAAATGGTCACCAAAAGCAGTTAAGTGTATGGCTAAGTATGTATTTGGGTTCATCTTTCAGGATGTTTTTATCACATACATCTCTTCCCTAACCACAGGAGTTTTTCTAGGCCGCTAGCAGTCATCTAATTGTCTTCCTCACGTGGGGATGATAAGGGACAAGGCACTGTAAATTAAACAATGTGAACATGAGGTGTGGACCTTGGGTGGGGGGGAAGCAGAGAAGACAGCAGCTCATCATCATCTGCCCTTGCACCATGCACAGCTTGGTGTGCACCCACAGGTTCTTTAGTGTGTTTTCAATTTGCATAGTGACTCCTGGGTAGAAAGACCGTGCCAATCATAATAACAAATAACAAATGATGAATTCAGATTGCAAGGAATATCTCTATTTGAACTTCAGTTCAAAATTTTTTTGAATTTTCAGCTCTTTTGGAAAAGCTGTAAAATTATAAGATGGAATACTAGTTAAAGCGCTCTGTATTAGTCAAGGCAGTTCTTATATAGTTCTGTATGATTTTTACTGCCGTGGGGGTATGGTCTGTGACCACCTCTGGAAGTTATAGATAAACATCTTCAGGTAAACAGCTTGATGTGGAACTAGGTGTAAAACCCAGTTCTCTAACTTGGTGTAGTGTATTTTATAGACACTGTTAAATTTACATGAGCAGAGAATGCTTTGCCTCTTTTCAAGTATTCTGGAAGATGTAGCAGTATAGACTGTCAATTTCTGAGCACTTTCGTGGTGGGAACATGGATATTTGATAACTCACCTCCCTCTCCAAGTGGTACTCTGTGTTGGGATCCTCCCTGACATTACAGAACATATGGAGCCAGTTCTTGAATTCTATCCAGACCATCGGTGGCCCTAAGTGGGCTGTGCTCTCTCCTAACTCTAAGAATAATTTTAGCTTTTTAGACATTTGTATGTTTGGGCTGGATAGATAACAAGCACACAAAGTCCTTAGGTGAGGTGCTAACATGAGGCAGGAAACCATGACAGAAAATAAAATTACTGGAATCTAGGGCTATAAATATCTATAAGAATTGGCATGTAACTAGAAACTAGAGGAGTCTGGAAATCACAACATACCTTAGAGGTGCTAGGTCTGTGCCAATCTCTTAGACTTTAGAGTTGAATAACTTTGTAATGATGATGGGTAGGTATCCTGGCAAGACAGAGTGGAATCATGTTCCTCTAGGCCCCTGTTGCCTAGTGTTACAGGTATTGTTTTTCAGAATTAGATATTGAGGTAGAGTTTAGCATGAAGAACCCTGTGAAAGGAATAGGGAAGAGAGCAGGATTGGGAAGTGGTTGCAGTTAACTGCAGTGTAGACACAACAGTGGCCATGCCCAAGGAGCATCGGCATGTGTAGGGTCCATCAGAGTTGCCCCATGGTGGCCTGAAATGGTGAGCCTTTCTATGCTCTCTGCAATCAATAATTGGATATAGGCTGCCAGGGGAAGGGTATGGCCTTGTAGCAGAAGCAAACCCTTTGGAGGTGACACCTAAGAGCACTCCCAGCAGCTGGAGCAACAGATCCTTTCTTGTGGGGAGGTTGTGTTTTTCCAAGTCCTCCATATCTAGTGATTTCATGAACTTGACTATCATGTCTAGTGTCTGGCTGTTATATACATGGATGTGCTCAGCATAGGTTTCCTCCTGAGGACCACTGCCTTTCCTACAGAACCCCCCAAGTCGAATCTGATTTTAATTACTGGATGCTTGGCAAATGAGACAGAAGCCATAGGGGACTAGAATTAGCTGTACTCTAAGAAGGATGTGAAGGTTTTCTTTCAACTTCCTTTTATCCTACCTAGAATCTAGTTTGTAGGAATCTGACTCTTCAGAACGTTTTGAAGCACGTATGTTAGGAATAGTCTGTGTGGTCTCTTAAGTGTACAAAATAAGATAGTTCAACATGTTTTCCAAGTGCCAGATGATTTGGACTTAGTGCAAGACTTGTTTTCCCTGATCTGGTTCGAAGGTCCTAGGGCCTTTGGCAGAAGGCAATCTGCAATAGTTACCCCCTATACTTATCACTTTGAAGATGCTCTCCAGTAAAGAAAAATCCAGAATTTGTCCCAGTGCCTGGACAGGAGCTTTTTAGGCCACTTGTCCAGTCCTCAGTTGGGAGTATCATCTAGGCCATAACAGCTTAATGCTGGTGATCTTACAGTCACCAGGGAAAGAGCAATCCAAAGTGGCTCTACCTGTTAGGGGCCAGAACTTTGCCTTGTGATAACTTAAGTCTTAAACTTTGAACCTGAGCTTTCAGTGGAAGAGAAGAAGAGCCCACAAAGACTCCTATTGTCTGGAATATTATCCTAGTGTAAGCATGGGGGCCTGACAGGGGCCATGTGGGCTGGGTATAGGTACCACTGATCTCTTATGGGAAGATCTCCTTGGTGAAGCCAATGATTATCAATAGTATCAGCCTCAGAGACATGAAAATCTGCTCTTACTTCATAGTGACATTGTAAAGGGCTGGGAAGCTATGTGTTAACGCAATGTAGAAAAACCAATTCCTGGTCCATATCCTGGGAAGTGTTAGCCTGTATCTTTATCCATATGTTCCTTACTTTCAATTACCCAACTCTCCTTGTAGTTCATCAACAGGATAAAGCCTATTTAAATCTAAATAGAATGGTTGCCTTAATAGGCTTAGAAATCTTGGTCCTGTCTTTTGAAAATGGGATTGGAGGGAAGTGGGAACAATAGAGTGCCTTCCAGGGAGCAGAGCAGAATGACAAAGTAGCAGACACACCAAGGCCTTGCTAGGGAAGCTCTGACCAACAGAGAGCTGATTTGAGCCACATGTTATTTTAAATAGTTTTGTAGGCATAATAAAAAATAAGCAGATGAAATTTTTAAAATTCTTGGTTGTATTTAGACTTGCATTCAAGTCTCAACTATTCCCACTTCCTAGTTGTAATTCTGATTTTCATTTAGAAATGTCTGGCCTGCAATTCCCTGTGTACTTATAAGGGAACTGCCCCATAGGCTTTCTGAAGATCAGCTGATGAAATGCCATGCCTTCCTAAAATGTTTCAGCTTTTAGGGAACTTGGTAAATGTTCTAAAAGGCACAGTGAAATCTAAGTGTACCTATTTTTCAATGGCTAGGGGGGTTTTGGCCCAGAAGAAGTTAACATTTGAAGATTGAGAGTTGATAATTGTAAATTCTTATGTTGTTTAGTTGAGGACAGATATTGACTCTCTAGAGAAAATGGGTTTTTTTTGTATTTTTTTATTAAAAATTTTATTTATTTGACAGAGAGCCCAAGCAGGGGGAGAAGCAGAGGGAGAAGCACGCTCTCCGCTGAGCAGGGAGCCCAGTGTGGGGCTCGATCCCAGGACCCGGGGATCATGACCTGAGCCAAAGGCAGATGCTTAACTGACTGAGCCACTCATAAGCCCTAAGAAAATGTGTTTTAGAGG
Organism: Halichoerus grypus; assembly: GCF_964656455.1. Lineage (NCBI taxonomy): Eukaryota > Metazoa > Chordata > Mammalia > Carnivora > Phocidae > Halichoerus > Halichoerus grypus. The sequence continues at coordinate 61,470,159 of NC_135714.1, forward strand.
TGGCAGCAGGAGCTGGGTCAGCTGTTGGTGATATAAGGTATGTTGGTGACAAAACTTTTTTAAAATTCTTGCTGAAATGGAGGTGGGTGGGGGGATGTGGTAACTGGGTGATGGGCATTAAAGAGGGCACATGATATGATGAGCACTGGGTGTTATATGCAACTAATCAATCATTGAACATTATATCAAAAACCAATGATGTACTATACCTTGGCTAATTGAGTTTAAAATTATTCTTGGAATTTCATAGAAAAAAAAATGGAGCAAGTTGTGGGCAATGGATACCCATTTTGACTGAGTCCTTATATGAATAGGTGGTGGCTTGGACCAGCATGGCAAGATTGGAAATTGAGGAAATAGACTAGTTAGAAGAATGTTTAGGAAGTGTAATCAACTACATTGATGGCCGGGTATGAGAAAACTTCTTTCATGGAACTCATAAGATTCTGAGCAGAGATTCTGTGTGAATGGTATTATCATTTACTAGGATATAGAACATGATGGAAGGATCTGATGAGGTTGGCTCCTCTCATTCTCTAGGAACAGTCTCTGGAGTTGAGGGATCCTTATTTCAATACCTAGGAGGGTAGTGACTAGTATATTATTGTGCAAACTTTGAATGCCTTGTATTTGTCTACTTCTGGGAGATTATCCTTAGGAATTAGAGCAGCAGGGTCAAAATTTAGGTATACTTTGCAACCTTTTTATGCTAATTGCCCTTAGGCCTGCCTGTTGCTAGTGCAATTCTATTTTCCTGCATCCTATCCAATTCTAAGTGATATTCCCTAATCTTTGCTATCCTGAAAGTTGAAAAATGAGAAAGCATGTTTCTTTGCTTGCTTGGGAATTTGAGTATGATTCATAATGCTTAATGGCTACTTGTTTCCCCACAAATTACCTATGCCTGTTCTGTACTCCTTACCTTGAATATTTTATTTGTAAGATTTTTGAGCACTGGGGGGGGGGGGGAGCAAAGATGGCAGAGGAGTAGGGGACCTTATTTCAACCGGTCCCCTGAATTGAGCTGGATATCTATCAGACCACTCGAAACACCCACGAAATCAGCCTAAGATGTAGGAAAGATATATCTGGATCTCAACAAACAGAATATCTCCGGTGATTGGTTTTGAGGGATGAAGCAGGGAGCCGTGATTCTGTGGGCAGATATTGGATGATAAACGGAAGGGGGAGGGAGCCTCCAGGATCCTGCACCACCAGAGTGGGAAAGCCTCCTGCACTGGGGACTGGGCACAGACTCGCACACCAGTAGCAGCAGGGAAAGGACATTGGGTAGCCCCCTGGACTGAAACCTGGAGCTGTGGAGGCACAGTGGGGGCGGCTGGTGGTTTTAGAAGCACAAAGGGCAGAGACATACTGGACCTGGAAGTGAGGGCTAGGAATGCCGCTGTGGGGTGTACAACCAAGGACACTGCAGTTTTAGCAGCACAGACAGAAACAGAGACAGGTGGCCTGGAGAACTCACTGAAGAACAGACTGCGATCTCTTTATTCTGAAGCAGAGGTTTGGAAATGGTCACTTCTGCTTTGACTCTGTGAAAAGATGCAGAAAGTTGCCAGGAAAAGCTGCCAGAGAACAAAAGCCCCCCAAAACCGGTTTTCACTGAGCCCATCCCCCCCACAGGGGGTCAGGGCAACTCTGCCCAAACAGGGTTGCCTGAGTACCAGCACAGCAGGCCCCTCCCACAGAAGATAGGCTGGGAGAACAAGAGGCTGACAACCCTAAGGTCCCTATAAAACAGGTGTATCTTGCTTGGGTTGTGGTCAATAATTTGGACTCTACATTCCCTCAACCACCCCTCAACAGAATGACTAGGAGGACAAACACCCAAAATAGGAAAGACTCAGAGACTGTGACGTTGGCCACAGAACAAATGGATATAGATATAGGCAAGATGTTGGAAACAGACTTCAGGGTAACAGTTATGAAGACAAAGCCAGAATGGAGAAATTGATTAATGGCAACATAGAGTCTCTAAGGGCAGAAATGAGAGCTGATCTGGCAGAACTTAAAAATGCTATCAATGAGATCCAATCTAATCTAGATACTCAAATAGTAAGATAAACAAGGCAGAAGGATGAATTAGTGATTTAGAAGACAAACTGATAGAAAAGAAGGAAAATGAGGAGGCCTGGGAGAAACAGCTTAAAATCCATGAAAACAGAATTAGATAAGTGATGCCATGAACTTTCCAGTGTCAGAATTATTGGGATCCCTGAGGGGGTGGAGAGAGAGAGAGGACTAGAAGATATATTTCAGCAAATTATAGCTGAGAACTTCCCTAATCTGGGAAATGAAACAAACATTCATGTCCTAGAGGCAGAGAGGACAGCTCCCAAGATCAAGGAAAACAGATCAACGCCCCGGCATGTAATAGTAAAACTCGCAAATCTTAGAACCAAGGAAACCATCTTAAGGGCAGTTAGGGGGAAGAGATTCCTTACGTACAGAAGGAGGAACATCAGAATAATGTCAGACCTATCCACAGAGACCTGGCAAGCCAGAAAGGGCTGGCAAGACATATGTAGGGTATTAAATGAGAAGAATATGCAGCTGAGAATACTTTATCTGGCAAGGCTGTCATTTAGAATGGATGGAGAGAGCAGAGCTTCCAAGACCAGCAGAAACTGAAAGAATATGTGACCACTAAGCTGGCCCTGCAAGAAATATTAAGGGGGGTTCTATAAAAGGAGAAAGACCCCAAGAGTGATCTACAACAGAAATTTACAGAGGCAATCTATAGAAACAAGGACTTCACAGGCAACATGATGACAATAAATTCATATCTTTCAATAATCACTCTCAACGTGAACAGCCTAAATGCTCCCATAAAACAGCACAGGGTTGCAGATTGGATAAAAAGACAGGACCCATCCATATGCTGTCTACAAGAGACTCATTTTGAACCTGAAGATACAACCAGACTGAAAGTGAAGGATGGAGATCCATCTTGCATGCCAACGGCCCTCAAAAGAGAGCTGGGGTAGCAATTCTCATGTCAGACAAATTAGATTTTAAGTTAAAGACTGTAAATAGAGACACAGAAGGACACTATATCATTCTTAAAGGGTCTATCCAACAAGAAGATCGAACAATTGTAAATATCTATGCCCCCAACATGGGAGCAGCCAACTACATAAGCCAACTGTTAACCAAAATAAAGAGTCATATTGATAACAATACGTTAATTGTAGGAGATCTCAATACTCCACTCTCAGCAACAGACAGATCATCTAAGCAGAAAAACAACAAATAAACAAGAGCTTTGAATGACACACTGGACCAGATGGACCTCATAGATACATACAGAACATTCCACCCTAAAACAACAGAATACTCATTCTTCCCAAGTGTACACGGAACTTTCCCAGAATAGACCACATACTGGGTCACAAATCAGGTCTCAACTGATACCAAAAGACTGAGATTATTCCATGCATATTCTTAGACCATAATGCTTTAAAACTGGAACTCAATCACAAGAAAAAATTTGGCAGAAATTCAAACACTTGGAAGCTAAAGACCACTCTGCTCAAGAATGTTTGGGTCAGCCAGGAAATCAAAGAAGAACTTAAACAATTCATGGAAACCAATGAGAACAAAAACACATCAGTCCAAAACCTATGGGATACTGCAAAGGCGGTCCTAAGGGGGAAATACATAGCCATCCAAGCCTCACTCAAAAAAATAGAAAAATCCTGAATTCACCAACTATCTTAAAGATAACTGGAGAACTGGAGAAAAACATAAGAACTGGAGAAAAAACGACAAATGATGTCTAAGCCATGCATTAGAAGAGAAATAATTAAGATTAGAGCAGAGATCAATGAATTAGAAACCAGAAATACAGTAGAGCAGATCAATGAAACTAGAAGCTCATTCTTTGAAAGAATTAAGATTGATAAACCACTGGCCAGATTTATCCAAAAGAAAAGAGAAAGGACCCAAATTAATAAAATTATGAATGAAAGGGGAGCAATTACAACTAACACCAAGGAAATAGAAACAATTGTTAGAAATTATTATCAACAACTATATGCCAATAAATTAAGCAACCTGGAAGAAATGGATGCCTTCCAGGAAACCTATAAATTGCCAAGACTGAAACAGGAAGAAACTGACAACCTGAATAGACCAATAACCATTAACGAGATTGAAGCGGTGATCAAAAACCTCCCAAAAAACAAGAGTCTAGGGCCTGATGGATTCCCTGGGGAATTCTACCAACCATTCAAAGAAGAAATAATACCTATTCTACTGAAGCTGTTTCAAAAAATAGAAACCAGAAGGAAAGCTTCCAGACTCATTCTAGGAGGCCAGCATTACCTTGATCCCCAAACCAGGCAAAGACCCCATCAAAAAGGAGAATTTCAGACCGATATACCCCATAGCCCACCAAAATTCTCAACAAAATCCTAGCTAATAGGATCCAACAGTACATTAAAAGGATCACCTACCATGACCAAGTGAGATTTATCCCCGGGATGCAAGAGTGGTTCAACATTCGTAAATCAATCAATGTGATAGAACACATTAATAAGAGGAGAGAGAAGAAAAATATGGTCCTCTCGATTGATGCAGAAATAGCATTTGACAAAATACAGCATCCTTTCCTGATTAAAACTCTTCAGAGTATAGGGATAGAGGGAACATTCCTCAAGTTCATAAAATCCATCTATGAAAAACCCACAGTGAATATCATTCTCAATGGGGAAAAGCTGAGAGCCTTTCCCTTAAGATCAGGAACACGTCAAGGATGCATACTCTTGCCACTGTTGTTCAACATAGTACTAGAAATCCTAGCAACAGCAATCAGACAGCAAAAAGAAAAGGTATTCAAATTGTTAGAGAAGAAGTCAAACTCTCTTTGCAGATGACATGATACTTTATGCGGAAAACCCAAAAGACTCCACCCCCAAATTACTAGAACTCATACAGCAATTCAGTAATGTGGCAGGATACAAAATCAATGCACAGAAATCAGTTGCTTTCTTATACACTAACAATGTAACTGTAGAAAGAGAAATTAGAGAATCCATTCCATTTACGATAGCACCAAAAACCAGAAGATACCCTGGAATAAACCTAACCAAAGAGGTAAAAGATCTATATTCTAGGAACTACAGAACACTCATGAAAGAAATTGAAGAAGACACAAAAAGATGGAAAAACATTCCATGCTCATGGATCGGAAGAATAAACATTGTTAAATGTCTATGCTACCCAGAGCAATCTATACCTTCAATGCCATCCCGATCAAAATTCCAATGACATTTTTCAAAGTGCTGGAACAAACAATCCTAAAATTTGTATGGAATCAGAAAAGACCGCAAATCGCCAAGGAAATGTTGAAAAAGAAAAACAAAGCTGGGGGCATCACGTTGCCCGATTTCAAGCTATATTACAAAGCAGTGATCACCAAGACAGCATGGTACTGGCACAAAAACAGACATACAGACCAATGGAACAGAATAGAGAACCCAGATATGGACCCTCAACTCTATGGTCAAATAATCTGACAAAGCAGGAAAAAACATGCAATGGAAAAAAGACAGTCTCTTCAATAAATGGTGCTGGGAAAATTGGACAGCCACATGCAGAAGAATGAAACTCGCCATTCTCTAACACCATTCACAAAGATAAAATGGATGAAAGACCTAAATGTGAGACAGGAATCCATCAAAATCCTAGAGGAGAACATAGGCAGTAACCTCTTTGACATTGGCCACAGCAACTTCTTTCAAGATACATCTCCAAAGGCTAGTGAAACAAAAGCAAAAATGAACTTTTGGGACTTCATCAAGATAAAAAGCTTCTGCACAGCAAAGGAAACAGTCAACAAAACAAAGAGGCCACCCACGGATGGGAGAAGATATTTGTAAATGACACTACAGATAAAGGGCTGGTATCCAAGATCTATAAAGAACTTCTCAAACTCAACACCCAAAAAAAACCAAATAATCAAGTCAAAAAATGGTGTGGACATTTTTACAATATTCTTTCAATCTATGAGCATGCAATATCTTTCCATTTATTTGTGTCTTCAATTTCTTTCATCAGTATCTTACAGTTTTCAGTATAGAGGTCTTTCAACTCCTTGGATAAATTTATTCTTAGGTATTTTATTCTTTTTGTAAATTGTAAATGGGATTGATTTCTTAATTTATCCTTATGATAGTTCATTAATGTATAAAAATGCCACTGAGCTGTATATTGATTTTGTACTTTGCAACTTTGCTGTGTTTGTTAATTGACACTAACAGGTTTTTTTTTTGGTGGAGTCTTTAGGGTTTTCTATATATGAAATCATGTCACCTGCAAAAGTGATAGATATCCAAAGTGGAAAAGAAGTAAAATTTTATTGAACATAGTATTGGAAGTCCTAGCCAAAGCAATTTGGCAGGTAAAAGAAATAAAATTGACAAAAGTGGGTATCCTTATCTTGTTCTTGATCTTGGAGAAAAAGCTTTTTGCTTTTTACCCCTCAGTATAATGTTAGTTGGGGGCTTGTTTTACATGGCTTTTATTATGTTAAGATACCTCCCATCTATACCTACTTTGTTGAAGGTTTTTTTTTTATTATTATTATAAATGAATGTTGAATTTCATCAAATGCTTTTTCTGTACCTATTGCTATGATTATACGAGTTTTATCTTTCATTTTGTTAATGTGGTGTATCATGATTGATTTGTGGATCTTGACACATATATTCCTGGAGTAAATCCCACTTGATAATAGCATATGATCCCTTGTCTGTTCATGTCTTCTGCCCATTTCTTGACTGGATCATTTGTTCTTTGGGTGTTGAGTTTGATAAGTTCTTTATAGATTTTGGATACTAGCCCTTTATCTGATATGTCATTTGCAAATATCTTCTCCCATTCTGTCGGTTGTCTTTTGGTTTTGTTGACTGTTTCTTTTGCTGTGCAAAAGCTTTTTATCTTGATGAAATCCCAATAGTTCATTTTTGCCCTTGCTTCCCTTGCCTTTGGCAATGTTTCTAGGAAGAAGTTGCTGCGGCTGAGGTCGAAGAGGTTGCTGCCTGTGTTCTCCTCAAGGATTTTGATGGACTCCTCTCTCACATTGAGGTCTTTCAACCATTTTGAGTCTATTTTTGTGTGTGGTGTAAGGAAATGGTCATTTCATTCTTCTGCATGTGGCTGTCCAATTTTCCAAATACCATTTGTTGAATAGATTGTCTTTTTTCCATTGGACATTCTTTCCCGCTTTGTCGAAGATTAGTTGACCATAGAGTTGAGGGTCCATTTCTGGGCTCTCTAGTCTATTCCATTGATCTATGTGTCTGTTTTTGTGCCAGTACCATACTGTCTTGATGATGACAGCTTTGTAATAGAGCTCAAAGTCCGGAATTGTGATGCCACCGGCTTTGCTTTTCTTTTTCAACATTCCTCTGGCTATTTGGGGTCTTTTCTGGTTCCATACAAATTTTAGGATTATTTGTTCCATTTCTTTGAAAAAAGTGGATGGTATTTTGATAGGAATTGCATTGAATGTGTAGATTGCTCTAGGTAGCATTGACATCTTCACCATATTTGTTCTTCCAATCCATGAGCATGGAACGTTTTTCCATTTCTTTGTGTCTTCCTCAATTTCTTTCATGAGTATTTTATAGTTTTCTGAGTACAGATCCTTTGCCTCTTTGGTTAGATTTATCCTAGGTATCTTATGGTTTTGGGTGCAATTGTAAATGGGATCGACTCCTTCATTTCTCTTTCTTCTGTCTTGTTGGTGTACAGGAATGCCACTGATTTCTGTGCATTGATTTTATATCCTGCCACTTTACTGAATTCCTGTATGAGTTCTAACAGTTTTGGGGTGGGGTATTTGGGTTTTCCACATAAAGTATCATATCATCTGCAAAGAGTGAGAGTTTGACTTCTTCTTTGCTGATTTGGATGCCTTTTATTTCTTTTTGTTGTCTGATGGCTGAGGCTAGGACTTTTAGTACTATGTTGAATAGCAGTGGTGATAGTGGACATCCCTGCTGTGTTCCTGACCTTAGGGGGAAAGTTCTCAGTTTTTCCCCATTGAGAGTGATATTCACTGTGGGTTTTTCATAGATGGCTTTTATGATATTGATGTCTGTACCCTCTATCCCTATCCTCTGAAGAGTTTTGATCAAGAAAGGATGCTGTACTTTGTCATATGCTTTTTCTGCATCTATTGAGAGGATCATAGGATTCTTGTTCTTTCTTTTATTAATGTATTGTATCACATTGATTGATTTGCGGATGTTGAACCAACCTTGCAGCCCAGGGATAAATTCCACTTGGTCGTGGTGAATAATCCTTTTAATGTACTGTTGGATCCTATTGGCTAGTACTTTGGTGAGAATTTTTGCATCCATGTTCATCAAGGATATTGGTCTGTAATTCTCCTTTTTGATGGGGTCTTTGTCTGGTTTGGGGATCAAGGTAATGGTGGCCTCATAAAACGAGTTTGGAAGTTTTCCTTCCATTTCTATTTTTTGGAAGAGTTTCAGAAGAATAGGTATTAATTCTTCTTTAAATGTTTGGTAGAATTCCCCTGGGAAGCCATCTGGCCCTGGGCTCTTGTTTGTTGGGAGATTTTTGATTACTGATTCGATTTCCTTAGTGGTTATAGGTCTGTTTAGGTTTTCTATTTTTTCTTGGTTCCAAACCACAGGGTTTTGGTAGTTGATACATCTCTAGGAATGCATCCATTTCTTCAAGATTATCTAATTTGCTGGCATATAGTTTCTCATCATATGTTCTTATAATTTTTTGTATTTCTTTGGTGTTGGTTGTGATATTTCTTCTTTCATTCATGATTTTATTTATTTGGGTAATTTCTCTTTATAGCAGAGAACTTCCAGGAGCCACAGAGAACCCCCCTCAAAATCAATAAAAATAGGTCAACACCCTGACATCTAATAGTAAAACTTATGAGTCTCAGAGATAAAGAGAAAACCCTGAAAGCAGCTTGGGACAAGAAATCTGTAACCTACAATGGTAGAAACATTAGATTGGCAACAGACCTATCCACAGAGACCTGGCAGGCCAGAAAGGACTGGCATGATATATTCAGAGCACTAAAGGAGAAAAATATGCAGCCAAGAATACTATATCCAGCTAGCCTGTCATTGAAAATAGAAGGAGAGATAAAAAGCTTCCAGGATAAACAAAAACTAAAGGGATTTGCAAACACGAAACCAGCCCTACAAGAAATACTGAACAGGGTCCTCTAAGCAAAGAGAGAGCCTAAAATAACATAGACCAGAAAGGAACACAGACAATATACAGTAACAGTCACCTTACAGGCAATACAATGGCACTAAATTCATATCTTTCAATAGTTACCCTGAGTGTAAATGGGCTAAATGCCCCAATCAAAAGACACAGGCTATCAGATTGGATAACAAAAGAAGACCGATCGATATGCTGACAGCAAGAGACTAATTTTAGACCCAAAGACAGCTCCAGATTGAAAGTGAGGGGGTGGAAAACCATTTGCCATGCTAAAGGACACCAAAAGATAGCTGGGGTGGCAATCCTTATATCAGACAAATTAGCTTTTAAACCAAAGACTATAATAAGAGATGAGGAAGGACACTATATCCTACTTAAAGGGTCTATCCAACAAGAAGATCTAACAATTGTAAATATCTATGCCCCTAACATGGGAGCAGCCACTTATATAAGCCAATTAATAACAAAAGCAAAGAAACACATCGACAACAATACAATAATAGTGGGGGACTTTAACACCCCCCTCACTGAAATGGACAGATCGTCTAAGCAAAAGATCAACAAGGAAATAAAGACTTTAAATGACACACTGGACCAAATGGACTTCACAGACATATTCAGAGCATTCCATCCCAAAGCAACAGAATACACATTCTTCTCTAGTGCCCATGGAACATTCTCCAGAATAGATCACATCCAAGTCACAAATCGGGTCTCAACCGGTACCAAAAGATTGGGATCATTCCCTGCCTATTTTCAGACCACAATGCTTTGAAACCGGAACTCAATCACAAGAGGAAAGTCGGAAAGAACTCAAATACGTGGAGGCTAAAGAGCATCCTACTAAAGAATGAATGGGTCAACCAGGAAATTAGAGAAGAATTAAAGAAATTCATGGAAACCAATGAAAATGAAAACACAACTGTTCAAAATCTGGGATGCAGCAAAGGCAGTCCTAAGAGGAAAGTATATAGCAATACAAGCCTTTCTCAAGAAACAAGAAAGGTCTCAAAAACACAACCTAACCCTACACCTAAAGAGCTGGAGAAAGAACAGCAAATAAAGCCTAAACCTAGCAGGAGAAGAGAAATAATAAAGATCAGAGCAGAAATCAATGAAATAGAAACCAAAAGAACAGTAGAACAGATCAACGAAACTAGGAGCTGGTTCTTTGAAAGAATTAACAAGATTGATAAACCCCTGGCCAGACTTATCTTTTAGCTTTCTAATTCTCTCTAGCTTTCTCAAATATGCCTTGAAGTTCCCTACTGAATTCTTCAGTTCAGTCACAATATTTAGCTCCCAAATTTGAGAAGTTAAAAGAGAAAACAAAGAACCAGTTTTTCCTTGTATTGTTTTCCTGATCTCATTAAATTGTTTGTGTTCTCTTGTAGTTCTCTGAACATCTGCATAATTATTCTGAATTGTCTGTCAATTCTTGGATCTCCATTTCTTTGGGATTTTTACTGCAAGTTTGCTGTATTCCTTTGATGAAGACACATGTCCTTGATTCTTTGTGATCCCCGTAGCTTTGTGTAAGTGTCTGCACATTTGAAGAAGCAGTCACCTCTTCTAGACTTTGACTTTGGTAAGGGAAACATTTCACCTGCTGGTGGTGCATGCTTGATCATGCTGTGACCCTAGGTCCAATGGTGCATGGCACCAAGTGAAGGGGAGTGTGGTGTCACTGGGTCTGGGGAGGCCATGATATTTCTTAGACTCACATTGCTGGGGCCAACAGTATCAACAACTCTGTGGCCCTTGCTAAGCACTATGGAGGTTCTGCAGTGGCTGCAAGGGTTGGTGTTCTAAGCAGCACCTCCTGATTGAGCAGCTAGGGACCAGGGCAGGCAATAGTGGTGACTGGAGTCAGTGGTTACACATTCTTAGTTGTGGAGGCCAGCTGTAAGTACCGGTGTAGTGGCAGAAGCCAATTACAGACATTTGGTGAAGGGGGGCAGGGCAGGTAGCAAGGGCTCACTAGCAGCTGTAGCTATTGGCTTTCTGTCTTGTGGCTGCACATTTAAGTGGAGAAGAGTGATAGGGGTTAGTTTGGGAATGTGCAGGTCCACAGCTGGGGCACTAGCTACAGATAGGTGTGGTTGTGCTGGCCTGTGACAGAAGGCAGGGCCTGATCCAGACACCTAAGCGGTTGGAGATTTGGCTATCAGTATACTCATCTGTGGCTGCACAGCTCCCCACCCTCATCCCTGGGCATTTACACAGCAGTGGAAACTGATGACAGTAGTCAGGATGGTGGCATGCAGGTACAGAGCTGGAGGGGCTAGCCCTGAGTACAGGCACAGTGGCAGTAGTCAGCCTATGGGACTTAGGTTGGCTTCTTGTACTCACACAACTACAGAAGCCTGAGAAGCCTTCAGTGGCTGGCATTTTACTCTTTGGCCACAGAGAACTTGGATGGCTGTAGTTATGGATCCTGGACTCTGGTGGGGAAGCAGAGGGAGTAGGGAAGGATTCAAGTGGCTAGTGTCAGTGAATTAGAATACCTGTGGTGCAAAAGTAGGTGAAATCTGAAGGGGGTCTGCAGTGGCTACTGGTAGTTAATTTAGTCTACAGAGTAGTCACTAGGAACTGTGATTTCTCCTGTTACAGGGCTGTTAGTGGTAGCCTCTTCTTCTTTGTTCCTAGCCACTTCTCCACATCCCAGAGAACTGAGAGCTGTTTTTGTTCATGGATAGCTGCCTAATTATTGATCTTTGTTGAGAGACAGAGACTAGGGTCTCCTAGATTAAGTATGGTTTAAAGTGATATGTAAGTTGACAGAGGGTAGACTATGGTCTTTTGCTGTGTCAATGTGGCCAGGCTGCAGTCCTCAGTTGTTCAATCAAACATCAATTACATCTGTAAAATACCTTCACAGAAGCATGTAAAGTACATAATCAGTTAACTTTACAGGTCTGATTTAATCTCCCTTAAAGACACCTAAAATAGGGGCGCCTGGGTGGCTCAGTCGTTAAGCGTCTGCCTTCGGCTCAGGTCATGATCCCAGGGTCCTGGGATCGAGCCCCGCATCGGGCTCCCTGCTCGGCGGGAAGCCTGCTTCTCCCTCTCCCACTCGCCCTGCTTGTGTTCCTGCTCTCGCTATCTCTCTCTCTGTCAAATAAATAAATAAAATCTTAAAAAAAACTTAAAAAAAAAAAAAAAGACACCTAAAATAGTCAATTTGAAGGACTTCAAATAAGTTCAGCACTGCTTTTAAGATAAAACTATGCCTGTGGATAAGTTGCAGCCATGTGTAATAGTTCCACCCTATCCTTCCTGACAGCTTGCCCTACAGATTTTGGATTTCCCTTACCACCCTCCACAATTGAACTATCTAATTCCTTGAAATTGATATATTAGTCTTCTACTGGTTGTTTCTCTGATTAAACCCTGACACATCTTAAGTATTTGCTTAACTGCAGAGGGAGAGCAGTGCCTGGGTGGCTCTTTGGTTAAGCATCTGCCTTCAGCTCAGGTCATGATCTCAGAGTCCTGGGATCACCCAGCATCTAGCTTTCACTAAGCAGGTAGTCTGCTTGTCCCTCTCCTCTCTTTCTCAAATAAATAAAATCTTACACACACAGGGAGAAAATGAGAATGACTTCTATGATCTTACCGCTTACAGATCCCAGCCATTACTGTCAGCTGTCCCATGATTTATCCTCTTCTGCCATCTTGTGATGATACGTGGAAGTTTACAATCATGACTGCTCAAGGAATGATCCTGAACATTCTTAAACAATTCTGCTGAGTCACGTCTCATAAGAAAATAAGGAATTAGGCTTAGATTACAGCCAGGCGAATTGCATTTCTCTATTTCTTCAATAATTGGAGTTGAGTACATAAACATGTAATGTGCTAGCTTTGTAGCTGAAAATATACTTTAAAAAATGTAAACATTTTGTGGCAACAGTCAGAATAAATGTTCATTTCTTTAAAGTTTAAAATTTAAAAAGCAATACCTTCTTTATAGGAAAGCTTTATATATTTATCTTGAGGTTCAGAGTTCTCCTCTCTCCCTTCTTTCCTTTCACACAAGCCAGATCTGCATAGCCACCTGAAGGTTTTCTTCAAAGAAGTCCACATTCTCTTCTCATGGATGTTGCCTCACATGGCACAGGGAATTTCCAGATGTGATTGTTGAGGATGATGAGATGGGGACATTACATTGGTCTACCCAGGTAATCCAAGATAATCACATGGGTTCTTGTAAGGGAAAGAAGGGAAAATTGGTCAGAAGGAGAGGAAGTAGAGGTTAGAGTGATGCAAGGCCACAAGCCCAGGAATGTAGACAGCCTCTTGGAAGCTGGATAAAGTAAGGAAAGTGATGTTCTCTTGGAAACTTCAGAAGGAATGCAGCCTGATGAGATCTTGACTTTTAGCTCAATGAAATTTAAGACAATACATTTGTCTTAAGCCATTACATTTGTGGGAATTTGTTATAGCAGCAAAAGGAAATTAATAGTCCTGTTCAACCTTGTGTCCACTCTTAGGTTTCTTGGGGGTAATACCTGTGAAAGACAATCACCTTTTAACTCCATCATGACCAAAAGTTGATAAAGAACTTCTGAGTTAGTTGGTGTTAGCAAACACCCCAGTTCTGCAGCAAAATCCATGAAGCCTTGGCAATAGTCATCATGACTCAGAAGTTTAGGAACTACATTAAGATGGTAAAAAGAAAAATCTTGACAGAGTAAGGAATAGAACACTGACAAATGACCACCAGCTCCTCAGCCATCTTGATTCTCAGAATCAACACCTCTAGCAGCTTCTTAGGCAGAGAATTCAACTGGGAGGACAAGATTCCCTTATTGGATGGGTATTAAGGAGGGCACTTGTGATAAGCATGGGGCATTATTTGTAAGTGGTTTCAGAAATACAATTTAGTGATTCATCAATACTACTCTTTATGTTAACTAGAATTTAAATAAAAACTTGAAAAAACAAGAGATTCCCTTATTGAGGCCTCTGAGGCTGGCCTGTAATAAATTAAAAAAAAAAAAAAGTTACTGATATGTAAAGATTTATTTGAGAAACTCAAGCAGACTCTGTGCTAAGCATGGAGCCCAACATAGGGCTCAATCCCATGACATCATGACCTGAGCTGAAACTAAGAGTCAGATGATCAACCAACTGAGCTTCCCAGGCACCCCATCAATATCAATAACTACTTGAAATGTAAATGGACTAAATGTTCCAAAAGACAAGCTTCTGGTTTTTTTTAAAAAATCAATTTAAACACTCTATATGCTGCCCTTAAGAGACTCAGTATATAAGTATCTTTAGGTCTGAAGTGAAAATGAAGGGATGGAAAAAGATATTCTATGCAAATGGGCACAAAAAGCAAGCTGAGGCAGAATAGACTAAATAAACTTTAAAACAAAGACTGTAATAAGAGATAAAGAAGGGTATTATATAATGATAAAGGGATCAATCCAAAAGGAAGATATAACAATTGTAGATATCTATGAACCCAATGTAGAAGCACCTAAATACACCAAGCAGCTATTAAAGAAGAAACTGATGGTGATACAATAATATGGGATTTTAACATCCCACTTACATCATTGGATAGATCACCCAGACAGAAAATCAACAAAGAAACAGTGTCTTTGAACAACACATTATGCCAGATGATCCTAATATATATGCAGAACAATCCAACCCAAAACAGCAGAATATACTTTCTAAGTGCACATGGAATAGTCTCCAGGATCAATCACATGTTAGGCCACAAAACAAGCCTTAATAAATTTAAAAAGATTGAAATTATACCAAGCATCTTTTCTGATCACAATGTTATGAAACCAGAATTAAATTACAAGAAAATAACTGGAAAATACACAAAACATGAAGGCCTACATGCTACTGAAAAACCAGTGAGTCAATGAAGAAATCAAATAGGAAATCAAAATACCATGAGACAACAAAAATGGAAACATACCTCTTTTGCTGAATTCCATAGATTTAAGGACACTGTAAGATGGAAGTTTATGGTTCTTAGGCCCATCTTAAGAAATAAAACCAATCTTAATCTAACTTTACACCTACAGGAACTAGAAAAAGAACAAAGCCCAAATTAAATAGGAGGAAAATAATAAAGATTAGGGAAAAATAAATACAGACAAAAAGAAAGGATGACAAACCAAAAGCTGCGGGTTTTTTTTACAGGTAAAAAAAACTTTGATAATGTGTGTGTGTGTATATATGTGTGTGTGTGTGTGTATATATATATGGAATATAATATACAATGGTATATTAGTCATCAAAAGGAATGAAATCTTGCCAACATGGATGGAGCTAGAATATGTTATGTCAAGTGAAATAAGTCAGTCAGAGAAAGACAAATCTCATATTATCTCATTCATATGTGGAATTTAAGAAGAAAAAAATTAACATAGGAGAAGAGAGAAGAAAAAGGAGAGGGAAACAAACCATAAAATACTCTTAAGAATAGAGAACAAACTGAGGGCTGATGGAGGGAGGTGGGTGGGGGATGGGCTAGATGGGTGATGGGTATTAAAGAGGACACTTGTGATGAGCACTGGGTGTTGTGTGTAAGGGATGAATCACCATATTCTGCTCCAGGAACCAATATTGCACTGTATGTTAACTACAATTTAAAAAAAAAAAAAAAGCACCTTGGTAAACCTTTAGCCAGACTCAAGAAAAAGAGGACTTGCATAAAATCAGAAGTGAAAGATGAGAACTTATAACCCATTTTATTTCTGTGATGTCAATTGTAAGAGACTACTACAAAAAATTACATGCCAACAAAATGGACAACCTAGAAGAAATTAAGTTCCAAGAAACATACAAACTCCTAAAACTGATTCAGGAAGAAATAGAAAATCTGAACAGACTGATTACTAGTAACAAAATTGAACTGGTAATCAACTCCCAACAAACAAAAGTTTAGGACCAAATGGCTTCACAGGTAAATTCTACCAAACACTTAAAGAAGAATACCTATTTTTCCTATTTTTCTCAAACTATTCCAAAAATTAGAAGAGGAAAGAAAATGTTCTAATTAATTCTATAAGGCCATTATTAACCTGATACCAAAACCATACAAATACACTACAAAAAAAAAAAAAAAATCCAGCCAACCAAAACACAACTACAAGCCAATATCCTTGATGAACAGAGATGCAAAATTCTCATGAAAATATTAACAAACCAAATTTGACAATACTTTTTAAAGTGATAACTTACCACAACCAAGTGGGGTTTATTCCAGGGATGCAACAAAGGTTAAATATTGACAAATGAATTGATACGAAACATCACATTAACAAAATGAAGGATAAAACCCTATAATCTCCATAGATACAGAAAAAGCATTTGACAAAATTCAACATCTGTTCATGATAAAAACTTTCAATAAAATGGAATTAGAGGGAACATACCTCCATATAATAAAGGCCATATATAACAAACCCACAGCTAACATCATACTCAATGGTGAAAAGCTGAAAATTTTCCTCTAAGATAAGGAACAAGAGTGTCCATTTTCACCACTTTCATTCAACTTAGTACTGGAAGTTCTAGCTGCAACAATCAGATAAGAAATAAAAGGCATCCAAATTGGTAGTGAAGAAATAAAATTGTCACTATTTGCAGATGATACAGATTTTATGTATAAATACCCTAAAGACTTAACCAAACTAATAAAACTGATAAATGAATTCAGTAAAGTTGCAGAATACAAAATTAATGTACAGAAATCTGTTGCATTTCTATACACTAATTATAATGTAGCCAAAAAAGAGAAGAAAAAAATCCCATTTACAATTGCATAAAAAAGAATAAATGGCTAGAAATGTATTTAACCAAGGAGGGGAAAGACCTATACTCTGGAAGTTAAAGATGCTAATGAAAGAAACTGAAAATGACACAAGCAATGGAAAAAATGTACCATGATGATGGATTAGAAAAATTAATATTGTTAAAATTGTTCACACTACAAAGCAATCTACAGATTCAATGAAATACCTATCAAAATACCAATAGTATTTTTCACAGAACTAGAAAAATAATCCTAAAATTTGTATGAAACCACAAATAATCTTGAATACCTAAAGCAATTTTGAGAATGAACAAGCTAGAGGTATCACAATTCCAGATTTCAAGATATACTACAAAGCTACAGTAATCAAAACAGCATGGTACTGGCACAAAAATAGACACATAGTTCAATGAAACAGGAGGGAGAGCCCAGAAATAAACCCATGCTTGGGGTGCCTGGGTGGCTCAGTTAAGCATCTGGCTCTTGATTTCAGCTCAGGTCTTGATCTCAAGGTCATGAGATCCTGAGTGGGGAGTCTGCTTGGGATTCTCTCTCTCCCTCTGCTCCTCCCCCTGCTCTCTCTCTCTCTAAAATAAATCTTAAAAGAGAAGAAATAAACCCATGCTTATATGACTGATTAATCTACGACAAAGGAGACAGAATATACAATGGGGAAAAGATAATCTCTTTAATAAATGGTATTGAGAAAACTGGACAGTTACATGCAAATGAATGAAACTGGACAACTTATAACATCCATAAAAACTCAAAATGGATTAAAGATCTCAATGTGGACATGAAACAATAACTGCCCCCCCCAAAATAGTGATCTCGTGGATATTGACCTTAACAACCTATTTATGCATATGAATCCTCAGGCAGGGAAACCAAAGCAAAAATAAACTATTGGGACTACATCAAAGTAAAAAGCTTCTGCAATAGTAAAGGAAACCAACAACACATAAAGGCAATCTACTGAATAGGAGAAATTTGCAAATGATATGTCTGACATGGGGTTAGTATCCGAAATATATAAAGAACTGCTACAATTTAACACTAAAAACCCCAACTAGCCCCAAACCAAGTAACACCATGAAATCCAATTTAATGGGCCAACAGACACATGGACAGATGCTCAACACCACTAATCAACAGGGAAATGCAAATCAAAATCACAGTTAGATATCACCTTAAACTTCAAAATGGCTAGTATCAAAATGACAAGAAATAAGTGTTTATGGGATGTAGAGAAAAGAGAACCCTTCTGCACAGTCAGTAGGAATTTACATTGGTGCAAACACTGTGGAAAACATTATGGAGGTTCCTCAAAAAATTAAATATAGAACTATCATATAATCAGAACTACCATATGATCCAGTAATTCCACTGGAATTGGATAAATTCCTGAATATTTTCAAATTAGTGTTTTTATTTTCTTTGGGTAAAGATATATGCACCCCTATGTTTATTGCAGGATTATTTATAATAGCAAAGATATGGAAGCAACCTAAGTGTCCATCAATAGATTAATGAAGATGAATGGAAGATGGAATATTATTTAGCCAAAAAAAGAAGATGATGATCCTGCCATTTGCAACAATATGGATGGGCCTAGAGGGTATTATGCTAAGTGAAATAAGCCAGACAGAGAAAAACAAATACGATTTTACTTATATGTGGAATCTTAAAACAAAGGAACAAACATAAACATCAGAAACAAACTCATAAATACAGAGAAAAAAGCTAGTGGTTGCCAGAGGTGAGGGGATTATGGGGATGAGTGAAATCGGGGAAGGATATTAAGAGATACAAACTTCCACTTGTAAAATAAATAAGTCATGGAGATGAAAAGTAGAGCATAGGGAATATAGTCAATAATATAATAACAACATTGTACAGTGACAGATGGTAACTATGCTTATTGTGGTGAGCATTGTGTAATGTATAGAATTGTCAAATCACTATGCTGTACACCTGAAACTAATATAACATTGAATGTCAACATAATATTTTTTTAAAGAAATGCTCCCAGGAGAAACTGTTAAGTGAATGGAGGAAAGTACAAAGAGGAAGGGGGAAAAAAGACAAGTAAGGGTGAGATTTTGGAAAAAGTCCTGCAAAAAAAAAAAAGAAAAGAAAAGAAAAAGTCCTGCTTATGTTGGCTTCAGTTTGATATCACAGAGGAACACTGATAGGTATATTTATAGCAGAGGACTGCTCCTATTTTATGGGGCCATGCTGAACAGCAATCATCAGATAAGGGCCAAACACAAGGGATGTAACCCCCATGGCCCATCCATATCCAGAGTCCAGTGATAGGCTTCAGGAGATGAGACAGGTGTGAATTTTGGAAGTGAAGGCACACTGAATTCAGGGGAGAGGCATAGAGAAATGATAAAAAGGATCCAACTGAATCTGGGTGGAGCATGAGTAGTGTCTGCTAGGGTCCAATTGCCACATATAAACAGTGACAAGTTAGTATAAATTTAAAGTGAGACTCAAATAGATGTGAGAAGTGCATGAAGTAGTCACAATTTTTGGAGGATACCTATAATAGGTTTAACTATAGCCCCCACTGCTATACATGGTCCTGAGGGCATAAATAATTTCTATCATTTTTTTTCCACTACCCATTCTAGATCATTCTGTTGGCTAGTATTTTTGCTGGAATAGAAAGCTCATCTGGTGTCCCAGACCTCTGTTGACGAGAGGTCTGGGTTCCAATTACTGGTGTGGGCCATCACTCTGATAGATATATATGTGCCTAGCCCTGTCCCCACTTCTACAGTCAGCTCTGGCCTGCAGAAGAGAGCCACTTTGGACTCTCAAACAAAATCATTTATTGCAACAGAAGGAACTTTTAAATGATTCTGGTGTCTCATGCATCAAAACCTTCCTGATAGCCTTTGTGACCACAGTGTTTTTCCTTTTGGGGGGGGGGGTGTGGATAAAAGTCATCATTTTATTTCAATTTAAAAATTTTTTATTTAAATTCAATTTAATTAATATACAGTATATTATTAGTTTCAGGGGTAGAATTTAGTGACTCATCAGTTGCATATATACCCAGTGCTCATTACAACAGGTGCCCTCCTTAATGCCCTTCCCCCAATTATCCCCATTCCCCTGTCCACCTCCCCTCTAGCAACCCTCAGTTTGTTTCCTGCAGTTAAGAATCTCTTATGGTTTGCCTCCTTCTCTGTTTTCATCTTATTTTCTTTTTCCTTCCCTTCCCCTATGCTTATCTGTTTTGTTTCTTAAATTCCACATATGAGTGAAATTATATGGTATTTGTGACCATAGTCTTTTAGTGGGAAGTGCAAGCCCTTACTAGGGACAAGTAGGCCAACTCTGTAAACTCTGAGGTTCCAGGGCATCTGCAGAGCCACAGGGAGTACTCTATCCAGATTTCCCCATCCCAAGTTTTCCCAACCAGGTCCCTGACTTGAGCATAGATAGCCAACCTGCCTGGACTGGGCATTAAAATGTCACTGGAGGGTTCAAGATAACAACATAGTAAGATCTTGTACTCATATCCACTCATTAACACAACAAATCTACAACTACATATGAAATAATTCTCTCTGGAAAGGACCCAAAAATTGCATGAACATAGCATCCACAACAAAGGATAAAAGGATAGCATCAAGGGAGCAAAGAGAGGCAGAGACATGGACTCACCAGGGATAAAATTACATTCCAGCTACAGCAAATGACCATTAAGAGGGATATCAAAGTTATAGAATTTTTCTTTCAGGAGCAAGGGATTCAAGTTGTACATTAAACACCCCAACCTTTAGATCCTGCACACAAGTGATGAGGCCCCAAAACACCAGGCTTTGAAAATCAATGGGGATTATGTTCAGGAAAACTAAAACTGTAGAGAATTGGACACCCTTCTCTTAAAGGATCTGACTACAGACTCACTTGACCTGGAAACCAGCACAAGAACACCCATTGGAAAAGTACAAAGACCATAGGAAGGGAGACCCATTTGCTAACCTTAAAGCATCTGCTGGAGAGGCAGGAAACATCAGGGAATCCTTGGGGACTGAGACATTGGTGGAAGCCATTTTTGCAACCTCAGTCTGATTAATACTGGTGCTGGTGGACACCATTTTAGAATTCTCCCCTTAACTTGCTAGCACCAGTGGTCACACCCTCCTGAAAATCCTGCCACCAATACACCACAGCAGTCATGGACATGTCCCAGTGTAAGCCCTGGCCACTGATACACAATGGCTATGGTGCTGACAGAATAGGAGGGTGCTCCCATAGGGGATACCACTTGAGTTGCTGGATTTGGTGACCAGGGGAGATTGTGCTTCTGGGCCCAGAACATCTCCTACGTAAGTACAATACTTCAAGAACAGAAGTAGCTGAACTACAAATGCATAGAAACACAGAGTCAGACAAAATGAGGAAATGGAGAAATATGTTCCAAATGAAAGAACAAGACAAAACCTCAGAAAAAGAAATAAGTGAAATAGAGTTAAGCAACATACCTGATAAAGAGTTCAAAGTAATGGTCACTAAAGATGCTCACTGAGGTGCGCCTGGGTGGTTCAGTTAAGTGTCTGCCTTCAGTTCAGGTCATGATCCTGGGGTCCTGAGATCGAGCCCCACATGGGGCTCTCTGCTTGGTGGGGAGCCTGCTTCTCCCTCTCCATCTGCCTGCTTCTCTCTCTTTCTCTGTCAAACAAACAAACAAACAAACAAACAATAAATAAATAAATCTTTTTAAAAAATGCTCACTGTACTTAGGAGAAGAATGGATAAACACAGTAAGAACTTCAAAAAAGAGATAGAAAATATAAAAGTACCAAACAGAAATTATAACTGAACTTAAAAAGACATTAGGTTTGTTCAGCAGCAGACTGGATGAAGTAGGAAAAATGGATCAGCATACCAGAGGACAAACCAATGACACTTAGCCAGACAGATCATAAAAAACAAAACAAAAAGAACAAAAAAAAACTGGGAGAAGTGAAGATACCTTAAGGGATCTTTGGAACATCAGGCAGAATAACATTTGCATTATAGGAATCCCAGAAAGAGAAGATAGAAAGGATGAGAAAAGATATTTGAAGAAATAATGACTGAAAACTTCCCTAATCTGGGGAAGAAATCAGATATCCAGATCCAGGAATCTCAGAGAGTCCAAATAAAATGAACACAAAGATATCCACACCAAGACACATTGTGCTTAAAATGGTAAAAGTTAAGGATAAAGAGGCGTTTAAAAGCAGTAGAGGAAAACAACTTGTTGTATATAAGGCAAAACCCATAGGTTGTCAGCAGATTTTTCAGTAGAAACTTTTAAGGCCAGAAGGGCCTTATGACATGGCATGACATATTTAAAGTGCTAAAAGGAAAAAACTTCCAACCAAGAATTCTCCAAATTTCATTCAGAATTGAAGGAGATATTAAGAGGTTTCCAGGTAAGCAAAAACTAAAGGAGTTTAACATTTCTTGTAGGTCTTGCTTAGTGGTGATAAAGGAACTTCTCTAAGTTAAAAAGAAATGGCACTAATTAAAAATAAAACATATGGAAATAAAAATCTCACTGCAAAAAGTAAATATATAACAGGTAGTGGATCAATCACTTACAAAACAAGCATGAAGATTAAAAGACAAAAGTAGTAAAATTAACTAAAATTACAATAATTAAGGGAATCATAAAATAAAAAGAGTCATCAAAAATATAAAATGTGGGAGTAAAAAGAGCTTTGCAATGTGTTTAAAATTAAGTTGTTATCAACTTAAAGCAGACTGCAATTTACATAAGATATTTTATGTAAACTTCACAGTAACCACAAGGAAAAAACATATAGTAAATATACAAAAGGAAATGAGAAAGGAATCTAAACATAACACTAAAAAAATCCATCAAAACATAAGGGAAGAGAAAAAGAGAAGAAAGAAACAGAAGAACTACAATAACAGCCAGAAAACAATTAACAAAATGGCAATAACTATATACTTCTCAATAGTTACTTTAAATGTAGAGGGATAAATTTGCCTATCAAAAGAAATGTGTGACTGAATAAATGAAAAAAAAAAGACCCATCATATACTTTTTACAAAAGACTCACTTCAGAAGTAAGGACACACACAGACTGCATGGAATATGTTTTTCCATTCCTTTGCTTTCAAATAGAAATGAAAAGAAAGCTCATGTAGCTATATTCATATCAGAAAAAAATAGACTTTAAAACAAATACTTTTTTTTAAATTTAATTTAATTTTATTATGTTATGTTAGTCACCATGCAGTACATCATTAGTTTTTGATGTAATGTTCCACGATTCATTGTTTTTATATAACACCCAGGGCTCCATGCAGTACATGCCCTCCTTAATACCCATCACCGGGCTAATCCATCCACCCCCCGCCCTTCCCCTCTAAAACCCTCAGTTTGTTTCTCAGAGTCCATAGTCTCTCATGGTTCATCTCCCCATCCAACGTCCCCCCTTCATTTTTCCCTTCCTTCTCCTAATGTCCTCCATGCTATTCCTTATGTTCCACAAATAAGTGAAACCATATGATAATTGACTTTCTCTGCTTGACTTATTTCACTTAGCATAATCTCCTCCAGTCCCGTCCATGTTGATGTAAAAGTTGAGTATTCATCTTTCTGATGGCTGAGTAATATTCCATTGCATATATGGACCACATCTTCTTTATCCATTCATCTGTTGAAGGGCAATTCGGCTCTTTCCACAGTTTGGCTATTGTGGACATTGCTGCTATGTAAAACAAAGACTTTAATGAAAGACAAAGAAGGGCTTTATATAATGATAAAGGGGTCAGTTCAGCAAGAAGGTATAACATTTATATATATATAAATATATATATATGTTTTATTGTTAATTAGTGCCATTTCTTTTTAATATATATTATATATATGTATATATACATAATATATATGTGTATATATATAATATATATATGTATATATATGTATGTGTGTGTATATATATATACACACACACACACACATATATGTATTTGGTGGAGCACCAAGTACATAAAGCAAATATTAACAGACCTGAAAGAAGAAATTGAAAGCAATATGATAATAGTAGGAAACTTTAACATCCCACTCACATCAACAAACAGATCATTTAGACAAAAAGTCAGTAAGAAAACATTGGCCCTAAATGACATATTACACCAGATGGACTTAACATATATATAGAACATTCCATCCCAAAGCAGCATAATACACATTTATCTCAATTTCACATGGAACATTCTCCAGGATAGATCACATGTTGGCCTACAAAACAAGTCTCAATAATTTTAAGAAAGTTGAAATCATGTTAGGTATTTTTTTTTGACAAAAAAGTTATGAAACTAGAAATTAATTTTTAAAAAGGGGGAAAAGCGGAAAGATGGCGGAGGAGTAGGGGACCCTATTTCAGCTGGTCCCCAGAATTGAGCTGGATATCTACCAGACCACTCTGAGCACCCATGAAACCAGCCGGAGATGTAAGAAGATCTGGATCTCTACAAACAGAATATCGCAGGCAGTTGGTTTTAAGGTATGAAGTGGAGAGCTGTGATTCCGCAGGCAGATATCAGAGGATAAACGGCAGTGGGAGGGTGCCTGGCCCTGGGGATCCAATACCGCTGGTGAGTGACAGCCTCGCGAGCTGCGGACGGGCACAGATTCGCAGACCGGTAGCATCAGGGAAAAGACCTTAGGGCAGCCCCCCGGGTGGAAACCCGGAGTGGCGGGGTCGCGTGCACGTGAACTGCAGCCCCCCTGACAGAAACCCGGAGCTGCAGAGTTGCGTGCACGTGAACTGCAGCCCCCGGGACGGAAACCTGGAGTGCCAGGGTCGCGCCGGTGAACTGCAACCCCCGGGGTGGAAACCCAGAGCGGCCGGGGCGTGTGCGCGAACTGGGAGGGCTGGCGGTTTTAGAAGCACAAAGGGCACAGGAGCCTGGAGGCAGGACCGGGAGTGCTGCGGAGGGGCACACAACCCAGGACGCTGCAGTTTATAGCAGCACGGACAGAAACGGAGACAGTGTGGCCTGGAGAGCTCACTGAAGAACAGACTGCGGTCTCTCTGCTCTGAGGCAGAGGGTTGGAAATGGTCTCTTCTGCTCTGACTCGTGGAAGAGACATGGAAAGCTGCCAGGGAAAGGTGCCAGAGAACAAAAGCCCCAAAGACTGATTCCCACTGAGCCCATCCCCCACCACAGGGGCATAGGGCAACTCCGCCCAAACAGGGTTGCCTGAGTAACAGCACTGGCAGGCCCCTCCCACAGAAGACAGGCTGGGAAAAGAAGAGGCCAACAACCCTAAGGTCCCAAGAAAACAGGTGCATCTTGCTTGGGTTCTGGTCAATAATTTGGACTCTATACATTCCCTCA
The DNA here is from genome assembly GCF_964656455.1 of Halichoerus grypus. Lineage (NCBI taxonomy): Eukaryota > Metazoa > Chordata > Mammalia > Carnivora > Phocidae > Halichoerus > Halichoerus grypus. Next base: position 61,495,585 of record NC_135714.1, read on the forward strand.
AACACCCATCAACAGAATGACTAGGAGGAGCTCCCAAAACAGAAAAGACTCAGAGGTTATGACTTATGCTGCAGATTTACAAATGGATGCAGATATAACCAAGATGTTGGAGATGGAATTCAGGCTAGCAATTGTGAAGACAATTGCTAGAATGGAGAAATCAATTAATGGCAACATAGAGTCTCTAAGGGCAGAAATGAAAGGTGAATTGGCAGAACTTAAAAATGCTATCAATGAGATCCAATCCAATCTAGATAATCTAACAGCTAGGGTAACTGAGGCAGAAGAGAGAATAAGCGACCTGGAAGACAATATAATAGATAAAAAGGGAAAAGAGGAGGCCAGGGAAAAACAACTCAGAATCCATGAAAATAGAATCAGAGAAATAAGTGACACCATGAAGTGTTCCAATGTCAGAATAATTGGAATCCCAAAGGGAGTGGAGAGAGAGAGAGGACTAGAAGATGTATTTGAGCAAATCGTAGATGAGAACTTCCCTAATCTGGGGAATGAAACAAACATTCGAGTCCTAGAGGCAGAGAGGACCCCTCCTAAGATCAAGGAAAACAGGCCAACACCCTGGCATGTATTGTAAAACTTGCAAATCTTAGAACCAAGGAAACCATCTTAAGGGCAGTTAGGGGGAAGAGATTCCTTATGTACAGAGGGAGGAACATCAGAATAACGTCAGACCTATCCACAGAGACCTGGCAAGCCAGAAAGGCCTGGCAAGACATATTCAGGGTACTAAATGAGAAGAACATGCAGCCAAGAATACTTTATCTGGCAAGGCTTTCATTTAGAATGGATGGAGAGATGCAGAGCTTCCATGACCGGCAGAAGCTGAAAGAATATGTGACCACTAAGCCGGCCCTGCAAGAAATATTAAGGGGGGTTCTATAAAAGGAGAAAGACCCCAAGAGTGATCTACAACAGAAATTTACAGGGACAATCTATAAAAACAACGTCTTCACAGGCAACATGATGACAATTAATTCATATCTTTCAATAATCACTCTCAACGTGAATGGCCTAAACGCTCCCATAAAACGGCACAGGGCTGCAGATTGGATAAAAAGACAGGACCCATCCATATGCTGTCTACAAGAGACTCATTTTGAACCTAAAGATACATCCAGACTGAAAGTGAAGGGATGGAGATCCATCTTCCATGCCAGCGGACCTCAAAAGAAAGCTAGGGTAGCAATTCTTATATCAGACAAATTAGATTTTAAACTAAAGTCTGTAATAAGAGACACAGAAGGACACTATATCATTCTTAAAGGGTCTATCCAACAAGAAGATCAAACAATTGTAAATATCTATGCCCCCAACATGGGAGCAGCCATCTATATAAGCCAACTGTTAACCAAAATAAAGAGTCATATTGATAACAGTATGTTAATTGTAGGAGACCTCAATACTCCACTCGCAGCAATGGACAGATCATCTAAGCAGAAAATCAACAAGGAAACAAGAGCTTTGAATGATACATTGGACCAGATGGACCTCATAGATATTTACAGAACATTCCACCCTAAAACAACAGAATACTCATTCTTCTCGAGCACACATGGAACTTTCTCCAGAATAGACCACATACTGGGTCACAAATCAGGTCTCAACTGATACCAAAAGATTGAGATTATTCCCTGCATATTCTCAGACCACAATGCTCTAAAACTGGAACTCAATCACAAGAAAAAATTTGGCAGAAATTCAAACACTTGGAAGCTAAAGACCACTCTGCTCAAGAATGTTTGGGTCAACCAGGAAATCAAAGAAGAACTTAAACAATTCATGGAAACCAATGAGAATGAAAACACATCGGTCCAAAACCTATGGGATACTGCAAAGGCAGTCCTAAGGGGGAAATACATAGCCATCCAAGCCTCACTCAAAAAAATAGAAAAATCCCGAATTCACCAACTAACTCTACACCTTGAAGAACTAGAGAAAAAGCAACAAACGACGCCTAAGCCACGCATTAGAAGAGAAATAATTAAAATTAGAGCAGAAATCAATGAATTAGAAACCAGAAATAAAGTAGAGCAGATCAATGAAACTAGAAGTTGGTTCTTTGAAAGAATTAATAAGATTGATAAACAACTGGCCAGACTTATCCAAAAGAAGAGTGAAAGGACCCAAATTAATAAAATTATGAATGAAAGGGGAGAGATCACGACTAACACCAAGGAAATAGAAACAATTATTAGAAATTATTATCAACAACTATATGCCAATAAACTGAGCAATCTGGATGAAATGGAGGCCTTCCTGGAAACCTATAAGCTGCCAAGACTGAAACAGGAAGAAATTGACAACCTGAATAGGCCAATAACCAGTAACGAGATTGAAGCAGTGATCAAAAACCTCCCAAAAAACAAGAGTCCAGGGCCTGATGGATTCCCTGGGGAATTCTACCAAACATTCAAAGAAGAAATAATACCTATTCTACTGAAGCTGTTTCAAAAAATAGAAACAGAAGGAAAACTTCCAAACTCATTCTATGAGGCCAGCATTACCTTAATCCCCAAACCAGGCAAAGACCCCATCAAAAAGGAGAATTTCAGACCGATATCCCTGATGAATATGGATTCCAAAATCCTCAGCAAAATCCTAGCTAATAGGATCCAACAATACATTAAAAGGATCATCCACCACAACCAAGCGGGATTTATCCCCGGGATGCAAGGGTGGTTCAACATTGGCAAATCAATCAATGTGATAGAACACATTAATAAGAGGAGGGAGAAGAACCATAGGGTCCTCTCAATTGATGCAGAAAAAGCATTTGACAAAATACAACATCCTTTCCTGATTAAAACTCTCGAGTATAGGGATAGAGGGAACATTCCTCAAGTTCATAAAATCCATCTATGAAAAACCCACAGCGAATATCATTCTCAATGGGGAAAAGCTGAGAGCCTTTCCCTTAAGATCAGGAACACGTCAAGGATGCCCACTCTCGCCACTATTGTTCAACATAGTACTAGAAGTCCTAGCAACAGCAATCAGACAACAAAAAGAAATAAAAGGTATTCAAATTGGCAAAGAAGAAGTCAAACTCTCTCTTTTCGCAGACGACATGATACTTTATGTGGAAAACCCAAAAGACTCCACCCCCAAATTACTAGAACTCATCCAGCAATTCAGTAATGTGGCAGGATACAAAATCAATGCACAGAAATCAGTTGCTTTCTTATACACTAACAACGCAACTGTAGAAAGAGAAATTAGAGAAACGATTCCATTTACAATAGCACCAAAAACCATAAGATACCTCGGAATAAACCTAACCAAAGAGGTAAGGGATCTATACTCTAGGAACTACAAAACACTCATGAAAGAAATTGAAGAAGACACAAAAAGATGGAAAAACATTCCATGCTCATGGATCGGAAGAATAAACATTGTTAAAATGTCTATGCTACCCAGAGCAATCTATACCTTCAATGCCATCCTGATCAAAATTCCAATGACATTTTTCAAAGTGCTGGAACAAACAATCCTAAAATTTGTATGGAATCAGAAAAGACCCCGAATCGCCGAGGAGATGTTGAAAAAGAAAAACAAAGCTGGGGGCATCACGTTGCCCGATTTCAAGCTATATTACAAAGTAGTGATCAGCAAGACAGCATGGTACTGGCACAAAAACAGACATACAGACCAATGGAACAGAATAGAGAACCCAGATATGGACCCTCAACTCTATGGTCAAATAATCTTTGACAAAGCAGGAAAAAGCATGCAATGGAAAAAAGACAGTCTCTTCAGTAAATGGTGCTGGGAAAATTGGACAGCCACAAGCAGAAGAATGAAACTCGCTATTCTCTAACACCATTCACAAAGATGAACTCAAAGTGGTTGAAAGACCTCAATGTGAGACAGGAATCCATCAAACTCCTAGAGGAGAACATAGGCAGTAACCTCTTTGACATCGCCCACAGCAACTTCTTCCAAGATACATCTCCAAAAGCTAGTGAAACAAAAGCAAAAATGAGCTTTTGGGACTTCATCAAGATAAAAAGCTTCTGCACAGCAAAGGAAACAGTCAACAAAACAAAGACGCAACCCACAGAATGGGAGAAGATATTTGCAAATGACACTAGAGATAAAGGGCTGGTATCCAAAATCTATAAAGAACTTCTCAAACTCAACACCCAAAAAACAAATAATCAAGTCAAAAAGTGGGCAGAAGAGATGAACAGACACTTCTCTGAAGAAGACATACAAATGGCTAACAGACACATGAAAAAATGTTCATCATCATTAGCCATCAGGGAAATCCAAATAAAAACCACACTGAGATACCACCTTACACCAGTTAGAATGGCAAAAATGGACAGGGAAAGAAACAACAAATGTTGGAGAGGTTCTGGAGAAAGGGGAACCCTCTTACACTGTTGGTGGGAATGCAAGTTGGTACAGCCACTTTGGAAAACAGTGTGGAGGGTCCTCAAAAATTTAAAAATAGAGCTACCCTATGACCCAGCAATTGCACTCCTGGGTATTTACCCCAAAGACACAGATGTAGTGAAAAGAAGGTCCATATGCACCCCAATGTTCATAGCAGCAATGTCCACAATAGCCAAACTGTGGAAAGAGCCGAGATGCCCTTCAACAGATGAATGGATAAAGAAGATGTGGTCCATATATACAATGGAATATTACTCAGCCATCAGAGAGGATGAATACCCAACTTTTACATCAACATGGATGGGACTGGAGGAGATTATGCTAAGTGAAATAAGTCAAGCAGAGAAAGTCAATTATCATATGGTTTCACTTATTTGTGGAACATAAGGAATAACATGGAGGACATTAGGAGAAGGAAGGGAAAAATGGGCGGGGGCACTTGGAGGGAGAGATGAACCATGAGAGACTACGGACCTGAGAAACAAACAGGGTTTTATTGGGGAGGGGGGAGGGAGGATTGGTTAGCCTGGTGATGGGTATTAAGGAGGGCACGTACTGCATGGAGCCCTGGGTGTTATACGAAAACAATGGACCGTGGATCACTACATCAAAAACTAATGATGTATTGTATGGTGACTAACATAACATAATAAAATTAAAAACTACAAAAAAAAAAAAAAAAGAGGGAAGTTTATAGCTACTTCGGGGCTACTTCAAGAAGCAAGAAAAATCTCAAGTAACCTTACCTTAACACATGGAGGAGCTAGAAAAAGAGCAACAAAACCAAAAACCAGCAGAAAGAAGGAAATAATAAAGATTAGAGCAGAAATAAATGATATAAAACTTAAAAGAAAATAGAACAGATGAATAAGACCAGGAGCTGGTTCTTTGAAAAAAATCAATACAATTAAATCTCTAGCCAGACTTATCAAGAAAAATGGAGAAAGGACTCAAATAAATAAAATCACAAATTAGAGGGGAGAAATAACAACCAATAGCACAAAAATACAATTACAAAAGAATATTATGACAAACTATATGCCCACAAATTGGACAACCTAGAAGAAATGGATAAACTTTTAGAAACATACAACCTGCCAAAACTGAAATAGGAAGAAATAGAAAATCTGAACATACCAATAACCAGCAAAAAGATCGAATCAGTAATTTAAAAACTACCAACAAACAAAAGTCCAGGACCAGATGGCTTCATAGGTGAATTCTACCATACATTTAAAGAAGAGTTAATATCTATTCTTCTCAAACTATTCCAAAAAAACAGAAAAGGAAGAAAAACTTCCTAATTCATTCTATGAAGCCAGCATTACCCTGATACCAAAACTAGATAAAGACTCCACTAAAAAAGAGAACTACAGGTCAATATCTCTGATGAATATAGATGCCAAAGTCTTCAACAAAATACTAGCAAACCAAGTCAAATAATACATTTTATTTTATTTCTAAGATTCTAGGTTTTTTTTTTTAAGATTTATTTATTTATTTGAGAGAGAGCGAGAGCACAAGTTGGGGGAGGGGCAAAGGGAGAGGGAAAGGGACAAGCAGATTCCCTGCTGAGCAGGGAGACCGAAAAGGGGCTTGATCCCAGGACCCTGAGATCATGACCTGAGTCAAAGTCAGACATTTAACTGATGAGACACCCAGGCAGCCCCAATAATACATTTTAAAAAATCATTCACCACAATCAAGTGGGATTTATTCCTGGGTTGCAAGGGTGGTTCAATATTAGCAAATCAATCAACATGATACATCACATCAATAAGAGAAACGATAAGAACCATATGATAATTTCAAGATGCCGAAAAAGCATTTGACAAAGTATAACTTCTATTCATGATAAAAACCCTCAACAAAATAGGTTTAGAAGGAACATAACATAATAAAGGCCAACTATGAAAATATCATGGTTAACATCATCCATAATGGGGAAAAATGGAGAGATTTTCCCCTAAAGTCAGGAAAAAGACAAGGATGTCCATTCTCACCACTTTTATTCAACATAGTGAATGTTGTGGAAATCCAAGCCACACAAATCAGACAAGAAGAAGAAATAAAAGGGATCCAAATAAGTATGGAAGAAGTAAAACTTTTACTATTTGCAGATGACATGATACTATATATAGAAAACATATAAAGAAATTATAAAAGACTTCTAAAAAACCCAAAGAACAATCAATTTAAATAATAGAAGGTATGAGCAGACATTTCTCAAAGAAGACACCCAGATGGCCAACAGACACATGAAAAGATATTCAACATCACTCATCATCATGGAAATGCAAATCAAAACCACAATGAGAGGGGAGCCTGGGTGGCTCAGTTGGTTAAGTATTTGACTCAATTTCAGCTTAGGTCATTATCTCAGAGTCATGAGATTGAGCCCCGCATTGGGCTCTGCACCGAACATGGAGCCTGCTTAAGATTCTCTCATTCCCTCTCCCTTTGCCCCTCTCCCTGCTTGCACACTCTTAAAAACCAAACTAAACAAAACACAACAAAAAAACAAAGCCCACTACAATGAGATAGCCCCTCACATCTGTCAGGATGGCTAAAATCAACAACACAAGAAACAACAGGTGTTGGTGAGGATGTGGAGAAAGGGGAACTATCTTGCATTGTTGGTGGGAATGTAAACTGGTCAACCACTGTGGAAAATAGTATGGAAATTTCTCAAAAATTAACAATAGAACTATCCTATGATCCAGCAATCACACTACTGGATATTTACCCAAAGAATACAAAAAACAACTAATTCAAAGGGATACATGCACCCCTATGTTTATTGCACCATTATTTACAATAGCCAAATTGTGGAAGCAGTCCAAGTGTTCATAACAGCTGAATGGATAAAGAAGACATGGACTCTGAGAAACAAATAGGGTTTTAGAGGGGAGAGGGGTGGGGGGATGGGTTAGCCCCGTGATGGGTATTAAGGAGGGCACATACTGCATGGAGCACTGGGTGTTATACAAAAACAATGGATCGTGGATCACCACATCAAAAACTAATGGTGTATTGTATGGTGACTAACATAACATAATAATAATAAAAAAAGAAGACATGGTGTGTATATACAATAGAATATTATTCAGCCATAAAAAATGAAATCTTACCATTTGCAACAACATGGATGGAACTAGAGAGTATGATGCTAAGTGAAATAAGGCAATCAGAGAAAGACAAATATATGATTTCATTCATATGTGGAACTTAAGAAACAAAATAAATGGGCAAAGGAGAAAAGATAGAGAGAGAGATGAACCAAGAAACAGATTCTTAACTATAGAGAACAACCTGGTGGTTACCAGAGGGGAGGTGGGTGCAGGGATGGGTGAAATAGGTGATGGGGATTAAAGAGTACACTTATCATGATGAGCACCGAGTAATGTATAGAATTGTTGAATCACTATATTGTACACCTGAAACTAATATAACACTGTATACTAACAATATTGGAGCTAAAATTAAAAACTTTATAAAAATATTGACAAGATATTAAATGTCACTAGAGTTCTGCTTCTCCTACCTTCATTTGTTGTTTTGCTGTTTCTAGTCTCTCAGCCTTATTGTAGATTGGGGCCTCTTTATAAAAGCTACCAAAGAGCTCTCTTGCTCTCACAATTATATCTCAAAAAAATGAGCAATTAACACACAACATTGTATAAGTTTTAGGTATACAATGCTGATTCGATACATTTATATATTGCAGTATGATTACCACATTAGCAAACACCTGTCAGGTCACATAAATATAATTTATTTTTTGTTGTGAGAACAATGAAGATCTAGTCTCTTAGGGACTTTGAGGTTCATTATATAGTATTTTTTACTATAATCACGATGCTATTTATTAGATTTCTAGAACTTATTTATCTACTAGTTTCAAGTTTGTACCCTTAAACAGCTCCTCAATTCCTCCACCCCTGGAAACCACCATTCTACTCTGTTGTTATTCAGTTTTATAGATTCCACATAAAATTTATACCATAGTATTTGACTTTTTTGACTTATCTCACTTAGCACAATGTCCTCAAGTTCATATAATGACATTCTTTGTCTCACTACAGTTTTGATTTAAAGTCTATTTTATCTAATATAAATATAGCTACCACTGCTCTTTTGGTTTTCACTTGCATGTAATGTGTTTTTCTATTCCTTCACTTTGAACCTACATGTGTCCTTGGAGCTAAAGTGAGTCTCTTGTTGGTAGCATATAGTTGGGCCTTATTATTATTATTTTAATCCACACAGTCACTCTGTGCCTTTTGATTAGAGAATTTAATCCATTACATTTAACGTAATTCTCGGTAAGTAAGGACTTCTATTGCCATCTTGTTTTGTGGTTACCTTCTGGCTTAATTGAAACATAGCATCTTATAATAGTCTATTTTATGCTGATAACAACTTAGCTTCAGTCACACACAAAAATTCTACTCTTTTACTGCCTCCCCCCCAATACATTGTATGTTTTTGATGGGTAAAGTATTCTTGGTCAGCAGTTTCTATGTGACCATGCTGGCACCTGAACTTGGACTTCCCAGCCTCCAAAACTGTAAGAAATAAATTTCTGCTGTTTATAAGCTACCCAGTTTGTAGTATTTTATTACAGCAGCCAAAATGGGTGTGACAGTGTCCTTAAAATAATATTTAAATCAAAATAGAACTATTAATGAAATTCTTTTTCTTTTTAATGTTTTTCCCCCACCCTGTTTCATATATTACATACTCCAGTTTTGGTGATTTCTCCTCAAACCATTTTTATGCACAAATATGTACATATTTATATATAGATTTTTTAAATGCTCAGTAGTATCATAAGTGCATTTGTTCAACATTTTTTCCCACCAAACTGGACATGGATAGGTTTCCAAACTAGTACATATAGTTATGGTTCAGTATTTTTTAAATGTTGTATAAAAGTGGGTGGTACAGATATCACGTTTTTTAATTTTTATTTTATTTTATTTTTTCCTGGTAAAGTACCTTTATTTCTTTTTTTTTATTTTATTATCTTATGTTAAGTACCTTTATTTCTTATAACCCAAACCATCATTCTTCCAAGCCAGCTAGTGTTTCACATCTGATTCCTAAGTCCATTTGAGTCTCAGTTAAAGAATGTTCCCTCAGAAATTAACTACATGCTTACCTCACTTTTTTTCTCTTTGCAGATAATTCAACTATCACATGGTTTTTTAAAACCTTTCCCATGTAGGGGCATCTGGGTGGCTCAGTCGGTTAAGTGGCTGCCTTCGGCTCAGGTCATGATCTCAGGGTTCTGGAATTGAGCCCCGCATCGAGCTCCCTGCTCAGCAGAGAGCCTGCTTCTCCCTTTCCCTCTGCCTGCCACTCTGCCTACTTGTGCTCTCTATCTCTCTGTCAAATAAATAAATAAATAAATAAAATCTTTAAAAAACCTTTCCCATGTAATGAAAATTTTGATTGTGCCCAGTTTTTAGCTCTTATAAAGTATGTTCATTGGAAAAGTTACAAAACTGTGTAAGTATTTCTAAAGAAAGCTTCCTAGCAGTGCAATGCAATCCTTTTAATTCAAGGAACTGAGATCCAGAGGGCAAGAAATTTATCTAACGCCAGATTCAAACCATGACTGATGCCAGTGATTGCAAAATTTCCATGATACCCTATTGGTCTTTCAGCTTAGTTAAGAAGGAAGAAAGGACATTTCCTTTAATTAATGTGATTGATAGATTTCTTGAGAATAATGCTTGAAAGCCTAGTCAGTAATTGTCATGCATTTTCATTTTGTCACTCTTTTTCTAAGTATGGTTGTTAAATGCCAGGGACATTTTTATTGGCAGGATGAACATTTACAATTTTTTTTTTTTTCGGAATAGAGATTTGAGTTTTTGTGACTTCAGATTTTTTTGGTTTTTTGTTTTGCTATTCCTCCAAGGTTGTCTGTAGATATGATTTGAGTACTCTAGTATAATAGTCTATGACATGAGGATATTCTGAACAGTGGGAGAGACAAAGGGAAATCAATGCTCTATAATAGAGATAGGGTTAAGCATATAGTAGGGCTATAAGAGCAGGTGAATGGGCAACTTGAAGATTTACGTAGTGGGTGATGCTTGAGTTGAGATTTGAAGGATGAGTAAATATTTATTAAGTGGGAAGTACATTCTAATTATAGGGAACAGTATGTGCAAGTACTTGGTGTTCTGAAAAAAATTGGTATAATCAGGTACTTTCTATCTTGGGATTGGCAGGAGTTGCAGTGGGAAGGAAGCAGAAACCAAATCACAGAAGGCCTATCCCCTGTTAAAAACTTGATCTTTCTGCCTCCAATCTTGTCTCAAGTTGTTGTGATTGTCTAGATGAGAGATGAGAGTCTAAACTATGGAATGAGACATGATATACTTGAGAGATTTAAAGATTGAACAGATTCCAGCTGAAACTTATCCAGGGTCCTAGTTCTGTTGAACCTCAAACTAATTGGGAGACAACTGGCAGCCAAGAGATGGGAAAATTGGTAGTTATCCAATTTCTTGTCTGATTCAAAATTTCCTTAGTTATTTGAGACCCATATCCAAGATACTTTTTCAGGGTCTATAGAAGGCATTTAAGCACACTGCTAATATTTGTGATTCTAAATTTCTTTTCAAGACACTGGTGAGAGCAGTCAAAACATAAACCATGCACCTAAGGAAGTAGTGAATTAAGAATAGAGTACAAAAGCTTGAATCCTGGTCATTTCTAATGTAAAAAGTTGTTAGGGCTTGAATCTTGGTACAATTCATTTCCATTGCAAAGGCACACAATAAATTAACTCTATTTTGATTGCACTATATCATCATAATAGAGATATATTGATCTCCTCTTTTTGCTTATGTTTCAAAGGCAAATACTGTAGAGGCACATTAATACTATCCCCACTCTTAAAATTCTCCCCTACTTTCTTTCCTTGTAATTTCACCAATGTTATAGTTTGGACTGTCCACACCAGAAGATCCCAGGCTAATCAATTTCAAAATTGTCTAAATGAATGACGTTCAACTTAAAAACAAAATGGCCTACCATCCTCTGTAAACAGAAAATAAACTTAATGAGAAGATATTGGGCAACTTACGGAATTATCAGGAGAAAGAAAATCAGTTTCAAAAAATAGAGGCAGAGGTAAAAATTCAATGCAAGAAGCAACTAAAGATACAGGCTTCAGTGCTAGGACCTCACACAGCTGGCAATGCCTCCATCAATTGATCTGGAGCAAGCAACATCAAGAAACTAGGATACTAGTTTTGAGAATTTTGACACTATCATTAGTGGATGCACAGCATTCAAAATCTCATATGCAAGAATTTGATTAATTGAGTCCTGGTGATATGCCCATGTCCAGCTGCCAAGAGGACAAGGGAAAGTTGAATATACCTTTGGACTTATAGGTTATAGCATTAGGCAATCACACAAGACCCAATAAGAAGGAATTCATGCTGAATATATATTATTGATTGCCACACTAATTCTGTGTTAAAAATCATCCCAAACTTAGTTGCTGACAGGACTATGGGTTCACTGGATGATTCTGCTGATTTTAACTGGGCAGTTCATCTGGTCTTGGCTGGGCTCACTCTGGTGGTCAGCTGACTGTTAGCCAGTCTAGGATGGTCTCAGCTGGGATCACTGGCTCACTTCTATGTATTTCATCTTCCAACCAGATTTCCTGGACATATTCTCATGGCAATTACAGGTATCTAATACCCACACTTGGAACTGGCACACTTTCAGTTCTACCACATTTTATTGGCCAAAGTCCAGATTTAAGCAATGGGGAAATTATGATTTCTCCCATGAAGAGGCAGAATCTAAGACTGATTCCAAAAATAGATGGAATTCACCCTTCTTTTATCACCACTCTTTTTACTTTTAGAATGAGGAACAAAATCTCTTGTCTACCCTTCCACCTGGCCATCCAGTTTCTTTTTTCTTAGACATTAGTAATTATAGGTAAATATGTATGCATGTTTCCTTTTTTACACAAATGTTTACATATTTCAAAATTCTGTACTAAATTATTTATATTTCATGTAACTTGAAGATTATCCCATATTCATAGGCATATATATCTGTAGCATCAATTCCTGAAAGTGAAATTACTGGGTCAAAGGGTATATACATTTTAAAATTTAATAGTGAAAAACCATCCTTCATAAAAAACTTTATATATGCCCTCCCATCATGAAATCTATGTGATTACTTGTTTTTCCAACCTCTTGCTAAAATGCCAATCATCAATATTATAAACATGAATTTTTAAAAGGTATCTCGGTGGATTTTTAAAGTTTTACTTTAAGTTTGAAATTATTTAATAAAGTTGCAAGAACAGTAAAGTACTACCATGTCCCTTTCACCAAAATTCTACAATTATTAAGAATTTAGCCTGTTTGCTCTGTAATCCTCTCTCTATATAAATAGCCACTGTCATTATTTGTTTTCTGAACCATTTGACAGCAAGTTGTGAACACGATGCTCCTTCACTCCTAATTACTGGAACACAAAGACCCTCTGTTAACCTAAAAAGCCACAATCCAACCATCCTAATCAGGATGTCAATACTGATGGAACATTACTGTTTATAGATGATGCTGTGCTCTTCTCAGTGTATCACACCAGGGGGCACCTAACAGTGACTCACCCCACCACTGTCGATGTGAACCTTGATCACCTGCTCAAGTTGGTGTCTGGTGGATTTACAGGTGGAGAAGCCTGCCATTTCCACCTTTGTAAGTGAGAAGTATTTTGTGAGAAGATCTCTGATGAGAAATGGGATATTGGCCTAATCTCAAATTTCCACTAACCAGCCTTTGCATCCCTTGATGACTCTGACTAGAACCAATCAGCATTATAACTGTTGCCAAATGGTGGGGGTTTCCCCCCATTTCTTCTACATTAGTTGACATTCAACTGTAAGGAAAAGTATTTCTTTCTCATATGTTTATATCAGTATGTACTTATACAATTTTATTCCATTATAATCCATTACTGTCCTGTATTTTGATGCTCAAATTATCCCAGATCTGGCCAGTGGGAGCCCCTGAAAGCTGATCCCAAGTGCTTTGAGCAACTCCTTACTTTCTGGCACAAGATATCTCAGGCTCATCTTGTACTTTCCCTGACCTAGCCCTGGAATCATCCATTTCTCCAAGGCGTCCTGGTTTCTTTAAGTCAGAGTTCAACATTTTTCTGGAAAGGGCTGAATAGTAAATATTTCAGGCTTTGTGAGCATTGAGCTCTGTCACAACTACTTAACTCTGCTGTTATAGTGCAAAAGCAGCCATAGATAATATGTAAATGAATGGGCATGGCTGTATTCCAATAAAACTTTATTTATAAAACCAGGCAGTGGGCCCGATTTGGCCTAGAAGCCATAGGTTCCTGGCCAGTCTTTTTAGGGAAGGATGGTATTTATTTAATTTTTTAAAATTGAGATATACATTTAACATTGAGTTAGTTTTAGGTATACAGTATAATTATTTGAGATATATATATATATATATATATATATACTGTAAAATAATCACCAATTAGGACTAATTAGCATTCATCACCTCCCATAGTTATAAATTTACTTTTCTTGTGATGAGAACTTTTAAGTTTTACTCTCTTAGCAACTTTCCAATATGCAATACAGCATGGTTAACTATAGTAACCATGTGTACATTACATTCATAGGACTTATTTATCTTATAACTGGAAGTTTGTACCTTTTGAGAAACCAACATCTGGGCATTTAGAATGCTCATCTTTACTGGGATATCTTGTAGGTTCTTGAAAGAAACAAAACTAGAAAACATGTATGCATGCATGCAACACACATATCCCTGTATCTATTTCTTTATACTATAAAACTGTTAAGTTCACACTGTTATCTAAAACTCCAACATCTCAGGGTTCTTTCTAGCCTTCACCCCTTCCATATTTGTAAATCCCTTCTCTGGTTGTCATTATTGCTCAGTCTCTGAATGCAACCAATCTCCTGACCATGCTGGGTACATTCTTGGCTTCATGCCAGGTATCCAGCCCCACCTTCGTGTTTCTACCACCTCTTCGCCATCTCTAGGGAAAGAAAGGGGAAGAGCTCAGTGTAATTTTAACTTACATTTATCTTATAAATGAGAGTGATGATCTTCTCACATGGTTAAGAGCCATTATTTTTTTGTCAATTGTCTGTTCATAGTTCGTATACTTTGCCCAGTTTTTCTACTAGATTACTCTCATTTACATACTTTGCCAATTTTTTCACTGGGTCATTGGTCTTTTTCTTATTACCCTATGGGAGATTTGTTTTGGTTTTTTATGAATGCTGGAAAAACAATCAGCTCCTAGGAAACAAAGTTTGGAAGAAAAACAAAGAAAAACAGAGGGAAGGTGGGATCAAGATAGTAGAGTAGAAAGATCCTGAGCTCATTTTTTCCCACAGATACACCAAGATGTAAATATAGAATAATATCTCTATATTGTTAAGACTGAATGCATATTGAGCATGAACTGATGACTAGCAGTACACAATTAAGGATAAGAAGAAAAAGCCACATCAAGATAGGTAAAGGGGTGAAGATGCAGTTTAGTCAGGACCCATATGCCCAACCCAGGGACACACAAGTGGGAAGGATATCAGAACCATAGACACCTTCTCTGAGGAACCAGCTGTTCAAGCCCCACATCAGGCTCCACTGCCTGGGGGACCTGCACCAGAAAGATCAGCACCCATGCTGGCTTTTAAAACCAATGGGACTTATGTCCAGGGGAGTTGAAGGTCAGTAGAAAACCAATACTCTGCTCTTAAAGGGTATGTGCACTTTCTCACTTGCTCCAAGTCCCAGTGCAGGGACAGCAGTTTGAAAAGTG
Organism: Halichoerus grypus; assembly: GCF_964656455.1. Classification (NCBI taxonomy): domain Eukaryota; kingdom Metazoa; phylum Chordata; class Mammalia; order Carnivora; family Phocidae; genus Halichoerus; species Halichoerus grypus. The sequence continues at coordinate 61,510,885 of NC_135714.1, forward strand.
CCTGAGTTATACATGAAGGAGATACATTGACTAATATTAGGGCATGTGCCAGTTGGGCAGGTTTCTACTGGAACATTCTATGGGGACAAAAGCACAGTTGGGCAGCATTTTTAAAAACTTCTCTTCTACCTGGGTGACCTAGCATTGGCAAGTACCATTTCTGATACTCTCCCATTACTGTGCTGGTACTGCTGGCCTTACCCCGACATTCCACTGAAACCTACCCCTCCCAACCCACCCACCCTGCCTTAGAGCCTCTCTAAAGTGGTTCACAACCCCACCACACGTGGATGGTGCACTTGACTTAGCCAGTGCCAGAGCCCCTTATAAATGTTCCCACCTGGAGAGGGGGGCAGCCCCACACCATATAATGTGCTTAACACTCATAGCCAGACTTTGAAGTCAGTTGTGCCAGAGGTCAACCCCACACACCAGCATGCCTGCAATAGAGAGAAACTGACAGTAATACAATAATAGTAGGGGGACTTTAACATTCTATTTACATAAATGGATAGATCATCCAGATAGAAAAATCAACAAGGAAATAATGACTTTGAATGACACATTAGACCAGATGGACCTAACAGATATATACAGAACATCTCACCCCAAAACAACAGAATACACATTCTTTTCAAGTGCACATGGAATATTCTCCAGGATAGATCATGTGTTAGGTTACAAAACAAGTCTTGATAAATTTAAGACTGAAATCATATCAAGCATTTTTCTGACCACAACAGTATGACATTAGAAATCAACAGCAAGAAGAAAAGTGGAAAATACACAAACACACGGAAACTAACAACATGCTACTCAACAACCAACAGGTCAATGAAGAAATCAAAGAGGAAATCAGAAAGTACCACGAGACAATTGGAAATGGAAACAACATTCTAAAATCTATGGCATGCAGCAAAAACAGTTCTAAAATGGAAGTTCAAGTGATATAGGACCACCTTAAGAAGCAAGAAAAGTATCAAACCATCTAACCTTACACCTAAATGAACTAGAAAAAGAAGAACAACAAAAAAAGACCAAAGTTAGTACAAGACAGAAAATAATAAAGATTGGAGTGAAAATAATGAAATAGAAACTAAAAAAGAAAAACAACAGAAAAGATCAATGAAATGAAGAGCTGGTTATTTGAAAATACAAACAAACTTGATAAACTTTTAGCTAGACTAATCAAGAAAAAGAGAGCCCAAATAAATAAAATCAGAAATGAAAGAGGAGAAATTATAGCAGATACCATAGAAATACAATGGATTATAAGGGACTACTATAAATAATTAGATAATATGCCAACAAATGGGAAAACTTAGAAGAAATGGACAAATTACTACAAACATGCAGTCTTCCCAGATTGAATCAAGAAGAAATAGAAAATCCCCAATAGACCAATCACTGGTAATGAAATTGAATCAGAAATCAAATAACTCCCAGCAAATAGAACTCCAGGACCAGACAGCTTCACAGATAAATTCTATCAAATATTTAAAGAATAGTTAAAGCTTTCTCTAATTATTTCAAAAAAACTGGGATAGAAAGGACACTTACAAAATTCTAGAAGGCCAGCATTGCCCTGATACCAAAACCAGACTAGAAGACCACATGCTTGCACACACATGCACACACACACAAAATACAGGCCAATATCCTTGGTTAATACTGTTGCAAAAATCCTCTACAAAATACAGCAAAATGAATTTGAAAATACATTAAAAGGACCATACACCATGATCAAGTGGGATTAATTTCAAAATCCACAAATTAATCAATGTGATGTACATTAACAAAAAAAATAAAAATCATATGATCATCTCAACAGATGCAGAAAAAGCATTTGACACAATACAACATTCATTCATGATAAAAATTCTCAACAAAGTAGATATAGATGAAACATACCTCAACATAAAAAGACCATATGTGACAAATCCATAGCTAACATCATACTAAATGAAAAGCTGAAAGCTTTTTCTCTAATATCAGGAATAAGATAAAGATGCCAATTATTTCCATTATTATTCAACATAGTGCTGGAAGTCCTAAGCACAGCAATCAGACAAGAAATAAAAGGCATCCAAATTTGTGAGGAAGAAGTAAAACTATCACTCTTTGCAGAGGACATGATACAATACATAGAAACCCCTAAAGACTTCACCCCAAAACTATTAGAACTAATAAATGAATGCAATAAAGTTGTAGAATACAAAATTAGTGTACAGAATCTGTTGCATTTCTATATGCAAATAATGCAGAGCATGAAGAAAAATTATGAAAACAGTCTCATTTACAATTGCATCGAAAAGAATAAAGTATCTAGGAATAAACTTGACCAAGGAGTAAAAGACCTATACATTAAAACTATAAAACATTTATGAAAGAAACTGAAGACAGATACAAATGGAAAAATTTCCCATGCCCATGGATTGGAAGAATATTGCTAAAAGGTCCATACTACCCAGAGCAATCTACAGATTCAATGCAATCCCTATCAAAAATACCAGTGCCATTTGTCACATAACTAAAACAAATAATCCTGAAATTTATATGGAATCACAAAAGACTCCAAATAGCCAAAGAAATCTTGAAAAAGAACAAACCTGAATCACAGCCCCAGGCTTAAAGATATACAAAAGTTATAGTAATTGAAACAGTAGGAACTTGCATGAAAATAGACATACAGATTAATGGAACAGAATAGAGAGCCCAACATTAAACCCATGTTTACATGGCCAGTTAATCTTTGACAAAGGAGGCAAGAACATACAATGGGGAAAAGATCGTTTCTTCAATAAATAGTGCTGGGAAAACTGGATAGCTGCATGCAATAGAATGAGATTGGACAATTTTCTTATACCATGTACAAAAATACATTTGAAATAGATTAAAGACTTCAATGTGAGGCCAGAAACCATAAAACCCCTAGAAGGAAACAGGCAGTAAGCTCATGGACATTGGTCTGAACAATACTTTTTGAATCTGTCTCTTCAGGCAAAGGCAACAAAAGCAAAAATAGACAAATCTGACTACATCAAACTAGAAAGCTTTTGCACAGCAAAGGAAACCACCAACAAAATGGATATGGAACCTACTAAATGGGAGAATATATTTGCAAATAATATAATTTACATGGGGTTAATATCCAAATATAAATATATTTGGATATATATATACATATATATAAAAATATCACACAACTCAGTATCAAAAAACCAAACAATCCAATTTAAAGAAATGGGTAGAACACCTAAACAGACATCATTCCAAAGAAGACATTCAAATGGCCAAAAGACCATGAAAAGATGCTTTAATGTCACTAATCTTCAAGGAAATGCAAATCAAAACCATAATGAGAGGTCACCTCACATCTGTTAGAATGGCTCTTATCAAAAAAGCAAGAAATAACAAATCTTGGTGAGGATGTGAAAAAAGGGAACCTCTTGCATTGTTGGTGACAATGCAGAATGGTGCAGCCACTATGGAATATAGCTTGTGGGTGCCTCAAAAAATTAAAAAAAGAACTGCTATACAATCTAACAATACTACTTCTGGGTATTTAATTGAAGAAAATGAAAACACTAATTAAAAAAGATATATCCTTTATGTTCAATGCAGTACTGTACAACAGCCAAAATATGGAAGCAACGTGTTTCTTGATAAATGGAAAAAAGATGGCATATGCATGTGCATACACATTCACAATGGAATATTATTTAGCGATAAAAAAGAATGAAAACTTGTTATTTGTGACAATGTAGGTGGACTTAGGGGGTATTATGCTAAGTAAAAGAAATTAGAGACAAATACCATATGAGTTCATTTATATGTGGAATCTACAAAAACAAAAGAAAACAGAAACAGACATATAGAGAGAACAATCTGGTGGTTGCTAGAGGGGAGTGGGGAGTGAACAAAATTGGGAAAGGATTCAAAAGGTACATACTTTCAGTTATACAATAAATAAGACACAGGGATACAATGTAAAGCATAGGGAATATAGTTAATAATATGTAACAATTTTATATGGTGGCAGACCATAGCCAGCTTTATCATTGTGATTACTTTGCTACGTATAGAAATGTTGAATCACTGTGTTGTACTTCTAAAACTATGTAACATTGTATGACAACTATGCTTCAATTAAAAAAGAATAATATAAATCACGAACTAATACATTTACTCATTAACTGCCCTGAAAATGGCACTCAGTTTTGTAATTATCAAATTCCAAATGTCAAAACTCATTGAAAATTTTCATCTTGTCTTTTTTTTTCCATTGGATATTTTTTCCCACTTTGTCGAAGTTTATTTTATTTTTTTTAAAGATTTTATTTATTTATTTGACACAGAGAGAGAGATAGTGAGAGAGAGAGAGATCACAAGCAGGGGGAGCGGCAGGCAGAGGGAGAAGCAGGCTCCCCGCAGAGCAAGGAGCCCGATGCAGGACTTGATCCCAGGACTCTGGAATCATGACCTGAGCTGAAGGCAGTGGCTTAACCAACTGAGCCACCCAGGTGCCCCGCTTTGTCGAAGTTTAGTTGACCATAGAGCTGAGGGTCCATATCTGGGCTCTCTATTCTGTTCCATTGATCCATGTGTCTGTTTTTGTGTCAGTACCATGCTGTTTTGGTGATCACAGCTTTGTAATATAGTTTGAAATCAGGCAACATGATGCTCCCAGCTTTGTTTTTCTTTTTCAACATTTCCTTGACATTTTGGGGTCTTTTCTGGTTCCATACAAATTTTAGGATTGCTTGTTCCAGCACTTTGAAAAATGCTATTGGTATTTTGATCAGGATGGCGTTGAAAGTGTAGATTGCTCTGGGCAGCATAGACATTTTAACAATGTTTATTCTTCTGATTCATGAGCATGGAATGTTTTTCCATCTTTTTGTGTCTTCTTCAATTTCATTCATAAGTGTTCTGTAGTTCCTAAAGTATAGATCTTTACCTCTTTGGTTGGGTTTATTCCAAGGTATCTTAAGGTTTTTGGTACTATTGTAAATGGAATGGATTCTCTAATTTCTCTTTCTACAGTTACATTGTTAGTGTATAAAAAAGCAACTGATTTCTGTGCATTGATTTTGTATCCTGCCACATTACTGAATTGCTGGATGAGTTCTAGTAATTTGGGGGTGGAGTCTTTTGGGTTTTCCGCATAAAGTATCATGTCATCTGTGAAGAGACAGAGTTTGACTTCTTCTTTGCCAATGTGAATACCTTTTATTTCTTTTTGTTGTCTGATTGCTGTTCCTAGGACTTCCAGTACTGTCTCTTCAATAAATGGTGCTGGGAAATTTGGACAGCTATATACAGAAGAATGAAACTTGACCATTCTCTTAGACCATACACAAAGATAAACTCTAAATGGATGAAAGACCTCAATGTGAGACAGGAATCCATCAAAATCCTAGAGGAGAATATAGGCAGTAACCTTTTCAACATCAGCCACAAAAATTTCTTTCAAAACACGTCTCCAAAGGCAAGGGAAACAAAAGCAAAAATGAACTTTTGGGACTTCATCAAGGTAAAAAGCTTCTGCACAGCAAAGGAAACAGTCAACAAAACAAAGGGGCAACCCACGGAATGGGAGAAGATATTTGCAAATGACACTACAGATAAAGGGCTGGTATCCAAGATCTATAAAGACCTTCTCAAACTCAACACCCAAAAAAACAAATAATCAAGTCAAAAAAATGGGCAGAAGACATGAACAGACACTTCTCAAAAGAAGACATACAAATGGCTAACAGACAGGTGAAAAAGTGTTCAACATCACTAGGCATCAGGAAAATTCAAATCAAAACCACACTGAGATACCACCTTACACCAGTTAGAATGGCAAAACTTGACAAGGCAAGAAATAACAAATGTTGGAGAGGTTGTGGAGAAAGGGTAACCCTCTTACACTGTTGGTGGGAACGCAAGTTGGTACAGCCACTTTGCAAAACAGTGTGGAAGTGCCTCAAAAAGTTAAAAATAGAGCTACCCTATGACCCAACAATTGCATTCCTGGGTATTTACCCCAAAGACAGATGTCGTGAAAAGAAGGGCCATATGCACCCCAATGTTCATAGCAGCAATGTCCACAATAGCCAAACTGTGGAAGGAGCTGAGATGCCCTTCAATAGACGAATGAATAAAGAAGATGTGGTCCATATATACAATGGAATATTACTCAGTCATCAGAAAGGATGAATACCCAACATTTGCATCAAGATGGATGGAACTGGAGGAGATTATGCTGAGTGAAATAAGTCAAACAGAGAAAGATAATTATCATATGATTTCACTTATTTGTGGAACATAAGGAATAGCATGGAGGACATTAGGAGAAGGAAGGGAAAAATGAAGGCGGGGGGAATCAGAGGGGGAAATGAACCATGAGAGACAATGGACTCCGAGAATCAAACTGAGGGTTTTAGAGGGGAGGGGGGTGAGGGGGTAGGTAAGTCCAATGATGGGTATTAAGGAGGGCTGTATTTCATGGAGTGCTGGGTGTTATATGCAAACAATGAATCATGGAACACTACATCAGAAACTGATGTATTGTATGTTGACTAACATAACATAACAAAAAAAAGAAAAATAAAATTTTCATCTTGTAATGAACTTTCCTCTGACCACAAAATTTAAGTGTAGTAGTGGGTAACAGAAACTTCTTCAGAGATTAAAGAATATAATGTAGCAGCTCAGCATAAGGGGAAAATTAGCCCTTCAGAAATGTATTTCTACATTTTACCTTTGCTCCTTTTGTCAGTTAGCTTTGTCACAGAGGTTATGTACCCCAATGTATTGTCAAAATACACTAAAACAATTTTACTGATATTTATTATGACAGAAACAGCTTGGTCTTATAGCCAGCAGCTGTAGTGACCACTTCACAAATTAGTAGGCAACATCCAATTCACAGCTTTCTGATTATAAGCAGCTTCCTTAGCAACTCAATTCTATTGTGGCTTGGAGGTTCATACATGGAAGCTTACTCTAGAGTCTGTTTCTTCCATCAATTCTATAAACCATGTGACACCCTTTTAAGCCCCTTTCTGCTTTAAGGACCAGTAGGGTCTATTGCCTGTACTTGAACTCTGAATGGATATACACTATTATTATTGGACTGACAACATGCCACTTCCTTTTCATTTTCGCTTCCCAAACTCCAAAATGTTGCTATAATAAAAAAGTGTTTAACTTCACTAATACTGATGAACATATTAGAGTTTGAGGGAGGACCCTGTGAACAGTAACTGTTCTTCTTCACTGGAATTCAGAACAGATTGGGACATACAGGTAGAAGTTGGTAATGTGGAGATCAAAAGACTTTTTTTTTTTTTTTTTTAGCTGATTAAGCTGTTGGGAGAAATGTAATTCAGAATTCTGGTCAAAAAGTCTTGTAAATAATAGCACCAAAAACCATAAGATACCTCAGAATAAACCTAACCAAAGAGGTAAAGGATCCATAGTCTAGGAACTGCAGAACACTCATGAAAGAAATTGAAGACACAAAAAGATGGAAAAACATTCCATGCTCATGGATCAGAAGAATAAACATTGTTAAAATGTCTATGCTACCCAGAGCTATCTATAGCTTCAACACCATCCCGAACAAAAAAATCCAATGACATTTTTCAAAGTGCTGGAACAAACAATCCTAAAATTTGTATGGAATCAGAAAAGACCCCGCATCTCCAAGGAAATGTTGAAAAAGAAAAACAAAGCTGGGGGCATCACGTTGCCTGATTTCACGCTATATTACAAAGCAGTGATCACCAAGACAGCATGGTACTGGCACAAAAACAGACATACAGACCAATGGAACAGAATAGAGAACCCAGATATGGACCCTCAACTCTATGGTCAAATAATCTTCAACAAAGCAGGAAAAAACATGCAATGGAAAAAAGACAGTCTCTTCAATAAATGGTGCTGGGAAAATTAGACAGCTATATACAGAAGAATGAAACTCAACCATTCTCTTACACCATACACAAAGATAAACTCTAAATGGATGAAAGACCTCAATGTGAGACAGGAATCCATCAAAATCCTAGAGGAGAATATAGGCAGTAACCTCTTCGACATCGGCCAAGCAACTTCTTTCAAGATACATCTCCAAAGACTAGTGAAACAAAAGCAAAAATGAACTTTTGGGACTTCATCAAGGTAAAAAGCTTCTGCACAGCAAAGGAAACAGTCAACAAAACAAAGAGGCAACCCACAGTATTTACCCCAAAGATACAAAAGTAGGGACCCGAAAGGCTACGTGCACCCCGATGTTTATAGCAGCAATGTCCACAATAGCCAAACTGTGGAAAGAGCCACGATGTCCATCAACAGATGAATGGATAAAGAAGATGTGGTATATATATACAATGGAATATTATGCAGCCATCAAAAGGAATAAGATCTTGCCATTTGCAACGACGTGGATGGAACTGGAGGGTATTATGCTGAGCGAAATAAGTCAAACAGAGAAAGACATGTATCATATGACCTCACTGATATGAGGAATTCTTAATCTCAGGAAACAAACTGAGGGTTGCTGGAGTGGGGGGTGGGGTGGGAGGGATGGGGTGACTGGGTGATGGACACTGGGGAGGGTATGTGTTCTGGTAAGCGCTGTGAATTGTGCAGGACTGTTGAATCTCAGATCTGTACCTCTGAAACAAATAATGCAATATATGTTAAGAAAGAAAAAAAAAGAAGAAGAAGAATGTAGTAGGAGGGGAAGAATGAAGGGGGGGAAATCGGAGGGGGAGAAGAACCATGAGAGACGATGGACTCTGAAAAACAAACTGAGGGTTCTAGAGGGGAGGGGGTTGGGAGGATGGGTTAGCCTGGTGATGGGTATTGAGGAGGGCACGTTCTGCATGGAGCACTGGGTGTTATGCACAAACAATGAATCATGGAACACTATATCTAAAACTAATGATGTAATGTATGGGGATTAACATAACAATAAAAAAATTAAAAAAAAAAAAAAAAAAGAGGCAACCCACAGAATGGGAGAAGATATTTGCAAATGACACTACAGGTAAAGGGCTGGTATCCAAGATCTATAAAGACCTTCTCAAAGTCAACACCCCAAAAAACAAATAATCAAGTCAAAAAAATGGGCAGAAGACATGAACAGACACTTCTCAAAAGAAGACATACAAATGGCTAACAGACACATGAAAAAATGTTCATCATCATTAGCCATCAGGAAAATTCAAATCAAAACCACATTGAGATACCACCTTACACCAGTTAGAATGGCAAAACTTGACAAGGCAAGGAATAACAAATGTTGGAGAGGTTGTGGAGAAAGGGGAACCCTCTTACACTGTTGGTGGGAATGCAAGTTGGTACAGCCACTTTGGAAAACAGTGTGGAAGTGCCTCAAAAAGTTAAAAATAGAGCTACCCTATGACCCAGCAATTGCATTCCTGAGTATTTACCCCAAAGACACAGATGTCGTGAAAAGAAGGGCCATATGCACCCCAATGTTCATAGCAGCAATGTCCACAATAGCCAAACTGTGGAAAGAGCCAAGATGCCCTTCAACAGATGAATGGATAAAGAAGATGCGGTCCATATATACAATGGAATATTACTCAGTCATCAGAACGGATGAATACCCAACTTTTACATCTACATGGATGGGACTGGAGGAGATTATGCTAAGTGAAATAAGTCAAGCAGAGAAAGTCAATTATCATATGGTTTCACTTATTTGTGGAACATAAGGAATAGCATGGAGGACATTAGGAGAAGGAAGGGAAAAAGGAAGGGGGGGAAATCGGCGGGGGAGGCAAACCATGAGAGACTATGGACTCTGAGAAACAAACAGGGTTTTAGAGGGGAGGGGGGTAGGGGGATGGGTTAGCCTGGTGACGGGTATTAAGGAGGGCACGTACTGCATGGAGCACTGGGTGTTACAGGAAAACAATGAATCATGGAACACTACATCAAAAATTAATGATGTAATGTATGGTGACTAACATAACATAATAAAATAAAATAAAAATGAAAAAATGAAAAAAAAAAAAGACTTGCAAATAATGCACTCGAAATTAAGTATACTCAGCACAGTAGAGCTGGACACTGGCAGGTGTCCCCAGCAAGGTCCAGCCCCTGAAAAGTTTATGCCATGGCAGAGCAGAACAGATAAGAACATACACTTCCCTTACAGATGGACAGATGAGAGAGAGAGAGAGAGGAGCTGAAGCGTCTCCACATCTTCTGTTCATATATCTAGATCTCATATTTTAAAGTTCCAGTTTTTCCCCCACTAGGGACCTTGATCTTTGCTTAACAAAATACTTTGGCTGAGCATTCAAATGTCTTTGGAGTTCTATGGTTGTAACAACTTAGGTTTGTAGACTGTTCTTTAGCTGTACCTGCCTTTCCACTGCAGGAGCTCCAGGCCTCTTTGTAAATGACCTCAGAGGCCCTATGAATCACATTTACTCAGAAACTGCCTATTCACAGTCCACAGTCTCATCGGAGGGAGAGACGAACCATGAGAGACTATGGACTCTGAGAAACAATCTGAGGGTTTTAGAGGGGAGGGGGGTGGGAGGATGGGTTAGCCTGGTGACAGGTATTAAGGAGGGCACATACTGCATGGAGTACTGGGTGTTATACAAAAACAATGAATCGTGGATCACTACATCAAAAACTAATGATGTATTGTATGGTGACTAACATAACATAATAAAATAAAATTTTTAAAAAACCCAGCATTTTTCAGGCTTCCTTTGGTGAAATCTTTATCAATTGAACCAGCATCTTGTGACAGATTCTATTCATGCTCAATCTACCAAGTATGGGATCTTTGTTCATTGGGCAGTGCATGAGGCCCATTCCAAATCCCCCCATTATCATATTTTTCCTCAGATGACTCATGGTATCACATGAGAAACAGATACCAAGACACACAGAATTAAATATGCAGAAATGTATTAGAGAAAATGCTTATGAAATGGAAAGGGAGTTAGGTGAGGCTGTAATGCATGTCTAACCTCTGGTGGAAAAAAGTAAGGTTGCATGGAAGCTTTTTAGAATGGGTGCAATTTGGAGAAAAGTTTGGCAAAATCATCAGAGTCCTTGAGCTACTTTGTTTCCCTGCTTGTCCTGCCAGAGTGCCCAGTGTGAGGAAGACCAAGGGTTATTTGTCCCAGATAATAGAAACAAGATGATAGCTCCACTGTTGATTTGGCTTTGGGAAATTGCAATTCCATGCCCATGTGAGAGCAAATTAACTTAGTTGTCAATTCATTAGATGGTGGGGGATTGCTTTTAACCATCATCTGGCATCTCCTTAAATCTAGTGGGTTGTTTGGGATTTAATCAGGCAATAACAAAATGTTGATAAAAAAAAAAGTTATTGTTTTATGTTACATAACTTGAGACAATAGAGTGATTCCAGATAAATTGAGCAGCATTCTTCTTTTGAATGAACTCTATGAATCAAATGTATTTTATAATTATTGCTTATTTGATTATTAAGCCCTAAGAGTAAGTTAAAGATTTTAATTTTCTGGGAAATGTATGCCAAAGCCTGACATCAGGAAGATTGCTATAAAACACAAAGGATATCTAAATGATGGTGCTAACACAACTGACCAGTTCATAAATAATATTTGTATGATTTTATAGGCTGGTTGCCAATAATTATGTTAGTTACTCCTGCTAAGGAAATATGTCATTCCAAGATATTAAAGTTAGGCCTTACTGCAAAAAATCCATAAATCTCATCATAAATTTATAGGATTTTAATAAAAACTCATTAATTAAATTGTATAGACATGTGGAATGATACCCTCTGGTGGAGGTGGGTCATGGCGGTCAAGATTATGAAGGAGACTGATACTGTTTGTTCTTGTGTTAGAATTTATTTACTATGTCAATGTACACATTTAAAAATTATGAGTGAAATCAAAGTTATAAATCACAGTTGGTATAATCATCACTTTAAAATCACATAGTATTTGGATACTATGATATACCAACTATAGGGAGTATTAACTTAGATTTACATATGAACATATTTACATATTATGGGTTCTGTTCTCTTAAAACCCTGACCCTTTATCAGATGACAACCTGACCATAGCCAATGTGGAATGACCTAGGTTTGGGGAAATATACCAAAACACCACTAATACCACAAGACCACATTATAGTAATCTTATGAGATCACACCATGAGTCCTGGGAATTGGGGAAAGACATTTCCATATTAATTCAAGGGTAAGAAATAACAGGTGTTTTTGGACTAGGGAGAGTGAGGAGGTTTGGCATAGTTTTGCTGCTGAGCTCCATATGGAGACAGACAAGAGTAAAAGGGAACACCCAATCTCTTCTTTGTGCAACAATGGCATTGTAAAACCACCCCTTTCTGAGAAGCTGGGATTCAGGACAGCAACTTCTAGGATGAGCCTCCAAACTCAAGGGGGCAAGTCTACATTCTAACCCTGGCAAGGCTGATATTTTGGGGATAGAGTGATTAGTTTTGTCTTCCTAAATTTGGGAGGGGGACATCCATTTGAGGGTCACCACTAGAAAGAACTGTGTTCAGCAGAGTGACAAGTGATGAGTTCATCAGGATCAGTAACAGAAAGCAGCAGCTTACAATGGCCAAGTGAGAAGGTTGGAGTAGGAAAATATGAAACAGTCATTCCAAGGTACATGTGAAATTGTACCTTTACAAATAGCTAGAAGTCAGTGGTCCCTTTTCTACCCTATTTGACAAAACAAAACAACCCTGTGGATTTTAACTTGGCTTTTAAAGGAAGTGTGACAATAGCTACAAGCTAGGGACTCAATGGATTACCATGTAGAAGTTCCAAGTTTAGTAACTTCAGAGGCTGGCAGAGAAAGCTTCATCCAAATATATATATATATATCAATGCTGGGCACTTAGTTCAGAAGCTCCACGGACTGAGATTTCATTCTGGGCAGCCCAGGGTAGGTTGTTTTAGCCTCCTGGGTCTGGGGTCTCCGCCCCCATCTAGGAAACAATTTCATCAGTGCTAGATGAGCTATGTCCTCCCACTGGAGCCTGCATCTCTGACCTTTGAATATGGCTCTAAATTCCTGATAGGCAGAATACCAGAAGAGACAGTTACTACACTCTTATCAACTGAGAAAAATTATGCTGATGCTCAAGGGATGTAAAACCTTTCCTAGCAGCCAACTTTGTCAGAAGATTTTCATGAGGGGCTTTCTAGAGCAAGAGCTGAAGGATGTAGTGGGCAATGTCTCACATGTTCCTAGAACAAAGAGAATAGTGGATTTCATTAGCCTGTTTTTTTTTATAGCACCCCTTGATGAAAGCTCAAGACATAACACCAAAACATAGCACAGTAAACGTGATTGTGTGTGAGGCCAAGAAAATATTATCCAAGTACGTGAAGGTCCTGTTCAATCTGAGGATGGAATGTGGAATAACAAGAATTGGATGTGCTTCATGACCCCAAATCAGTTCTTCTCAAACACCACTTCTCTCAATTAGTCTTTTAGAAAGAAGTAGCAGATGATTTGTAATTAATCTCTATTAAGGGTTTAGAAAATGGTTTTGCTTGTTCAAACCTAATCCAATACTTTAAAAAAAATCAAATAAGCATGGACTAAAGTTAATATCCAACATTATGGTAATAAAGAAGCTTAACCAAGGTCTCTGATCCAGATGAATTTCCACCTCTCTTTTGTTTGGGGCTAACCTTGGAGGTCCACATAGGCAAAGCTAGATGTTTTTAATGTCCCAAGTCTACTGAAAACTCAATTATAAGCTAAAGCCAAGTTTCAACACATTTAGACATTAGGCTTCAGGTTCTTTTTACCCACTTCTAGAAACCTACCTCTGACAGTTTCTTTCAACCCTTGAAGGTCTGCCTGGTTTCAGAGCCTATACTTATGCTCTGGTATCTGGGTACTTCTGGCCGGAAGGGCAGAGACTGTTGCTTTTTGTGATCCTGAAGGAATTCCTAAAGTCAAGCTGGTGATTCCATAGGTTCTGACAAATTTTGCAGTCAAAAGCCAGCTCCACCCAAGAGGATCCTTTGTGCCAATGGGGTCTGAGAATGAGGAATGGAAGAGGATACTATCTACAGGGTCAGCTGGATAGATATGACAGACAGAAATGTTGAATACATCATTTGGGCAGTTTCTCTTTGGGGAAAGTAGGCTCTTTATGTCTTCTAGGGTTCATCTACCAAACATATTAGTAACTCAACAGGAGACTTTTATAGTTATATGGAGTAATCCATCAGAAATCTAACTCCAAAAGCTACTGTATAGAAACCCAATCTAACTTGGTTACTAGGTAACTGTTTAGAAGTCCATGTGAAGAAAAGTATGCATCCAAAATCAAGACAGTACTTTTAAAGTTCTCTTTTAGATGACTCATTTGACCAGCAAGGTTGAAGACAAAATAATGAAGTCCAGGATCTAGAGTTGATTTCCCTCTGTGGAGAAGATGCAGTTGGACTCTGAGGGAGATGTGGTCTTTAGATGAGTTTACAGGGTGATGCTAGCAGATAATTATCTAAGTTCTGTGCTGTATAAGATGTGTGTGTGTGTGTGTGTGTGTGTGTGTGTGTGTGTGTGTGTGTGTGACAGGGGGCGGGTCAGGAGCATCTCTCCAGTCCTAGCTAACAATGTAGATGGGTATTGTACACAATTAAGCCCAAGGGTGAACAGCTGGGACCAAGTTCATGGCTTTGACCAGGAGATGGCAGTGTCTAATCACACAGCAGAGCCCACTAAACCCTGAGCCATCTTAGCTAGATGGAGCTACAACTATATAGCTTACTAACGATGTATTGTATGGTGACTAGCATAACATAATAAAATAAAATTTTTTTAAAAACTATATAGCTTCTGAAAGGGCTTTCTGGGAAGAAATTATCAGCAGTGATTGATTCAAGCCGTCTTAGAAGGACATCTGAGTTCTACAAGTGGGGGTAAAGATAGTTCTTGGGAAGAGAATGGCTAAGCTAACTGACCTAATCAGAGGCTGATTAGCAGAAAGAGAACTCCAGGAAGGAGAGGAGGTGCTGAAAGTCTAAAGCAGAGTCTAAAGACAAACCAGTGAAGAACAAGAGTTGGACCAAGAAGTGTAGGTCTCAGAGGAGAACCGATCCCAGAGAGGACAGAGAAAAAAGACTGGTTCTGTCAGCAGAAGAATTGTGGAGACTGCATTTCAAAGCACTAGTGTTCATGGCTCTGTTGACCTACCCTCCTTCACTAAACAAATAATACTTCAAACATGTACTGAGCTAGCACAGCAGGCAGCAGGTAAGCAAGACAGATGGTCCCTGATCTCTTTGATCTCTGTTTTCTGGTTAAGGAACCTGACATCTTTTAGCTGCCCTGGGAGGGGTGTTCCTGACAATGGTTCGGGATCCAACCTAGGTGGGTCCCTCCTTTTTGGAGGTGCTATCTTACCAAAAGAATGATAGTCCCTGTCTTGTATGCACCACTTTAGAGTCTACTAGAATAGAAATGGTGCCACAGAAAGAAAACAACCTGTCGGTTTTACCATAGCAACTTTGGCTCTAAAATATAAAGTCAATGAACTTCAGTGATCCCTAGAAGCTAAAATATCTAAGAAAATAACTTAGTAGAATGGTGGTTTATACTTATGAAACAGTGGTTTTAAATACTTATTAAATATACTTTTACTTTTATTTATTTATTTTTTTTTTTTAAAAAGATTTTATTTATTTATTTATTTATTTGAGAGAGAGAGAATGAGAGAGAGCAAGCACATGAGAGGGGGGAGGGTCAGAGGGAGAAGCAGACTCCCTGCAGAGCAGGGAGCCCGATGCGGGACTCGATCCAGGGACTCCAGGATCATGACCTGAGCCGAAGGCAGTCGCTTAACCAACTGAGCCACCCAGGCGCCCTATACTTTTACTTTTAAAAACTAATACTTTATGACCTTGAGTTCCAATTATTTTGTCCTATGGCCATATGTCTTAATATGCTACTGATGCCAATACTTGTTTAAAATAGTTGACTAGGGCGCCTGGGTGGCTCAGTTGGTTAAGCGACTGCCTTCAGCTCAGGTCATGATCCTGGAGTCCCGGGATCGAGTCCCGCATCGGGCTCCCTGCTCAGCGGGGGGTCTGCTTCTCCCTCTGACCCTCTTCCCTCTCGTGCTCTCTGTCTCTCATTCTCTCTCTCTCAAATAAATAAATAAAATCTTTAAAAAAAAAAAAAAATAAATAAAATAAAATAAAATAAAATAGTTGACTATACATATTAAAAAGTTTGTATATAATTCCATATGGTAAACAGTGACTTACTGAGGCCTGTTCTATTATTGATGACTTCATATAGGGAGCGTATGTGTAAATTAATTGCCCAAGATAACTTGGCCCAGAATCCCAGGGCTCCTAACCTAGTGCAGTCAACTTTGTTCATGATAAAATCTAGTTTATGTAAGCAGAAATTGTACCTATGTACTCTTTTAGGTCTTGTGGGTTCACACATTAAGGTGTAAAATTTTGAACATTAGCAAATCCTCTGGAGCACTTCTGATAAGATACCTGATGGTGATCAGGGAACCAAGGTAAACAGACCTACTATGTCACATCCATATAGAACCTTGCTCAGGGGTTGGGGCCAGAGAAATTAGTGCTCCATCTCCCCCACCATCTTGGTGGTTCTGCATCAGGAATCCTTCCAGACATCCAAGCGCAGGACATGAATCATTTTTGAAGTCTGTCCAAAATATTGCAATGGGCATTGTGGGCACTGCTTTCTCCCAATGTCAAGATGCAAGCCCAATGTTGGCTTTCTTGGATTTTTGTGTTTCAGCACCAGATGAATGACAGACAAACAGAAAAACCCCTGGGGGAGAAGCCAGCACTAGGCAGGGAGCCAGACCATGGGACAAAATAATCAGCCCCCCAGGCTGTAAGGAACTTTTCAGTTGTCATGGAATGAGTGACTAGAAGGGTCTTTGGGGGATCCTGGTGGTAACCTTGGAAAGCCCTATGGTGGGGCCAGATCTGGGTAAAACATGTTATCAAGGGTCTTGAATTTAGTGTTTTGCTTTCATAATACCCTGTTCTCAGATATCCCCTAACTTGCCAACCTTTTGAACTCCCTCTAATTCCTTAAGCCCTTGGAGAAACACACATTCAGATCAGTGTGGCATCCCTTATGTGTACCACTGTGTTTTGTTTAAAAACGGCTTTAACCCAAAGGAATGCCTTATTTTGAATACTTAGAGTTTAGGTCAAATGGACCATAGCACTCTCCAAATGCCATAGTACATCCCCTCAGTCAACTACAGCTTCATTCATACCTGTAGGGAACATTTATATCTCATTCCTACTAGTATGTTCTCCAGGCTCACATTGGATGTCTTCTGATGAGCTTGGCATTTGCTAATCCAGGCCTTTTGTATGTGCAGCCTGGAAGAACTGAGGAGTTGTTGTTTCTGGGGGCAAGTCTGAGAGGAATACAGATCCTTCCAGAAAAATGGAAAGCTGCAATGCAGTGTGAGATTCAATACTGTATCTCACATTAGCTTTTTCTCCTATCCCTTACCCTCTCCTATCTCAGGCTTCCCCTTTTCCACTCCTGTTTCCTGTGTGCAGACAGTTTATTTAGGAGGTAATTCCAGACCTTATTTCAGGCTCTTTTAGGGAAACCCAAAATAAGATACACACCTTAGGTTCAGGAGATTTGGGTCACTCAGAAAAATACCTATAAGTCAAAAACTGAGTGAGCTTACATCATAAGCTATAAAACCACAGTAAGGTATTATTCAGTAGTGAAAGAAGAGACCAGAGGTGAAGAGAATTTTTGACCTCATGGAACTTGCATTTCATGTTTTAAGTTTCCTCCATTAGTGAAGGAATAGAAAAATTCAGCTCTAATATACTTTGCACACTTTATGTTGTTTGAGCCTTGCTGGGATTCCTCAGTTGGTGATCTTTTTTCTAATCTTTCTTTTCAATGTTGTAGAAGCCAGTGAATCCTGTTGTCTATTCTGTCTTTGCTGCCCTCTAGAACTGGTCTTTTCTCATTCTTTATAAAGGTAACTTTTGCCTCAATTGTAAGAGAGATATAAGATTATCTGGCGATTCTGATAAAGAGGCTGAAGGAGACCACTTAAGGAACTGGCACCCTGTGCAAGGTGTTCCACTTCAAGATGGTGACATACGAGTCTCCTGAACTTACCTCTTCCCATTGACACCCTGAATCTACTGCTACACACAGAAGAATTCCCCATAAAAGAAATCCAGAAACTAGCTGAGCAATCCTATACATTGAGAAGATGGGAAAACAAAAAACAAAAAACAAAAAACCCACATTTAAATGGGAAGTACAGGTTGAGATATACTTTCACTATATACCACAACCTGGCATGGCTATCCCTCCAGGGCTCAGCACACAGGCAGTGAATAGCAATGCCCATCTCAAGTCTCTCACTGAAAAGAGGCCTATTTGCATAGCTTAAAAGCTGCAGCCTGAGAATCAGTCTCTTAATTTAGCATGCAACTAGAAGTGACTGCTTTCCCTCCCAGAGACAAGGGCGGATATTGGGAGTCAACTCCACATTCTCCCTCTGTCTTGCTACAGGTTACTGCTATCTCCCTGAAAGGAGCTTGTGCACATGTCTGGAGAACCAGCTTTTGTGGCTGCTTCCCAGAGAATGTATCCCTTGATCTACATAGCTCTGGAAGCCAGCAGGGCTTATATTTGCAGGTCCCATAGGACTATAGCAAATAAAGAATCAGTTCTTAACCAGCTATTTCTTCAGGCCTCAGTGCAGAGGGAGCAGACAGAAACACCTAGCTCCCAGTCCTTCTTTGAAAGAGGCCTGCTTGCATACTTTAACAGCTTCTGCCTGAGGGTCTGGTTTCCAATCAGCCAGCATCTAGGTGCTGACTGAAATTCTCCCCTTTGGACACCAACAGGTTTTGGCACACCCTCAAATACTGGGAACCACTAAGACAAAGAAAGTGGCTTGGAGTCACGAAGGTTTGAAACATAACCAAAAGGTAAGGCCATTATGAAGCCACTCCTGCATAAATCCACTCCTTCAAGATTGGGAGAAGTAGCTGTTTTACCTCATTTGCAGAAACCAACACAAAGAGTCAAGAAAAAGGAAGAAACAGAGAAATAATCTCCAAACAAAAGAATAAGATCAAACTCAAGGAACAGATCTTAATAAAATGGAGATGAGTGATTTATCTGATAAAGGATTCAAAATAATGATCATAAAGATACGAAGGTGAAGGGAATAACACATGAACAAAGTAAGAATTTCAACAAAGAGATAGAACATATAAGAAACTACCAAACAGAAATCATAGAGTTGATGAATACAAATGAATACAATAACTGAATTGAAAAATTCAACACAGGGGTTCAACAACAAACTAGATAAAATGGAAGAAAGGATCAGCAAACTCAAAAACAGGGCAGAGGACAAAAAGAATAAAAAGAAAAAAGAATAAAAGAGTGAAGATAGTGTAAGGGCTTTATGGAACAACATTAAAGCAGACCAAAAGTCACATTATAGGAATCCTACAAGGACAGAGAGAGAAAGGAGCAGAAAGCTTACTTGAAGATAAATGACTAAACTTCCTTAACCTGGGGAAGGAAACAAACATCCAGATCCAGGAAGCCCAGAGAGTTTTTAAAAAGATAATCCAAAGAGACCCACACCAAGAAACATAATTAAAATGACAAAAGTTAAGACAAGGAGAGAATCTTAATAACAAGGAAAAAAAATAATTTGTTATATACAAGGAAATCCCCATAAGACTATCAGCAGATTTTCAACAGAAACTTTGCAGGCCAGAAGAAAGTGGCATGATATATTCAAATTGCTAAAAGGAAAGAAAAGCTGCCAACCAAGAAGAATTTACCTGATGAAATTGTCCTTCAGAATTGAAGGAGAGACAGAGTTTTCCAGACAAGCAAAAGCTGAAAAAGTTTATCAACATTAAACAAGCCTTACAAGAAATATTAAAGGATTTCTTGAATTGAAATGAAAGGGTACCATTAATATCAGGAAAACATATGAAAGTATAAATCTCACTGGTAAAGGTAAAGGTATAGTTAAATTCAGAATATTCTAATGTAATGGTGAGGATAAATTACCTATAGATTTAACATAAAGATTAAAACACTAAAGTAGTAAAAATAACTATAACTACAATACTTTGCTCAAGGTAAAAATATGTAAATTATGTCATCAAAAACATAAAATGTGGGAGGAAAGTGAAAATAGTATGTATTTTACTTTAGAATGCATTTGAACTTAAGTTGTTATCAGCTTAAAATAGACTGTTATAAATGTAAGATGTTTTATATAAGCCTTTGGTAACCACAAGCAAAAACCTATAGTAAATACACAAAAGATAAAGAGAAAGGAATCTAAGTATATCCCTATAGAAAATCACCAAATTACACAGGAAGAGACAAAAAGAAGAAACAAAGGCATTACAAATAACCAAGAAACAATTAACAAAGTGACAATAGTAAGTCCATACCTATCAATAAGTATTTTAAATGTAAATGGAACAAATTCTCCAATGAAAAGACACAGAATAGCTGAATGGACAAGAAAAAGATGCAACTATGCTGCCTACAAGAGACTCACTTTAAATGTAAAAACACACAAAGACTGAAAGTTAAGGAATGGAAAAAGCTGTTCCATGTTAATGGAAACTAGAAGAAAGCAAGGGTAGCTATACTTATGTCAGACAAAATAGATGTTATGACAAAGACTGTAAGAAGAGAAGGTCATTATATAATGATAAAGGAGTCAATCCAACAAAAGGATATAAAATTTATAATATTTATGCACCCCACATAGGAATACCTAAATATATAAGGAAATATTAACAGGCCTAAAGGGAAAAATAGACAGTAATACTCTAATAACAGGAGACTTCAATGTCCCACTCACAACAATGCATCAATTATCCAGACAGAAAATCAAAAAGGAAACACTGGATTTAAACAACATGTTAACTAGATGTCTTTAACAAACATTTCTAGAATATTATACCCAAAGTAGAATACACATTCTTCTCAAGCACACATGGATTATTCTTCAGGATAGATCATATGTTAGGCCACAAAACAAGTCTTAATGAATTTAAGAAGACTGAAATCATATCAAACATAATGAGATGAACTAGAAATCAATTGCAAGAAGAAAACTGAAAAAATCACAAATATGTGGAAATTAAACTACATGCTACTGAACAACCAGTGGGTCAAAGAAGAAATTAAAAGAAATAAAAAAAATATCTTCAGACAAATGAAAATGGAAATACAACATTCCAAAACTTAAGGGATGCAGTAAAAGCAATTCTAAGAGGGAAGTTCATTGTGATAAATGACTATGTTAAGCAATAAGAGAGCTCTCTAATAAACAACCTAATTTTACACTTCAATAACTAGAAAAAGTACAAACTAAGCCTGAAGTTAGTAAAAGCAAGGCAATAACAAATGAAATAGAGATTGAAAATACAAAAGAAAAGATCAGTGAAACTAAAGGCTTTTTTTTTTTGAAAAGCTAAGCAAAATAGACAAATCTTTAGCTGGACTTTTCAAGAAAAAACAGGACTCATAAATAAAATTATAAATGAAAGAGGAGATGTTACAACTGACACCACAGAAACACAAAAGATCATAAGAGAATACTATGAACAATTCTTTGCCAACACATTTGACAACTTAGAAAAACTTATACATTTCCTGAAACATACAACCTACCAAGACTGAATCATGAAGAAATAATCTGAACAGACAAATAACTAGTAAAGAGATTGAATCCATAATAAAAAAATTTCAACAAAGCAAAGTCCAGGAACAAACAGCTTCACTAGTGAATTCTACAAAATATTCAAAGAAGAATTATCAATTCTTCTCAAACTATTACAAAACATAGAAGAGACCAAACACTTCCAAACTCATAAGGCCAGCATTACCCTAATAGCAAAACCAGACAAGAGCAGTGATAAAAAAAAAGAAAATTATAAGCCAATATCACTGATAAATATGGATGCAAAAGTTTTCACAAAATGTTAGCAAGCTAAATTAAATAACACATTTAAAGGATCACACACCATAATCAAATGGGATTTATTTTAGGGATGCAAGGATGGTTAAATATCCTCAAGTCAATCAATGTGACACACACTGTCAAAATAAAGGATAAAAATTATATGGTCATCTTAATAGATGCAGAAAAAGCATTTTAAAAATTCAACACCCATTTATGATAAAAAAAATTCTCAAAAAACTGGGTATATATGGAATGTACCTCAAGATAATACAGATCATATATGATGAACCCACAGCTAACATCATACACAATGGTAAAAAGCTGAGAGTTTCCTCTAAGATCAGGAACAATGCAAGGATGCCCATTCTTGCCACTTTTATGTTGGCATAAGAAGAATGTAGAAGAAGACTTCAACATTGGAAGTCTTAGCTATGACAATTAGGCAAGAAAAATATATTAAAATTATAAAATAAAAGACATCCAAAATTGGAAAGAGGTAAAATTGTCTCTATTTGCAGATAACATGACATTTTATATAGATCAGTGGAACAGAATAGAGAACCTAGAAATGGACCCTCAACTCTACAGTCAACTAATCTTTGACAAAGCAGGAAAGAATATTCAATGGAAAAAAAACAGTCTCCTCAGTAAGTGGTGCTGGGAAAATTGGACAGCCACATTCAGAAGAATGAAACTGGACCATTTTCTTACATGATACACAAAGATAAACTCAAAATGGATGAAGGACCTAAATGTAAGACAGGAATCCATCAAAATCCTACAGGAGAACAGAAGCAGCAATCTCTTCAGTCTTGGCCACAGCAACTTCTTACAAGACACATCTCTAAAGGCAAAGGAAACAAAAGCAAAAATGAACTATTGGGACTTCATCAAGATAAAAAGCTTCTGCACAGCAAAGGAAACAGTCAACAAAACTAAAAGGCAACTGACAGAATGGGAGAAGATATTTGCAAATGACCTAACAGATAGGGGCTAGTATCCAAGATTTATAAAGAACTTATCAAACTCAATACCCAAAAGCCAAATAATATGGTCAAGAAATGGGCAGGGGACATGAATAGACATTTCTCCAAAGATGACATACAAATGGCCAACAGACACATGAAAAAATGCTCCACATCACTTGCCATCAGGGAAATACAAATCAAAACCACAATGAGATACCACCTTACTCCAGACAGAATGGCTAAAATTAACAAGACAGGGAAAAACAAATGCTGGCGAGGATGCGGAGAAAGGGAACCCTCTTACACTGATGGTGGGAATGCAAACTGGTGCAGCTACTCTGGAAAAGAGTATGGAGGTTCCTCAAGAAGTTAAAAAAAGAGCTACCCTACAACCCAGCAATTGCACTCTAGGTATTTACCCAAAAGATACAGATATAGTGAAATAAAGGGGCACCTGCACCCCAGTGTTCATAGCAGCAATGTCCACAATAGCCAAACTGTGGAAGAAGCCGAGATGTCCTTCAACAGATGAATGGATAAAGAAGATGTGGTATATATATACAATGGAAAATTACTCAGCCATCAGAAAGGATGAATACTTACCATTTACATTGATGTAGATGGAACTGGAGGGTATTATGCTGAGCGAAATAAGTCAATCAGAGAACGACAATTATCATATGGTTTCACTCATATGTGGAATATAAGTAACAGTGCAGAGGATCATAAGGGAAGGGAGGGAAAACTGGGAAGAAATTAGAGAGGGAGAGAAACCAGGAGAGACTCTTGACTCTGGGAAACAAACTGAGGATTGCTGGAGGGGAGGTCGGTGGGGGATGGAGTAACTGGATGAGGGGCATTAAGGAGGGCACCAGATGTGATGAGCACTGGGTGTTATATGCAACTGATAAATTATTGATCACTACATCTGAAATTAATGATGTACTATATGTTGGCTAATTGAATTTAAATAAAAAAATTCCAATGGCATTTTTCACAGAGATAGAAAAAACAATCCAAAAATTTGTATGGAACCACAAAAGACCTTGAAGAGCAAAGCAATCTTGAGAAGGACAGAACTGGTAGAATCACACTTCCTGACTTAAAACTATATTACAAAGTTATAGTAATCCAAACAGCATGGCATTAGCATAAAAACAGATATATAGATCAACGGAACACAATAGAGAGCCCTAAAATAAACCCACACATATATGGTCAATTAATTTATGACAAAGAAGTCAAGAATATTCAATGGGGAAAGAATAGTCTCTTCAATAAATAGTGCTAGCAAAACTGGACAACCACATGAAAAAATAATGAAATCGGACCCCTATCTTACACCATATACAAAAATCAACTCAAAACAGGTTAAAGACTTGAAAATAAGACTGAAACCACAAAACTCCTAGAAAAAAACATAGAAGGTAAGCTCTTTGACATTGATCTAGGCAATGATTCTTTTTGCATATGATACCAAAAGTAAAGGCAGTAAAAGCAGAAATAAATAAGTACGATATAAAATTAAAAGCTCTTCTTTGATTACTTAGGATGCCAAGGAGTTTCAGGGCTGTGACTATGAAGATCATTTCACAGAATAAATGTATTTGTTTTAAAAAAAAATGAGATGAAATTAAAAGCTCTTGCAGAGTAAAGGAAACCATTGACAATATGGAAATACAGCCTGCAGAATGGGAGAGAATATTTGCAACTCATATAAGGGCTAAGGTGTAATATCCAAAATACATATATAAAGAGCCATAGGACTGAATGGCAAAAACAATATGATTTTAAAGTGGACAGAGGAACTGAACAGAAATTTTCCAAAGATTTCCAAATGGCCAATGGGTATGTGAAAAAAGTGCTCAACCTTACTAATCATCAGGGAAATGCAGACATCACTTTGCATCTATTAGAACAGCTATCATGGATGGAACTGGAAGGGATTATGTTAAGTGAAGTAAGTCAAACAGAGAAAGACAATTATCATGTGGTTTCACTCATATGTGGAACATAAGCAATAGTATGGAGGACCATAGGGGAAGGGAGGGAAATCCAAAGGGGGAGAAATCAGAGAGGGAGATGAACCATGAGAGACTATGGACCCCGAGAAACAATCTGGGAGTTTCAGAGGGGAGAAGGGGGGAGGGGGTAACAGGGTGATGGGTATTGAGGGCACATGCTGTGATGAGCACTGGGTGTTATACTTAACTAATGAATCGTTGAACACTGCATGAAGGACTAATTACTTACAATACAGTGGCTAACTGAACATAAAAAAAAAGAGAGAACAGCTATCATCAAAAAGAGGAAGAGAAATAAATGTTGGCAAGGATGTAAAGAAAAGGGAACACTTGTGCAGTGTAGGTGAGAATGTATATTGGAGCAGCCACTTTGGAAAACTGAATGGAGCCTGCAAAAAATTAAAAATAGAACTATGATACGATTCATCAATTTCACCTCTAGGTATATATGTGAAGAAAATATCATTGTATCAAAGAGAAATCTGCACTCTCATATTTATTGCAGCATTATTCACAAGAGCCAAGACTTGGAAAACAATCTAAGTGTCTCCATGAAAGGATGATAGATAAAGAAGATGGAGGAAACACACACACACACACACACAGGAATATTATTAAGCCATTAAAAGAAGGAAATCCTGCCTTTTGTAATGACATAGATGGAACTGAAGATACTATGCTAAGTGAAATAAGTCAGACAGAGAAAAACAAATACTATATGATTTCATTTATATGTGGAATCCAAAAACACAAATAGAAACAACATATTGTTGGTTACCAGAGGTAGAGGAGGTAGAGTAAGCAAAATGGGTGAAGGTGGTCCAAAGTACAAACTTTCAGTTATAAGATAAATTTGCCCTGGGATGTAATGTACAACATGGTGACTGTAGTTAACAATACTGTATTGCAAATTTGAAGGATGCCAAGAAAGTAGATCTTAAAAGTTCTCATTACAAGAAAAAAATTGTAACTATGAGATGATGGATGTTGAACTTATTGTGGTAATCATTTTGATATATGTACACATATATCAAATTATTGTTGTACTCCTTAAACTAATACAATGTTATAAGCCAACTATATCTCAATAAAACTGGGTGTTATACGAAAACAATGAATCGTGGATAACTACGTCAAAAACTAATGATGTATTGTATGGTGACTAACATAACATAATAAAATTAGATTAAATTAAAAAGAAATAAAAAAATAAAACTGGAAAAAAAAAAACAAAAGAAACTGGCACTCTGTGCTGCCATGGGAATACCCCATTCAGATCTCCATTCGAGAAAGAACTTACCATGGATCTCTGAGGAGAGCACTTGCTCTCACCCTCTCTCTGCAGTACCTTTGGGATCTAACCCAATATCAGAACAGCTTCCAACCAATGAGTTCGCACAGGGGGGATAACTAGGGCCTGCCTGGCCATATTTGACCAACCAGGAACTCCTCTAGTGGGTAATCTGCTTCAGAGCCCCCTTGAGTTGTCCAAGATTTCATCAGTTATGTAATGTGGTCCAAAAGCTTTTCCTGCCCAATCCTGCATCCCCCTCTTTAGTTTTTATTGGTGCTGCTCCCCCTCTTAAGCCTCTTACACTCTTCATTTGATCTCAGCATCTGTTTCCTGGAGGACTCAAACTGACACACTTGGTACCAAGAGTGGTCTGAGAGCACGACAGGTTTTGGGGACTGGGACATTCATATCACAACTGGCAAAGAAGACCTTGTTCTGGATGTTATATGACGCATGGATAACATTTAGGTGTGTGTGCGGGGTGGGGGTGGGGGGCAGTGGATGGACAAACTAAGCCCAAGGGCCAAATCCTACCTGCCACCTGATTTTGTTGCTGTTGTTTTAATTTGTATGGAAAAGTCTTTATTTTACCTTTAGTTTTTAAAAATATTAAGACTCTTTTCAAGCAGTTATAGGTGTACAGAAAAAATAAGCAGAAATCCTCTCAGCCACCTCCCTCCAAGTTTCCCCTATTATTAACATCTTGCATTAGTGTAGTACATTTGTTGCATTGATAAGCAGTATCACAAAACTATTAACTAAAGGCCATAGTTTACATTATGGCTCACATTTTTTGTTGTACATTCTATGGCTATTGACAAATTTCTAATGACATGTATTTACCATAGTATCATACAGAATAAATTCATCACCCTAAAAAGCTGAACTCCACCTATTCATTCCTGAGTCCCTTGAAACCATTGATCTTTTTACTGTCTCCATAGTGTTGCCTTTCCAGAGCCATATAGTTAGAATCATACAAGCACCTGTTTTTTTCTTTTTTTAAGGTTTACTGGATCACAGCCATATGCACTCATTAATATATTGTGTATATATACAAGAGTTGAGTAGTTGCTACAACTACTTAATAGACAAAATATTGTCTATTTCTCCTACTTTTGCATTACAACAAAGGAGTTGAGTAGTTGCTACAGAGACTGTTTGGTCTACAAACCCAAAAAATATTTACTATCTGGCCCTTTACAGTAAATTTGTTGAGCCCTGGTCTGTGGAACAAGGTGGCAGCCCAATCACCAAAATTTTCTCCAGAATGACTTGGGAGAATATTCTAGTGCAGGAAAACACCCTGGCCAGAGCAATCATTCAACCTCTTCAAAAGTATGAGTGAGTGTGGAAGAACATGTAGACAAGGACAACAGAATTGGCTAGCTGGTACTAAATTACATTGATCCACTAGAGAGAGAGAATGAAAAGCTGAGGCAATTAAACCACTGAAAACTAACTGTGAATTCCAGAGAGCATAAGAAGCTTGCAAAAAGCTCTTATCACCTGAAGTAAAAGAGCAAAACAGGTGGAAGACCAAACTCCAGATTGAATAGAGTTGCTGTGATGTAAAATTAATTGAATGCACAAGTGAGACAAATCACTTATACCAAGGTCGGGGCCTGGTTGGATGAACCTGAGACCCTTAGTATGGAATGGGACTATGTTATTTCTCATACTCCTCTGAATTGTTAGACTGCAAATAGGGCTAGCCCACCCTTCTTTCCCTATGAAGAGATAGTCACCTCTTGCCCCACCTCCCACACCTCACTATAGTAGCCTCTTCCCCACAAGGCAACAAGAACTCCACATAAGATCTGGCTCTGCTTTTCTCTGGAATCTAGGCTGATAGCTGGAGGTAAGCATAACCAGCCATGGAAATACTGGGTCTGACAAAAAGAGAAAGGAACCTTACCTCAAAGGACCTACAAAGATTAGCCATTATGAGTTGTCAGGGGCCAGGAGGGCACCCCTGGATTTGGATTTTGAGTGTGCTTGATCAAGGGGACCAGAACATTAGACCAGATAAGGGAAGGATTGTTGACTTGAGGCACTAGCTTTGGATATTAGATTTAGCATCCTGGCAAGGGCCTCAGGGGATTGGGCAAATTTACTGCTAAAGTGACTCCCACAACTCTAGAAAATGCAAGGGCCCATGCTGAGCCAAGTTGAAATAACTTAATTTCAATGATAGTAGAAGAAGGAACTAAAAAACCCAAGAATGTAGACATACTGCATTAAATATATCTTTTTTTTTTAAAGATTTTATTTATTTATTTGAGAGAGAGAGAATGAGAGAGAGCGAGTACATGAGAGGGGGGAGGGTCAGAGGGAGAAGCAGACTCCCTGCCGAGCAGGGAGCCCGATGCGGGACACGATCCAGGGACTCCAGGATCATGACCTGAGCCGAAGGCAGTCGCTTAACCAACTGAGCCACCCAGGCGCCCTGCATTAAATATATCTTATGATAATAAAAAACCCACCACAGAATTATGTTCCATGGGACAGCCCAAAAGATACTCATTTGCCATATCTATTATGAATGCACTGGCAAGAGGGGCACCCGCATCAGTAAGAAGCTAACAGTCACTCTCCTCTGCAGGCCACTGCAGACAGTAGGAGGTATAGTTAAAGGTCCTGGCTCATTTCTAACAATGGCATGGTGGGGCAAAAAAGTCCATGTGGCAGCCCTCAACTACTAAAAGCCAGCATGTTATGATTATTATAATGTCAGGCGAGGCTGGAATGGCAGCCAGGGTGTGAAAGACCTCCAGAGAGTTACAGAGATGTGTGAAAGAACACAACATTTGTAAAAGCAAAATACATGAGAAGTCAATTAAGGGGACTGATAAATACCTATAAGAAGAATGAACAAATGGATGAGAAGAATGCTGAGAGTGGTTATTTCAATAAGAAATCATAATCTCTTGCTCTGTTATCAGACTGAGCCAAAATGACTCTGCCAGTTGATGTTTGTCAGCCTTTGTCATCTGCCACCCCAAAAATGGCATAATGGGCACATAGGCAAAAGGTCCACAGTGGCAGAGATGGAGGTTGTGTGTGAGCCCAATAATGTGGATTCTCATTCAACAAGGACAATCTAGCTATTGCTGCTTCTGAATGTCCAACATGCCTGTAACAGTGATCAACACTGAGCCCCTGATGGTGTGCTCTTTTCAAAGAGACCAATGAGCTATGTGGAGGTAAATTAATTCACTGAGACCCTTCCATCCCAGAAAGACTAGAGAGACTCCTGATATGGATTTATCTTCTTTGCCCTCAGCACCTCATTCAGCATCCCTATCCAGAAGATCACAAAGCTTCTGATCCACACAACATACCATCTGATCAAAGTCTCTCATTATAGTGAAGGAGGTGTAAGAGTAAGCCAGAGCATGGGATTTCCTGGTGATATCACATACTGCACTGTCCAGAATCATCTGGTCTCAAATAGCTTTGGAAAGGCCTGCTGGAGGCAAAGCTGAAGCTTCCACTCATACAGGGTACAAATTTACAGGATGCATTATAAGTACTATCAAGAAATTTGTAGATGGCACGGTGACTCCAATAGGGAGCTCCTTTGGACCAGGAACCAGGTTTAGAAGCTAGCATGGCTTTACTCATCATCATCAACAATATCTTACTAGGGGAACATTGTACTTCTAGTCCTCACAAATCAGGCTCTGCAGTGTTAGAAGTCCTGGTCTCCAAAGTGGGAACACTCTTGCCTGGTAACACAAAGGATACCAGTGAATTATAAACTACAGTTGCCACCAGGGCATGGAATTTCTCCTTCGAATTCCTCTCCAGTTACCTACAGCAGTAGCTGGCTTGATAATATGCAATTTAGTGGTTACTTTGCTTCCTCATTCTCTTACCAGCATTCGCTCTACCACTCAAATAAACTTGCATTCTTACCTTATGATCTGCTTTTGAGGGAACCCAAATTAAGGCACAGGTCTAGGGAACATAAAAGATACTAATCCTTGCTCCTATTTAGGAATAATATTCTGTTTGCTTAAATCATTCAAAATCTAATAAATCTATACTGCATGAACCCTGAAACAAGGAGCCCCTAGCCACTGTACTTACAGTTGTCTCTGCTTTGGAACACTAATGTGCAATAGTCATAGTAAGATGTCATTCAAGTGGTACTTGATGATCTTACCTGCCCATAGATCATTCCATGGATGGTACAAAAGGAACAGAGGAGATTCAAACTCAAGGCATTTGAATTTTACAGAGGCCATGAGCAAGGACCATGGGATACATGGCCAAGATTCTTTCTGCTTATGGTAAGATGGGGAAGGTAGCAGTTAGCTTAGAGCAAGGTTTATTCTTTCCCACTTTCTGTGCATGGCATGGCCAAAATAGGGAGAGACCAGCTCCCCTGCAACCCTCTGAAGTAGAGACTGAGTGGTGAGAAAATTTTAATGAAGCCAGGTAGATTGAGGGAAATACTATGAAAGATTGAAATTACGGGACACCATTCAGATGGGAATACAGTTGACAGTGTTAAAACGGAAGACAGTGGGGAAGCAGCCATCCTCACAGGATGCTTCCATAACCAAGTTCATTACTAGAGTGGGTTAGTTATTCATTTTATGGACCACTCCACTCAAATTTCCCATTTCAGGAAAGAGCTACACCCTGCCCCACCAGCCCATCTTAAATCTATCTTTGTATTACAAGAGGGATAGTCTCCCTGGAGGAAGTTGAAAAACAGAAAAGCAGCATTTGAGCCATGTCTTCAGGGATGAGTACCTTTGCCTGAAATGATGTTCTGTCATTCTCCTATAGGACAGAGGTCATGGAGGTTCACTGCCATCAAGACCTCTCTTGCCCAGAGCTGCAGGCCTCTGGCTGGGGGAACATGTGGAGAAGAAGACTCTATTAAGGGCAGCTAGTGCTCAATTCTCCTCTGCTGTATAACAGGGCCTCCCTTTACTAAACCCCAAAAGTAAATTCTGAGCTCCCTGGTACTTGCACAAAGGAGGAATTGAGAGAAATTCCAAAGCAGACCAAAGTTGCTATCTTTCCAGGCAGGATATAGGTGTATATAAGGAGAACCTCAAGCCACCAATTTACTTTCTGGCATCTTGTGTCTAACTGGTCGAGGGGATTTAAACTTCCAGGCACAGGAGTTGCAGGATCATATAACAGCAGTTATTAAAGAATGTTGTTGCAGAATTTTGTGGTTTGCATATCACTATCAAATTCTTGTGGTTGGAGGTAAATTAACATTCTCTGCATCCAAGGTGCTTTAGACTATGCAGAATATTTTTTGCCTTGGCTAGACCTAAGCAGCTTCCTTTATCTTTAAGTACATGCTAAAATCTTTTGAGAGACAGTATTATATAGAGGTGGATAAAAGCAAAAGCTCTGCATTCAGATTGCAAGAGTTCAAATCCCAGCATCAACCTTTCCCATTGTGTGACCTTACACAAATGACTTAACTTCTCAGTGATTTACTTGCTTGTAAGTAGAAATAATAATAACTTTCTATCTCTGCGTGGCATTGTGAAGATTAGATGAGCTAATGCCTATGCTTGGCCTTCTCTATATAAAAGGCACTATTCTAAGATTATAAAAACAAAGCATAAATTTACTATCTTACTGTCAAGAAAAAGCCCATTTTTTTTTAAAGATTTTATTTATTTATTTGACACAGAGAGAGACAGCAAGAGAGGGAACACAAGCAGGGGGAGTGGGAGAGGGAGAAGCAGGCTTCCTGCCGAGCAGGGAGCCCGATGCGGGGCTCGATCCCAGGACCCTGGGATCATGACCTGAGCCGAAGGCAGTCGCTTAACCAACTGAGCCACCCAGCGCCCCAAGAAAAAGCCCATTTTTAAAAGATATTATTTATTTATTTGTCAGAGAGAAAGAGAGAGAGAGAGCACAAGCAGGGGGAGCGGCAGGCAGAGGGAGAAGCAGGCTCCCTGCTGAGCAAGGAGCCCAATGTGGGACTTCCCAGGACCCTGGGATCATGACCTGAGCTGAAGGCAGATGCTTAACCAACTGAGCCACCCAGGCATCCCAAGAAAAAGCCCATTTAAAGAAAACCTGACACTCCACTGAGAAGATACTGCATGTGTCCAGTGCTTAGGGCAGAGCTAGAGTCTCAGCCAATGATCCCAGATCTTCTCAGGTTGGGGCACAATCACCTGCTAACAAGCCATGGGGAATGAGAATCCACAGAGACTGTACCTACATGGTACAGACCTTTAACTCCTTTACTTGTCCCATGAAACAACATAAATGCCTTTGACTTTGACCCTAAAACTCCCTCCACTGATAAGTAAAGAAGAGGGCAGTTGAAATTCACTGCCTGGAGCAGGCCCAGGTGTTAACATGGAAGTTCCAAATAGAGTTCTGTAGACTGTGTGAGGGAAGAGAGAGGAATAGAGGGAATAGTTGCTTCTAGTAGCAGAAGCTTTATGGACACAAAAATATACTCCCTGAGTATAACAGCACCAAGTGGTAAGTCATGGAAGCCCTGGGAAGTTGTCTCTTGGAATGATTTTGGGTATGGTAGGCAGTCAATCTTCCAGCCCACATCTTGAGCGTTGACAGGTTGTCTTCTCTCTTGGACCTTCCCTATCAGTACTTGATGGTCCCCTTATATATGACGAACACTTTTATCATGTAGAAACCTCAGGGGGCCTAAACTCAGATGCCTAGAGGGGCCTGGCAGGTAACATCAATGAGTGATGTCTCAGTAAGACTGAGGAGTTTGAGGGCCAGGAGGGACCTGGTGAAAACATACCCTGTGTAAGGGAGCAGCTGCAATTCCCTGCAACTGGATTGTTGCCAGGTGGGACTTTTCAAAAGAAGCCAGAAAGTCATGTTTTCTGTAAAAATTTCAGATAAAAAAAATAGTCCTGTGTGGGACAAACCAGCACATCTGTAGTTCAGACCTGTCCCACTGACCACTATCATAAACCTCTGTTCTATAGTTTATAAAGTACATTCGCATTCTTCAACATTCACAGAAAGCCCTGGGAGGTCTTCTCATTTTCCAGAGGAGGAAATTAGGACTCCTGAAGAGTGGTCTCCTCATCAACACTCAGTTGAGGATGAGATTGCTAGAGCTCAGGCCTGCCTTCCTTTCCAAATGAGTCCTTGTACTTTCAACCACACAATGCCCTTCTTCCCTTCTAATGGGAGTATGAACTACTTGAACCAAGAATAATATGCTGAGGAGGAGGAGCAAGATGGTGGAGGAAAAGGAGACCTAAATTTTGTCTGGTCCCAGGAATTCAGCTAGATAGGTATCAAACCATTCTGAACACCTACAAACTCAATAGGAGATCAAAGAAAAGAATAGCAGCAATTCTATGAACAGAAAAGCGACCACTTTCTGGAAGGTAGGAAGTGCAGAGAAGTGAATCTTAGGCGATATATGGGAAGACAGACCGCAGGGGCAGGGAGCCTCCATCAGCTGGCTACCAGCAAGTTATAGAGCAGTGGAGCACAAAATCAGAACTTTTAGAAGTCTGTTCTGCTGAGGGACGTGGCTCCAGTGGCTAAGGGGCGGTGGAACCCTCGCTGGGACAGTGTGGTCTCAGGACCCTCAGGGTCACAGAATGACTGGGGGTGCCTGAATGCGACAGAGCTCCCAGGTACTGGAGTGGGGAAGCTGGCTGCAGAGACAGAGCTGAGGAGTGGGCTCTCAGGTCGGGGTTGCCATAAACTGTGATCCGCGGCACAGTCGGGCCACTGCTCTTCCAGCAGGGACCCAACAAGCGGCAGATCCAGGGAAACTTCCCTTCCTCCCCAGGGAGGAGCAGCACGGGATCGCACCACAGGGATCTGCTGGGTTTGGAGACTCCAAATGGGGTCATGTGCCAGAGATAGAAATGCTCGGTCACAGGCCGGGTGAGCATGGAGTGTGGCCAGAGACCGGGGAGACAGAAGTGATTGATGGCTTTTCTCTGGGAGTTCACTGAGGGGTGGGGACCCGAGTTCTCTGCTCCTCCAGGGCAGAGACTGGGAGGGCACCATTTTCACTCTTGTCCTCCAAAGCTGTACAGAAAGCTTGCAGGGAACAAAAGCTACTGAGAGCAAACCTGAGCAGATTACCTAGCCTGGCCCCTGACATGGGAGGGGCAACTCCACCTCTGGCAAAGACATTTGAGAATCACGGCAACAGGCCCCTCCCCCAGAAGATCAGCAAGAACAGGCAGACAAGACCAAGTTTACCAATCAATGAGAATGGCAGAACTCCAGCTCTAGGGGAATACAGCACAGAGAATTAATGGCTTTTCCCCCATGATTCTTTAGTCTTTCAAAGTTAATTTTTTAAATTTCCTTTATTTTTTCTTTTTCTATTTTTTTGAATTTTTCTTTTACCTTTTTTTAACCAATATCTTATCAATTCCTTTTATAAAAACCTTTATAATTTTCATCTTTACAGTCATATTCCATCCCTTCATCATATTTACCCTTATTTTTGTACATATATAAGTTTTTCTTTCTTTAAAATTTTGGGAGGCACTTTCTTCTAACAGACCAAAATATGCCTAAATTCTACTGTGTGGCTCTGATCTATTCACCAGCCTGATCATATTCTTTTTTATTTTTCTTTCCCTTTCTTTTCCCCCTGGTTTTGGGTCTCTTCTGATTTGTTTAGTGTGTTTTTTTCTGGGGTCGTAGCTACCCTTTTAGCATTTTGTTCTCTCATTCATCTATTCTCCTCTGGACAAAATGACAAGATGGAAAAACTCAACTTCAAAAAAAAGAACAAGAGGCAGTACCAACTGCCAGGGACCTAATCAATACGGACATTAATAAAATGTTGGAACTATAGTTCAGAATGACAATTATAAAGATACAAGCTGGGCTTGAAAAAAGCATGGACGATATGAGAGAATCCCTTTCTGGAGAAATAAAAGAACTAAAATCTAACCAAGTCAAAATCAAAAAGGCTATTAATGAGGTGCAATCAAAAATGGAGGCTCTAACTGCTAGGATAAATGAGGCAGAAGACAGAATTAGTGATATAGAAGACCGAATGATGGAGAATAAAGAAGCTGAGAAAAAGAGAGATAAACAACTACTGGATCATGAGGGCAGAATATGAGAGATAAGTGATACCATAAGACGAAACAATATTAGAATAATTGGGATCTCAGAAGAAGAAGAAAGAGAGAGGGGCAGAAGGTATACTGGAGCAAATTATAGCAGAGAACTTCCCTAATTTGGGGAAGGAAACAGGCATCAAAATTCATGAGGCACAGAGAACCTCCCTCAAAATCAATAAAAATAGGTTAACACCTCGGGATCTAATAGTAAAACTCACAAGTCTCAGAGACAAAGAGAAAATCCTGAAAGCAGCTCAGGACAAGAGGTTTGTAACCTACAATGGTAGAAACATTAGATTGGTAGCAGACCTATCCACAAAGATCTGGCAGGCCAGAAAGGATGTATTCAGAGCACTAAACGAGAAAAATACACAGCCAAGAATACTATATCTAGATAGGCTGTCACTGAAAATAGAAGGAGAGATTAAAAAGCTTCCAGGACAAACAAAAATTTAAAAAATTTGCAAACACCAAACCAGCTCTACAAGAAATATTGAACAGGGTCCTCTAAGCAAAGAGAGAGCCTAAAAGTAACATAGACCAGAAAGGAATAGAGACAATATGCAGTAACAGTCACCTTACAGGCAATACAATGGCACTAAATTCATATCTTTCAATAGTTACCCTGAATGTAAATGGGCTAAATGCCCCAATCAAAAGACACAGGCTATCAGATTGGATAAAAAAAACAAGACCCATCGACATGCTGTCTGCAAGAGACTCATTTTAGACTCAAAGACACCTCCAGATTGAAAGTGAGGGGATGGAAAACCATTTACCATGCTAATGGACATCAAAAGAAAGCTGGGCTGCCAATCCTTATATCAGACAAATTAGATTTTAAACCAAAGACTATAATAAGAGATGAGGAAGGACACTATATCATACTTAAAGGGTCGATCCAACAAGAAGATCAAACAATTATAAACATTTATGATCCTAACTAGAGAGCAGCTGATTATACAAGCCAATTAATAACAAAAGCAAAGAAACACACTGACAATACTACTATAATAGTATGGGACTTTAACACCCCCCTCACTGAAATGGACAGAGCATCTAAGCAAAAGATCAACAAGGAAATAAAGACTTTAAATGACACACTGGACCAAATGGACTTCACAGATATATTCAGAACATTCCATCCCAAAGCAACAGAATACACATTCTTCTCTAGTGCCCATGGAACATTCTCCAGAATACATCACATCCTAGGTCAAAAATCAGCTCTCAACCGGTACCAAAAGATTGGGATCATTCCCTGCATATTTTCAGACCACAATGCTTTGAAACTAGAACTCAATCACAAGAGGAAAGTCGGAAAGAACTCAAATACATGGAGGCTAAAGAGCATCCTACTAAAGAATGAATGGGTCAACCAGGAAATTAAAGAAGAATTTAAAAAATTCATGGAAACCAATGAAAATGAAAACACAACTGTTCAAAATCTTTGGGATGCAGCAAAGGTGTCCTAAGAGGAAAATATATAGCAATACAAGCCTTTCTCAAGAAACAAGAAAGGTCTCAAAAACACAACCTAACCCTACACCTAAAGGAGCTGGAGAAAGAACAGCAAATAAAGCCTAAACCCAGCAGGAGAAGAGAAATAATAAAGATCAGAGCAGAAATCAATGAAATAGAAACCAAAAGAACAGTAGAACAGATCAACGAAACTAGGAGCTGGTTCTTTGAAAGAATTAACAAGATTGATAAACCCCAGGCCAGACTTATCAAAAAGAAAAGAGAAATGACCCAAATAAATAAAATCATGAATGAAAAAGGAGAGATCACAACCAACACTAAAGAAATACAAACAATTCTAAGAATATATCCTGAGCAACTATATGCCAGCAAATTAGATAATCTCGAAGAAATGGATGCATTCCTAGAGATGTGTCAACTACCAAAACTGAACCAGGAAGAAATAGAAAACCTGAACAGACCTATAACCACTGAGGAAATTGAAGCAGTCATCAAAAATCTCCCAACAAACAAGAACTCAGGCCCAGATGGCTTCCCAGGGGAATTCTACCAAAAGTTTAAAGAAGAATTAATATGTATTCTTTTGAAACTCTTCCAAAAAATAGAAACAGAAGGAAAACTTCCAAACTCGTTTTATGAGGCCAGCATTACCTTGATCCCCAAACCAGACAAAGACCCCATCAAAAAGGAGAATTACAGACCAATATCCCTGATGAACATGGATGCAAAAATTCTGACCAATATACTAGCCAATAGGATTGAACAATACATTAAAAGTTTTATTCACCACGACCAAGTGGGATTTATTCCTGGGCTGAAAGGGTGGTTCAATGTCTGCAAATCAATCAATGTGATACAATACATTAATAAAAGAAAGACCAAGAACCATATGATCCTCTTAATAGATGCAGAAAAAGCATTTGACAAAGTACAGCATCCTTTCTTGATCAAAACTCTTCAGAGTGTAGGGATGGAGGGTACATAACACACAGCAAATATCATTCTCAATGGGGAAAAACTGAGAGCTTTTCCCCTAAGGTCAGGGACACGGCAGGGATGTCCACTACCACCACTGCTATTCAACATAGTACTAAAAGTCCTAGCCTCAGCCATCAGACAACAAAAAGAAATAAAAGGCATCCAAATTGGCAAAGAAGAAGTCAAACTCTCACTCTTTGCAGATGATATGATACTTTATGTGGAAAACCAAAAAGACTCCACCCCAAAACTGCTAGAACTCATACAGGAATGCAGTAAAGTGACAGGATATAAAATCAATGCACAGAAATCAGTTGCATTTCTATACACCAACAACAAGACAGAAGAAAGAGAAATTAAGGAGTTGTTCCCATTTACAATTGCACCCAAAACCATAAGATATCTAGGAATAAATCTAACCAAAGAGGCAAAGAATCTGTACTCAGAATACTATAGAATACTCAGAGCAAAATTGAAGAAAACACAAAGAAATGGAAAAATGTTCCATGCTTATCGATTGGAAGAACAAATATTGTGCAAATGTCTATGCTACCTCGAGCAATCTACACATTTAATGAAATCCCTGTCAAAATACCATCCACTTTTTTCAAAGAAATGGAACAAATAATCCTAAAATTTGTATGGAACCAGAAAAGACCCCAAATAGGCAGAGGAATGTTGAAAAAGAAAAGCAAAGCCGGTGGCATCACAATTCCGGACTTCAAGCTCTATTACAGAGCTGTAATCATCAAGACAGTATGGTACTGGCACAAAAACAGACACATACATCAGTGGAACAGAATAGAGAGCCCAGAAATGGACCCTCAACTTTATGGTCAACTAATCTTCAACAAAGCAAGAAAGAATGGCCAATGGAAAAAAGACAGTCTCTTCAACAAATGGTATTTGGAAAATTGGACAGCCACATGCAGAAGAATGAAACTGGACCATTTCCTTACACCACACAGAAAAATAGACTCAAAATGGATGAAAGACCTAAATGTGACAAAGGAATCCATCAAAATTCTAAAGGAGAACACAGGCAGCAACCTCTTTGAACTCAGCCGCAGCAACTTCTTCCTAGACACGTCACCAAAGTCATGGGAAGCAAGGGCAAAAATGAACTATTGGGACTTCATCAAGATAAAAAGCTTTTGAACAGCAAAGGAGTCAACAAAACCAAAAGATAACTGACAGGATGGGAGAAAATATTTGCAAATGACATATCAGCTAAAGGGCTAGTATCCAAAATCTATAGGGAACTTACCAACTCAACACCCAAAGAACAAATAATCCAATCAAGAAATGGGCAGAAGACATGAACAGACATTTCTGCAAAGAAGACATCCAAATGGCCAACAGACACATGTGTTCACCATCACTCGGCATCAGGGAAATCCAAATCAAAACCTCAGTGAGATACCACCTCACATCAGTCAGAATGGCTAAAATTAACAAGTCAGGAAACAATAGATGTTGGCAAGGATGCAGACAAAGGGAACCCTTCTACATAGTTGGTGGGAATTCAAGCTGCTGCAGCCACTCTGGAAAACAGTATAGAGGTTCCTCAAAAAGTTGAAAATAGAGCTACCATATGACCCAGCAATTGCAGTACTGGGTATTTACCCCAAAGATACAAATGTAGTGATCTGAAGGTCTACATGCACCCCAATGTTTATAGCAGCAATGTCCACAATGACCAAACTATGGAAATAGCCTAGATGTCCATCAACAGATGAAAGGATAAAGAAGATGTGGTATATATTTATACAATGGAATATTATGCAGCCATCAAAAAACCAAAATCTTGCCATTTGCAATGATGTGGATGGAAGTAGAGGGTATTATGCTAAGCAAAATAAGTCAATCAGAGAAAGACAAGTATCATGATCTCACTGATATGAGGAATTTGAGAAACAAGACAGAGGATCATAGAGGAAGGGAGGAAAAAATGAAACCAGAGAGGGAGACAAACC
This sequence comes from Halichoerus grypus, assembly GCF_964656455.1. Classification (NCBI taxonomy): domain Eukaryota; kingdom Metazoa; phylum Chordata; class Mammalia; order Carnivora; family Phocidae; genus Halichoerus; species Halichoerus grypus. The sequence continues at coordinate 61,550,737 of NC_135714.1, forward strand.
ATAAAAGACTCAATCTCAGGAAACAGACTGAGGGTTGCTGGAGTGGAGGCGGGTGGGAGGGATGGGGTGGCTGGATGATGGACACTGTGGAGGGTATGTGCTATGGTCAGCACTGTGAATTGTGTAAGAGTGATGAATCACAGACCTGTACCCCTGAAACAAATAATACATTATATGTTAAAAAAAAAAAAAAAAAGAAGATAGTAGGAAGGGAAAAATGAAGTGGGGTAAATCGGAGGGAGAGATGAACCATGAGAGACTATGGACTCTGAGAAACAAACTGAGGGTTTTAGAGGAGAGGGGGGTGGGGGGATGTGTTAGCCTGGTGATGGGTATTAAAGAGGGAACATATTGCATGGAGCACTGGGTGTTATATGCAAACAATGAATCATGGAACACTACATCAAAAACAAATGATGTAATGTATGGTGACTAACATAACAAAATAAAATTTAAGAAAAAAGAATAATGTGCTGATTGTTTGGCACTGTTCACAAAAGGCCTATTTTTTAAAGCAATCAGTGCTACTTGAGTTAGAAATGGCTGCAAGAAATACTATGGAACAGAAGCTGTAGGTCTTCCATGCAGGAGGAGAATCTCTAGGAAAAGGAGGTCCTTGAGGACATGGTGGGGGATTTAGGCCTTTAAAACATTAAAAAAAATTTTTTTCATTAAATGTGTAACAATTAAATGGAAAAGTCCTGCAGTTAAGACAAGGGTGGCCAGATTCTGGTACTGCCTTATAAATGGACCACCAAAAGCAGGATTCTAACATGAAGGAGCAAGAACCATCCTCCATTTTTCTTACTCCCTGTATAAGTTCAGGTTCTTCAAGAGTCACATACCAGGATGGATTAGACATGCAAAATATGGGGAGATGCCTATGTAAAGGAGAAAGGAGCAGGAGAATGCAGGGAGAGCCTTCTGACCATAGTGAAGATCTGACATCTGTGAAAGGAGAATGGGAAGGAAGGACTGATTAGAAAGAGCTTCACCCTGCAGTGCAGTTCTGAGAAAGTCCTGACCAGGCATCTGGGAGTCCTTGAGCCAAAGTCACCTGTTAGATGAAATCTGCATCTGGCAGAACTGACTTGGCTAGAACTCCTAATGCGCTCAGTCATTGGCTGGGATAGCCCCAGTCCCACTGGCCTCTGAGTCAATGCCATAGAGGAGCCAAAAGGCAGCAGCTGAGGTTGCCAGTCAATATTTTCCCTGCAGCTGGTTTCTTGATGGAGTATCTGAGCAGTGGCTCTGTGTCCACCACCCTCTCCTTGCTTAGATACAACACAGGGGACCTTACAACGGAGCTGGAGCTTACTCTAGGTGAGTGAAGGTGTTTGGTAGAACCTAAAAAATTATTTCCATTCCTACCTGAGTTCTTGATATAAACACAGGACAAAAATCAGCAAATGGTAGATAAAATACTGTCTTTCCTACTACTAAACCAGATATTAAAGAATGTGGATTACATCTACAGGTCAGTGGGCTTCTCAAAACTAAGCCTCAGGATTAGACACTTAGCCAGTCCAACAACACTGACCGCTACAGGACTCTACATCAGAGCTGTCTCTGGAAAATTAAGAGCATGCAGGACTGGGGAGAACACATATTTCCTGTGAGCAGCCTCAATCCCAAAAAGAAAGAGGAATGAGCCGGGCTACACATATCCAGTTTACCCCTTTAGGGAGGAGGGAAGCAGTGGTGAGAGGAAAGTCAAGAGCGGTTTAGCTGTTGGAGCTATCCAGAAGGAAAAACTAGAAATGAGGAAGAGCCATTCTTTTCTTTCCTTCTGGTTCTAGTTTGAGTCCCCTCCAAACAGTTGAAGACTTGAGTGCAAGAGGTTTATTTGTGGTCCCAGGAGGCAAAAGTGAAGGCATGGGGAGAGTAAAATGGGAAAGAGAGTGTTATAGGTTACTCTTTCTAGAAGCAGGTCCTTGGCAGAGTTTGGGGTAGAGATGTTTGTTAGGGATCAACACCTGTGAAAGGAGAGAAAAGGAATCAGGATTGAGCATCCTGTACTGTGATACAGGCCTCACAAAATCTCAGACAGATTAGCAGGGAGCTCTGGAGTAAATATTGCTCATCAACATCACCCTGCAAGGGACCAAGACAGCCACACCTTTGTACTCTAATCTCACATAGTCACCATATGTGGGCTGCCCTAGAACCTGACCTCAGATGAGATTACTCTAAAATTAAGGTAGACCCTGAAGGAGCTGACATCTGGAGCTGCTAGTCACACTCTCTGGATCAGTATAGTACACCTACTTGTCTATACAGGAAGAAAGCCAATAAAAAATGTTGAGCAGGATACTCCTGTAGGCAACTAGGTTTCAATTCTCTTGGAGACTCTCTGAGAATCCACTGAGAATATGCCGCAGGATTGTCCTACCAAGGGATGGGGAGGCTGGTGTATTTATCCACTGATCTCCACCTGCCAATTAAGTAGCAATTCTGAGTTTTTGCTGCACTTTTAGATTGTGACCAGTAGGTATATGACTTTGTGATTGGTCCAGTCCTAGCAAATGTAAGCTTCAGTATTCTCTCTGGTAGCAGAGAATGAATAGAGTGTGGATGATGACTAATAAGGCTGTAAGCAATGCAAGACATTAACCCATTGGGGGCAGGAATCTGTGCAATTCAGGTTGCATTTAGAACAATCTTTGACTTTCAATAGGAATATATAGCCTACTCCATAAATAGGCTGGCAATGTTTGGCATTGGGGAGTGTCTGAGCCTCTTTCTAGTCATTCAGGATTTTTTTTTTTTAATTCAATCATCATTAATTTTAATTCAATTTTTTAATTCAATCATCATTAATTTTTGATATAATGTTCAATGATTCATTAGTTGAGTATTTCAATATTAACCATTCTGCACCACACACAGTGGAGAAATCTTGAAAAGTACTAGGGCACTTGGAGTGCCTAGTATACTAGGGGTTGTCCTGCTGGAGCCCACCTTCACCCCCCCGCCCCCGCCATGTTTGGTGTGATCTACAGAAATCTACACAAATGAATACCTAGAAACAGATTTCTAGAAGCTGAGCTACTTGTATGATCCCCCATTCCTAAGTATAAACCTCTAGAATTTCTGCCCTTGTTTAATATAAATCTAGTACTTGCTGTCTTACAGCTGATGTCAGCAGGACTGTTGTTTTCCCTAGTGTTTACAAGGGAGCTATTCCTCTCTTGGGAGAAATTCAGGACACCATGGGTCCAGTGGAGAGGGAGGCTTAAAGAGCTGGCTTGGGGAAGGCAGATTACTAGAAGTACTCCTGTGTTTTGCCCAGAAAGCGATGGCTTCTGGACTATTCTCCAGTGTTCTTCTGCCCTGCAGAGTTAATAATGCATAAACCATCTGTTCTCCTCCTCAGATAGCCTGTGCTGTGCAGGAAGCGGACTGTTCCTTTTCCTGCATGAAGAGAACATGGCTCAATTTGTAATTACGTCTCCTTTTTTGGACTATAAGCTTCCAGTAGTCTGTGTGATATAATTTGGCCAGGAGTCATGATACTTACAATTTGCAACTGACTATTTTTGTCCTTAAGATATTGTAATTACATAACAAAATTAATCTAGGGAAGACAATAGTGTCTTGCCACTTAATGCCTTAAATTATAGGCATTAAGGTGTTCACCTTAATGCCTATAAAATGAGCATGACAGAAATAAAAATAATACATGTATCCCCAGCCTATTTACCTCCCCGACTTGTGAAGGGAATTCTGTCAATGTCCACTGAGCCCTAACACCCCACCTACACTGACCTGTCCAAAACAACCTGGATCCTGGACCTCATTTGACAAAAAGATTCAAGAAGAAAGAAGAAAGAATATTTAACCTGAAGGTTGAAACATGCCCCATCCACCCTCTCCATTTCAGCAAATAGAACAATCATCTTCTCTTGCCCCTCCAAACCAATCCATCAGCAAGCTTTGTAGAATTTAACTCTAAAATATCTGGAAGCAACGCATTCCTTCCTCTTCATTGCCACCTTTCTTACCTTCATCTCTTTGTAACTGGATTTGTAACTGGACTCCCTGCATCCATTATAGTTCCTTTCATAAAATTCTCTTTAAAGCAGCCAGCATAGGGTGCCTGGGTGGCTCAGTTGGTTAAGCATCTGCCTTTGGCTCAGGTCATGATCCCAGGGTCCTGGGTTCAAGCCCCGCATTGGGCTCTCTGCTTGGCTGGGAGTCTGCTTCTCCCTCTCCCTCTGCCCTTCCCAATGCTCATGCTTTCTCTCTCTCTCTCTCAAATAAATAAAATCTTCAAAAATAAATAAAAACAAAGCAGCCAGCATCTTTTTAAAAAAATTAGATTTATTCATGCTATCCCTTCCCATTACCCTTAGAATTAAATGCAAGCGTTTTAGGTATTACAAAACCCCACATGATCCAGCTCCTACCTACTTCTCCACTTCCTCTCATTTCCCCTCCTTTACTAAATTCCAGCCAAAATTAACTTAGTCTTAAATGGGGTTCTCCTGAAAGCAGACCCTGAGACAAGGATTTCTAGGTTTTAGTTTATAGACTAATATAAAGATTCTGCCAACTGTTAAATATATAGATAGATAGAGATATGATAGATAGATGATAGATAGATATATATAGATATAGATATATAGATATAGATATATAGATATAGATAGATATATCTCAATTACACATTTAGGGACCAGGGAATTGACCACGAGGTAGTTTCATGGACCCACTGGACCAACCATGAGATAGGTGTGACATTTTGAGTCCCCTGATGTCACTGTATTCAAGCCCCATATTCAATGACCCTCACAATATCTGGGTATTCTTTTTTGACCAGTGTACAGTTACTTTGATTAATAGCCATAGGAAAGTTTGGGGACTTATTGGAAGAATTATTACTGTATCTACTTGTTATGGTATTTCTTATTTTAAACTTTTATTTAAATTCTAGTTAGTTAACATACAGTGCAATATTGGTCTCAGGAGTATAATTCAGTGATTTGGCACTTATATACAACACTAAGTGCTCATCACAAGTGTTCACCTTAATACCCACTACCTATTCAGCTCATCTCCCACCCATCTCTCTCCATCAACCCTCAGTTTGTTCTCTTTCATTAAAAATCTCTTTTGGTTTGTTTCCCTCTCTCTCCTTTTTTTTTTTCTTTTTTTCTCCTTCCCATGTGTTCTTCTGTTTTGTTTCTTAAATTCCACATATAAGTGAGATCATATGGTATTTGTCTTTTTCTGACTGACTTATTTCACTTAGCATAATACACCCTAGCTCCATCCACATTATTGCAAATGGCAAGATTTCATTCTTTTTGATGGCTGAGTATATATTGATATATATATATCTCACATCTTCATTATCCATTCATCAGTCAATGGACATTTGGGCTTTCTCCATAGTTTGGTTATTGTTGATAATGCTGCTATAAACATCAGGGTGCATGTACCCCTTTAAATCTGTATTTTTGTAACTTTGGGTAAATACCTACTAGTGCAATTGCCAGATCATAGGGTAGTTCTATTTTTAACTTTTTGAGGAAACTCCATACTGTTTTCCAAAGTGGCTGCACCAGTTTGCATTCCCACCAACAGTGCAAGAGAGTTCCCCTTTCTCCTTATCCTCACCAACACCTATTTTTTCTTGTGTTGTTAATTTTAGCCATCTTGACAGGTGTGAGGTGGTCTGTCATGCTATGGTGTCTCAAGTTCTTTGCTCAAGGATATTTGGCCTTCTCTTCAACTGATTGAGCCTGAGTCTGAGAACTGACTGGGGTCTGGAAAATTGATAAGGAATTGTGATTTTTCACTGCAACAACTGACACCAGACTTCTGTTTGCCTGCTCTTGCTATTTTCTTGAGGGGGGTGGTGTTTATATATGTCAAGTAATATTCATGTTGGCTGCCTATTTTTCCCAAAGAACATTATTGCCACTTGTCCTTCCAGATGAGAGTCAAGTTGTCATTTTTGAATCATTCTGTTCTTTACAGTAGTTATTTCCACCGTGCATCTCATGACTAACATCATTTGACCTCTGATACTCCCAGAAGCCATTTATCTCTATTGACCCTATGGAGCCCAATTCTAGAGTAACTTCCCCGACCACCAACTCTAACCTACAGAAGCTGTCTACCATCATTTGTGTCTCTATGATACCAGAGGACCCCTCACTAAGAGACGCCTTATTGTTCTAAGAGTCCTCTGGCCCCCTCATAGAACATGGTCATCAATCTGATGGGTTTTCTGATCTTCTGTGATAGTTTCTTACTAGTATGTCCATCTCTCTAAGACTTTTGACTCCTTCCTCAAGGCAGTCTGGCATCTCTACCTCAATTGCTTTGGCCATCACTATTTTCAAGCTTCTGTGAGTCATCCAAGCAGTGAATTCAAATTTAAAGTTTAGGCAAGGATATGTGAAACTTGTCCTGAGTAACCGGAGTGTGTCCGCCACACATTTCTATCAACAAGCTTTCTCTTATCCACTCATATGTCATTCCTCCTCCCTTTCCCCTGGAGGGTCCCATTATAGCATCCCCCAGATTCACTCCCAGCCATATCCTCTCCATTCCTGCTGGTACATATTAACCAGGTTCTGAAACTGTTTTGGTGAATACTTTTTTTCCTATTAAAGTGTGGATGGTACTTCCTTAATTGGGCCATGATGGCTCCTGATCACCATTGGTCTAGAAGTCATAAGGAAAGATGAGATCACATATTTAGAAGGGCAAACATCATTTTGCAAGGCATTGGTCTCAGGTGGGACCTTTGCAAGTTTCCAGGTAATAGTGGGCTGCTACAATCTAGCAAGGGGCCATGGGGCATTTCTGTCATCTCCAGAGTGTTTAAGGGAATGTGGGCATTTAGACTTCTTAAGTGAATTTCTCCAGGTGTTTCTATAACAGAGCTTTATTCACTTCTTTCTTATAGGGCCAGACTTTAGGATAGGAGATTTACCAGGACTGTGAGTTCATCCTTATTTATAATCCTGCTATTACACAATCAAATACTGAGACTAATTTTCAACACAGTCTGTCCTTAAGCTGCAGGAAATTAAGTGCTCTTTAAGTGCTGCTGGGAGGCTCTCTAGCTTTTATATTGTGACTGAGTTGGTAGTTAGCTGACCTAAACTCATCATTTTCTTCCTTAAGAGCATCAGTGGCACAGCCCCATGATTCCTAAACTTGTAATTGTCCTTATATCTCTATAAATTACATCAGCTGGTGCATACCCTTCTACCTGTATCCCAGCCCAACTCACCATAGATGAGAGTCTTAGTAATTGTGATGTTGTGGCAACCCATCCCATTTAACATAAGGAATGAAGTTAAAAATCATAGGCAAAACTATCTGAGTCTGTATTTTCCTTTTAATTTTATAGATTTAGAAACTGAGGCACAAAGTGGCCAAAGTAGTCTTCCAGTTAGTTAATAGCAGAGCTTAGCCTAAAATAAGTCCCCTGACTCACTCTTTCTGGCAGCCTTTCTGGCAGTCCAGGTATCATATAAATTTCCCATTTTGGTCAAACAGATCATTTCTTTAAGGAATTTCAAAGTGGTATTCTTAATGCTCTTGGTGCTCCACTCAGATTCCTTCTATAAGCTGGGGCACTCATTCCACAGATGTTCTGAGTGTTATCCAATAATAGCTTACAGCTGCTCCTTCTCCAGAGAATTAGCTCTGGGCAAACAGAAACCTGTGGGAGACTGCACTACACCTCCTCCCTCTCACCTGCTCACCCAGGCCAGACCTTGGGCAATGACTGGCTCAAGGCATAAGGGGCCAGCCCCCTTGCTTTGAGGTGCAAGCAGTTGTTAAGTGCCAATAGTTGCTAAGTGTCACTGACTTGTTAAAGAGAGAAAGTGAAAGACTTAGGCATGTTAACCAGTGATTTAAATCAATGTTCAAGGGTCAGATGTCTTCCTTGACAGTATTTTAAAAGACCCATATCTGGTATAGTGGAGGGAAAGGTGGTGGAGTAGGAAAATCCTGAGCTCACCTCCTCCCATGAATATACCAAGACTACAACTACATGTAGAGCAACTGTCCCTAATAATGACCTGAAGGCTAGCAGACTTTCATAGCTAAAGATTTCAAGAAAAAGACACATTTAGAAGGGTAGGAAAGGCAGAGATGTCCTCTCATCAGGAACCAAACCTTCAGTGTGACAACCCACAAGCAGGAGGGATATCACATGTGCAGAGGTCTTCCCTGAAAACCCTTTATCACACACTCCCTGCTCTGAGGATCTGCAACAGGAAGACAAGCCTCCATAATGTCTGGCTTTCAAAATTAGTAGAGCTTAACTCCAGGAGAGCCTGAGGGCTATAGGAAATTAAGACTTCACTCTTAAAGGGCCCACACATAGTCTCATACTCTCTGAAACTCAGCAGGTGCAACAACTTAAAAAGCACCTGGGCCATAAATGAAGGAGATTTATTGACTAATTGTAGGGTGTGTGCCAGAGGGGCAGGAATCTGAAGGAACTTTCTCTGGGAGTGGAAGCACAGGTGGGCACCATTTTTCTTGCCTTCCTTCAGCTAAGTTCATTCAGTTCTGACACTATCTACCTTGCTAACACTGGTTGCCCTGCCCCAGTATTCCCCTGTGGACCTGTCCCACCCAATCTGTTGACTCCTACAGGCAACCTTCCAAAGTGACTACTACATGCCATATTTAGGAGGAAGCCTCAGCTGGGATTGATGCCCCTCAAGTGACTCCTGCTCTGGAAAGGGAAGACCAGCCCAGCCTACCAGCACACCCACAGCAACAATAGTGGGATCCCACAGCCAGCCACAACTGGGGCTAACCCCACTGACCACTACACCAGCAACAGTTGCATCTGGGCCTCTCAGCTTGTCATTCTGGGGCTTATCCTCACCCACCAGTATGCCTGCAGTAGTTGCAGCTGGGCATTGCAGGAAGCCAGTCCCACCCATCATCATGCCCACAGCAACTGCAGCCCAATCACAATAGGAGGGCACAAATAGCCCACACAAGGGACACCCCTGGAGCACCTGGTTCTGGTGACCAGGGGGATTGCATTTCTGGGCCCACAGGATGCCTTCTACATAAGATCATAACCTCTAAGAACAAGAGATGGAGCTGACCTACCTAATACTTACAAACAAACATAGAGAGTCAGACAACCTAAGGAGACAGAGGTATATGCCAAACAAAAGAATAAGAAAAAAAAAACCCTCAAAAAAAGAATGAAATTAAACAGAGATAAATAATCTACCTGATAAAGAGTTCAAAGTAATGATCATAGAGATGCTCATCGAATTTGGGAAGGAGTAAATGAACTAAGTGAGAACTTCAACAAAGATATAGAAAATATAAAAAAAACCCAAAAGAGCTGAAGAACACAATGAGTACAGTGAAAAATACACTGGAGGGATCAAAAGATTAGAGGATGTACAAAGATGGATCTGCAATCTGGAAGGCAGGGTAGTGGAAATCATCCACTGATGAGCAAAAAGAAAAGAAATTTAATGAGGATAGGTTAAGGATAACATCAATGATACTAACATTTGCATTATAGGGGTCCCTGAATGAGAAGAGAGAAAGAAAGAGGCAGAAAACTTATTGGAAGAAGTAATAGCTGAGAACTTCCCAAACTTGGGGAAGCAAACAGACATCCCAGTCCAGTAAGTAAGAGAGCCTCAAACAAGATGAACCCAAGAGGGCTATACAAAGACACATTATAATTAAAATGTCAAAAATTAGAGAATCTTAAAAGCCACAAGAGAAAAGACACTAGTTACATACAAGGGTACAACTATAAGATTATCAGCTGATTTTTCAGCAACCTGACAGACCAAAGAAAAAAAAAAAAAAAACTACAGCTAAGACTACTGTACCCAGAAAGGTTATTCAGAATTGAAGGAGAGATGAGTTTCCCAGACAAACAAAAATTAAAGGAGTTCATCACCACTAAACTGTCATTACAAGAAATGTTAAAGGGACTTTTTTTAACAATTACATTATTTAACTAATTATGTGATTACAATTACAGTATTTTTTCCCTACGTGGTTACTTATTTAATACTCATAACATCTTAGTGAAATAGCTATTATATCCCCATTTTACAGATGAAACAACCTATCATAAGAGGTTAAATTTTTGCCTATACCCCACAGTGACTGCATGGAAGAGCTAGAATTCAAACAAGGGTCTCCATTTCTTTTTTCTTTCTTTCTTTCTTTTTTTTTTTTAAACATATAATGTATTATTTGTTTCAGAGGTACAGGTCTGTGATTCATCAGTCTTACATAACACCCAGTGCTCATTACAACACAGACCCTCCCCAATGTCCACCACCCACCCACCCCATTCCCCCACTCCCTCCCCTCCAGCAACACTCAGTTTGTTTCCCAAGATTAAGAGTCTCTTATGGTTTGTCTCCCTCTCTGGTTTCGTCTTCTTTCATTTTTTCCTCTCTTTCCCTATGGTCCTCTGCCTTGTTTCTTAAATTCCACGTATCAGTGAGATCATAGCATAATACCCTCTAGTAAACTATGACATTAAATACATAAAATGTGGTTTGAGAGGAGTAAAATGTAGTCCTTTTAGAATGTGTTTGACTTAAGCAATCCTCAACTTAAAATAGACTGCTATATAAGTAGGGGGTTATATATAAACCTTATGGTAACCACAAACCAAAAACCTGTAATAGATACACACACAAAAAAATGATAAAGGAATCCAAACATAACACTAAAAAAATCATCAAATTGCAAGGGAAGAGAGCAAAAGAAGAAAGGTACAGAGAAGAACTACAAAAACAGCCAGAAGACAATTAGCAAAGTGGCAATAAGTATATACCTATCAATAATTACTCTAAATGTAAACAGACTAAATATTCCAGTCAAAATACATAAGGTTACTGAATGTATAAAAAAAATAAGATGCATCTATATGATGCCTACATGACAGTCACTTCAGACATAAAGATACAAACAGACTGAAAGTGAAAGGATGGAAAAGATATCCTAGGCAAATGGAAGCAAACATAAAGCTGGAGTAACAATACTTATATCAGAGAAAATAGACTTTTAAGAAAAGACTAATTAGAGACAAAGAAGGGCATACATAGTGATAAAGGGGTCAATCCAACAAAAGGATATAACAATTGAAAATATTTATGTACCCAACATAGGAACATCTAAATATATAAAGCATATATTAATAGATATAAAGGGAGAAATTGACAGTAATACTACAATAGTAGGGGAGTTTAACACCATATTTACATCAATGAATAGATCATTCAGACAGAAATTGAGGGTTGCTGGAGGGGAGGTCGGTGGGGGGATGGTGTAATTGGGTGATGGTCATTAAAGAGGGCACTTTATGTAATGAGCACTGGGTGCTATATGCAACTGATGAATCACTAAATTCTACCCCTAAAACTAATAATACACAATACATTTACTAAATTGAATTTAATTAAAAAAATTTTAAAAGAAGTTCAATAAAGAAATAATGGCTTTGAACAACACATTAGACTACATGGTCTTAACAGATATGTACAGAACATTACATCCAAAAATAAGAATATATATTCTTTTCAAGTGCACATCGAACATTCTCCAGCTTATATCACGTCTTCATAAACTTAAGAAGACTGAAATCCTATCAAGCAACCATTTTGACAACAGTATAAAACTAGAAATCAATTATAAGAAGAAAAGTGGAAAAAACACAAACACATGGAAGCTAAACAACATGCTATTAAACAGCCAATGAGTCAACCAAGAAATCAAAGATGAAATAAAAAAATACCTTGAGACAAATGAAAATGGAAACACAATGATCCAAAATTTGGGGGATTCAGCAAAAGCAATCCTAAGAGGAAAGTTTACAATAATACAGGCCTACCTCAAGAAATAAAATCTCAAAAATCTCAAACAATCTAAACTTACACTTAAAGGAACTAGAAAAAGAAGAACAAACAAGGCCCAAAGTTAGTAGAAGTAAGAAGATAATAAATATCAGAGTGGAAATAAATAAAAGAAACTTAAAAAAAAAGATCAATGATACCAAGAGCTACTTCTTTGAAAAGATAAGTAAATTGAAAAAACTTTAGCCAGACTCATTGAGAGAAAAGAGAATGAGGACTTACAAAAATAAAATCAGAAATGAAAGAAGGGAAGTTACAACCAACACCACAGAAATACAAATGTTATAAGAGATTACTACAAAAGAATTATATGCCAATAAATTGGATGACCTAGAAAAAAATTATAAATTCCTAGGAATATACAACCTTCCAAGACTAAATCAGGAAGAAAGAGAAAATCTGAACAGACTGATTAGTAGTAATGAGATTGAATCAATAATTTAAAAAACTCCCAGCAAACCAAATTCCAGGACTGGATGGCTTCACAGATGAATCCTACTGAACATTTAAGAAAGAGTTAATACCTATCCTCAACTATATCAATTAACCGAAGAGCAAGGAATGCTTCCAAATTCATTCTACAAGGTCTCTGACCCTGATATCAAAACCAGATAAAGACACTACCAAAAAAATATATATATATACAGGCCAATATCCTGATGAACAGAGATACAAAAATTCTCAACAAAATATTAGCAAACTGAATTCAACAATACATAAAATGGATCATTTACCATGATCAAATGGGATTTATTCCAGGGATTCAATAATAGTTCAGTATTTACAAATCAATCAATGTGATTATACTACATTAACAAAAAGAATAATCATCATATAATCATCTTAATAGATGCAGATAAGGCATTTGAGACAATACAACATTTATTCATAATAGAAACTCTCAGAATAGTGGGTATAGATGGAACATAACATAATAAAGGCCATATATGACAAACCCACAGTTAACATTATACTCATTGGTGAAAAACTAAAAGCTTTTCCTCTAAGATCAGGAACAAGAAAAGGATGCCCATTCTCATCACTTTTATTCAACATAGTACTGGAAGTTCTAGCTACATCAATCAGACAAGAAAGAGAAGTAAAACGCATCCAAATTTGTAAGGAAATAGTAAAACTGTCACTATTTGCAGATTACGTGATACTATATATAGAAAACCACCAAAAAAACTATTAGAACTAATAAATTAATTCAGTAAAGTTGCAGGATACAAAATATACAGAAATCTGTTGCATTTCTATAGACTAATAACAAACTACCACAAAGAGGAACTAAGAAAACAATCCCGTTTACAATTGCATTTTAGAAGAAAATACCTAAGAATAAATTTAACCAAAGAGGTGAAAGACCAGTACTCTGAAAACTATAAGACATTAGTCAAAGAAATTGAAGATGACACAAATAAATGAATGACATACCATGCTCATGGATTGGAAGAATTAATGTTAAAATGACCATACTACTCAAAGCAGTTTACAGATTCAATCCAATCTTTACCAAAATACCAGTTGCAATTTTCACAGAATTAGAACAAATAATCCTAAAATTTGTATGGAACCACAAAAGATCTTAAATAGCCAAGGCAAGCTTGAGAAAGAAGAACAAAGCTGGAGGTATCATAATTCCAGGTCTCAAACTATACTACAAAGCTCTAGTAAACAAAACAGTATGGTATTGGCACAAAAATAGACACATAGATCAATGAAACAGAAGAGAGAGCCCAGTATTAAAGCCACACTTATATTGTCAATTAATCTATGACAAAGGAGGCAAGAATATACAATGGGGAAAAGATGGTCTCTTCAACAAATGGTGCTGGGAAAATTGGATAGCTGCCTGAAATAGAATGAAACTAGACTGCTTTCTTATACCATACACAATAAACTCAAAATGGATTAAATACTTCAATGTGAGACCTGAAACCATAAAATTCCTAAAAGAAAACATAGGCAGTAAGCTCTTGGACATTGGTCTTAGCAATATTTTTTTGGATCTTCAGGCATGAGCAACAAAAGCAAAAATAAACAATTAGGACTACATCTAAATAGCTTTTGCACATTGAAGGAAACCATCAACAAAATGAAATGAAACCTACTAAATGGGAGAAGATATTTGCAAATGATATATCTGTTAAGGAGTTAACATCCAAAATATATAAAGAACTCATACAACGTAACACCAAAAAAATCCCAACAATCTGATTAAAACTGAACAGAGAACCTGAACAGACATTTTTCCAAAGAAGACATGTAGAGGGCCATCAGACACATGAAAAGATGCTCAACATGACTAATCATCAGGTAAATGTAAATCAAAACCCCAGTGAGATATCATCTCACATACGTCAGAATGGCTAGTACTGAAAAGAAAAAAAAAAAAGATGAGAAATAACAAGTGTTACCAAGGATGTGGTGAAAGGGAAATTGTGCACTATTGGTGGGTGGGAATTTTAATTGGTGCAGCCATTGTGGAAAACAATATGGAAGTTCCTCAAAAAATTAACAGAACTACCATACAATCCAGCAATTCCACTTCAGGGTATTTACCCAAAGAAAATAAAAACACTAATTTGAAAAAAATATATGCACCCTTATGTTTATTGAAGCATTATTTACAATAGTGACAATATGGAAGCAACTTAAGTGTCCACTGATTTATAAATGAATAAAGAAGATGTGAGATAGATAGATATATATCACAAATATATACACACAATAGAATATTATTCAGCCATAAAAAAGAATGACATCTTGCCATTTGCAACAACATGTATGGACATAGAAGATATTATGCTGAGTGAAATAAGTCAGACTAAGATAATCACTGTATGATTCCACTTATGTGTGATATCTAAAAAACAAAACAAATAAAACAAAACAGAACAGACTCATAAATACAGAGAACAACCTGGTGTTTTCCAGAGGGGTGAGGAAGAGGGACCAAATAGGTGAAGGGAATTAAGAGGTACAAATTTCCAATTACAAAATAAAAAAATCACAGGGATGTAATACACTACATAGGAAATGTAGTTAATAATATGTTATAATTTTGTGTGGTGATAAATGGTAGCTACACTTATCATGGTAAGAATTTTGTAATGTATATAAATGTTGAATCACTATGTTGGACACCTGAAACTAATATAATATTGTATGTCAATTATACTTCAATTTTAAAAAATAAAAATAAAAGACACATATGCAGCTGAAAGGCTGAACAGGGTCAGGTCTACAGTGAAGCAAATGAAGCACCTAGGGCACAAATTTTAGGAGGCACGTTAACCTGTGGTTCTGCTAATACAAGGTCAGTGCTTGCATGACCCTGAGAATAGGCACTTCCTTAAATGTTGTACCTTAGGTGCTTCATTTGCCTCACTGTAGTCTTGAACTTACATCTAAAGATCAGGTAAAGGAGTTAATTTTAACAGAGGCAAAACTTCAGAGAAGGCTGAATTTCCAGGCTGGTAAGAAATCCTACACCAAAGTTCTGGCCCTAATAGGAAAGGAATAAGACCTTGAGATTTGGAATAGTGATATCTGGGGAGATGGACTTGAGAAACTTGAATCTCCTGATACCCTGAGCGCTCTGGATTTGCAGAAGTACTTTGTACCCCTTCTTAGAAGGAAGAGCTCCCTCTCTTCCTTGAAGATTATGCAGAAACCTTAAATGAGACACATGCCTAATAAGATACATGCCCTCATCAGCATCTGTACCCCACTTAATTTCCTGTACACCAGACCTATAATTAGGCTCAAAACTTAGCAGAACCCTCCTGAGTAAGCACTGGTTCTGTTAAGGTAAATGAGAGATGTCAAAGGAGTTGCAGGACCTGGCTAACATGCAGTCTAGAACCAGAAAATCATACCTTGGAATGAATCTTGAGTGTACTGGGCCTGCTAGGGGAGAAATATGAATACAGATAATAGGGAGTTTGTCATAATGAGGGCACTCCCCCTTGAGACAGGACCTAAATCCTTGGAAAGGACCCTGAGTGAGAGTGCTGAGTGGGCTTTTGGAAGCTTAGTAATAGTGATGGCCCACATTGAGTGAAGTAGAGATGTCAGAACTACTTAGACTTGAGGAAGGGATCGTGCTTAAATGGATCTACTACATAAGACTTGATCACAATCTGCTCTATGAGAGCTAATCATGGTCGTCAGCAGAGCCTATAGGATACTGTTTAACAAGGTGTTAATGAATGCGCTGGTGAGAGGGTACTAGCATTGATGAAAAGCTATACTCTTTGAGCTGGAACTGGCAGTAAGGGAAGCTATTATGGAACTGGGCTCCCTGGAAGTAATGGGGATGATAGAATCCCAGAAGAGCAGAGGTCAACTGGCCACATTTAGCCCTTTGAACAAGAACAAAGTGGGCATTATGACCATAGTGGGCAAAAAGTTTGGATGACCACCAGGGAAGCCTGACCCACAGTCATCTAGGGAGGTGGCTCATACAAAATATCATTCATAGAGCAGCACACAAGTATACTCCTTAATATAGATAATTCAAAGCAATCAAGACTGCCTAACATGAGCAAAAGTGTATCGTTGCCCCAGTGGGAAATTATGATCTCTTGCTACCATTTTCATAATTTAATATTCTGGGACCACTTATACCTTGGTTAATTTAGTTAACTTTGTTATCCCAAATGATACTATCTTTTCCTTCCAGGTAGGACAGGGGTTTCTGCCCTTATGTCAGGGATATACACTTGCTTGCAGAAGAACACTTTCATGTTTGCATGGGTCCATATGCCTACCACCATGTTTGCATAAAACCACCAAGGTTGTTGCCAGGTTGCCTTGGTACTACCAATCAGTTTTTCTTCACAGACTTTCCCAATCTGTGACACTTATTCTAATTTCCCACTAGACTGGAAGCACATTTATTTCTTTGGTGTTCTCCATAAGTCTTTGGGCAGACAGACAATGCTCAGAGTGGTGATACGGGGTAGAAACTAAGGTTATGTTATGTTAATGTAATTTTGAATGTTCAGATAGTGATTTAAACAAGATTTCTTTTACGAGTGTTTGGTCTGTGGCAGGAGGAGCAAGATGGTGGAGATGTAGGAGACCTGGATTTTGTCTGGTCCCAGGAATTCAGCTGGATAGGGGTCAAACCATTCTGAACACCTACAAACTCAACAGGAGATTGAAGAAAAGAATAGCAACAACTCTCTGAACAGAAAAGCAACCACTTTCTGGAAGGTAGGAGGTACGAAGAAGTGAATCTGAGGCAATATTCAGGAGGATAGACGGCAGGGGAGGGGGCCTCCGTTGGCCACTTCTGGCAAGTGGTAGAGCTGTGGACACAAAATTGGAAATGTTAGAAGTCTGCTCCACTGAGGGACGTTGCTCCGGTGGCTAAGCTGGGGGTGGAACCCTCACTGGGACAGTGTGATCTCAGGACCCTTGGGGTCACAGAAAGACCGGGGGTGCCTGAGTGTGGCAGAGCTCCCAGGTATTGGAGCAGGGAAGCCAGGCTGCAGAGACGGAGCTGAGGAGTGGCCTCTCAGCTCGGGGTTGCCATAAACCATGATCCGTGGCACAGTCAGGCGACTTCTCTTCCAGCAGGGACCCAACAAGTGGCAGATCTGGGGAGACTCCCTTCCTCCCCCGGGAGGAGCTGCAGGGGAGTGCACTGCAGGGATCTGCTGGGTTTGGAGACTCCACATGGGGTCAGGTACCAGAGATAGAAACCCTCCGTCACAGGCTGGGTGAGCATGGAGTGCAGCCAGAGACCGGGGAGAGGGGAGTGACTGACTGCTTTTCTCTGGGGGCTCACTGAGGAGTGGGACCCGAGTTCTCAGCTCCCCCAGGGGGGAGATTGGGAGGCCACCATTTTCGCTCTTGTCCTCCAAAGCTGTATGGAAAGCTTGCAGGGAACAAAAGCTACCGAGAGCAAACCCGAGCAGATTACTTAGCCTGGCTCGGCAAGGGCGAGGCAATTCCACCTCCAGCAAAGACATTTGGGAACCATGGCAACACACCCTTCTCCCAGAAGATCAGCAAGAACAGCCAGCCAAGACCAAGTTTACCGATCAATGAGAACGGCAGAACTCCAGCACTAGGGGAATACTACACATAGAATTCATGGCTTTTTTTCCCCCTGATTCTTTAGTATTTCAAAGTTAATTTTTTTTAACTTTCTTTTTTTTTTTTGAATTTTTCTTTTTCCCTTTTTCAACCAACATCTTATCAATCCCTTTTTTAAAAAATCGTTTTTATTTTTCATTTTTAGAGTTCTATTCTATCCCTTCATAATAGTTACCCTTATTTTTGGTATATATATATAAGTTATTCTCTCTTTAAAATTTTGGGATACAGTTTCTTCTAACAGACCAAAATATACCCTAAATCTCTAGTGTATGGCTTTGTTCTAGTCTCCTGCCTGATCCCATTCTCTCCCTTTTTAATTTTTTTAGATCCTCTTCTTTCTCTTTCAACCAACTTCTTATCTTATCAATTCCTTTTATAAAATCTTTTATAATTTTCATCTTTACAGTCATATTCCATCCCTTCATCGTATTACCCTTATTTTTGTACATATATAAGTTTTTCTTTCTTTAAAATTTTGGGAGGCACTTTCTTCTAACAGACCAAAATATGCCCAAAATCTACTGTGTGGCACTGATCTATACACCAGCCTGATCATATTTGATCATATTCTGTTTTTTTCGTTTTTTTTTTTAAAGATTTTATTTATTTATTTGACAGAGAGAGACACAGTGAGAGAGGGAACACAAGCAGGGGGAGTGGGAGAGGGAGAAGCAGGCTTCCCGCAGAGCAGGGAGCCCGATGCGGGGCTCGATCCCAGGACCCTGGGATCATGACCTAAGCCGAAGGCAGACGCTTAACAAATGAGCCACCCAGGCGCTCCAACTGTTTTTTTCGTTTTCTTTTGTTTTTGTTTGTTTGTTTTTATCTTTTTCTTTTTCTTTTCTTTTTTTCTTTTTTCTTTCTTTCCCTTTCTTTTCCCCCCGTTTCAGGACTTTTCTGATGTGTTTAGTGTATATTTTCTGGGGACGTTGTTACCCTGTTAGCATTTTGTTCTCTCATTCATCTATTCTCCTCTGGACAAAATGACAAGACTGAAAAACTCAACTTCAAAAAAAAGAACAAGAGGCAGGACCAACTGCCAGGGACCTAATCAATACGGACATTAATAAAATGTCGGAACTATACTTCAGAATGACAATTATAAAGATACAAGCTGGGCTTGAAAAAAGCATGGACGATATGAGAGAATCCCTTTCTGGAGAAATAAAAAAACTAAAATCTAACCAAGTCAAAATCAAAAAGGCTATTAATGAGGTACAATAAAAAATGGAGGCTCTAACTGCTAGGATAAATGAGGCAGAAGACAGAATTAGTGATATAGAAGACCAAATGATGGAGAATAAAGAAGCTGAGAAAAAGAGAGCTAAACAACTACTGGATCACGAGGGCAGAATTTGAGAGATAAGTGACACCATAAGACTAAACAGTATTAGAATAATTGGGATCCCAGAAGAAGAAGAAAGAGAGAGAGGGGCAGAAGGTATACTGGAGCAAATTATAGCAGAGAACTTCCCTAATTTGGGGAAGGAAACAGGCATCAAAATTCATGAGGCACAGAGAACCCCCCTCAAAATCAATAAAAATAGGTCAACACCCCGACATCTAATAGTAAAACTTACGAGTCTCAGAGACAAAAAGAAAATCCTGAAAGCAGCTCGGGACGAGAGAAGTGTAACCTACAATGGTAAAAACATTATATTGACAACAGACTTATCCACAGAGACCTGGCAGGCCAGAAAGGACTGGCATGATATAGTCAGAGCACTAAAGGAGAAAAATATGCAGCCAAGAATACCATATCCAGCTAGGCTGTCATTGAAAATAGAAGGAGAGATAAAAAACTTCCAGGAAAAAAAAAAAAAAACTAAAGGGATTTGCAAACACGAAACCAGCCCTACAAGAAATATTGAAAGGGGTCCTCTAAGCAAAGAGAGAGCCTAAAACAACATAGACCAGAAAAGAACACAGACAATATACAGTAACAATCACCTTACAGGCAATACAATGGCACTAAATTCCTATCTTTCAATAGTTACCCTGAGTGTAAATGGGCTAAATGCCCCAATCAAAAGCACAGGCTATCAGATTGGATAAAAAAACAAGACCCATCGATATGCTGTCTGCAAGAGACTCATTTTAGACCCAAAGACACCCCCAGATTGAAAGTGAGGGGGTGGAAAACAATTGACCATGCTAATGGACACCAAAAGAAAGCTGGGGTGGCAGTCCTTATATCAGACAAATTAGATTTTAAACCAAAGACTGTAATAAGAGATGAGGAAGGACACTATATCCTACTTAAAGGGTCTATCCAACAAGAATATCTAACAACTGTAAATATCTATGCCCCTAACATGGGAGCAGCCAATTATATACGCCAGTTAATAACAAAAACAAAGAAACACATTCACAACAGTACAATAATAGTGGGGGACTTTAGCACCCCCCCCCCACTGAAATGGACAGATCATCTAAGCAAAAGATCAACAAGGAAATAAAGATTTTAAATGACACATGGGACCAAATGGACTTCACAGATATATTCAGAACATTCCATCCCAAAGCAACAGAATACACATTCTTCTCTAGTGCCCGTGGAACATTCTCCAGAATAGATCACATCCTAGGTCAAAAATCAGCTCTCAACCGGTACCAAAAGATTGGGATCATTCCCTGCATATTTTCAGACCACAATGCTTTGAAACTAGAACTGAATCACAAGAGGAAAGTCGGAAAGATCTCAAGTACAAGGAGGCTAAAGAGCATCCTACTAAAGAATGAATGGGTCAACCAGGAAATTAAAGAAGAATTTAAAAAATCCATGGAAACCAATGAAAATGGAAACACAACTGTTCAAAACCTTTGGGATGCAGCAAAGGTGTCCTAAGAGGAAAGTATATAGCAATACAAGCCTTTCTCAAGAAACAAGAAAGGTCTCAAAAACACAACCTAACCCTACACCGAAAGGAGCTGGAGAAAGAACAGCAAATAAAGCCTAAACCCAGCAGGAGAAGAGAAATAACAGAGATCAGAGCAGAAATCAATGAAATAGAAACCAAAAGAACAGTAGAACAGATCAATGAAAGTAGGAGCTGGTTCTTTGAAAGAATTAACAAGATTGATAAACCCCTGGCCAGACTTATCAAAAAGAAAAGAGAAATGACCCAAATAAATAAAATCATGAATGAAAGAGGAGAGATCCAACCAACACCAAAGAAATACAAACAATTCTAAGAACATATTATGAGGTACTCTATGCCAGCAAATTAGATAACCTGGAAGAAATGGATGCATTCCTAGAGATGTATCAACTACCAAAACTGAACCAGGAAGAAACAGAAAACCTGAACAGACCTATAACCACTAAGGAAATTGAAGCAGTCATCAAAAATCTCCCGACAAACAAGAGTCCAGGGCCAGATGACTTTCCAGGGGAATTCTACCAAACATTTCAAGAAGAATTAATATCTCTTCTTCTGAAACTGCTCCAAAAAATAGAAATGGAAGGTAAACTTCCAAACTCGTTTTATGAGGCCAGCATTACCTTGATCCCCAAACCAGACAAAGACCCCATCAAAAAGGAGAATTACAGACCAATATCCTTGATGAATATGGATGTAAAAATTCTCACCAAAATACTAGCCAATAGGATCCAAAATACTTTAAAAGGATTATTCGCCATGACCAAGTGGGATTTATCCCTGGGCTGCAAGGTTAGTTCAACATCTGCAAATCAATCAATGTGATACAATACATTAATAAAAGAAAGAACGAGAACTATATGATCCTCTCAATAGATGCAGAAAAAGCATTTGACAAAGTACAGCATCCTTTCTTGATCAAAACTCTTCAGAGTATAGGGATAGAGGGTACATACCTCAATATCATAAAAGCCATCTATGAAAAACCCACAGCAAATATCATTCTCAAAGGGGAAAAACTGAGAGCTTTCCCCCTAAGGTCAGGAACACGGCAGGGATGTCCACTATCACCACTACTATTCAACACAGTATTAGAAGTCCTAGGCACAGCAATCAGACAACAAAAAGAAATAAAAGCATCCGAATCAGCAAATAAGAAGTCAAGCTCTCACTCTTTGCAGATGATATGATACTTTATGTGGAAAACCAAAACGACTCCACCTCAGAACTGCTAGAACTCATACAGGAATTCAGTAAAGTGGCAGGATATAAAATCAATGCACAGAAATCAGTGGCATTCCTATACACCAACAACAAGACAGAAGAAAGAGAAATGAAGGAGTCGATCCCATTTACAATTGCACCCGAAACCATAAGATACCTAGGAATAAATCTAACCAAACAGGCAAAGGATCTGTACTCAGAAAACTATAAAATACTCATGAAAGAAATTGAGGAAGACACAAAGAAATGGGAAAACGTTCCATGCTCATGGATTGGAAGAACAAATATGGTGAAGATGTCAATGCTACCTAGAGCAGTCTGCACATTCAATGCAATCCCTATCAAAATACCATCTGCTTTTTTCAAAGAAATGAAACAAATAATCCTAAAATTTGTATGGAACCAGAAAAGACCCCGCATAGCCAGAGGAATGTTGAAAAAGAAAAGCAAAGCTGGTGGCATCACAATTCCAGACTTCAAGCTCCATTACAAAGTTGTCATCATCAAGACAGTATGGTACTGGCACAAAAACAGACACATGGATCAATGGAACAGAATAGAGAGCCCAGAAATGGACCCTCAACTCTCTGGTCAACTAATCTTCGAAAAAGCAGGAAAGAATGTCCAATGGAAAAAAGACAGTCTCTTCAACAAATGGTATTTGGAAAATTGGACAGCCACATGCAGAAGAATGAAACTGGACCATTTCCTTACACCACACACAAAAATAGACTCCAAATGGTTGAAAGACCTCAATGTGAGACAGGAGTCCATCAAAATCCTTGAGGAGAACATAGGCAACAACCTCTTCGACCTCAGCCACAGCAACTTCTTTCTAGAAACATCACCAAAGGCAAGGGAAGCAAGGGCAAAAATGAACTATTGGGACTTCATCAAGATAAAAAACTTTTGCACAGCAAAAGAAACAGTCAACAAAACCAAAAGACAACCGACAGAATGGGAGAAGATATTTGCAAATGTCATATCAGATAAAGGGCTAGTATCCAAAATCTATAAAGAACTTACCAAACTCAACACCCAAAGAATAAATGATCCAATTAAGAAATGGGCAGAAGACATGAACAGACATTTTTCCAAAGAAGACATCCAAATGGCCAACAGACACATGAAAAAGTGCCCAGCATATCTTGGCATCAGGGAAATCCAAATCAAAACCTCAATGAGATACCACCTCACACCAATCAGAATGGCTAAAATTAACAAGTCAGGAAACGACAGATGTTGGCGGGGATGCAGAGAAAGGGGAACCCTCCTACACTGTTGGTGGGAATGCAAGCTGGTGCAGCCACTCTGGAAAACAGTATGGAGGTTCCTCAAAAATTTGAAAATAGAGCTACCATATGTTCCAACAATTGCACTACTGGGTATTTACCCCAAAGATGCAAATGTAGCAATCCAAAGTGGTACGTGTGCATGGGTGGTTCAGTGGTAGAATTCTCGCCTGCCAAAGGGGTACATGCACCCCGATGTTTACAGCAGCAATGTCCACAATAGCCAAACTGTGGAAAGAACCAAGATGTCCATCAACAGATAAATGGATAAAGGAGATGTGGTATATATATACAATGGAATATTATGCAGCCATCAAAAGGAATAAAATCTTGCCATTTGCAACGACTTGGTTGGAATTGGAGGGTATTATGCTGAGTGAAATAAGTCAATCAGAGAAAGACATCTATCATATGACCTCATTGATATGAGGAATTCTTAATCTCAGGAAACAAACTGAGGGTTGCTGGAGTGGTGGGGAGTGGGAGGGATGGGGTGCCTGGGTGATAGACATTGGGGAGGGTATGTGCTATGGTGAGTGCTGTGAATTGGGTAAGACTGTTGAATCACAGACCTGTACCTCTGAAACAAATAATACATTATATTTAAAAAAAAAAAAGAAAAAGAAGAAGAGGATAGCAGGAGGGGAAGAATGAAGTGGGGGGAATCGGAGGGGGAGATGAACCATGAGAGACGATGGACTCTGAAAAACAAACTGAGGGTTCTAGAGGGGAGGGGGGTTGGGGGCTGGGTTGGCCTGGTGGTGGGTATTAAGGAGGGCACGTTCTGCATGGAGCACTAGGTGTTATGCGCAAACAATGAATCATGGAACACTACATCAAAAACTAATGATGTAATGTATGGTGATTAACATAACATAATAATAAAAAATAAAAAAATAAAAATAAGTAACATAATAAAAAAATTGAAAAAAAAGGAGTGTTTGGTCTGACTCTCACTACATCTCCTTTTTTATGCTTAACACATTTTTGTTTATGAGGATATACCCCCTTGATTGGCAAAGAGTTGGCAATGATTGAAACAGAAGTTGAAATTTGACAGACCATCATTTTAACATGCTTGTATAATCCAAAATTTAGGGTCATTCCCTTTATTTTTCTTACCAGAAAGTGAATTAGGCTTCCTGCTAATGGGTACCTCTAAGAGTCCCATTCCTGCTGGCAGACAGAAGGCATCCATGGCCTGATTCAGCACATTTGTGGTAAGAACTTTGTGCCAAATTAAGAGCCTCCTTTTGAAATGGGGGCCAGAGGGGACTTCCAAATGCCTTCCTTGAGGTTGCTCAGTGTCCTTAGCTAATTATACCGTCCTCTCAAATATGTAAAAGAGGAAGTAGGTTCATGCAAAAAGAGTGGGATTCCCCTTTTGGCTCACAGTGGATTTTAAAACCTTTATTCTAAACATAATATTCCTTCTTCCCCAATTTTCCTGCTTTAATCCTTCCTGCCTCTTTCCTCTTTTAAAATAAACAAGGCATGATTGCATTTATGGGCCCATCCCTGTCCAGTGATTAGATCATTCACCAACCATCTTGGTGTGTACAATATCTATCATTCATGTCCCCACTGCTTGGGGTCTTGGAAGGGAGCTAAGATGGCAGAGTGTGGGGTAAGACCATCTTGAGAAGTTTTGCTATATGGCCCTATAGCACCTGTTTGAACTGAATACTCTCAGAGAGGACCATATTTCTGGCTAGTAGACTAGTCGGAGAATTGCAGAATGTTCTGTTGGCCTGGACAGTTCAACAGTTCAAGCTCTGTCTGCCCCAACTGTCTCATCTTTTAAGCAAGGATCCCATATTCTTGACTACAAATATAAAATAAAAACTTAAGAAAGATGGGTGGCTTGATCTTCAGAGGGCTCAAGGGGCTTACCCAGTGAAATCCAACCAGCTCCTGGCAGAGCTGAAACTAGCAAGCAGATTTCCTGCAAGATTCTTTCTTGCAGACTGCAAGCCTGTTGGTGTTTGGACGTTCCTGTTGTGGCCCTGCTGACCTCTAGATCAAACAGATGTACACCCAAACAAAAAGTCCCCAAGCACTTATTTCTAGAACATCACCCTCCCAACACAGGCTTCTGAGCACAGTGGGTTCAGGGACACTGAGTAAGGGCTTTTCTACTCCTTTCCTCCACCCCCAAAGTCCAGGCTTTGGGACAGAATTCTCTATACCCAAACCAACAGGTTGCTCTGTGAGGTCCATAAACTTTTGACCAAGTTGGCTCTATATCTACCACTAAATTTGCAAGTGTTTTTACCTGGTTTTGTGCTTCCAAAAATCCTGCAAAGAGGTCTGCTTGATGATTAAGGAATATACTTCTTATAGAGGAAAATTTCAGAGCTATTATCTATCCTGAATAAGACTGGCCTTGCACCTTTAGTACTCACCATCCAGTTCCATTTCCCCAGCCCCTAAGACATTCAGCTGCTATAGGAGGGACTATTAGATAAAGGGAGAGTCTTCCCCTTCTCCATTATATGAATATTTCTCTTCCAATTTCTGGGTCAATACTAACATTTGCATTGAGTTCACCTGATTCCCACCTGCTATTATGCTAATTAAATTGATTCTCACAACCACGTGAAGTTATGAGTCAAAAAGATATTAATCTGCTATTAGCTTCTTTATTAAAAATAAGTGCTTGCTCGCAGGAACACAAGTTGTGCAGCTAGAATTCCAAGTCTGGCATATTCATTTCAAATTCGGGGTTCTTTCCACTGTTTTATGCTATCTTACCAGATCTAGAGGAACTCTTCCAAGGTGTTTACCTTTTTTTAAAATTTAAAGTTAGTTTATATGCAACTGATGATTTATTGAACTCTACCACTGAAACTAATGATGTACTATATGTTGGCTAATTGAATTTATTTATTTATTTAATATTTAAATTCAATTAGCCAACATCAATAGTTTCAGATGTAGTGTTCAATAATTTATCAATTGTGTATAACACCCAGTGCTTATCACATCATGTGCCCTACTTACTGAATTTAAATTTAAAAAAATTTTTAAAAATAAATATTAAAAAAATAAATACAATTTTTTTTTCCTGTGGCATTTACAAAAAGATACCTTCAAAATTATGGGGTCAGCTCTTGGCCACTTCCAAAACACCATTTTCTGTGCATTGATTTTGTATCCTGCCACATTACTGAATTGCTGTATGAGTTCTAGTAATTTGGGGGTGGAGTCTTTTGGATTTTCCACATAAAGTATCATGTCATCTGCAAAGAGAGAGAGTTTGACTTCTTCTTTGCCAATTTGAATACCTTTTATTTCTTTTTGTTGTCTGATTGCTGTTGCTAGGACTTCCAGTACTATGTCTCTTCAATAAATGGTGCTGGGAAAATTGGACAGCTATGTACAGAAGAATGAAACTTGACCATTCTCTAACACCACACACAAAGATAAACTCAAAATGGATGAAAGACCTCAATGGGAGACAGGAATCCATCAAAATCTTAGAGGAGAACATAGGCAGTAACCTCTTCAACATCGACCAAGCAACTTCTTTCAAGATACATCTCCAAAGACTAGTGAAACAAAACCAAAAATGAACTTTTGGGACTTCACCAAGGTAAAAAGCTTCTGCACAGCAAAGGAAACAGTCAACAAAACAAAAAGGCAACCCACAGAATGGGAGAAGATATTTGCAAATGACACTACAGACAAAGGGCTGATTTCCAAGATCTATAAAGAACTCCTCAAACTCAACACCCAAAAAACAAATAATCAAGTCAAAAAATGGGCAGAAGACATGAACAGACACTTTTATGGCTAACAGACACATGAAAAAATGTTCATCATCGTTAGCCATCAGGGAAATTCAAATCAAAACCACATTGAGATACCACCTTACACCGGTTAGAATGGCAAAACTTGACAAGGCAAGAAACAACAAATGTTGGAGAGGTCGTGGAGAAAGGGGAACCTTATGCTGTTGGTGGGAATGCAAGTTGGTACAGCCACTTTGGAAAACAGTGTGGAAGTGCCTCAAAAAATTAAAAATAGTGCTACCCTATGGCCCAGCAATTGCACTTCTGGGTATTTACCCCAAAGACACAGATGTAGTGAAAGAAGGGCCATATGCACCCCAATGTTCATAGCAGCAATGTCCACAACAGCCAAATTGTGGAAAGAGCTGAGATGCACTTCAACAGATGAATGGATAGAGAAGATGCGGTCCATATATGCAATGGAATACTACTCAGCCATCATAAAGGATGAATACCCAACTTTTATATCAACATGGATGGGACTGGAGGAGATTATGCTAAGTGAAATAAGTCAAGCAAAGAAAGTCAATTATCATATGGTTTCACTTATTTGTGGAACATAAGGAATAGCATGGAGGACATTAGGAGAAGGAAGGGAAAAATGAAGGGGGGGGAATCAGAGGGAGAGAGGAACCATGAGAGACTATGGACTCCGAGAAACAATCCAAGGGTTTTAGAGGGGAGGGTGGTAGGGCGATGGGTTAGCCTGGTGATGGGTATTAAGAAGGGTACATACTGCATGGAGCACTGGGTGTTATATGAAAACAATGAACCATGGATCACTACATCAAAAACTAATGATGTATTGTATGGTGACTAACATAACACAATAAAATTAATTAAAATAAAAAACAACACCATTTTCTGCCTTTATCATATTTTGTGATCCTCGGGGTAAGATCCACATATTCTTTTCCTGTCAAAGCAGGACTGCCCAGTTATAGATCTTTGTTGGTGAAGGAAACAGTATCATCTCTGCTCTTGATGTCTGTGTAGTTCTTCCCTTCCTTCCAACCTCTTTTACCAAAACATCTCTTCTACATAACATAGATGACAAACTCTTGGGAGTTGGACTTGCCTCTCCATGTTCTATTTCTCTTTCTAGGTCACACACTTGTACAAACTGAACTAAATGTGAAATCAAATGTGAGGATAGGATAGACTAGAGCTGTACCTGGAGACCAGAACCATACCAGTTCACACCATACCAAATATCTCTGTCTTCAGTACTATAATAGATACCTGGGATATCTGCACAACATATAATAATCCCCTTTTCTCTTGAAACTGTCTCCAGTTTAGGGGTGAGCTCCTGGAAGCCATACTTATGTTACATAATTGTGTCTCTCCAGTATTAGTTGAGGCTGGGTAGACTCCATCTAATCCAGAAAGGATCAATCAGATGCTCTCCAAGGACATGGAATTAAGTCAGCATATTAATAGATGGATGGAAATTTAACTTGTAAGCTTAAGAAGTGTGGGGTGGCTGTATTCCATCAATAGCCTAGGAGAGCAGACAAAAATTATCTGAATACATAGAAACAGAGATGGGACAGTTCTGGCAGTTTACCAGACTTAGATTCTTGTCACTTTCTGAGGCCCAGCTGACTTCTTAACCTTAGAGTCTGTTCAATATCCCACCTCTTAAAAAAAAATAGTTAAAGTTGGTTTACTTACACTAGAGAGTCATAACTTAAAGAGCTGGTTACATTTAACCATAAGCTTCCTCTTTATCTTGATTTCTCATTCTCTTGAATTTCTGCCAGGATATGGAGTAGGAACCTTACAGGAAATTGATTTTTGCCCATGTGTTTATCCCAGTTTCCTTCCTGCCTACTTCTCTCCCCCACCCTCCAAGCCACATCTTATTTTTGATGTTGTTCTTTCAACCACCCCCCAGTGCCAACTGTAACTTCCATTTTTCCTATAAACTTTCCTATATACTTCACAGCAAAATACACCTCTATAGTTTCTTCCTCTAATTAAAATCTGGAGATACTAATTTCTTGGTCACCCACTTGAGAAGAACCTGCTTATTCTCCCAGAAGATCTTCAAATTTGTCATGGAACTCAGTGTCAATGTCCTGGTTCTACCCTGTCCACAGACAGGATCTTCAGCCATTCCTGTAGACTTCCTCAGGTACTTGTTATGCCTGTCATTATTGCTATCATCTTATGAAGCCTCCCCCAAATTTTCAAACGTACACAGATTCATTGAGGATTTGAGAACCAGGATATGGTCATATTCTTTGACTTGACTCCTATCATCTTAAGCATATTAATCATCCATGTCACTGTCCCATCCTTTGTTCTAGTCTGATTTTGACCATCTATTCCCAAGGCCTTTATTTAACAACCTGTTGTGGCAGATACTGTTGTTTGCCTTCCCAGTGGGCACTCACCTTCCTTATTGTTTCTTCTCTCAATTGGGTCTGAATATATCAGATACTCAGTTTTCCAACCTCCTTGACAACTAGCTATTGGTGGCTAAGTGACCCTGTTCTGACCAAGGAGACATAAGGAAAACTTTGGGAAATGATTTCTTAACTGATAAAAGCAAAGAGGCCAGTAGAGGGAATTTGAATCTCCTTTTCTGCTTTTGGACTTTGTTATGTGAAGATAACTGCAGTCACCTCATAGCTCTGACTAATAACTCTGAGGGCCATTTGAGGATGGTAGAAAAGACAGACAATTCTGTAGTTCTCAATGACATTCTTGAGCTTCCAAACCAGCATTGCCACCAGCTACTTCTGGATTTCTTGTTACTTGAGAAAAGTACACTCCAAATATTCATCACTTTTAGATCAGTATCTCTGATACATGTAGTTGAAAGCAACTTGACACACTACTGGGACACCAAGAAGATTATGGAGAAATAAAGGAAAAGTATGAGTCCTTGCCCTTGAGAAGCTTACATTAGTGAGGGGGTAGTCATGCAAACTGAAGGTACATTATATTTGCTAGATGTTCTAACATGGCAGAATGTGTGTCTGTTTTATCTGTTGTATCCATAAAGCTTATTGTGGCACCAAGAATATGATAGATACTTAATAAAACTGAAGAAAGGTGGCAGGAAATGAAAACTCAACTTGGGTGCCTGTGTGTATATAAGCATTCAATTATTTATGAATTATTTTGGGTTGGGGAAGGTATAAAATTGTGTTGAAGTAGGAAGAATCAGCATTCTAGATTAGACGTCTTTAAGGAGGGCATGTGTATGAGTGATTAAGTGTGTGTGTGTGTGTATGTGTGTGTGTATGTATGTATGTAAGAGAGAGACAGAGACAGACAGACAGAGAGACCAACCCAGTGACCAATTTCCACTAAATGAAACTGGTTTTCCAGGTGTGATACAGTTTTCCAGTTGATAATCAGCCCATATCATAAACTCATTACAATTTTTTGTGTTAACAAACATGAGTATTTCTAACACAGAAGTTTGAATTAAGTGAAAGCAAAGCTGGGGACATCGTGTTGCCTGACTTCAAGCTATATTTCAAAGCTGTGATCATCAAGACAGTATGGTACTATCACAAAAACAGACACATAGATCAATGGAATAGAATAGCCCAGAAATGGACCCTCAACTCTATGTTCAATTAATTTTTGACAAAGCAGGAAAGAATATCCAACAGAAAAAAGACAGTCTCTTCAATAAATGGTGCTGGGAAAATTGGACAGCCACATTCAGAAGAATGAAACGACCATTTTCTTACATGATACACAAAGATAAACTCAAAATGGATGAAAGACCTAAATGTGAGACAGGAATCCATCAAAATCCTAGAGGAGAACATAGGCAGCAACCTCTTCAACCTCGGCCACAGCAGCTTCTTTCAAGACACATCTCTAAAGGCAAGGGAAACAAAAGCAAAAATGAACTATTGGGACTTCATCAAGATAAAAAGCTTCTGCACAGCAAAGGAAACAGTCAACAAAACCAAAAGGCAACCTACAGAATGGGAGAAGATATTTGCAAATGACATATCAGATAAAGGGCTAGTATTCAAATCCATAAAGAAATTATCAAACTCAACACACAAAGAACAAATAATCCAGTTAAGAAATGGGCAGAAGACATGAACAGACACTTCTTCAAAGAAGACATACAAATGGCCAAAAGACACATGAAAAAATGCTCCACATCACTTGACATCAGGGAAATCCAAATCAAAACCACAATGAGATACCAGCTTACACCAGTCAGAATGGCTAAAATTAACAAGACAGGGAACAACAAATGTTGGTGAGGATGTGGAGAAAGGGGAACCCTCTTACACGGTTGGTAGGAATGCAAACTGGTAGAGCCACTCCGGAAAACAGTATGGAAGTTCCTCAAGAAGTTAAAAATAGAGCTACCCTATGATCCAGCAATTGCACTACTAGGTATTTACCCCAAAGATATAGATGTAGTGAAAAGAAGGGGCACCTGCACCCCAATGTTCATAGCAGCAATGTCCACAATAGCCAAACTGTGGAAGGAGCCGAGATGCCCTTCAACAGATGAATGGATAAGAAAGATGTGGTTCATATATACAATGGACTATTACTCAGCCATCAGAATGGATGAATGCCTACCATTACACAGACATGCATGGAACTGAAGGGTAATATGCTAAGTGAAATAAGTCAATCAGAGAAAGACAGTTATATATGGTTTCACTCATATGTGGAATATAAAGAATAGCACAGGGGATCATAGGGAAAGGGAGGGAAAACTGAATGGGAAGAAATCAGACAGGGAGACAAACCATGAAAGACTCTTGACTCTGGGAAACAAACAGGGTTGCGGAAAGGGAGATGGGTGGGGGCATGGGGTAACTGGGTAATGGGCATTAAGGAGGGCACGTGATGTGATGAGCACTGGATATTGTATGCAGCTGATGAATCATTGAACACTACATCAAAAACTGGATATGTACTATATGTTGGCTAACTGAATTTAAATTTAAAAAAAATGGAAAGTACTATATTCTAGTGACAATTTCTATGAAGCATCTAGCTAAATAAAATTAATACCACACATTCTTAGAGTCCCACATCTTAGCCAGATTTATATACTAATGGTTTCAGCATGTGGTATACTTTATTGCTGTAAACTTTTAGTGCTATTTGACTTCATTCATGGTAGATAAAAAATTTTTTAAAGGAAAAAATAAAAATTAGGTATTATTCATATCAAATATTGAAGTACCATTCTTTTAACCTAATTATAGGGAAAAAATATTTGTGTGGGGAAGTGTTTAAAATTATATCCATAAGTGGAACTAGAGTCTCAAATGCCAGTCTGAGTAATAGTTCTCTTCATTGCTCTCCAAACACCAAATTTTTCAGTATAGATATAGTACATATGCTCTTTCAGTTCAGTGTGTCATGGAGCTCAAGTGTGGCACATTTATGAAAAAAATAGCATCAAGAACACTGAAGTCTTAGAGTAGAGAAGGTTAGAAATACAAATGTTAAAGTCCTAAGCTCCCAAAGTAATTCCTTAATTTTATAAGAAAAATAATTATATACAAGCATAGTTATGTATGGTAACTCAATATATCTGCCTCTTTATCAGTTATTTGCAAATTGCAAAGCACCATAAAACAGTGGTTAACTAGGATGCAGTAAGTAGCTATAACACAGGCACCAGAAGTCTCTGCTACTGGACTTTTCTTTGTTCCAGATTGTGCTGGGCTCTGGAGATATCTATTACCTTGTTGGTCTCAGGATTCCCTTACATTCTTTTAAATTATTGAGAACTCCAAAGAACTTTTGTTTATGTGGGTTGTATCTATTGATTGATTATTGAAATGGAAACTGTACCTCTTGATTAGGTGCATGCATTTGTGAAAGAAGGGCAGATTTATAATTTCTTCCATTCAAATTTATCAGCCTCCCCCAGGGCTTCCCTAATTGAGGCTTCTGTTCTTAATATGTAGGAAGAAACCAATAGTGACTGTATCTCAAAGGGAAGGACCCTATTGCATCCTGAAAGAGAACACTGGGCTTGTTTTCCCTCAAGCTACCACATCACATTTAGGATTTGAAAAGCAGTGCCTTTGGAGGTGTATGGCTTTAACTAAGATCTAAATACCCAAAGGATTTGAACTATCCCTTCCCCAATACCATGCACTGGGTGTCCTCTCCATTCCTATCTTGAATAAATCCAGGGATAAAAAGTTGATAATCAAAATAAATTAATTAATTAATTGTATTTAGTTCAAACTAAAGATGAACACAGAAAGTATAAATACCTTAGCCCTAGAAAACAGAGTCTGAGGCAAAGCTTACATGCAAACTTGGGGTTAGAGTTTGTAATCCCAGGGCGGGAAGAGAGAAAGGGAAGTGAAGCAGGGAAATAGGGAAAGAAGCACAAGGTGATACATTACAAAGCAAACTATAACTTCATAAAAACACACAAGGGGTTGCTTGGACACAAGGGACATCTCTGAAAAGTTCATATGAAGGGTGCCACTGGGTCTTGGAAACCTCTGGGTAGTGGATCAGGAGGAAGGATGTTGAATTTGTTAGCTCCCTTCCATCTTCTGTCTCTTTTTTTTTATTAAGTTTTTATTTAAATTCCACTTAGTTAACATACAATGTAATATTAATTTCACGTGTAGAATTTAGTGACTCAACACTTACATGTGGTGTTCATCACAAGTGCACTCCTTAATGCTCATCACCTATTCATCCATCCCCCCACTCACATCCCCTCTGGTAACGATCAGTTTGTTCTCTATAGTTAAGAGTCTGTTTCTTGGTTTTCTTTCTTCTTTTTTTTTTTTTGGTAAAAATTTTCCTATGGAACAATAGTTCACCCACATATGGATTATGTTATTTGGCAACTGCAGGAACTTGCTGGGTAACCCAGAATTTCCATGGACCTGCTAAAACCAAATTTGCAGTGGAGCTGCCATAGCTATGGCTATGATAACACCATAGAAGAGGATGTTCTGGGAGAGAATGAGACAAATGATGGTTTTTGCAGTTGAGGCTATTGTGGCAGGCGCCATTGAAAAAGGTTGGAGTGGAGCTGAGCAGATCTGGAAAGATGCATAAACTGAGCCTCGTACAAAAAAAAAAAAGATTTCATTAGATTAGTTATTAGAACTACACAGGGACAGGCAGACTAGGATGAACCAGTAAGCTAACCAATATAAACATCTTTGTATTCCCCTTCAAAAGCTACTCTACTTAGTGCATTAAAAGACAACCTTGCTTATAAATTGTCTGAAGCTTATTTGTTGCCAAACAAGAGAAAAGCTTGTAATCAGTTTCCTTTCGTTTCTTATTTTTTGAGTCCTGTGATAACTGGTACTATTTGGAACACTGTGGGGTTAAAAAATTTAAAATGGAGCAAATACTAGCAATCATAACTTATGGTCAAGAGAGAGTTCACTGCTAGTTGGTGGTCCCTAGGGTACCTTTACTTTGATGAATGATTCTTAATAGTGTTACATTGTGTAACTTAGAAACGAAGTGCAAAAATCCCCAAATGTCATAATACATCAGAATTTCAAGGCTTTTTCCATCTAGAGTCCAAAATATGGCACATAAAGCAGTGAGTTTTTTATGGATTTGTGATTCCAGGTAGCTGTGTGTTATCCTCACCTTAAATAGATAAAACTTTTTAAAAAAATTTATTCTTTAAAATTCAGTGACATGCAAGTTAGGAGTTTTTCAAGAATGTCAGTCATCCATTCCATTCCATTCACTTTAGTGCATATCACATCTCTAAAGATCTGGATTCTAAATATAGTTTAATCCTACCATCTACCATCCCACATTCTTGAATAGCAAAGAAGAGAAATATATGGTCAAATGCCCTTTCCCATGAGGATATTTTTATCAGAGCTTTTAGTGTGTGTCATTTATCTCATTCTATACAGCCACTGCCTCCACATTTCCTGTCCACCCTCTGCTTGATCCAATCATGGCCCTCTCTGGATGCTTCCAGAGGACATTTTATCAGATCAGTTGTTCACCATGCATAAAAGCACATCATCTGGCACATGTGAATGCCTAAATAGCACTCTTTAGCATTTTACTGGCTCAAAGCCTACTACTCATACACAGAGATGGTCAACAGGCTCTGAGTCTGCAGGAGGAAGAGAAACTGTCTGAGTATATAAACACTCAACAGCTCCAAGGCTAGAGGCTCACACTAGTGATGATTGGCTCTGGTGATTTTTGAGGTCCCAAGGAAAGACACCCTGCCCCCAGCTATGCCAACCCCACTTCTACAACATAATATTCCCTGACTAGGCAGCCTTGGTGACTGATAACCTAATGTCAGAGATGTCTTATTTGAGTTAAGGGGTTGTCCTTTACAAAGTGGAGGTCTTTTGCAGAGTAGAGGTTACTACGATTGCCTAGTGGATTTATTAAGAATGGAAACTTTCATTCTCTTGTCAAAGGGCAAGTAGATGAAAAACCTATGTGCTCCTGGGTGAGACAGGGAAGAAGAAAATTGAGAGCAAGGAAAGTCAGCCTGGGTGTAGTGGGAAGTAGGGTAAGACTGCTCAGAGTCATCACTGTTTGGTGTTGGGAGAAGAGACCCCTGACCAGTTTTACCTTTACAACCTTGCTCAGAATCATCCTGGGAAACATGATTTATAGGAATTAACATAGAGGATAATACAGAACTACTCTGACCTTATCACTTCTTTCCCCCATGAAATCCCTTTAATGCCTTTTCACCAACTGTAAAAGTCTCACCTCAAATGCACACTCATAGCCTATGTTGTGAGCAACTATCTTATTAATAAGATAAATAATTAAAATCTCCAGCCATTTACTCTTGCTTGGTTAATAAATCTAACAATAATTTTGAACAGGATCACACCCTCCCTTGTTTCAAAAACATTCTTGAATAGAAGAGAAAGGGCAAATAATACCTAGCCTGCCTTGAGTGGCACATAAGCCACAGCCTATCTCACCCATGTCTATGGGATCATGCCCAAGCTCCATAACATGCCCTAAAAGGCCTTTGGGGTCTGAGTTCAGTGATTTTGACATCACTTCTTGTCATACCTCCATTTGTATTATTTGCTCCTGCCATACCAAAGAGCCTGCTCTTTTCCCAAATGTGAATTTCCTCTG
Organism: Halichoerus grypus; assembly: GCF_964656455.1. Taxonomy (NCBI): domain Eukaryota; kingdom Metazoa; phylum Chordata; class Mammalia; order Carnivora; family Phocidae; genus Halichoerus; species Halichoerus grypus. Next base: position 61,587,036 of record NC_135714.1, read on the forward strand.
CCTAAAAAACTACCCTTTTTCCAGTTCCTTAATTTCCATTCTTTTTTTTTACTCTAATCAAGTGTTACTGTTTTTAGAAAACAAGACTTTCCTGATAAGCTCATCCCTATAACCACATCCTCACTTCTACAGTCTCCTTCTCTTGGGTTCTACTCATGTGTTTACCTCCCTTATTAGTTCCTTGAGTTCAGAAACTGTCTTATTTTTTTCTGTATCCCCAGTGCCTATCACACAGATATTCTTATTTGCTAATTAAGGAGGTATAAACAACTTATGTTGCCTAAACATTTGTTTCTATAAGTTGTTCAGCTTTCATTACCAAATAACTATTAGACAACAAAATTTAAATGGCAGAATGCAAATAATTGCATGGTTGGACTATTCCCACTTTTATTTTCTCCATTGTCTTTTCTTGGAATGACAATCTCAGTAATTGATTCCAGCCAAGTGAGTTGTTGGGATGTCCCTGCTGCTTTAAATCAGAGGTGCACTGAGCTTTCTCTGTGCTTTGTTTTTTTTTTTTTTTTTAGTTTTGACTCTTTAGCCTTTATTTTTTTTATTATTATGTTATGTTAATCACCATACATTACATCATTAGTTTCTGATGTAGTGTTCCATGATTCATTGTTTGCATATAACAACCAGTGCTCCATGCAGAATGTGCCCTCTTTAATACCCACCACCAGGCTAACACATCCCACCACCCTCCTCCCCTCTAGAACCCTCAGTTTGTTTCTCAGAGTCCATAGTCTTTCATGGTTCGTCTCCTCCTCCAATTTCTCCCTTTTCATTCTGTGCTTTGTAATTTAACATCAATCTCATTGGTAACAATCAATGGATTATGACTTGATAGGATTACAGTGAGCTATGTTTACTTTGTGTGTATACATTAGGCTACTCAACTTGCTTAGATTCTGTTCCATGTCTAACAAATTTTATATTATTTTCTCTTAGTGTCAAGTGAAGAATTATTTCTGCCTGAATAGAAAGGGAAATATTTTAGTTAAAAATAACTTTACCCAGGAGAAAGGATTCTGAGAATATAGTAGAGTAGGAAGCATCAGGAATCTGTCTCCCTACCTAGACAACAATTGCACTGGCAGAATCTGTCTGATGTAACTCTTTTTGGAACTCTGGAGTCTGTTGAAGGCTTGCAACTTCCAGGGGAAGTCTTGGAAGGTAAACTGTGATTAATTTTGTTAAATTTCAGCTCTTAGCACAGTAGCAGCTGCCCATCCCCCACCCCTAGCCCCATGGCAGGCAACTGTGTGTTCCTGGAGCAGCTTGCACACAGCTTGCAGGAGCCAGGGTAAGCAAAGGGGATCTTGTCTTCCAAATATTGGGGATCTATGCTCTGACTTCTGATTGTTGCTTCTGATCACAGAGGTACAGATAAAGTTCTACCTTCTAAGTAATCACTTTAAATGTAAATGGATTAAACTCTCCAATCAGAAGATGGGAACTGGCAGAATGGATAAAAAACACATGATTCAACTATATGCTGTCAACTAGAGGCTCACTTGAAATCTAAAGACACAAACAGCTTCAAAGTGAAAGGATACCGGATGCCTGGGTGGGTTAGTCAGGAAAGCAGCCAGCTCTTGATTTCAGCTCAAGTCATGATCTCAGGGTCCTGGGATCAGCCCTGCCTCAAGCTCTGTGTTCAGCAGAGAGTCTGCTTGAGGATTCGTTCTCTCTCTCCCTCTCACTTTGCCTCTACCCCCCCCACTCATGTGCTTGCTCTCTCTTTAAAATAAATAAATCTTTTTTTAAGAAAGTCAAAGGATGGAAAAAGATATTCCATGCAAATAGTCACCAAAACAGATCAGGAGTGGCTATACTAATATCAGACAAAATAGACTTTAAATGACAAAAGAAGAACATTACATAAAAGCTTCAATACAGCAAGAAGATATGACAATTATAAACATTATGCACCTAGTGATGGACCATCAAAATATATGAAGCAAAACCCAACAGAATTGGAGAAATAGACAGTTCTACAAAAACAGTTGGAGACTTCAATATCTCTTTCACAAGATGGGTAGAACAACCAAACAGAAGATATAGAAATAGAGGACTTAATACAATAAACCAACTAGATCTAAAATAGCATACACATTCTTAAATGTACATGGGACACTTTCCAGGATAGACCATATGTTAGGCCAAAAATTAAATATCAATAGATTTTAGGAGATAGATATTATACAAAACATCTTCTTTGAGAACAACAGGATACAGTTAGAAATCAATAACAAAGAAAACTGGAAAATTCACAAAATTGGACAAATTAAACAACATAATTTTTTAAATTTAAATTTTAGGTAGTTGACATACAGTGTAATATTGGTTTCTGGAGTAGAATTCAGTGATTCATCACTTATACACAATACCTATTGCTCATCATAACAAGTGCCTTCCTCAATACCCATCACCCATCTAGCCCATCCCCTATCCACCTTACTCCATCCACTCTCACTTTGATCTCTATTGTTAAGAGTCTCTTACGGCTTGTTTCCCCATTCACCTTTCTCTCTTTTCCCCCTTCCCATATGTTCGTCAGTTTTCTTTCCTAAATTCCACATATGAGTGAGATCATATGGTATTTGTCTTTCTCTGACTTATTTCACTCAGCATAATACCCTCCAGTTCCATCCACATCAATGTTAATGGTAAGTATTTATCCTTTCTGATGGCTGAGTAATACTACATTGTATATATATGTCGCATCTTCTTTATCCATTCATCAGTTGATGAACATTTGGACTCTCTCCATAGTTTGGTTATTGTTGATAATTTTGCTATAAACATCGGGGTGTGTGTACCTCTTTAAATCTGTATTTTTGTATCCTTTGGGTAAATACCTAGTAGTGCAATTTCTGGATCATAGGGTAGTTCCATTTTTAACATTTTGAGGACCCTCATACTGTTCTCCAGGGTGACTGCCCCAGTTTGCATTCCCACCAGAAGTGCAAGAGAAGTCCCCTTTCTTCTCATCCTCACCAACACCTGTTGATGTTAGCCTCCATCCAGCTCTTCATACCTCAATTTTATATTATTTTCTTTTAGTGTCAAGTGAAGAATTATTTCTGCCTGAATAGAAAGAGAAATATTTTAGTTAAAAATAACTTTACCCAGGAGAAAGGATTCTGAGAATATAGTAGAGTAGGTATTCTATGCTTGCTTAGTAATTTTAGCCATCCTGATAGGTGTGAGATGGTATCTCATCATGGTTTTGATTTATATTTCCCTGATGATGAGTGATGTTGAGCATCTTTTCTTGTGTCTGTTAGCCATCTGGATGTCTTTTTTGGAAAAGTGTCTATTCATGTCTTCTGCCCATTACTTAACTGGTTTATTTTTTGGGTATTGAGTTTGATAAGTTCTTTGCTGATTTTGGATACTAACCCTTTATCAGATATGTTGTTTTCGAATTTCTTCTACCATTTTGTAGGCTGCCTTTTAGTTTTGTTGACTGTTTCCTTTGCTGTGAAGAAGCTTTTTATCTTGATGAAGTCCCAATAGTTCATTTTTGCTTTTGTTTCCCTTGCCTTTAGAGACATGTCCTGCAAGAAGCTGCTGTGGCTGAGGTTGAAGAGGTTGCTGCCTGTGTTCTCCTCTAGGATTTTGATGGTTTCCTGACTCACATTAAGGTCTTTCATCCATTTTGAATTTATTTTTGTGTATCCTGTAAGAAAGTGGTCCAGTTTCATTCTTCTGCATGTTGCTGTCCAACACCATTTGTTGAAGAGACTTTTTTTCCATTAGACATTCTTTCTTGCTCTGTCAAAGATTAGTTGACCATAGAGTTGTGAATCCATTACTTTGAGCAACTGGGTTTGCTAGTTTACCTGGAGATGCATTACTTTTATTTTAAACTCTGCCACATTTGCCACTTAACTATTACTAGTAAATGAACATTGCTTCCTTGAGTTTCTCAGATCTAGCTCTTGTAGACAGTCAGCCAGAAGGATACATTGAATAAAACAGAGGTTTTTGGGGTTGAGGTATGAAGAGCTGGATGGAGGCTAAAGTGGAAGGGTCAGACCAAGGTGATTGAATAGAAAGGGGAGTCAAACTCTGTTCTGCATTCCCACCTCCATGACCAAGGCTGTTATCTTGCAATATCAATGAATCAATCAAATGGTTCCTTTAGTTTTTGTCTCGTGTTCTTTTTGTCAACCTGTATATCTGGTTACTATTACAACCTCAACATTAATAACATAAACTTAAATTTGGTGAGGAACATCATTAGTTACTGAAATATCACCATCCTGTGGTATATGGCAAATTTTAACTAGAAAGTTTGTCCTCTCTTGACATTGAAACAGCCTGTTTATTCTAGATTTTCGACATAGAATAATTGTTTCCAGGCATATTTGCTATTTGTCAGGCTGCTTGGTTTTAGAGGCATATGCTGTGCCCCACAGAAAACAAGAATTGTACTGTAAAAGAGACCTCATCATTGGGAAATGTACATGCATAATAACTTGATAGAGTACCAGACTTTGGCATTGTGTTATCTCCTTGGTTCAGTGAGTCCTTTCCAAAATGATCTTAATTTGTGTGACCACATTTCTCTGGGAGATAGGAGAGAAGATATTATGGTCATTCCTTGGTTATAAGCAAGCCCAATTTGTGCAATCATCCAAACATAGCAGTTACCTTTAACATCTTTTAAGAACTTTGACAGATACTGGACTCCAACTTGAGGTCCCTAGAATCCTAGGGAATTGGTGAAGGTGTTGTGATAGACACACACCTGATCAATGAAAAATTTGTTGTCTCAGGGGCTGAAGTGTTGCTGGCAGACAGTAATGTGACCAACCATTGTGGTTTGCCTGGGATTTTTCAATGCTAAAATAAGGACAGTCCTAGGAACTCAGGGATAGTTGGTCACCTTATGAGGCAGTTGTTAGCTACTGGGAAGTTTAGTGATTATCTCAGCTGCAGAGAGTCATCTAACATAATGTTACATCCTTTCCCAGCATGGCTCACATCCAATGACTGATCTGTGAGGGATACAGGCCTAATCATCTGGGCCCAACTCAACATTTTAGCTCCAGAGCTTCCCTGTGCGCCCAGCTGAAGCTGTTGCTGAGCCTATATCACAGCCAGACCTCACCCTCCTCTCAGTCTTGTCTCCAACCTACCACTCCCTTCCATATTTCTGGATCAACAAGGGTGTTTTTAACATCCTAGATGCTAAACTCCATCTTGGAGTCTGCATCCCAGGACTCCAACTGCACAGTGGTCAATGATATAGGCTTTGAGCAAAAGAATATATGAATTTATTAGCATTTGCAATTTTTTCCTAAGTAATCTAAAATATTTCTTTGCTTTTATCTGGAATGATGGGAATGCTTTGATAACAGTGATTCTCCTGAGTTGACCAGAAGCCATGTTTAGTAATTATATATTTTCTCATTTATTTTCCATTTAAATGTTTAAATGTGGTTTTATATACATATTTCCTTTTTTTCATTTGAAATTTTCAAAGTTTATTTCATCAACTCACCTAAATGTGCATTAATTTTAGTCACCTTCAATTATTTTAAAATTTGAATGGGTGAAAATAATGACACCTGCTTAATATGTGTTAAGAAAGGCATTTCTACATATTAATGATAAGGGCACATTATTATTGAAGCCACATCCCCCCTTGTTTCCTGTAGTACCTGCTTTTCCAAAGATGCCTCAAATTATTATTCAACCATTCAGGTGACTGTTCTGACAATGTAATGATTTACACCTACTCATTGTTCTGTCATCACTATCAAAATGGAAACCAGTTCTCTTGAGATAGATAAGTATGTGAGCAGGATTATGATTAAGTTTCAGCCACATAAAGCTGCATTGGCATAGTTACTTTTTAATAGATTCTCTTTTTTAAAAAATTTTTTTATGTTATGTTAGTCACCATACAATACATCATTAGTTTTTGATGTAGTGATCCATGATCCATTGTTTTTGTATAACACCCAGTGCTCAAATCTGTACTCCAAATGTAGGATGAATATACAAGATAAGGAGTCCTTGAATTGCAGGGCATTTTTGGCTGGCACTTGGTCAGACAAGGTGACATGATGTAATTAACTCAAACTAATTTCACTTTGTGATTTTTGTGGCAAGTGGGCAAGGCTGGAGTAGTTTGTAGAAATCATCTTCTTCTTTTTTTTTATTTTATTATGTTGTGTTAATCACCATACATTACATCATTAGTTTTTGATGTAGTGTTCCATGATTCATTGTTTGCATATAACACCCAGTACTCCATTCAATATGTGCCCTCTTTAATACCCATCACCAGGCTAACCTATTCCCCACCCCCCGCCCCTCTAGAACCCTCAGTTTGTTTCTCAGAGTCCATAGTCTCTCATGGTTCGTCTCCCCCTCCGATTCCCCCCCTTCATTTTTCCCTTCCTACTATCTTCTTTTTTTTCTTTTTTTTAACATATAATGCAAAGCCTTTTTGCTTTAAGAATGGTGTTTTCCTTTGACTTTTCTGGCTGCTATAATTATGTCAGGTGATAGGTTTGTAATATAGATAACAGTAAATTCTACCTCATGGTCTTTCAGCTGCTGCCACTTCTATTTATCCCCCTCTCTTGGTAGTAATTCCTAGCTCAAATTCCTGAGAGAGAACTTGACTATAACATGGCCTGGCATGTAAAGATGAGCTGTATCAATATCCAGGTTTTGAATTAGTGGCCCTTCCATTGGGCATCCATCTTTTCTAGTCAGCTGATCATGTGATACCAAGCATGATCACCTATAGCTGCCTATTTACTGTGGGCTGTAAGCAGTGCAGGTACTGACATGTCCAGTAGCAGTGGGCCAACCTGGTACATGATTTGAATTTTTATTCCAATCCTAAGTTAAGTTTCAACTTGGAACATGGCCTGAATTTTAAAAGCATACTTCCATTTGGCTACATACCATGGCCAACTTAAATATTTGGAAAATACCTTCAAATGACAAATGTAGCATATTTTGTAATCTACTAAGCATTATTCCAGTGAAAGATGACATTGGTAACATGACCTCTCTCCCCAGTTCAGTGCTAAAATAACTTAGAAAGGGGAAGGAGACAAGAACTTCTTTAGTGTTTAGAGTCATAGAAACTTAGAAAATGTTATTGAACTCATGATACCCACAACACAAAGGGAAGAAGACAAATAGGCTTTTGCTTCCCCTACCACAAAACAATCCACAGTACATTAATGAAAGAAGTCAGAATAGTCCCTAATGCTCTATGATTAGGGCCAAAATTGATGGTAAAATCTTACCTAAAATTCATGTATCAGTTCCTTGAATTCTGTTTAAAAACTGTAAGATACTCAAGGCAGAAAGAAGTAGGAAAGAGCAAAAAATAACCTAAAGCAACTGGTTAAAAATAATACGCAAATGTGTAACAATACAAAGTTCTTTTACCTTGAGGTATTAATATCAGTTCCTAGGCAGAGAGTGAGAGAAAGGGAAGAAATAAAATTTCTGCCTTGAATCTTTTCCAGTTTTGCATATTTATTAGGTATCTTTAGGAATACTTTATAAGAGGTCTCTACAGCATTGGGCATCTGCAATATTAAATCATTAATACTGCTTAGCAAATACTACTTCTCATTATAATTTTTATTTAGTCTTTTGAGTTTTGGATATTTTTCATTTCACATAGCAAATGTAGCCTAACAAAGCTGACTATACAAAAAAATCCATTTTCTTTGCTATAACAAATGATCCTACAATGGGCAACCTTCCTCCCATGAGGGAGGAAAAGAACCTCCAAAGTTTGAGCAAAACTTTTTGGTGATAAACCAATTAATGTAGAGGTTAGATACATGGCAAGAGGGACATTATGGTCCTGGTAGTACATTTCTTCTTGTATTTTTCCTAAAACAAGCATCTTTAGCTACCTCTTCTGTTTTTCTCTCCAGAGGCATTTTTTCCGTGCTTGTGGATTAATTGGTCCACAAATGCAGCTTTAGTAACAATGTAGATAGGTTCTAACAATTGGACCTTGATTATCTTCTCTGGTGTTACTCTTTATGTCTTTGAGTTGAAACTCATTTCTTACCTCATCTACTGCAAAGCCTCCTGATTAACCTCACTGCTGTGGTCAGACATTCTAGCATGGGAAAAATGTCCTTCATGGTATGGATCCTACCCACTTCATCATTCTCAGCTCTCACTCCTCACTTTTGCTTCAGCTGCATTAAACCTCTTGTAGTTCAAATGTTTCATTCAGGTTCCCCAGGGGCTGTGGGATATCCTGCCCTTACCTGGTGTTTCTCAATGTTGTCCATGAGCCCCTGTGAATCAGCCATGGTCCCAGCAGAAACAGATGGTAATTTGAAGAGAACTGAGTAAAATTACTATTTCCTAGTGTGTGGGCAGGTGTAAAGAAGCCACATTTATAAGGTAGTATTCTGGTGGGGCATTGGTACTGTCCCTAGGCTGTAGGGATAGGGGGAGGGAACTCTTATCAGAACCTAAAGACAGAAAGGGCTATGGAGACAGCTAACTGAATGAGCTCTGACTCTTGGAGGAGGGAAGCAAAACCACAGGATGGCAATTCCGTAAAGGGAGTTGAAAACAAAATTCCTTCTCTTCAGTCTCCTCCCCTCCTTCCTTTCAGTCTCCATGAGTGCTCACCTTGGCTGAACCCCACCAGAAGCCACAGGGCAAGGGAGCCCCTTGATACAGTTTATGTTGGTCAACCTTGTATGGCACAGGGTGGGGAAGGACAGGGCAGGGTATGGCATGGCATGGGAGAGTAAGTGGAAGATATTTGTGTGCCTTGTATCAGAAGCACCTGTGGGACTCCAAGCAGATTGTTGGGACTTGCTGCCCAGGCTAAATCAGAAGCTCTGTTATTAGAGCCCAGGAATCAGCAGACAGCAGAGATAATGAGACATCCACTGAGCTTTGTTCCATTTTCACAGTATAGAGTAGTGGTTGGAAGTAGCTGTGCATTTGGGGACTATTTTGTATCCTGATGAAGCCATATGACAAGTTTTTGCTATTGGGATATCGGTGGAAGTATGTGAATTTCACTATTCTTTTTTTCCTGTCAACCCTAACCCAGAGAACTCAGAAGCCTGATGGCATAGAACCACAAAATTTAGAGTTAGGGTCCCTGAAGCATCATGAGGAAGAAAACGTCCACCTGAGTAGAGAATGATAGGAATTAAACTTTGAAAAAAGTTATAAAACATTTTAGAAGACTTCTGGAGAAGATGGCAGAGTAGGCAAATTCTAAGCTTAGCTCATTCCATGGATATACCTAGGTAACAGCCACATCAGTGTAAATAACCCAGAAAACAACCTGAATATTGGCAGAACAGACTCTCCACCACTAATCATAAAGAAAAGGCCACATTAAATGTGGTAGGATGGACAGAGATGCAGTGGAGAACCAAACTGATCAATGAGACTGTCCACAGGTGGGAGGGACACCACAGACATGGAGAAGAAAGAGGCGCAGATTGCATACTAGGCACCTCAGGCACAGGAGACCTGCGCTGAGAGACAAATCCCCATAACATTTGGCTTTGAAAACCAGAGGAGCTTAACATCATGAGTTTTTACAATCAGTGGAGCTTAACACCTAGAACTTTAAAAATCAGTAAATTGGCGCTGGGAGAGCTGAGAGGCAATAAGAAACTGCATTCCCCCCCCCCCCCCTTCTAGAGACTGCATAACAAACATCCCTGTGGAGATAGAGCACAGAAGCAGCAGTTTGAAAAGTGCCTGGAGTAAACAGGAAAGAGATTTATTTCCTAATCTCAGAATGTGTACAGGAGTGGCAGGGATCTTTAGGAGACTTCTCCAGGAACAAAAGAGCTGCCAGGCACCATTTCCCTCTCCCACCCTTCAGCCTAGATATATGGATACCTATGGGAACCAGCACAAACACTCTCCACTGCTTGATAACAGTACACCCATGCCCATGCTCTCCTGTGGACCCACCCAATCCAACCCACCCTCATGAGGAGACCATCCAAAGCTGTGCCACAAGCATGGCATGTGCAAGAAGTCCCAACAGTGGCCAGCACTACTCCAAAGTGACTCCTTCCCTGGAGAGAGGGAAAGATAACCACACAAACCACTTCCACTGAGGCCCCAGCACTGGGAGCAGGCATCTAGTCTGACTACAGGCTCTGCCCACCAACAAAAGCCTGTCAGGGACAACACAGGGAGAACAACCTGCACTTTGGTGTGACCATAGCTCTGGCAAACACCTTGTCTGACCCAACTCAAGCCCAAGGTGGCTCCAGATGGGCCCATTAACAATAACAGAAGGACAAATTCCTGCCAACAATAGGCAAAGAGAACCACTGCAGACAACTGGACTGAAGGCAAATGTGGCTCAGCCATAATAAGGCACACTCAACACACATAGGAGATACCCCTGAAGCACCAGGTTCTCATGAACAGGGGAAGTGCCCTGCAAGGCACTGTAGGACCTCTTCTTCATAGGACCACTACTTTCTAGAGCAGGAGATGCAGCTGACTTTCCTAAGACATAGAAACAGACACAGAATTAGACAAAATGAGGAGACAGAGGAATATATCCCAAATGAAAGAACAAGACAAAAATCACTGCAAGATGATAAAGAAATGGAGATAAGTAATATGTCTGATAGAGAATTTAAAGTAATGGGCATAAAGATACCCACTGGACTTGAGAAAAGAGTGGAGGATCTCAGTGAGGCCTTCAACAAATAGAAAATATAAAAAAGAGTGAATCAGAGATGAAGAACTCAATTACTGAAATGAAAAATACACTAGAGGGAATAAATAGACAGGAGAAAGCACAAGAATAGATCAGTGACCTGGAGGACAGAGTAATGGAAAACAATAAAGGTGAACAGGATAAATAAAAATAAAAAATGAGAATAGATTAAAGGATCTCAGTGACACTATCAAGCATAGTAACATTACATTATAGGAATCCCAGAAGAAGAGAGAGAAGAGAGGGCAGAAAATGTATTTGAAGAAATAATAGCTGAAAACTTCCCTAATCTGGGGAAGGAACAGATACCTAGATCCAAGAGGCACAGAGTCCCCCACAAAATCAACTCAAGGAGATCCACACCAAGACACATGATAATTAAAATGACAAAAAGTGGTGATAGAGAATTTTATAAAAAGCAAGAGGAAAGAGTTACATACAAGAGAAACCCCACAAGACTATCAGCTGATTTTTCAGCAGTAACTTGACAAGCCAGAAGGGACTGGCATGATATATTCAAAGTACTGCAAAGAAAAAGGCTGCAACCAAGAATACTCTATCCAGCAAGGCTATCATTCAGAATAGAAGGAGAGATAAAGAGTTTCCCCAGACAAAAAAAAAAGTTAAAGGAATTCATTACCACTAAACCAGCTTTACAAGAAATGTTAAAGTGAATTCTTTGAGTAGAAAGGAATGACCATAAGTAGGAGTAAGAAAAGTAGGAAGCACAAAAGCACTAAAATTAAGTATATCTATAAAAATCAGTCAAGGGATTCACCAAATAAAAGGACGTAAAGTATGACACTATATACCTAAAATGGGCAGGAGAGAGAGAGAAGTAAAAATTTAGCACTTTTAGAATGGGTGCAATTTTAAGCCACCAGAACTTAATATAGACTGCTATATACATAAGATGTTATATATAAAAAAACTTAATGGTAACCATAAATCAGAAACCAGTAATAGATATGAAAAAAAGAGAGAAAGGAATCCAAGTATATCATTAAGAAAGCCAGCAAACTGTGAGAAATGAGAGCAAGAGAAGAAAGAAACAGAGAAGAATTACAAAAACAACTATTAAATAAGTAACAAAATGACAATAACTACATGCATATCAGTATTACTTCGAATATAAATGGACTGACTGTATGCTCCAATCAAAAAAACATATAGTGACAAAATGGATAAAAAAGCAAGAACCGTCTATATGCTGACTACAAGTAATTCATTTCAGACTGAAAGACACATGCAAATTGAAAGTGAAGGGATGGGAAAATATCATGCAAATGGAAGTGAAAAGAAAGCTCAAGTAGCAATAAATCTATCACACAAAATAGACTTTAAAATAAAGACTGAAGGGGCACCTGGGTGGCTCAGTTGGTTAGGCGACTGCCTTCAGCTCAGGTCATGATCCTGGAGTCCCGGGATCGAGTCCCACATCGGGCTCCCTGCTCAGCAGGGAGTCTGCTTCTCCCTCTGACCCTCCTCCCTCTCATGCTCTCTGTCTCTCATTCTCTCTCTCGCAAATAAATAAAAAAAAAATTTAAAAAAAAAAAAAATAAATAAAATAAAATAAAATAAAGACTGAAACAAGAGACAAAGGAAGGGCACTATACAATCATAAAGGAAACAGTCTAACAAGAAGATATAACAAGTGTAAACATTTATGCGCCTACCATGGGAGCACCCAAGTACGTAAAGCACCTATTAACAAACATAAAGGAACTAATCCCCAGATTAGGGAGAATTTCAGCTATTATTTCTTCAACCAAAAAGATTGAAGTTATACCATGCATCTTTTCTGACCACAATACCATGAAACTACAAATCAACTTCAAGAAAAAAATCTGGAAATTTTACAAATACATAGGGATTAAATAACATGCTACTAAACAATGAATAGGTCAACCAAGAAATAAAAGAGGAAATCAAAGAATACAGGGAGCCAAATGCAAATGAAAACACAATGGTCCAGAATCTTTGGGAGGCAGAAAAAGCTGGTCTAGGAGTGAAGTTTATAGCAATACAGGCTTACCTCAAGAAGCAAGAAAACTCTCAAATAAAAAACCTAACCTTACAAGTGAAGGAGCTAGAATAAGAATAAACAAAACCCAAAACCAGTAGAAGGAAGGAAATAATAAATATAAGAGCAGAAATAAATGAAATAGAAGCTAAAAAAAAAAAATAGATCAATGAAACCAGGAAGTGGTACTTTGGAAGATCAATAAAACTGATAAAATTTTAGCCAGACTCATCAAAAAAAAAAAAAAAAAGGACTCAAAAAAAACCCAACACAAAATCAGAAATGCAAGAGGAGATATGACAACCAAAATCACAAAAATAAAAATGATTATAAAAGATTATGAAAAAGTATATACCAATAAATTGGACAACCTAGAAGAAATGGACAAATTCATAGAAACATACTCTACAAAAACTGAGTTGGAAATTTTGAACAGAGTGGTTACCAGCAAAAAAAAAAAAAAAAAAATTGAATTAGTAATCAAAATACTCACAACAAACAAAAGTCCAGGACCAGATGGCTTCACAGGAAAATTCTACCAAACATTTAAAGAAGAGTTAATACCTATTCTTCTCGAACTATTCCAAAAAATAGAAAAGGAAGGAAATCTTCCAAATTCATTCTATGAGGCCAGCATTATCTTGATCCTAAAACCAGAAAAAGATACCACAAAAAAAAAAGAGAACTACAGGCCAGTATCTCTGATGAACACAGATGCAAAACTCCTCAACAAAATACTAGCAAACCAATCAAAAAAATATATTTTAAAAAAATCATTCACCACATCAAGTGAGATTTATTCCTAGGATGCAAGGGTGATTCCATATTCACAAATCAATCAACATGATACATCACATTAACAAGAGAAAGGATAAAAAACACATAATCATTTCAATAGATGCAGAAAAAACATTTGACAAAGTATAAAATCCATTCATGATAAAAACCCTCAACAAAGTAGGTTTAGAGGGAACATACTTCAGCATAATAAAGGCCATATATGACAAACCCACAGCTAATGTCCCATACTCAATGGAGAAAAACAGAGCTTTTCCTCTAAGGTCAGGAACAAGACAAGGATTCCACTCTCACCACTTTTATTCAAGATAGTACTGGAAGTTCTAGCCACGGCAGCCAGAAAACAAAAAGAAATAAAAGGCATCCAAATTGGTAAGGAAGAAGTAAAGCTTTCACTATTTGCAGATAACATGATACTATATATTGAAAACCCTAAAGATGCCACCAAAAAATTTACTAGAAGTGATAAATAAATTCAGTTCAAAGGAAACCATCAACAAAACTAAAAGACAACCTACTTAATGGGAGAAGATATTTGCAAATGATATATCCAACAGGGATAGGGTTAATACCCTAAATATATAAAGAACTTATACAACTCAACACACACAAAAAAACCCCCAAAAATGCAATTTTAAAATTGGCAGAAGACATGAACAGACATTTCTCCAAAGAAGACATACAGATGGCAAACAAACATATGAAAAGATGTTCAGCATCACTCATCATCAGGGAGATGTAAATCAAAACCACAGTGAAATATCACCTCACACCTGTTAGGATGGCTAAAATCAAAAACATAAGAAACAAGTGTTGGTGAGGATGTGAAGAAAAAGGAACCCTCATGCACTGTTGGTGGGAATGCAAACTGGTGAAGACACTGTGAAAAACAGTATGGAGTTTCCTCAGAAGATTAAAAATAGAATTACCACATGTTCCAGTAATCCCACTACTGGGTATTTACCCAAAGAATATGAAAACACTAATTCAAAAAGATCTATGCACCCCTATGTTTATTGTAGCATTTATAATAGCCAAAATATAGAAGAAACCAAAGAATCCATCGATAGATGAATGGATAAAGAAGTGAGATATATATATATACACACATACATACAATGGAATAGTACTCAGCCATAAAAAAGAATGAAATCTTGCCATCTGTAACAACATGGATGGATCTACAGGGTATAATGCCAAGTAAAATAAGTCAGTCTGAGAAAGACAAATACCATATGATTTCACTCATATGTGGAATTTAAGAAACAAAGCAAACAAGGAATAAAAGAGACAAACAGAAAAACAGACTCAAATATAGGGAGCTGGGGGTTACCAGAGGGAAAGTGGGGAGGAGGGGATGGGTGAAATAGTTAGTGGGTTTAAGAATACACTTATTGTGATGAACACTGAGTAATATATAAAATTGTTGAATCATGATATTGTACATCTGAAATTAATATAAGACTGTATGTTATACTGGAATTTAAAAAATAAATTAAAAAAAACACATTGTAAACATTAAATTAGAAAGAATAATGAATCACATTTACCCACCACTCAGATTCAACAATCAAGATTTTCTATATTAGCTTAACCATCCCTTTTGTCTTTTTCTTTGCTAAAGTATTTCAAAGAAAATATGAGGGTTTGTGTCATGTCACCCCTGCATACTTCAGTGTGTAGTTCTTTAAAAAAAAAAAATGTTCTTACTTAACCACACTACCAGATTATACCTAGTTAATAATTATTTGGCATTACCTACAGTGTCCACATATTACATTTGATTGTTGTGTCTCTTGCATGTACAGTTATCTCCCCTACCACCTTTTCCTCATCATTGTCTTGTTGCAGAAAATAGGTCAGCCCACCAAATGTTCCCCATTCCATATCACCTATTTGCTTCCTTGTATTGGTATCACTTAACTTGTTCCTTATTCCTATACTTCCTATAAATAAAAACTTCCACTAGTGACCCTAGATTCAGGGTCAACTTTTCCTAGCAGGAATACTTTATAGTATTTAATGGCCATGTTTTGTTTCATAAAAATGCAGATTATTAGAGTAATACCAGCTATTGTAGCAAATATCCCCCAAGTGAGCCAAATGGACCCTGCAGTTGAAAAACTAGAATGTCCTCTTTCCTCTCTGCTGGAATCTTATCTCTTGGAACTTACTAACACCCCCTCTTTCTATGGACTAGTATTATTTGCTACAAGGCTTTTGTATGTTTCTATCATAGCATTCACTTATGTTAATGATATATTTGCTAATATTACAAAATGAGACTGTGTCTTACTTTTTGCTGAGAGCTAAAAAAGCAACCAACACTGAGATCCAAAATGAGGTGCTGTCTGCCTATGCAGAATTTGCAAAGGAGTTGGTTATAGACAAGTTTTACCCCCTGGCAACATCCAGGCCATATAAGTGAGAATTAAGAATTGAGTAAAAAAAGAAAATTGGAACCTAAAAAAACAGATTTCTTTGGAGATGGTTATTAGTTTGCTGCCCTACCTCATGAAAATGGCATGAAAGCTTTCTTCCCTTTTCTCAAGCTTAGTGATCAGGCTTTGATGAACTCAGCATTTGATCTATATCCCTTGTAGTTTGGGGGACAGCATGAAACACTCCTGAAGAATCTAAGGGCAAGAAGCTGTGGTTAATTAGCCAGAGGCAAGAGAGCAAAGAGAGCTCAATCAAGCATTGGGAGACAGCTGCACTTCCCTTCACAGCTCAGTGTTCCTTGTGGTCCATGATCAAGGAAGCCAGCTTAGAGCTACTGCAAATTCTGCCCAAAAGGACTGCCCTGGAAGGGTGGTTACTCCAACTGAGAGATGGAACATCCAATTTCTGGGGTTTGATTGAGGAGATACAAGCAGCTACCCAGAAGAAAATGCATCACCTATGTCAGAGGAGGTTCCTTTGCAATTCCCAGGGGGTGGTCTCCAAACAACCCACAGAAGACACTGTCAACCAAACATCTGCCCAGGCCTGAGGAAACCTAAGGGAGATTACCTGAGTGCCAGCTGAGTCCATTCCTGCCTCTAAGCACATCCCAGTCCCCATCTTCACCTTAGGCTCTAGCCTTACAGGAGCCTGAGGCAGTTGAGTGAGTGGGAGAGTAGAGGCAGCAACCTGGAAAGGGAGATGGAGAAGTTGCCCATGACTCTGGAGCAAGCTCATGCTAGAGGAAGGGGAATCTTTAACTTTAAAGGAAATTTGAGTTTTGACAGGGTATAAATACTGAAAGTAGCCTTCATTTCTCTAGAAGTGACCAGAGGCCTTTATTACTTTGGATTTACCAGAGAAGTTATGAGAGATGTCCCAGATTTCTTCCAAGGGTCAAGGAAGAATTTGTTCTACAGAGCAAGACAGAACAGGTAGTGGGGAGAGAATAATATTCTCTGATCACAGCCTTGAGACCCCTTTTTCAACTCAGTGTCTCATGTGACTGATTCTTCCCTCAGACTGAGCTCTCTTTAAGGACAAGGACTGTCCTATCCAATTTTGTTTCTTAAAAAGTTTTTAGTGCACAGGCATTTGGTTAAGGTCTGAGAGTTAAAATATATAGAGTAGAAATATATTATACTTTAGTACATATTTAATCCTTTACATCTGGACCTTAAATAAATCGGTTCCCTACTTTATCAATTCCAAAGCACCATAAAACAAGTACCTGTATCTCTGCATGCTGAAGAGAGGAAATAATTTATCAAAAGAGTAATTACTAAACAATATTCACTGGTGATATTGAGTTACTTTACATGTATAGTACCACTTTCTCTAACTGTTAATCAATCCCTTTATATTTTCCAGATGTAGTGCTGATAGGATTTTAACTTCTAGCCCAACATTGTAAGATAAGCAATTAATTTTGGAACATCCCCTAAATGTATTTCCCTCTGAGATATTAGACAAGGCCTATTAAGGGAATCCAAAGTGCTCTTCATAGCATGAGAAATTTTAGGCTTGGTACATCTCCGAGGATTCTTTATCTCTAACTTCAGACTGAGGTAGAATGCTATAAATATTTTGTATGCACATATGTGCAAATGCACTACCCTAAGCATTTTGGGGTCCCAGTTGTCTCCTTTGTGAGGATTGGCCCAGTCTATTAAGGTCCTCAGGTCCAAAGGATTTCATCTAATCATCTCTGGCTACTCTTGGTTTATTACACTTATTCAAGGGAGTGAAAGATGTATGAACAAATTGATCCTGTTAATGATGTGACAGGTTGTGTCAGCCCACAAACTCTACTACCCGGTTAATATCCAGAGCTGTTGTCTATCATTTCTCTTGGCATGGGACAACCCTGGCTTGGAATTTGTTTCCAAATAACTACTAAGGAATGTATGTGGTTTATTTGTTCTGTGAGACTCAAATTAAGGGCTTGGAAGCCACATGTATAGTCCCTGGAGCACTGTGCAATGGAGTACATTGAAGATCCACTTCCAGGTAAGAGATGCTGGCCTTCTTGCCTGGGTGATCACAATTTGTTCAGGGGACCAACCATTCAGTACACTTTTCTTTGACCAAGACTAAAAGTTCAATCAACTTCATCTGTGAATTTTATTTTTAGTCTTAGATTCTTCAGTGTAAAGAAGGGGAATAGTTAGACAACTTGTTCTTTCTTCATTTATTATTTTGTCATTAGTTTTATCTCAAACAAGCTCCAACTATCAACTCAGGGCAGGGTAGCATTAAAGTAATTTTAGTGACAAAATTTGTAGATCATTTTATCAAAATTAGAAAATGCAGAGAATCAAACAGTAATTTCCTATAATTCTACCATTACATACTGCTGCTGTTACTACATGTATTAATTTGCTAGGGCTCAAATAACAGAAATTTATTTTCTCACAGTTCTGGAAGCAAGAAGTCCAAGATCAAACTGTTGGCAGGGCTGGGGTTTCTTCTGAGCCTATCTCTTTGGTTTGTAAATAGTCATCTTACGCCTGGGTCTTTGCATGGCCTTCCCTCTGTTTGTATCTGTGTCCCAATTTTCTCTTCTTATAAGGATAGCAGTCATATTAGATTAGGGCCCACCCTAATGACCTCATTTAACTTTAAACACCTCTCTAAAGAACTTATCTCCAAATACAGTCACATTCTGAGGTCCTTGGGGTTAGGACTTCAACATATAAATTGGGAGTGGGGGACACAATTCAGCCCATAACACTACTTTAGTGTATGTTCCCATATGCCATAATCATAAACATTTTTACTTTATGAATTGGATTGTGCATCAGATAACATAAATACACTAAATAAATTTTTTTCTATGTTAAATGTACACTTAATATGCTCAGTGGCTGAATGCCAACTCAGTCTAAAATGAAGCTTCATACTATTGAGTGCTTCACATGGTAAATTATGATGCATGTCTTAGCTTAATCCTAAAGATGGTGATGATGATGATAATAGATAAATTTAAAAAGGAAATGATAGAAAATACATTCAAGGGAGGGAAAGTCTGTGGTAACTTGAAACCTGGATAAAATGTCATGGAAATGTTCCCATTCATTCACCAAATCAGGATTTATTACATACTTGGCATTTAGCCCAGGAGCCAGGACTTCAAGTGAGAAAAGATACAAGATCCCTGGCCTAACAGAGTTTACACAACATGTAAGTGAAGACAGTGACAAGCAAACAGATAAGTAAAATTGCAGACTGGGATACACATAAAAGGAAGGAAACCAAAGCTACAAGAGAGACCGACAGAGAGAACCAACTAAGGAATTCAGTGGATACTCCCCTGAAGAAATTACCTTTAAGCAAAGATTCAAAGTTGAGAAGGGCCAGCCACATGGAGAACAAACCAGATTGGTCACAGAGCTATTGTGTTTGCTGGTCAAATAAGAAAAGTTTGGCATGCTTGAAAAGCTGATAGAAGCACAGTGGGGCTGCAGTATGGTGAGCAAGTTGGTTTCCTTTTGTGAACATTAGGGACTGGAACTTTGGCAAACAAGTCCCCTAAGGGTGAAAGGGAGGGTGGATAGACTTCACTCATGTTAAACACTTAAAAATACACCCATAACACATTTCACTGAAGTAAATATACAGATGGTAAGCATATGAAAAGATGTCCAACATCATTAGTCAACAGGAAAATGCAAATTAAAATCACAAAGACATAGCACTACATACCTATTAGTTCAGCTAAAATAAAAAATAACAATGACTCCAAATGTAGTGGAGATATGGAAAGACTGGATGACTCATACATTGTTGGTAGGAATATAAAAAGATACAGCCAATATGGAAAACAATTTGGCAGGTGTTTTTTTTTTAAATGAAATATGCAACTACCATACAACTCAGCAGTTACACTCCTAGGCATTTATCCCAGACAACTGTTTACATACAAAAACCTGAGTATGATGTTTATAAAAGCTTTATTTATAATAACACAAAACTAGAAACAACCCAGTTGTTCTACAATAGGCGAATAGTTAAATAGTGGTACATCCATACCATGGAGTACTACCCAATGATAAGAAGGACAAATTATTGATACACTCAACAACTGGATGAGTCTCCAGAGAATTATGCTGTGTGAAAAAAGCCAATCCCAAAGCTTACATGCTATATGATTCCACTTATGTAACATTCCTTAAATGAATAAATTATAGAAAGGGAAAACAAATTACTGGTTACCAGGGGGTAAGGAAGGAGTGGCATATAAGAAAGTGTGTGTGGCTATAAAAGGGCAATACATGGGATCCTTGTGGTGAAGAAAGTGTTCTGTATCTTGACTGTATCTATGTCAATATCCTGGTTATAATATTGCACTATAGTTTTACAAGATGTTATCATTGAGAGAAACTGAAAACATGTCTCTATTACCCTTACAGCTGCATGTGAATCTATAATTATCTCAAAATTTTAAAAAATTAATTTAAAATACATATCTCTGAGAATAATGGAGACTTTGAGTTGGGACCTATTCCAAATTTTTGATAAATGACAAAGGTCCAAGTGTGTAGACCTTAAATGTGTCAATTCTCATTTCCTGCAAAAGTTTCCATGCTTGCAAAATAATGGGGTTGGGGCATGAATAGGTTCTAAGGTCACTTTTTACTTCTGTAATTCCATAACTACAGTGAGCTATACACATTTGTAGAACCTTGTTTTCAGCGTTATAATATTTATCAATGACCCTGTGAAAATGATTATGGAAACAGCATGAATTGCCCTTCTAGCATCACTCCAGAAGAAACAGATCCTGCTCTTCTACCCTCCTAAAAACTGTTTTGTATATCACAATAAGACTAATGGAGTTTTAAAGGGGGAAACACTGAGCATTTTCTTCCCTGCCTAAAAAGATCTCCCCACAAATATTGTCCAATGATATCATCTTTCAGAGAGAGAGAGTGAGGAGCAGGGAGGAATGAAGTTCTTTGAGAGGACACACACACTGTGGTCAAGAACATACATTTAGGGGGGAGGAGCAGATGGTGCAGGAGTCCAAGGACTCCTTTTCATCTGGTCCCAGGAATTCAGCTGGATAGGGATCAAACCATTCTGAACACCTATGAACTCAACAGGAGATTGAAGAAAAGAATAGCAGCAACTCTCTGAACAGAAAAGCAACCACTTTCTGGAAGGTAGGACGTGCAGAGAAGTGAATCTGAGGCAATATTTGGGAAGATAGATGGCTGGGGAGGGGGCCTCCATCAGCCACTACCAGCAAGTGATAGAGCAGCGGAGCACAAAATCAGAAATTTTAGAAGTCTGCTCCTCTGAGGGACGTCGCTCCAGTGGCTAAGCTGGGGGTGGAACTCTCGTTGGGACAGTGTGGTCTCAGGACCCTCAGGGTCACAGAAAGACCGGGGGGTGCCTCAGTGCAGCAGAGCTCCCAGGTATCAGAGTGGGGAAGCCAGCTGCAGAGATGGAGCTGAGGAGTGGCCTCTCAGCTTGGGGTTACCATAAACTGTGATCCGTGGTGCAGTCGGGCCACTGCTCTTCCAGCAGGGACCCAACAAGCGGCACATCTGGGGAGGCTCCCTTTCCTCCTCCAGGAGAAGCAGTGCGGGAGAGCACCACAGGGATCTGCTGGGTTTGGAGACTCCACACGGGGTCGTGTGCCAGAGACAGAAATGCTTGGTCAGAGGCCGGGTGAGCACAGAGTGCGGCTGGGGATGGGCAGTGATTGACTGCTTTTCTCTGGGGGTGCACTGAGGAGTTGGGCCCTGAGCTCTCGGCTCCTCCAGGGCGGAGATTAGGAGGCCACCATTTTCACTCTTGTCCTCCAAAGCTATATGGAAAGCTTGCAGGGAACAAAAGCTCCCGAGAGCAAACCCGAGCAGATTACTTAGCCCGGACTGGCAAGGGCTGGGCAATTCCGCCTCCAGCAAAGACATTTGGGAACCATGGCAACAGGCCCCTCCCCCAGAAGATCAGCAAGAACAGCCAGCCAAGACAAAGTTTACGAATCAATGAGAGTGGCAGAACTCCAGCGCTAGGGGAATACTGCACATAGAATTCATGGCTTTTTTTCCAAAGATTCTGTAGTCTTTCAAAGTTAATTTTTTTTAACTTTCTTTTTCTTTTTCTTTTTTTTTTTGAATTTTTCTTCTTCCCTTTTTCAACCAATATCTTATCAATCCCTTTTTTAAAAAATCTTTTTTATTTTTCATTTTTTACAGTCATATTCTATCCCTTCATTGTAGTTAACCTTATTTTTGGTATATAAGTTGCTCTCTCTTTAAAATTTTGGGATACAGTTTCTTCTAACAGATCAAAATATACCCTAAATCTCTAGTGTATGGTTTTGTTCTAGTCTCCTGCCTGATCACATTCTCTCCACCGCCTTTTTTTTTTTAAATCCTCCTCTTTACTTTTCAACCAACTTCTTATCAATTCCTTTTATAAAATCTTTTATAATTTTCATCTCTACAGTCATATTCCATCCCTTCATCATATTTACCCTTATTTATGTATATATATAAGTTTTTCTTTCTTTAAAATTTTGGGAGGCACTTTCTTCTAACACACCACAATACGCCCAAAATCTAGTGTGTGGCACTGATCTATGAACCAGCCTGATCATATCTGATCATATTCTGTTTTTGTTTGTTTTTATCTTTTTCTTTTTCTTTTTTTTTCCTTTTTCTTTCTTTCCCTTTCTTTTTCTCCAGTTTCAGGTCTCTTCTGATTTATTTAGTATATATTTTTCTGGGGTCGTTGTTACCCTGTTAGCATTTTGTTCTCTCATTCATCTATTCTCCTCTGGACAAAATGATGAGACGGAAAAAATCACCTCAAAAAAAAGAACAAGAGGCAGTACCGACTGCCAGGGTCAGTACTACTAATCAATACAGACATTAGTAAGATGTCAGAACTACAGTTCAGAATGATGATTTTAAAGATATTAGCTGGGCTTTAAAAAAGCATGGAAGATAATGGAGAAATCCTTTCTGGAGAAATAAAAGAACTAAAATCTAACCAAGTTGAAATCAAAAAGGCTATTAATGAGGTGCAATCAAAAATGGAGGCTCTAACTGCTAGGAAAAATGAGGCAGAAGAGAGAATTAGTGATATAGAAGGCCAATGATGGAAAATAAAGAAGCTGAGAAAAAGAGAGATAAACAACTACTGGATCATGAGGGCAGAATTCGAGGGCTAAGTGATACCATAAGATGAAACAATATTAGAATAATTGGGATGCCAGAAAAAGAAGAAAGAGAGAGGGGCAGAAGGTATACTGGAGCAAATTATAGCAGAGAACTTCCCTAATTTGGGGAAGGAAACAGGCATCAAAATCCAGGAGGCACAGAGAACCCCCCTCAAAATCAATAAAAATTGGTCAACACCCCAACATCTAATAGTAAAACTTACCAGTCTCAGAGACAAAGAGAAAATCCTCAAAGCAGCTCGGGACAAGAGGTCTGTAACCTACAATGGTAGAAACATTAGATTGGCAACAGACCTATCCACAGAGACCTGGCAGGCCAGAAAGGACTGGCATGATATATTCAGAGCACTAAACGAGAAAACTGTGCAGCCAAGATTACTATATCCAGCTAGGCTGTCATTGAAAATAGAAGGAGAGGTAAAAAGCTTCCAGGATAAACAAAAAGTAAAGGAATTTGAAAACACCAAACCAGCCCTACAGAAATACTGAAAGGGGTCCTCTAAGCAAAGAGAGAGCCTAAAAGTAACATAGACCAGAAAGGAACACAGACAATATACAGTAACAGTCACCTTACAGGCAATACAATGTCACTAAATTCCTATCTTTCAATAGTTACCCTGAATGTAAATGGGCTAAATGCCCCATTCAAAGGACACAGGCTATCAGATTAGATAAAAAAACAAGACCCATCAATATGCTGTCTGCAAGAGACTCATTTTAGACCCAAAGACACCCCCAGATTGAAAGTGAGGGGGTGGAAAATAATTTACCATGCTAATGGACACCAAAAGAAAGCTGGGGTGGCAATCCTTATACCAGACAAATTAGATTTTACCAAAGACTATAATAAGAGATGAGGAAGGACACTATATCATACTTAAAGGGTCTATCCAACAAGAAGATCTAACAATTGTAAATATCTATGCCCCTAACATGGGAGCAGCCAATTATAGAAGCCAATTAATAACAAAAGCAAAGAAACACATCGACAACAATACAATAATAGTGGGGGACTTTAACACCCCCATCACTGAAATGGACAGAGCATCTAAGCAAAAGATCAACAAGGAAATAAAGATTTTAAATGACACACTGGACCAAATGGACTTCACAGATATATTCAGAACATTCCATCCCAAAGCAACAGAATACACATTCTTCTCTAGTGCCCATGGAACATTCTCCAGAGTACATCACATCCTAGGTCAAAAATCAGGTCTCAACCAGTACCAAAAGATTGGGATCATTCTCTGCATATTTTCAGACCACAGTGCTTTGAAAGTAGAACTCTATCACAAGAGGAAAGTGAGAAAGAACTCAAATACATGGAGGCTAAAGAGCATCCCACTAAAGAATGAATGGGTCAACCAGGAAATTAAAGAAGAATTTAAAAAATTCCTGGAAACCAATAAACATGAAAACCCAACTGTTCAAAATCTTTGGGATGCAGCAAAGGCAGTCCTAAGAGGAAAATATATAGCAATACAAGCCTTTCTCAAGAAACAAGAAAGGTCTCAAATACACAACCTAACCCTACACCTAAAGGAGCTGGAGAAAGAACAGCAAATAAAGCCTAAACCCAGCAGGAGAAGAGAAATAATAAAGATCAGAACAGAAATCAATGAAATAGAAACCAAAAGAACAGTAGAACAGATCAATGAAACTAGGAGATGGTCCTTTGAAAGAATTAACAAGATTGATAAACCCCAGGCCAGACTTATCAAAAAGAAAAGAGAAATGACCCAAATAAATAAAATCATGAATGAAAGAGGAGAGATCACAACCAACACCAAAGAAATACAAACAATTAAAAGAACATATTATGAGCAACTATATGCCAGCAAATTAGATAATCTGGAAGAAATGGATGCATTCCTAGAGATGTATCAACTACCAAAACTGAACTAGGAAGAAATAGAAAACTTGAACAGGCCTATAACCACTAAGGAAATTGAAGCAGTCCTCAAAAATATCCCAACAAACAAAAGCCCAGGGCCAGATGGCTTCCCAGCGGAATTCTACCAAACATTTCAAGAAGAATTAATATCTCTTCTTCTGAAACTGCTCCAAAAAATAGAAATCGAAGGAAAACTTCCAAACTCGTTTTATGAGGTCAGCATTACCTTGATCCCAAAACCAGACAAAGACCCCACCAAAAAGGAGAATTACAGACCAATATCCTTGATGAACATGGACCTAAATTCTCACCAAAATATAGCCAATAGGATCCAACAGTACATGAAAAGGATTATTCATCATGACCATGTGGGATTTATCCCTAGGCTGCAAGGTTGGTTCAACATCTGCAAATAAATCAATGTGATACAATACATTAATAAAAGAAAGAACAAAAACCATATGATCCTCTCAATAGATGTGGAAAAAGCATTTGACAAAGTACAGCATCCTTTCTTGATCAAAACTCTTCAGAGTATAGGGATAAAGGGTATATACCTCAATATCATAAAAGCCATCTATGAAAAACCCACAGCGAATATCATTCTCAATGGGGAAAAACTGAGAGTTTTCCCCCTAAGGTCAGAAACATGGCAGAGATGTCCACTATCACCACTGCTATTCAACATAGTATTAGAAGTCCTAGGCACAGCAATCAGACAACAAAAAGAAATAAAAGGCATCCAAATTGGCAAAGAAGAAGCCAACTCTCACTGTTTGCAGATGATATGATACTTTATGTGGAAAACCAAAAAGACTCCACCCCAAAACTGCTAGAACTCATACAGGAATTCAGTAAAGTGGCAGTATATAAAATCAATGCACAGAAATCAGTGGCATTCCTATACACCAACAACAAGACAGAAGAAAGAGAAATGAAGGAGTCGATCCCATTTACAATTGCACCCAAAACAATAAGATCTAGGAATAAATCTAACCAAACAGGTAAAAAATCTGTACTCAGAAAACTATAAAATACTCATGAAAGAAATTGAGGAAGACACAAAGAAATGGAAAAATGTTCCATGCTCATGGATTGGAAGAACAAATATGGCGAAGATGTCAATGCTACCTAGAGCAATCTACACATTCAATGCAATCCCTATCAAAATACCACCCACTTTTTTCAAAGAAATGGAACAAATAATCCTAAAATTTGTATGGAACCAGAAAAGACCCCAAATAGCCAGAGGAATGTTGAAAAAGAAAAGCAAAGCTGGTGGCATCACAATTCCAGACTTCAAGCTCTATTACAAAGCTGTAATCATCAAGACAGTATGGTACTCGCACAAAAAACAGACACATAGATCAATGGAACAGACTAGAGTCCCCAGAAATGGACCCTCAACTCTATGGTCAACTAATCTTCAACAAAGGAGGAAAGAATGTCCAATAGAAAAAAAACAGTTTCTTCAACAAATGGTGTTTGGAAAATTGGGCAGTCACATGCAGAAGAATGAAACTGGACCATTTCCTTACACCACACATAAAAATAGTCTCAAAGTGGATGAAAGACCTAAATGTGAGACAGGAATCCGTCAAAATCCTAAAGGAGAACACATGCAGCAACCTCTTCAACCTCAGGCACAGCAAATTCTTCCTAGACACATCACCAAAGTCAAGGGAAGCAAGGGCAAAAATGAACTATTGGGACTTCATCAAGAGAAAAAGCTTTTGCACAGCAAAGGAAACAGTCAACAAAACCAAAAGACAACTGACAGAATGGGAGAAGATATTTGCAAATTACATTACAGATAAAGGGCTAGCATCCAAAATCTACAAAGAACTTATCAAACTCAACACCTAAAGAACAAATAATCCAATCAAGAATTGGGCGGAAGACATGAACAGACATTTCTTCAAAGAAGACATCCAAATGGCCAACAGACACATGAAAAAGTGTTCAACATCACTCGGCATCAGGGAAATCCAAATCAAAACCTCAAGGAGCTACCACTTCACACCAGTCAGAATGGCTAAAATTAACAAGTCAGGAAACAACAGATGTTGGCAAGGATGTGGAGAAAGGGGAACCCTCCTACACTGTTGATGGGAATGCAAGCTGGTGCAGCCACTCTGGAAAACAGTATGGAGGTTCCTCAAGAAGTTGAAAAATAGAGCTGCCCTATGACCCAGCAATTGAACCACTGGGTATTTACCCCAAAGATACAAATGTAGTGATCTGAAGGGGCACATGTACCCCAATGTTTATAGCAGCAATGTCCACAATAACCAAACTATGGAAAGAGCTTAGATCTCCATCAACAGATGAATGGATAAAGAAGATCTGGTATATATATACAATGGAATATTATGCAGCCATCAAAAAAATGAAATCTTGCCATTTGCAACGACGTGGATGGAACTAGAGGGTATTATGCTAAGCAAAATAAGTCAATCAGAGAAAGACAAGTATCATATGATCTCACTGATATGAGGAATTTGAGAAACAAGACAGAGGATCATAGGGGAAGGGAGGGAAAAATGAAACAAGACAAAACCAGAGAGGGAGACAAACCATAAGAGACTCTTCATCCCAGGAAACAAACTTAGAGTTGCTGAAATGGAGGGCGTCGGAGGGATGGGGTGGCTGGGTGATGAACAATGGGGAGGGTATGTGCTATGGTGAGCACTGTGATTTGTGTAAGAGTGATGAATCACAGACTTGTACCCCTGAAACAAATAATACATTATATGTTATTAAGAAAAAAATTTTTAAAAAGAACATGCATTTACACAAGAGGAACTGAGGGTATTTTAGGAACTCTGTTCTGGATCTAATTATTTATTTCTTTAAGCCCTGGGTGTACTCTGAATATCGGTTTTATGACATACTCCTTTTTTCCCACATTTTCATAAATTCTACAATGTATTACTTTCTGTTTTAGACATGCCTTTCCAATTGAGTCATACGTCTATAAACTTGGTCCTTAAGCTTCAAATCTTGTGACCCATTGTATTTTCCAAAGATGACTGCAAGATCTCTCCCATCCACATGCTTTTCTTTCAGTGTGACCTTGACATTTCTCCCATCAAGTGTTGGCATCTATATTACTTCCCCTTTATCTGGGCAGAACTTTGTGGCTGTCTTGAGCAACAGAGTATGAGGGAAGTGGCACTATACAACTCCCAATGCTAAAACATAAAAAAGCCATGTACTTCCATCTGCTTTTTGGGGGACAATCACTACTGGAACCCAACTGTTATACTGTGAAGAAGCCCAAACTCACCCAAGTGTAGAGGTTATATGGAGATATTTTGGCCAAACATTCAGTTGAGGTCCCAGCCAGTAACTAATATCAGTTCCTAGACATGTGAATGAAGAGGTCTTTAGGTAATAAACTCCAGACTGTGATGCCACCTTTAGTCTTTGAGCCCAAGATAAGACACTAAACATAGGGGAGCAAAGACAAGCCATCCAACCATGCTTTGTTTGAATTCCTGACCCACAAAATCTGTGAGCCTAATAAAGTTGTTATTTTATACCACTAAATTTGGGGTAGTTTGTTAAGCAACAATAAATAACTATACAGCTTGTTAGAATAAATACCCTAGCTCACCTTCTTCCTCAACCTTCTGTTGGTGCTCCCACTGATCCAACCCAACTGGAATACAGAGAGCCAGGGAACCCACTGATGCAACTCAGGGAAGGAAGCAGGATGGAGTGTAAATCTGGAGAAACTGGCAGATATCCAGTAGAGTTGAGAATCTCATTTACATTCTGCCTTATTTCAGTGATGATATAAAGTAAACAGGATGAAAGTTGGGATGCCTAAATTTGGTACAGCATAGTACAAATAGCAAACAGCAATAATTTTACCATCCTTTTGTTGAATCCATAAAATGAGGGATTTGAAGTAGTTTCTAAATTCCCTTTCAGCTCTGGCATTTATCATGAAGATGTACTGGAGCTTAATCACTAAAAGCATAGACTCTGGTTCCATCCTACCCAAAACCATCCACAGATTCAGTATAATCCCTATCAAAATTCCAATGGCATTTTTCATTAAAAAAAAAATCCTAAAATTCATATGAAACAACAAAAGGCCATTAATAGCCAAAGCAATTCTGAGAAAGAACATAAAGCTGGATGCATCATACTATATTCAACCTATAATACAAAGCTTTGATAATCAAAATAGTATAGCACTGGAATAAAAATAGACACATAGGCCATTGAAACAGATCAAGAAGCAGAAATAAACTCTCACAAAAACAATCAACTAACATTTGAGAGGGGAGCCAAGAATATTCAATGGGGAAATATAATCTCTTCAACAGATAGTGTTGGGAAACTGGATAAACATGCAGAAGTAAGAAATTGGACCCCTGTCTTAACCCACTCACAAAAATTAACTCAACATTAATGAAAGATGTAAACATAAGATCTGAAACCACAAAGCTACTAGAAGAAAACATAGGGAAAAAGCTCTCTAACTTTGGTTTTGGCAATGATTTTTTTGGATATGTTCAAAAGCATAAGCAACAAAAGCAAATATTAATAAGTAGAATTAGTAGTGCAATTGCTGGGTTGTAGGGTAGCTCTATTTTTAACTTCTTGAGATTTACCCCAAGGATACAAATGTAGTGATCCAAAGGGTCACCTGCACCCCAATATTTATAGCAGTAATGTCCACAACAGCCAAACTGGAAAGAGCCCAAATGTCAATCTACAGATGAATGGATATCTGTGAATGAAAGAAATATATATATCACATATTCTTTATCCACATATATAATGGAATATTACTCAGCCATCAAAAAGGATGAAATCTTACCATTT
Source organism: Halichoerus grypus (assembly GCF_964656455.1). Taxonomy (NCBI): domain Eukaryota; kingdom Metazoa; phylum Chordata; class Mammalia; order Carnivora; family Phocidae; genus Halichoerus; species Halichoerus grypus. The sequence goes on from NC_135714.1 coordinate 61,616,971, forward strand.
ACATCAACATGGATGGAACTGGAGGGTATTATGCTGAGTGAAATAAGTCAAACAGAGAAAGACAATTATCATATGGTTTCACTCATATGTGGAATATAAGAAACAGTGCAGAGATTTTGAACAGTTGTGTTTTCATTTTCATTTGTTTCCATGAATTTTTTAAATTCTTCTTTAATTTCCTGGTTGACCCATTCATTCTTTAGTAGGATGCTCTTTAGCATGTATTTGAGTTCTTTCCAACTTTCCTCTTGTGATTGAATTCCAGTTTCAAAGCATTGTGGCCTGAAAATATGCAGGGAATGATCCCAATCTTTTGGTACTGGTTGAGACCTGATTTGTGACCCAGGATGTGATCGATTCTGGAGAATGTTCCATGGGCACTAGAGAAGAATGTGTACTCTGTTGCTTTGGGATGGAATGTTCTTCAACAAATGGTGTTGGGAAAATTGGACAGCCACATGCAGAAGAATGAAACTGGACCATTTCTTTAGACCATACACAAAAATAGATTCAAAATGAATGAAAGACCTAAATGTGAGAAAGGAATCCATCAAAATCCTTGAGGAGAACACAGGCAGCAACCTCTTTGACTTGGGCTGCAGTAACTTCTTCCTAGAAACATCGTCAAAAGCAAGGGAAACAAAGGCAAAAATGAACGATTGGGACTTCATCAAGATAAAAGGTTTTTGTGCAGCAAAGGAAACAGTCAACAAAACCAAAAGACAACTGACAGAATAAAAGATATTTGCAAATGACATTACAGATAAAGGGCTAGTATCCAAAATCTATAAAGAACTTACCAAACTGAACACCCAAAGAACAAATAATCCAATCAAGAAATGGGCAGAAGACATGAACAGACATTTCTGCAAAGAAGACATCCAAATGGCCAAAAGACACATGAAAAAGTGTTCAACATCACTTGGCATCAAGGAAATACAAATCAAAACCTCAATGAGCTACCACCTCACACCAATCAGAATGGTTAAAATTAACAAGTCAGGAAACAACAGATGTTGGTGAGGATGTGGAGAAAGGGGAACCCTCCTACACAGTTGGTGGGAATGCAAGCTGGTGCAGCCACTCTGGAATACAGTATGAAGGTTCCTCAAAAAGTTGAAAATAGAGCTACCTTGCGACCTAGCAATTGCACTACGGGTATTTACCCCAAAGATACAAATGTAGTGATCCAAAGGGACACCTGTACTCCAATGTTTATAGCAGCAATGTCCACAATAGCCAAACTGTGGAAAGAGCCCAGATGTTCACTGACAGATGAATGGATAAAGAAGATGTGGTACACACACACGCACACACACACACAATGGAATATTACACAGCCATCAAAAAATGAAATCTTGCCATTTGCAACGACATGGATGGAACTAGAGGGTATTATGCTAAGCAAAATAAGTCAATCAGAAAAAGACAATTATCATATGATCTCACTGATATGTGGGAGACACAAGACAGAGGATCATAGGGGAAGAGAGGAAAAAAATGAAACAAGACAAAACCAGAGAGGGAGACAAACCAGAAGAGACTCTTAATCTTGGGAAACAAACTGAGGGTTGCTGGAGGGGGGGGGGGCCTTGGGGGGAGGGGGTAGCAGGGTGATGGACATTGGGGAGGGTATGTGTTGTGGTGAGTGCTGTGTATTGTGTAAGACTGATGAATCACAGACCTGTACCCCTGAAACAAATAATATATTATATGTTAATAATTAAAAAAATGTAGCAGTATTAAAAATTATTCTTTCTCAGGTCCTCTAAGTAGCTTGGGAAAGGTCTGAAATTAATTGAAAAGATAATTTCAGAAAATAAGGTGGTGACACGGGGGATTCGTTTAATGTATAATATTTTCTACTTGAGAGGCATGATTTGGTAACCTTAACTGTGGTTATGTGTTAAGCATAAAAGTGAGATTTGAAAGAAAAAAAAAAAAAGAAAAGAAAAGAAACAGTGCAGGGGATCATAAGGGAAGGGAGGGAAAACTGAATAGGAAGTCATCAGAGAGGGAGAAAAACCATGAGAGACTCTTAACTATAGGAAACAAACTGAGGGTTGCTGGAGGGGAGGTGGGTGGGGGGATGGGATAACTGAATGATGGGCATTAAGGAGGGCATGTGATGTGATGAGCACTGGGTGTTATATGCAACTGATGAATAACTGAACTCTACAGTTGAAACTAATGATGTACTATATGTTGGCTAATTGAATTTAAGTTAAAAAAGGAAAAAAGAAAATAAATAAGTGGAACTATATCAAAAGAAAACAATCAACAAAATGAAAAGGCAACCTATGGAATGGGAGAAATATATTTACAAATTATATATCTGATAAGGGATTAGTATCCAAAATTTATAAAGAACTCATACAGCTCAATGGTCAAAAAACCAAATAATCTAATTTTTAAATGAGCAAAGGATCTAATAGATATACACATGGACAATGGGTACATGAAAAGCTACTTAACACCACTAATCATCAGGGAAATGCAAATAAAATCACAAGATATACCTCACACTTGTTAGATGGCTATCATCAAAAAGTCAAGAGATAACAAGTGTTGGTGAGGATGAGAAGAAAAGGGAATCCTTGTGCACTGCTGGTGGGAATGTAAACTGGTAGAGCCATTATGGAAAACAATATGAATTTTTCTCAAAAAAATTAAAAGTGGAACTACCATAAGATCCACCAACCCTACTTATGGATATATATCCAAAGGAAATGCTAACAGGATCTTGAAGAGATATCTGTATTCCCACATTCATTGCAGCACATTATTCACAATAGCCAAGATATGGAAACAACCTAAGTGCCAGTCAATGGAGGAATGGATAAAGAAGATGTGGTATGTATGTGTATATACACACCATAATAATATCCCATTGGATATTATTCAGTCATGAGGAAGAAGTCATTTATGACAATTTGGATGAACCTTGAAGGCATTATGCTAGGTGAAGTAAGTCAGAAAAATACTGTATGATATCACTCATATGTAGAATCTGAAAAAAGCTGAAATCATAGAAACAGAGAGTAGAATAGACTTGGAGGTGGTAAAAATGGAGAGATGCTGGTCAAAGAATGCAAACTTCCAGGAATAAGTTCTGGGGATCTAATGTACAGCATGGTGATTATAGTTAACAATACTGTATTACACACTTGAAAGTTGCTGAGAGTAATCTTAAATGTTCTTACCTACACCTAAAAGAAGTGGTAATTATGTGATATGAGGGAGGTGATAGCTAACACTCTGGTGGTAATCACTGTGCAGTATATATCAAATCATCACAATGTATACCTTAAATTTACCCAGTGTTATATGTCAATTATATCTCAATAAGGCTAGGAAGAAAAGGAGCATAGACTCAAGAGCAAGTCTGCCTGGGCTCAAGTCACTGGCTCTGCCATTAACTAGGTGTGCAAATTTGGGTAACTCCCTGAGCATTTTTGTACTTCAGTTTCATCATCTGTAAATGTGGATAAAAATATTGCACACTTTATAAGCTTGTTATTAAAAGTAAATGAGATAATCAATATAAAGCACTTAGTGTGGTGCTGGGTGAGAGTAAACACTCTGTGAGTGTTACCATTATTATAACAGGAGGAGAAAATTATAGGGTGCAAACTGTGAGGGGGAAACAGAAGATGGAAAAGCAGCAACATTTCTTTCCTTTTATCTTTATTTTCTTCTGCTGAACAGCAATAGCTGCTGCCATTGTCTCTGATCCTTAGGTTTCATTAAAAAGATGACTTTACCAGGATAAAAATGGTTAGAGTGACCACAGTGGATAAAAAGCTATCTAGAGTCATAGGGGTCATAGGTTGAAAGGGGTCTTAGGAGGGTATCAAGCTGCACTGACTACAAGGTATCTTAGGAAAAATTAGCCCTCTAAGTAGAGACAAAAAAGTCTTAAGCTATATTTAGATATTTTATTTCCTCATTTTATATTATATAACAGTCCTATAGAGGATGCTAGCTATGCAAATTATTTCTCGACTTCCAGCAAGTAGTTTTTAGCAGCAAAGTTTGTTTAAAGAGAATGATAGGTATTTTTCAGTTTCAACTATGAAACAGTTTTTGACTCATCTCTTTTAAATGTTTTTTTTTTCTAGGAATATGATACCAAAACAGTCCATTGTTAAAAGAGAGTGCTCAATCTCTTATAACATATTCATTCTTAAGGAATGAGCACAGTTCTAATAATGTTTGGTGGTCTATTTTTTGTTCCAGAAAGAGAGAATAGATTTCAAAAAAAATAAATTTGCATCTGATAAGGGAAAGCTGTTCTTTTCTGTTTTTGTTTTTGTTTTACATTGCTTTCCTTCCCAAGATAACTCCTAGTCTACAGGATTTATAGCCTAATAGGAAAAACAAGGAGTTAGTACAAATCAGACTTTTACCTCAGCTATAATTTCTCTCAAAAAGGTTATAGGAGAGTAAAATAAAACTACCGTCAATAATAATGGTAATGATATCAGCTGGTATTTATTGAGATAGACACTGTTCTAAGCACCTTACATATACAGGTTTGCAGTATAGTCCTTTTCATATAGAAGTTCAGCATTGCTTGGATGAGAAGTGATAAGCATAAATGATCATCCTCCCTCATTCATTTTATCTCTGCCTGGAGAAAGTAAGTTAAGACTTTTGTTTTGTAGTTGTTTCTCTCCATCCTCTGTAAACACTGGCATGTTCTTTTTTTTTTTTTCTTTATTCTTTTATGTTTAGATCTTAAACACAGGGGCTCAATGAAGCTGAGTAACAATGAACACACAGTTCAGCCACTAAAGAGGAAAACAGAAAGAGTAGAAGAATTACTCCATCTAACTGATGCAGCCATTTTCTGAGTGGAAAAGGGGAGAATTCCTTTAGATCTCAGCACTACTCTACACACCCCTGGTCAGTAACACAGTAATCCTGTAGTTCTTGGGTAGGACACTTGCAGCTCAGTTCATGGGTGACTTAGGCTGCTCTGGAAGATTTCATAAAAACAGTTCTGTTCCTGCTCAGTCTTATTAAACATTTCTTTTAAGCTAGCAAAGAATGACTAATGAATTATTTAACTTAAGGGTGTAACAGTGAATTGTTGAGGGATTTATTTGGTGTCATGTGCAGTTTATTTTTTCTTTTTTTGTGCACTATGGACTCTTCCTGGAAGAAAGAAATCAGAAAACATCTCCTTTTCTTCACACCCATCCCCAACTTTCACCCCTGCACTGTAGAAACCAAAATTGATTAGGCTGGCTTTGAAGAGAAAAGATGAAGTGGGCTCTGTGCTATAAAAGTAAAAGAAGGAAATGACCTGGTTCACTCTGGTGAAGCTCACTGGAGATAGTTGAATCACTGATAGAGATGGTTGCTTGGATACCCAAGGAAAGCAGTAATCCTCTCAGCCTTCTAAGCTCCTGTGGGGGACCCTGTCTGAGCTCAGCAACGGGGGAGAGGATAACCAAGTCTCACCAAAGCTAGCAGCCTTCCATTGAACCATGGCAATGGCATCCAAAATAACTAAGAACCAACAGTCTTGGGTTAAATGGGTGATGGGTATTAAGGAGGGCATTTGTGATAAGCACTGTGTGTTATATGTAAGTGATGAATCACTAAATCCTACTCCTGAAACTAATATTACACTTTATGTTAACTGGAATTTAAATAAAAACTTGAAACAAACAAAAACAAAACAAACAAACAAAAGAACTAACAGTCTTCACTGTTTTCCTTGATTACTGGGTCAGAAGGGTAATAAAAACAGAGATACTGGCATTCTTAATCTTGATAAGAAAAGAAATTAACTTGGTAAAACTCTTTGTAGAAAAGTAAACAAATATTTCTTGTATTTAGTGTTATAGAGCAATTGCTATCTCCCTCACTTTTGTGTCACTGATGTGCCAGATGCTATCATACTTAATAGAACAAGATATAAAATACTCAGTAAAATAAATGAGGGTGCAGCAAAACCAAACTATGTTATTTGCAAGAAACACACCATAAATAAATTTTAAACACCCAGGTAAGTTAAAATTAAAGGATAAAAAATTTGTATCTTGCAAATATTTATCTTAATAAAACTAGAGTGATGCTTTGTACAAGACACTTTGGACACTTTTGACTTTTGGACAAGAAATAATACTAGAGATAAAGAGAAACATGTTAGGCTGGCTTTGTTAGGCTTTCTCTGCCTGGAGAAAGTATTTGATCAAGAATGCAAGAAACATTTGATCAAGAATGCATAATCATAAATGTGTATGCACCTAATTTGATCAAGAATGCAAGAAACATTTGATCAAGAATGCATAATCATAAATGTGTATGCACCTAATTGCAGAACTTCAAAAATACATGAAGCAAAAACTGACAGAACTAAAACCAGAAATAAACTCACAATAATATCTGGAAGTTTTCAATTCTCTTCTCTCAGTAATTGATAGGATAGAGAATATAGAAGAATGAAACAGTAGTATCAACCAACTTGATCTAAACATTCTGAGAACATTTATAGAACACTCTACCCAATAGAATACATATTATTTTCAGATGTACATGCAGCACTCATAAAGACCATATGCTGTACCATAAAGAGCCTAAAGAAATTTAAAGCACCGAAATCATAGAGGGTGTTCTCTGATGACAACAGAATGAATTAGAAATCAATAACAAAGGGATGTTGAAAAATCCACAAATAGGAGGAGGCAAGATGGCAGAAGAGTAGGGGACCTCGTTTCATCTGGTCCCTTGAATTTAGCTAGATAACTATCAAATCATTCTGAACACCTATGAATTCAACCTGAGATGTAAGAAAAGAATATCTGGAATTTTACAAGTGGAAAAGAGACCACTTTTTGCAATGTAGGACATTCAGAGAAGGAATTCTGAGGGGATAAATCAGAAGATAAATGGCAGGGCAGGGGAGGGAGCCTCAGTAAGCTGGCTACTGGAAAGTGATATAGCCCCAGAGGGCAAAATTGGAATCCTTATAAATCTGCTCCCTGGGGCGCCTGGGTGGCTCAGTCCTTGGGTGTCTGCCTTCAGCTGGGGTCGTAGTCCCAGGGTCCTGGGATTGAGCCCCGCATCAGGCTCCTTGCTCCTCGGAAAGCCTGCTTTCTCCCTATCCCACTCCCCCGCTTGTGTTCCCTCTCTCGCTGTGTCTCTGTCAAATAAATAAATAAAAAATCTTAAAAAGAAAGAAAGAAAGAAAGAAATCTGCTCCAGTGAGAGACATCCCTGCCTGAAAGGCGCTCAGGTGGTGACACAGGGCAGAATTCTAGGTGAGACAGTGTGGTCTCAGGATCCCCAGATTCACAGAAAGAACGGGGTTGCCTGAGCCAGTAGAGTTCCCAAGCATTGGAGCAGGGAAACTGGTTATGGTCAATGAGCCCGGAAGGGGTCTCTCTGCTTGGTTCACCATAAACTGCAAGCTGTGGCCCAATCGTGACCACTCTCAGCATGGGGACTCTGCAAAAGATAGGAAAGCAGCGACCCTCTGCCTTCCCCTGGGAGGGGGGGAGAGCGTGTGCACATGATGGGGTGACTGCTCTCCATGCTAAGGCCCTACAAAGTGCAGAAGTGCAGGACCCTCCACCTTCCCCAGAGAGGATCAGTGTGAGCACACACCACAGGAGTCTGCAAAGTTTGGCACACACAAAAGTGAAGATCGTTTATTCCTGAGGATTTACTGAAGAGAGGGGACTGTGATATTTTGGCTCTGGGGCTGGAGATGGGGTGCTGCCATTTTTATTTTGATCCTCTAAAGAGGTACAGAAAGCATTCAGGGAACAAAAACCACACAGAGCCACCAAAAACAGCTTACACTGAGCCCAGCTCCCTGGCAAGGGGCGGTGCAACTCTGCCCAGGCAAAGACATCTGAAAATCAGCACAGCAGGCCCCTCCCTGAGATCAACTGAAAGAATAGGTGAACAGCAAGTTTATGGACCGCACAGGACTGTAAAACTCCAGCACTAGGGGACAATAGTATATAGAATTTGAGGGTTTTTTCTCATGATTTGTTAATCTTTCAGTTTAAAATTTTCCATTTCTTTTTTTTCTTTTTTCCCTTTTCAACTAGTTTCTTATTATTATTTTTTTTTTAGATTTTACTTATTTGAGAGAGAGAGAGAGAGCACAGAGGGAGAGTGAGAGGGAGAAGCAGACTCCCCTCCAAGCAGAGAGCCTGATGCAGAGCTTAATCCCAGGACCCTGAGATCATGACATGAGCCAAAGGCAGATGCTAAACTGACTGAGCCACACAAGTGCCCTACTAGTTTCTTCTTTTATCAACTCTTTGTTCTTAAGTCTTTTTTTAACTTTCATTTTTCACATTTACATTTTATAGATATATTATTCATTTTTGGCTTTGTTTCACTCTATTCAATTTTATTTTTGTATAGATATAAGTTTTGCTTTCTTTAGAATTTTGGGATTTAATGTCTTCTAACACAGAGACCAAAATACACTCAGGACCAAGTGGATTACCCTGTTTTGTCCACCCTGTGAGATTATATGCTCTCATTCCCCCTTTTTTTCTTTCCTTTTTTTTTCTTTTTCTTTTTCTTTTCTTTTCTGGTTTCTGACCTCCTTGGATTTGTCTAGTGTGTATTTCACTTGGGTCGTGGTTGATATTTTTGATAGTGCTCACTCAATCATCCATTCTTCTCTGGGAGGAGGAAATTACAACCAAAGAAAGAACCAGAGGCAATACTCTCTGCCACAGATCTAAATGATATGGATATAAGTAAAATGTCAGAGGTGGAATTCATGATAACAATTATAAAGTTACTAGCTGGGCTTGGAAAAAAAAAAACATAAAAGACACTAGAGAACCTCTTAGTGCAGAAATGAGGTCTAATCAGGTCAAAATTAAAAATGCCCTGATGCAGTCTAAATTGGATGCTCTAACAGCTAGGGTAAATGAGGCAGAAGAGAGAGTGATAGAAGACAAGTTGATGGAAAGGAAGGCAGCTGAGGAAAAGAGAGAAAAACAGCTAATGGACCATAAGGGGCAGCTTTGACCAAATAGCGAGGCCATAAAATGAAACAATATCAGAATTATTGGGGTGCCTGAGGGAGAAGAAAGAGAAAGAGGGCCAGAAGGCATATTTTAGCAAATCCTAGGTGAGAACTTCCCTAATTTGGGGAAGGAAACAGGCATTCATGTCCAAGAGGTAGAGAGGACCCCTCCCAAAATCAATAAAAATTGATCAACACCCCGACATATAATAGTGAACCTTTCAAATTTCAGAGATAAAGAGAAAATCCTAAAAGCAGCTTGAGACAAAAGGTTTCTAACCTACAGGGGCAGGAACATATGACTGGCATCAGACCTATACACAGAGACCAAGCAGGCCAAAAAGGACTGGCATGATAAGTTCAGGGTACTAAATAAGAAAAACATGCAACCAAGAATACTTTATCCAGCAAGGCTGTCATTCAGAATGGAAGGAGAGATAAAGCGTTTCCAGGACAGACAGAAAATGAAAGAATATGTGACCACCAAGCTACCACTGAAAGAAATATTAAGGGGGATCCTGTAAGCGAAGAGACAGCCCAAAAGTAACATAAACCAGAAAGAAATAGGGAAATCTACAGGAACAGGGACTTTACAGGTAATACAATGGCACTAAATACATATCTTTCAATAGTTACTCCAAATGTAAATGGGCTAAATGCTCCATTCAAAAGACACAGGGTATCAGATTGGATAAAAAAGTGAGACCCATTGATATGCTGTCTACAAGAAACTCACTTTAGACCTAGAGACACCTCCAGATTGAAAGTGAGGGGGTGGAGAACCATTTATCATGCTAATGGATCTCAAAAGAAAGCTGGGGTACAATCCTCATATCAGACAAATAAGATTTTAAACCAAAGACTGTAGTAAGAGATGAAAAGGGACACTATATCATACTTAAAGGGTCTACCCAACAAGAAGTTCTAACAATTATAGCTATTTATGTCCCTAACATGGGAGCAGCCAATTATATCAATTAATAACCAAATTAAACAAATAGATAATACAATAATAGTAGGGGACTTCAACACCCCACTCATAGCAATGGACAGATAATCTAAGCAGAAGATCAACAAGGAAACAAGGGCTGTGAATGACACACTGGACTAGATGGACTTCACAGATATATACACAGCATTCCATCCTTAAGCAACAGAACACACATTCTTCTTGAGTACACATGGAACTTTCTCCAGAATAGATCATATACTGGGTCACAAATCAGGTCTCAACCAGTACCAAAAGATTGGGATCATTCCCTGCATATTTTCAGACCACAGTGCTTTGTAACCTGAACTCAATTACAAGAGGAAATTTGGAAGGAACTCAGACACTTGGAGGTTAAAGAGCATCCTATTAAAGAATGAATGGGTCAACCAGAAAATTAAAGAAGAATTTTAAAAATTCTTAGAAACAACTGAAAATGAAAACACAACTATTCAAAACCTCTGGGATACAGCAAAAGCAGTCCTAAGAGGGAAGTGCATTGCAATACAAGACTCTCTCAAAAAATTAGAAAAATCTCAAATACACAAGCTGACCTTACACCTAAAGGAACTGGAGAAAGAACAGCAAATAAAGTCTAAACCAAGCAAGAGAAGAGAAATAATAAAAATCAGAGCAGAAATCAATGAAATAGAAACCAAAAGAACAGTAGAACAGATCAATGAAACTAGGAGCTGGTTCTTTGAAAGAATTAATAAGATTGATAAACTCCAGGCTAGTCTTATCAAAAAGAAAAGATAAAGGACCCAAATTAATAAAATCATGAAATGAAAGAAGAGAGATCACGACCAACACCAAGGAAATACAAACAATTTCTTTAAGAACATATTATGAGCAACAATATGCCAACAAATTAGGCAATCTGGAAGAAATGGATGCATTCCTGGAAACTTATAAACCACCAAAAGTGAAACAGGAAGAAACAGAAAATCTGAACAGACCCATAACCAGCAAGAAAATTGAAGCAGTAATCAAAAACTTCCCCAAGAAAACAAGAGTTCAGGGCCAGATGGCTTCCCAGGGGAATTTTACCAAATATTTAAAGAAGAATTAATACTATTCTTCTGAAGCTGTTTCAAAAGATAGAAATGGAAGGAAAACTTCCAAACTCATTCTATGAGGCTAGCATTACCTTAATCCCCAAAACAGACAAAGTCCTCACCAAAAAGGAGAATTACAGACTAATATCTCTGATGAACATGGATGTCAAAATACTCACCAAGATTCTAGCCAATAGGATCCAACAGTACATTAAAAAGATTTTCACCATGACCAAGTGGTATTTATTCCTGGCCTACAAGCGTGGTTCATCATTTGCAAATCAATCAATGTGATACATAACATTAATAAAAGAAAGGACAAGAACCATATAATCCTCTCAATTGACACAGAAAAAGCATTTGACAAAATATAACAAACTTTCTTGATTAAAACTCTCCACAGTGTAGGGATAGAAGGAACATACTTCAATATCATAAAAGCCATCTACAAAAAGCCCATAGCAAATATCATTCTCAATGGGGAAAAACTGAGAGCTTTTCCCCTAAGGTCAGGAACACAGCAGGAATGCCATTCTCACCACTGTTGTTCAACATAGTACTAGAAGTCCTAGTCTCAGCAACCAGACAACAAAAAAATAAAAGACATTCAAACTGGCAAAGAAGAAGTCAAACTCTCACTCTTTGCAGATGACATGATATTCTATGTGGAAAACCCAAAAGACTCCACCCCAAAATTGCTAGAACTCATACAGGAATTCAGTAAAGTGGCAGGATATAAAATCAATGCACAGAAATCAGATGCATTTCTATACACTAACAATGAGACAGAAGAAAGAGAAATGAAGGAATCAATCCCATTTATAATTGCATCAAAAACCAAAAAGTACCTGTGTATAAACCTGACCAAAGAGGTAACTGATCTGTACTCTAAAAACTGCAGAACAATTATAAAAGAAATTGAGGAAGACACAAAGAAATGGAAAAATATTCCATGTTCATGAATTGGAAGAATAAATGTGAAAATGTCTATGCTGCCCAGGGCAATCTATACCTTCAATGCAATCCCTATCAAAATACCACTGACATTTTTCACAGCACTAGTACAAATAATCCTAACCAGAAAAGACCCCAAATAGCCAGAGGAATGTTGAAGAAGAAAACCAAAGCTGGTGGCATCACAATTCCAAACTTCAAGCTCTATTACAAAGCTGTGATCATTAAGACAGTATGGTACTGGCACAAAAACAGACACATAGATCAATGGAACAGAATAGAGAGCCCAGAAATGGACCCTCAACTCTATGGTCAACTGATCTTTGACAAAGCAGGAAATAATATCCAATGGAAAATGCCTCTTCAATAAACGATGCTGGGAAAATTGGACAGCCACATGCAGAAGAATGAAACTGGACCTTTTTCTTACATGATACACAAAGATAAACTCAAAATGGATGAAAGACCTAAATGTGTGACAGGAATCCATCAAAATCCTTGAGGAGAACACAGGCAGCAACCTCTTTGACCTCAGCTGCAGCAACTTCTTGCTAGACACGTCTCCAAAGGCAAGGGAAACAAAAGCAAAAATGAACTATTGGGACTTCATCAAGATAAAAAGCTTTTGCACAGCAAATGAAATAGTTAACAAAACTAAAAGGCAACCTATGGAATGGGAGACAACATATCAGATAAAGGACTAGTATCCAAGACTTATAAAAAACATACCAAACTCCACACCGAAAAAACAAATACTCCAGTCAAGAAATGGGCAGAAGACATGAACAGACATTTCTCCAAAGAAGACCTACAAATGGCCAACAGACATATGAAAAAATATGCAAAATCACTTGGCATCAGGGAAATACAAATCAAAACCACAATGAGATACCACCTTACACCAGTCAGAATGGCTAAAATTAACAAGACAAGAAACAAGAAATGTTGGTGATGATGTGGAGAAAGGGGAACCCTCTCACACTGTTGGTAAGAATGCAAGCTGGTACAGCCACTCTGGAAAACAGTATGGAGGTTCCTCATAAAGTTAAAAATAGAGCTACCCTATGATCCAGCAATCGCACTACTAGGTATTTACTCCAAAGATACAGATGTAGTGAAAAGAAGGGGCACCTGCACCCCAATGTTCATAGCAGCAATGTCCACAATAGCCAAAACGTGGAAAAAGCCAAGATGTCCATCAACAGATGAATGCATAAAGAAGATGTGGTATATATGTAAATGGAATATTACTCAGCCATCATAAAGGATGAATACTTACCATTTACTTTACTGTGGATGGAACTGGAGGGTATTATGCTGAGTGAAACAAGTCAAACAGAGGAACACAATTATCATATGGTTTCACTCATATGTGGAATATAAGAAACAGTGCAGAGGATCATAGGGTAAGGGAGGGAAAACTGAAGGGGAAGTCATTAGAGAGGGAGACAAATCAAGAGCGACTCTTAACTATAGGAAACAAACAGGGTTGCTGGAGGGGAGGTTGGTGGGGGGATGTGGTAATTGGGTGATGTGATGAGCACTGGGTGTTATAGGCAACTGACGAATTACTGAACACTACATCTGAAACTAATGATGTACTATATGTTGGCTAACTGAATTTAAATAAAAATTTTAAAAAAGAAAAGTCCACAAATATTGTACATTAAACCGCATACTTCTAGATAACACGTGTACTATAGCATGTATCACAAGAAATATTGGGATATATTTTACATAAATAATAATGAAAAGACAACACATCATTATTTATAGGAATTATGCTAAATCAGCTGAAGCTAAAGTACTGATTAGAGGGAAATTTAGACCTTCAGGTGCTTATATTAGAAAAGAATAAAAGTCTAAAATTAGTGATGCAAGATTCCACATTAAGAAGCTTTCTTAGAAGAAAAGGAATATTGAACCCAAAGTAAGTAGAATGTAGGAAATAATAAAAATATGAATGGAACAACATACTGGAAAAACAGATAATTTATAGGGAAAAATGAATGAAACCAGAAGCTGGTTCTTTGAAAAATTAAGCTTCTAATTGGTCTAGTCAAAAAAAAAGAGAAGATACAAGTGATCAAATTCAGTAATTAAAGAAGAAACATCACTGTAAGACATTAAAAAGATAAAAGGGGACTATCATAAACAAATGTATACAATAAATTGAACAACTTAGATGAAATGGACAAATCCCTTGAAAGACACGGCTACAAAAACTGACATAAAAATAAATGGAAGATTTTAATACCTCCATATTTATTTTAAAAATTGAATGTGTCAAAGTAATTCAATGAAGGAAAGCATGTCTTTTCAATAAAGTGTTTGAACAACTGAATAACCATATGAAAAAATATATATAAATCTCAACTCTTACCTCCTACCAAATGCAAAAGGCAACTCTAAATGGAATATAAACTGAAATTTAAAAACAAAAATGATGAAATTTATACAATAAAGCATAGAAAAATATCTTCACAAACTTGAGTTAAACAAAGATTTCTTTGATATAACAAAAGCCAAGATATTAAAGAAAAGATTAAGACTCAATCAATATTAAACACTTTTGCATTTCAAATATCACCTTTAAGAAAATAAAAAGACGGTTCTGGGAGCAAGATGGCGGAGGAGCAGGAGACCTAAATTTCATCTGGTCCCAGGAATTCAGCTAGATAGGGATCAAACCATTCTGAACACCTATGAACTCAACAGGAGATCAAAGAAAAGAAGAGCGACAACTCTCTGAACAGAAAAGCGACCACTTACTGGAAGGTAGGACGTGCGGAGAAGTGAATCCGAGGCGATATTCAGGAGGATAGAAGGCGGGGGAGGGGGCCTCCGTCGGCCGCTTCTGGCAAGTGATAGAGCCGCGGAGCACAAAATCGGAACTTGTAGAATCTGCTCCACTGAGGGACGTTGCTCCAGTGGCTAAGCGGGGGGTGGAACCCTCGTGGGACAGTGTGGTCTCAGGACCCTCGGGGTCACAGGAAGACCGGGGGTGCCTGAGTGTGGCAGAGCTCCCAGGTATTGGAGTGGGGAAGCTGGCTGCAGAGACCGAGCCGAGGCGCAGGCTCTCAGCTCCGGGGTTGCCATAAACCATGATCCGCCGCACAGTTCGGCCACTGCTCCTCCAGCAGGCACCCAAAAAGCGGCAGATCCGGGGAGACTCCCCTTCCTCCCCCAGGAGGAGTGGCAAGGAAGCATACTGCAGGGATCTGCCGGGTTTGGAGACTCCACACGGGGTCGGGTGCCAGAGATAGAAACGCTCGGTCACAGGCCGGGTGAGCACGGAGTGCGGCCGGAGACCGGGGAGATGGGAGTGATTGACTGCTTTTCTCTGGGGACTCACTGAGGAGCGGGGCCGGAGTTCTTGGCTCCTCTGGGGCGGAGAATGGGAGGCCGCCATTTTCACTCTCGTCCTCCAAAGCTGTACGGAAAGCTTGCAGGGAACAAAAGCTCCTGAGAGCAAACCCTAGCAGATTACTTAGCCCGCCCCCAGCAAAGGTGGGGCAATTCTGCCTCCAGCAAAGACATTTGGGAACCACGGCAACAGGCCCCTCCCCCAGAAGATCAGCAAGAACAGCCAGCAAAGACCAAGTTTACCGATCAATGAGAACGGCAGACTCCAGTGCTAGGGGAATACTGCACATAGAATTCATGGCTTTTTTCCCCCCTGATTCTTTAGTATTTCAAAGTTAATTTTTTTAATTTTCTTTTTCTGTTTTTTTGAATTTTTCTTTTTCCCTTTTTCAACCAATATCTTATCAATCCCTTTTTTTAAAATCTTTTTTATTTTTCATTTTTAGAGTCTTATTCTATCCCTTCATAGTAGTTAACCTTATTTTTGGTATATATATATATATATATATATATATATATATATATATATACATGTTGTTCTTTCTTTAAAATTTTGGGATACAGTTTCTTCTAACAGACCAAAATATACCCTAAATCTCTAGTGTATGGTTCTGTTCTAGTCTCCTGACTGATCACATTCTCTCCCTTTTTTTTTTTAATTTCTCTTCTTTCTTTTTTCAACCACCATCTTATCAATTCCTTTTATAAAATCTTTTGTAATTTTCATCTTTATAGTCATATTCCATCCCTTCATCGTATTTACCCTTATTTTTGTACATATGTTTTCTTCTTTAAAATTTTGGGAGGGACTTTCTTCTAACAGAACAAAATATGCCCAAAATCTAGTGTGTGGCACTGATCTATGCACCAACCTGATCATATTTGATCATTTTCTTTTTCTTTTTCTTTTTCTTTTTTCTTTCCCTTTCTTTTCCCCTGGTTCCGGGTCTCTTCTGATTTGTTTAGTGTATATTTGTCTGGGGTTATTGTTACCCCATTAGCATTTTGTTCTCTCATTCATCTATTCTCCTCTGGACAAAATGACAAGACAGAAAAACTCACCTCAAAAAAAAGAACAAGAGGCAGTACCGACTGCCAGGGACCTAATCAATATGGACATTAGTAAGATGTCGGAACTAGAGTTCAGAATGACAATTATAAAGATACTAGCCAGGCTTGAGAAAAGCATGGAAGATAATAGAGAAACCCTTTCTGGAGAAATAAAAGAACTAAAATCTAACCAAGTCAAAATCAAAAAGGCTATTAATGAGGTGCAATCAAAAATGGAGGCTCTAACTCCTAGGATAAATGAGGCAAAAGAGAGAATTAGTGATATAGAAGACCAAATGATGGAAAATAAAGAAGCTGAGAAAAAGAGAGATAAACAACTACTGGATCACGAGGGCAGAATATGAGAGATAAGTGATACCATAAGACGAAACAATATTAGAATAATTGAGATCCCAGAAGAAGAAGAAAGAGAGAGGGGGGCAGAAGGTATACTGGAGCAAATTATAGCAGAGAACTTCCCTAATTTGGGGAAGGAAACAGGCATCAAAATTCAGGAGGCACAGAGAACCCCCCTCAAAATCAATAAAAAAGGTCAATACCCTGACATCTAATAGTAAAACTTACGAGTCTCAGAGAAAAAGAAAAAATCCTGAAAGCAGCTCAGCACAAGAGGTCTGTAACCTACAATGGTAGAAACATTAGATTGGCAACAGACCTATCCACAGAGACCTGGTAGGCCAGAAAGGACTGGCAGGATATAGTCAGAGCACTAAAGGAGAAAAATATGCAGCCAAGAATACTATATCCAGCTAGGCTTTCATTGAAAATAGAAGGAGAGATAAAAAGCTTCCAGGACAAACAAAAACTAAAGGAATTTGCAAACACAAAACCAGCCGTACAAGAAATATTGAAAGGGGTCCTCTAAGCAAAGAGAGAGCCTAAAAGTAACATAGACCAGAAAGGAACAGAGACAATATACAGCAACAGTCACCTTACAGGCAATACAATGTCACTAAATTCATATCTTTCAATAGTTACCCTGAATGTAAATGGGCTAAATGCCCCAATCAAAAGACACAGGCTATCAGATTGAATAAAAAAAACAAAACCCATTGATATGCTGTCTGCAAGAGACTCATTTTAGATGCAAAGACAGCTCCAGATTGAAAGTGAGGGGGTGGAAAACTGTTTCCCATGCTAATGGACACCAGAAGAAAGCTGGGGTGGCAATCCTTATAGCAGACAAATTAGATTTTAAACCAAAGACTGTAATAAGAGATGAGGAAGGACACTATATCATACTTAAAGGGTCTATCCATCAAGAAGATCAAACAATTGTAAATATCTATGCCTCTAACATGGGAGCAGCCAATTATATAAGCCAATTAATAACAAAAGCAAAGAAACACATCGACAACAATACAATAAGGGTGGGGGACTTTAACACCCCCCTCACTGAAATGGACAGATCATCTAAGCAAAAGATCAACAAGGAAATAAAGACTTTAAATGACACACTGGACCAAATGGACTTCACAGACATATTCAGAACATTCCATCCCAAAGCAACAGAATACACATTCTTCTCTAGTGCCCATGGAACATTCTCCAGAATACATCACATCCTAGGTCACAAATCAGGTTTCAACCAGTACCAAAAGTTTGGGATCATTCCCTGCCTATTTTCAGACCACAATGCTTTGAAACTAGAACTCAATCACAAGAGGAAAGTGAGAAAGAACTCAAATACATGGAGGCTAAAGAGCATCCTACTAAAGAATGAATGGGTCAACCAG
The DNA here is from genome assembly GCF_964656455.1 of Halichoerus grypus. Classification (NCBI taxonomy): domain Eukaryota; kingdom Metazoa; phylum Chordata; class Mammalia; order Carnivora; family Phocidae; genus Halichoerus; species Halichoerus grypus. The sequence goes on from NC_135714.1 coordinate 61,635,157, forward strand.
GACATTAAAGAAGAATTAAAATAATTCCTGGAAACTAATGAACATGAAAACACAACTGTTCAAAATCTTTGGGATGCAGCAAAGGCAGTCCTAAGAGGAAAGTATACATCAATACATGCCTTTCTCAAGAAACAAGAAGGGTCTCAAATACACAACCTAACCCTACACCTAAAGAGCTGGAGAAAGAACAGCAAATAAAGCCTAAACCCAGCAGGAGAAGAGAAATAATAGAGATCAGAGCAGAAATCAATGAAATAGAAACCAAAAGAATAGTAGAACAGATCAACAAAACTAGGAGGTGGTCCTTTGAAAGAATTAACAAGATTGATAAACCCCAGGCCAGACTTACCAAAAAGAAAAGAGAAATGACCCAAATAAACAAAATCATGAATGAAAGAGGAGAGATCACAACCAACACCAAAGAAATACAAACAATTATAAGAACGTATTATGAGGAACTGTATGCCAGCAAATTAGATAACCTGGAAGAAACAGATGCATTCCTAGAGATGTACCAACTACCAAAACTGAACCAGGAAGAAATAAAAAAACCTGAACAGACCTATAACCACTAAGGAATTTGAGGCAGTAATCAAATATCTCCCAACAAACAAGAGCCAGGGCCAGATGGCTTCCCAGGGGAATTCTACCAAACATTTCAAGAAGAATTAATACCTCTTCTTCTGAAACTGTTCCAAAAAATAGAAATGGAAGGAAAACTTCCAAACTCGTTTTATGAGGCCAGCATTACCTTGATCCCAAAATCAGACAAAGACCCCACCAAAAAGGAGAATTACAGACCAATATCCTTGATGAACATGGATCTATAATTCTCACCAAAATAATAGCCAATAGGATCCAACAGTACATTAAAAGGATTATTCACCATGACCAAGTGGGATTTATCCCTGGCTGCAAGGTTGGTTCAACATCCGCAAATCAATCAATGTGATACAATACATTAATAAAAGAAAGACCAAGAACCATATGATCCTCTCAATAGATGCAGAAAAAGCATTTGACAAAGTACAGCATCCTTTCTTGATCAAAACTCTTCAGAGTATAGTGATAGAGGGCACATACCTCAATATCATAAAAGCCATCTACGAAAAACTCACAGCGAATATCATTCTCAATGGGGAAAAACAGAGCTTTCCCCCTAAGGTCAGGAACACGGCAGGGATGTCCACTATCACCACTGCTATTCAACATAGTACTAGAAGTCCTAGCCACAGCAATCAGACAACAAAAAGAAATAAAAGGCATCCAAATTGGCAAAGAAGAAGTCAAACTCTCAGAAGTCAAGCTCTCACTCTTTGCAGATGATATGATACTTTATGTGGAAAACCAAACAACTCCACCTCAGAACTGCTAGAACTCATACAGGAATTCAGTAAAGTGGCAGGATATAAAATCAATGCACAGAAATCAGTGGCATTCCTATACACCAACAACAAGACAGAAGAAAGAGAAATGAAGGAGTCGATCCCATTTACAATTGCACCCAAACCCATAAGATACTAGGAATAAATCTAACCAAAGAGGCAAAGAATCTGTACTCAGAAAACTATAAAATACTCATGAAAGAAATTGAGGAAGACACAAAGAAATGGAAAAACATTCCATGCTCATGGATTGGAAGAACAAATATGGTGAAGATGTCAAAGCTACCTAGAGCAATCTACACATTCAATGCAATCCCTATCAAAATACCATCCACTTTTTTCAAAGAAATGGAACAAATAATCCTAAAATTTGTATGGAACCAGAAAAGACTCCAAATAGCCAAAGGAATGTTGAAAAAGAAAAGCAAAGCTGGTGGCATCACAATTCCAGACTTCAAGCTCTATTACAAAGATGTCATCATCAAGACAGTATGGGACTGGCACAAAAAACAGACACATAGATCAATGGAACAGACTAGAGTCCCCAGAAATGGACCCTCAACTCTATGGTCAACTAATCTTCGACAAAGCGGGAAAGAATGTCCAATGGAAAAAAGACAGTCTCTTCAACAAATGGTATTTGGAAAATTGGACAGCCACATGCAGAATGAAACTAGACCATTTCCTTACACCACACACAAAAATAGACTCCAAATGGTTGAAAGACCTCAATGTGAGACAGGAGTCCATCAAAATCCTAAAGGAGAACATAGGCAGCAACCTCTTCGACCTCAGCTGCAGCAACTTCTTCCTAGACACATCGCCAAAGGCAAGGGAAGCAAGGGCAAAAATGAACTACTGGGACTCCATCAAGATAAGAAGCTTTTGCACGGCAAAAGAAACAGTGGACAAAACCAAAAGACAACCGACAGAATGGGAGAAGATATTTGCAAATGTCATATCAGATAAAGGGCTAGTATCCAAAATCTAAAAGGAACTTATTAAACTCAACACCCAAAGAATAAATGATCCAATCAAGAAACGGGCAGAAGACATGAACAGACATTTTCCAAAGAAGACATCCAATTGGCTAACAGATACATGAAAAGTGCCCAGCATATCTTGGCATCAGGGAAATCCAAATCAAAACCTCAATGAGATACCACCTCACACCAGTCAGAATGGCTAAACTTAACAAGTCAGGAAATGACAGATGTTGTTGAGGATGTGGAGGAAGGGGAAACCTCCTATACTCTTGGTGGGAATGCAAGCTGGTGCAGCCGCTCTGGAAAACAGTATGGAGGTTCCTCAAAAAGTTGAAAATAGAGCTACCCTACAACCCAGCAATTGCACTACTGGGTATTTACCCCAAAGATACAAATGTAGGGATCCAAAGGGGTACGTGCACCCTGATGTTTATAGCAGCAATGTCCACAATAGCCAAACTGTGGAAAGAGCCAAGATGTCCATCGACAGATGAATGGATAAAGAAGATGTGGTATATATATACAATGGAATATTATGGAGCCATAAAAAAAAAAAAAACGAAATCTTGCCATTTGCAACGACATGGGTGAAACTAGAGGGTATTATGCTAAGCGAAATAAGTCAATCAGAGAAAGACATGTATCATATGACCTCACTGATATAAGGATTTCTTAATCTCAGGAAACAAACAGGGTTGCTCGAGTGGTGTGGGGTGGGAGGGATGGGGTGACTGGGTGATAGACATTGGGGAGGGTATGTGCTATGGTGAGTGCTGTTAATTGTGTAAGAGTGATGAATCACAGACCTGTACCTCTGAAACAAATAATACATTATATGTTAAAAAAAAAAAAAAAAAGATAGTAGGAAGGGAAAAATAAAGGGCGGGAAATTGGAGGGGGAGACAAACCATGAAAGACTATGGACTCTGAGAAGCAAACTGAGGGTTCTAGAGGGGCGGGGGTGGGGGGATGGGTTAGCCTGGTGATGGGTATTAAAATGGGCACGTACTGAATGGAGCACTGGGTGTTATACGCAAACAATGAATCATGGAACACTACATCAAAGCTAATGATATAATGTATGGTGATTAACATAATAAAATAAAATTAAATTAAATTAAAATAATAAGATAAAAGAAAAGATAAAGAAAAGACAAGCCAAGCCAACAGACTGATGGAAAATATTTGCATTGCATATATCTGAGGCTAAGAACTTGTATCCATAATATATAAAGGACTTTTACAACTTGATAATCATGATAGAAATAATCCAGTTTTAAAATTGGGCAAATAATTTGATCCTAAAAATAAAAAAGATATGATAATGGCCAGTACATATACTAAAAGACGCTCATCATTTTTAGTCATCAGGGACATATAACACACGACATATAACGTACTAAATATAACAAATAAACCACACTAACACATTATTATATACCAAGAGAATGGCTAAAAATAAAAACTGAGAATACCCAATGTTGAGAATATAGAGCAACTGGAACTCTTGTATATTGCTGGGGCAAATATAAAATAGTACAACCACTTTGAAAAATAGTATGGTAGTTTCTAATAAGGTTAAACTTAAAGAGAGGATGAGGATCAAGATGGTAAAGTGGGAAGATCCTGAGCTCAGCCTCTTCTATGGACACACCAACACTACAACATACGGAACAACTCTTTTTCTTTTTTAACATATTATTTATTTATTTGACAGAGAGAGACACAGTGAGAGAGGGAACACAAGCAGGGGGAGCAGGAAAGGGAGAAGCAGGCTTCCCGCTGAGCAGGGAGCCCGATGTGGGGCTCGATCCCAGGGCCCTGGGATCATGACCTGAGCAGAAGGAAGACGCTTAACGACTGAGCCACCCAGGGGCCCCGCAACTCTGGTATTTCTATTCCCACTTACTATGAGCTATTGCTTTATTCATGCACTTAAGAGCCACAGTAGGAGTGTGTTTACACCATCTCTTGGTGTCCTTGCCAAAATTTTAAATCATATATCCTAGAAGAGTCTCTCAAATTGATAAGCTCTCTTTTCAAACAGTAATTTCTGACCCCTTGATCCAGCATCCACAGAAACCATCTATAATCTTCCAGTTAGTGTTTGTGAAAGATGGCTAGGTCCTGTATCTCCTTTGGGATACAGTCCCTTTTCTTCCTTATCATGCCCAGCATATCTCTCATTATTTGTGCTGCAACTTATAGGACAGTGACAAGTGGATGGTGGGGCCAGATCCTGAGGCAGGCACATGTTGTCTTGCAAGAAAAAGGCTTCTGCATGGTCTTCAAGTAAGAGAAGAGTGCTAATCCTTAACAGGGAGGAGCAAACTATTTCTGTAGGAGGGAAATCTGGAGATTCAAGGTTTTACAGAGGAAGAGGAGCAATCAACAATCTACCCAGGTGTCCCCATCCCACATGTTACAACCTTGGTATGGCAGATCTGCTATGAGAGTTGAGAGTTTAAACTCTTTTGAAGTTCAGCTACTCTTACATTCGTTCCTGGTCCTCAATATTTTCAGCTCTTCATGCTGAGGGAAATGAGAGCTTCTTTACATGCAATTAAGGAGAACCTCTTCTTTTCACCTCTGGCTTATCTTTTTTCCAAAGCTTCAAATGAGTTTTAAAAAGGCACTCAATTCCACTCTTTTTATAGTTAGTATTTCCCTATTTTTCCAATAGCAGAAACCAATACCAGCTAATGTATTTTCTTTTACCAGCATAGCATCCAACTTCATCACCTGTGATCATTTTAACACCTGCACTACCACCTTGTGCCAGTGGCTATATGTCTTCCACTTAACGACCAGCAGCACCACCTGCCACAGGCTGGATTCTCCAGGAAGCCGACTCTAAGATGGAAATTATCATGCAGGAGGTTTAACGCGTGAAGGGGACAGGAGGATATAGGATTTGGGCAGAGGAAGAAACTGAGATATGATGCAGTCTGGGTGAGGTTTCAGTTGACCCCATGGAGATTTGTTTTTCTTTTTTTTTTAAGATTCCATTTATGTATTTGACAGAGACACAGCGAGAGACGGAACACAAGCACGGGGAGTGGGAGAGGGAGAAGCAGGCTTCCCGCCTGGCAGGGAGCCCGATGCGGGGTTCGAACCCAGGACCCCGGGACCATGACCTGAGCTGAAGGCAGACGCTTAACGACTGAGCCACCCAGGCGCCCCGACCCCATGGAGATTTCTGAAGATGAAAAACCTTTCAGAGCTGTTCACAACTGAGAAGGATGAGCCTTTACATCTCTGTGCCAACAGTCACTGGATATGGACCACCCAAAGAAGAGGCATGACTTTCGGCAAGGTGGCTCTCTTCAGCTAGAGGCACTCCCAGTAGTGGGGCAACAGCTTCTTTATTCCTGAGGGGGAATTTGGGCAGCACATCATAGAAACCATCCACCCTTGTCTTTTATGAAAACACTAAAGTTTGCTCTGTGTATGTGTGGTCATTGACAGCATAAGCTGAAACTATATATACATATATAGACATACATGCTCCCAGATATATCTCTAGATATATATACTTCTAGATATAGATACTTCTATACACACACACACACACACACACACACACACACATACACACTTCTGGATATCTTGGAGCTCATCTTCGTGGCCCACTTCACCTCCTAGAATTTCCTAGTCAGAAGCATTGCTGTGACCACAGTAAGTTTTGTTTCTTTCATTCTCTCTCTCACTCTCTCTTTGCGGGCCTTTCTCATTCTGTTATGAATATGTTAGTGCTTACTATCTATCAAATACTTACTATGTACCAGGCCCTGTACTAAGAAATATACAATGGATTTCCTTTCATGAATTTTATTTTTTAAAAAGATTTATTCATTTATTTTAGACAGAGAGCAAGTGAGAAAACGGGGGTGGGGGGGAGGGGCAGAGGGAGGTTGAGAATCTTAAGCAGACTCCCCACTGAGCACGGAGCTCAACACGGGACTCCGTGCCTGAGATCATGATCTGAGCTGAAATCAAGAGTTGGGTACTTAACGAACTGAGCCATCCAGGTGCCCCTCCCTTCATGAATTTTCTAATCATCACTTCAATCCTTTTTAGAAATCTTGAAATCAACAGTTTATGCATAAGAAACTAGAGATTTAAGGTGAATGATGTTTCTGAGTCCCACAGCTACCTCTTGTTGAAATCTGTGTGTGAACCCAGATCTGACTCCACGTTTCATAATTTTAATGATTATAATACTTATAAAATACTTATAAAAAATACTTATAAAAAGCCACCTGCTTTTTTACCTCCATCTCCCTCGGCGGAGGGTCAAAAAGTGCATTGTGTGCCACTGTTCTTAGCCAAGCCCTGTTACTGACATTACATACTCCTAAACAGTGCCCCCCCCTTTTTAAGATTTTTATTTATTTGTCAGCGAGAAAGAGAGAAAGAAAGAGAGAGCACAAGCAGGCAGAGTGGCAGACAGAGTAGGCAGAGGGAGAAGCAGGCTCCCTGCTGAGCAGGGAGCCTGATGTGGGGCTGGATCCCAGGACCCTGGGATCATGACCTGAGCCGAAGGCAGATGCTTAAGCAACTGAGCCACCCAAGCATCCCAACAGTGCCCTTTTTGAGGCACATTTTATAAAATCATTTCTCTAAAGTTATGACTATTTCCCTATACATTCCCACAATAGTCAAAGGAAGACTTACCTGTCTTCTGAAATCTCAGCTGAAATCCCCCCTTCCAACAGTATTTTCCCCAGGTATTCCAGACCAAAATAACCTCCCTGTGCCTAACAAAGCTCTCCCACTAAGGAGAATTATTCACATTTTTACTGTTTAGTATCTTCATTTATGTATCTATCCATTCCCCTCAACAAACTGTAAACAGCACAAACATGCTTTTACATTTCTACCCTTCATAATGTATTGCACATAGGAGACATCTCAAAGCACATCACATTAATTTTATATTAGTGCCATGTGTCATGAATTGCTTAGAAATATGTTTCAGAGTCTCTTCTTTTTCCTCATTCTCTAATAATGATGCAACTTTTGTGTTTTCTTAGGTTTCCCATAATGCTGAAATCCTTATCTATTCTATATATTTTTCACTCTGCACTTTGTCTCTTGTGTAACTCTGCTCTGGGAACCCCAGGCAGTTAAGTTTATTAGCAGTGATTAACACAGCTGGTTATTTTCCATATAAGGCTCTTGTGGGTGTGTTCAAATTTTTTTTTAACTATGATTAAACTCAGCAGATACAGGGAAAATGTTTTATGACTTACTGTATATAGTGGTTAAAGAGAAATTTTAGAATGGTTTAAAATCTCACTGTGTAAAGAATGGTCCATGGACCAGCAGCATCAGTATCACCTGGGAGCTTGTTAGAAATGCAGAACCTCATTCCCTATCCAAGTATGTAAAGTCAGAATCTGCCCTCTAACAAGATTTTCAAGTGATTGCTATGAATATTTAGTTTTGAGAAATACTGGTTTAAAAAAAACAATTTAATGGCACTATTTATGTAAATGGCTATGTCTGTTGCTTCATACAATTCTAATAATCCCAAGAACACTGAAGGTAGGTAAATGGTGGTATTTCTATGTTAACTCTCCCCAAATCATTCTTCTAATAGGTTGAGCTGATCTCAGAACCCAGAGCTGTTTGCTTTGAAGACTCTCTTTCCAATGTTCTATTGCAGATACAGCAGACAACATCAGCATCTTCTCATCCCTGAGACCATACCATCCCAGAGTGCACTGGCTGGATTTAGCCCTGCCCCCTCTCAGCAGTTCTCAATCCCAGTGATTGACGGGCATTGGTGTCTATGGTCCCCACAGCCTTGAGCCCCCCAGTGAGATAGTTCTGTGGTGTGTGTTTTAGTATCTCAGAGTTTCTTCGCAGGATTAATTTCCAATTGACCATTGTGATAGATGGCTTAATAATTCATCATTTGGGGCCACCTTTCCTACTTCCTAACAAACTACTAATCATTAAATCCTTATTTCAGGCTCCACATCTGGAGGGTATCAGCATTAAGATAGAAAAGTCAGCTCGGTTCTTCAGAAAGATTCCTCACACAACAAAAGAAGCACTGAGAAGTGAATAACCTCCTTTTATATAGTGAATATAACACCATTAGCAATAGTGATTTTTTTTATAAGACTGATGACAGCTGAAAGATGAGACTCTGTGATCTTTATTAAAATAAAAATGTCATTGGGGAATGCAAGAAAAAAAATTGAGTCAACTCCTTCCCCAGTGGAGAGAGATGTGATTTCCCTCTAAAGGAATCTGTTATATGGATCTTTACACAGAATCCCTTGTTTTTTGTTTACAACTATTATCTGTGGGAAGATTAAGCAAATGTCTTTGGAACATACATACTTTCTGTCCCTAAAGCCTTCATACATAAAAGTAAGAGAAATTGTAACTGAACCAATGTGAGTTCACTCCTTGGTGAGTCACAGAAACTACACCAAGTTGTCACACAAAGAAAACTTCATTTGCAGCAAATAGGATCACAGGGATGGTTTACAAAGCCATGCCTCCTGAGAGAGGGTGAATGGGTGACTTTTGTTTAGGATTAGGATGGATATTTTATTTTTTTAATTTAAATTCAATTAGCCAACATATGGTTTAGTTTTTGGTATAGTGTTCAATGATTCAGTAGTTGTGTATAACACCCAGTGCTCACCACATCACATCCTTAATGCCCATCACCCAGTTACCCCATCCCCCCACCCACCTCCCTTTCCACAACACTCTGTTTTTTCCCCCCGGAGTCAAGAGTCTCTTCTGGTTTGGCTCCCTTTCTGATTTCTCCCCATTCAGTTTTCCCTCCCTTCCCCTCTGATCCTCTGCACTATTTCTTAAAACGCCTATGCTTCCCAGAGCAATCTACACATTCAATGCAATCCCTATCAAAATACCATCAACATTTTTCACAGAGCTGGAACAAATAATCCTAAAATTTGTATGGAACCAGAAAAGACCCCAAATAGCCAGAGGAATGTTGAAAAAGAAAACCAAACCTGGTGGCATCACAATTCCGGACTTCAAGCTCTATTACAAAGCTGTGATCATCAAGACAGCATGGTACTGGCACAAAAACAGACACATAGATCAATGGAACAGAATAGAGAACCCAGAAATGGACCCTCAACTCTATGGTCAACTAATCTTTGGTAAAGCAGGGAAGAATATCCAATGGAAAAAAGACAGTCTCTTCAATAAATGGTGCTGGGAAAATCGGACAGCCGCATGCAGCAGGATGAAACTGGACCATTTCCTTACACCTTACACAAATATAAACTCAAAATGGATGAAAGACCTAAATGTGATATAGGAATCCATCAAAATCCTAGAGGAGAACATAGGCAGCAACCACTTCAACTTAGGCCGCAGCAACCTCTTGCAAGACACATCTCTAAAGGCAAGAAAAACAAAGGCAAAAATGAACTTTGGGGACTTCATCAAGATCAAAAGCTTCTGCACAGCAAAGGAAACAGTCAACAAAACTAAAAGACAACCTATGGAATGGGAGAAGAAAATGACATAACAGATAAAGGGCTGGTATCCAAAATCTATAGGATGAATATTTTAGATAGGGAAGCCTTGTCATCCTATGTGGAGGCAGAATAAGATTGATCATGCGCCTTAAGGAAACATGCCTATACATACATTGCATGTCATATAAATGAGGCTGAGTCTCCTTCTTGGGTGGAAATTTTAGTATTATGCTGAGGTAAAGGCAACTGCCAGTCATGAGGGGTGGGGTCACTCCACAGTCCATCTGTGCAGGCCTTTGAGAGGAGGTGGGGGGTTAGCTCAAAGGGTCTGGGTGGTCTTGTCTGGGCAGTTGCCATCCCCTGAGGGGTGGTTTCAGGTTTCATTTGCCAGAGTTAAGAGGTAAGCCAGAAAGAAGAGCTTAAGGAAAAATATAAGACAAAGGCTAGTGAGTACAAGCAGGTAGACAGTAAAAGTTAGGTCTTGGGGTCTAGCAGGTGACAAAAATCTCACTGTGTAAATTGCATATCCCATCCTGATTGTGGCATAAATAAAGCAAAGGCTTTAAATATGTTTGTACTCAGGGCCGGTTTCATGGCCCTGCACTTGGTTTAATGCTTTGCTGTCACTGCCTTGAAATTCTTAATAATTGTGAACAAGGCACCTACATTTTCATTTTGCAATGGGTCCTGAAAATTATGTAGCCAGTCCTGTTTGTACTAATTAAAAATTGTTTGAAATATAGATTTTTCAAGATACAAGAAGGAAAAGTCAAACTAAAAGAACTATAGGAGTTGAAAGACAAAGTATCTTTGGGAAAACTAAAACCAACAAAGTTGGAGTTTCTAGAAACTTCTGGGAGTAGTCATTATGGTTTTGCTGCTCAGAGAACAGAAGGAAAGCAGTGACACCTGGAAATGACGTGGTACTTCTCAAACTTACACATCATAGGTGTGATTGCAGAGGACACATGTTCGATTTGGAGTCAGCAAGGAAAATTTAGATGACCCAGAAAATTAAGTGCAAAAGGAGCAAACTATTTGAGCTAGCTGTTCTGTGTCAGGCAAGCAAACAGACTGTGTTCCTAATGACATCTTGTATTTGCCAAACATTTACTGTATCTGTCACTGTTCTAAAGGACTTACAGTCATTATCTTGTTTAATCCTTACAGCAACCCTGTGAGGCAGGTGCTATTACTGTCCTTATATCACCAGTGAGGAAATTTGGGACAAAATGGGAGTAAGTGACTGCCTAGGCTCTTGCATCTAGCAAGTCCTGGAGCCTGGCTTTGAGCCCTGGCAGTCAGACTCTAGAGCTCAAATTCTTAATTACAACAGAGAGCCCCCTTCCCCAGTGAAATGGCTTTGTACTCACAGAGGTGGATGAAGCATATATTGTGCTGAAGGGCCCCCAGTGGAGAAGTGAAAGGGGAAAGGCCAAGTCCCCAGTGGTGCAATCCTTAGTGCAGCGAAGTTCCCCATTCCCCCAGGGGTGAGGGATGGGGTGGGGGCAGCAGAAAATAAACGCAGACCTTGCGGAGCCCAAGCGGGGTTTTCCTGGGTCCATTTTGCTTCACAAGCACATTTTCCATGGATTTTCACCAGGCCGAGTCAGGTTGTCAGTGGTCTTCAAACTGTTCCACTGAGTTTGCAGGTCAGCTGACAGACTCAAATGTCTTCAGGGGAGAGAGATGAGTCAGTGGGAGGGGCTCAGGCTCCTGCTGATTAAAACTTGGTCAGCTGTACTTTCACCCAGTTTAGTCTAAATACAGGAATGATGAGTAAGAATCTGCAAAAGAAAACGAGTTTGTGCAGCTGAAAATAAAAGTTTAAAAACCATTGCTCTGACTGTCACTTCAAAACAACTGGGAGAAAAATGAATTAGCTGTAGGTTGATCACATGTCCCTCCCCTCCCCCTCCCCAAACACAACTCATGTTTGACCTGGGTCAGCAGAGAAAAGATGATATTGGTATTTGGTGTTTGTGGAACCCTGGACAGAACATATTTGAATCTTCTCTGTGCCAAAGGCTCACTGTGAGTTTGTTCCCGGCTTAAAGTTTTTCTTAGGGGCGCCTGGGTGCCTTAGTCAGTTAAGCATCTGCCTTCAGCTCAGGTCATGATCTCAGGGTCCTGGGATCAAGCTCAAGTCAGGCTCTCTGCTCATCGAGGAGTCTGCTTCTCCCTCTGCCCTTCCCCCACCTCACTCAAGCCATCTCTCCCTCTCTCTCAAATAAATAAATAAATAAAATCTTTTTTTTTAAGTTTCTTTTAATTGTTTGCACCAGGTCCTTAAATATATATATATATATATATATATACATATATATATATATATATATATATATGTAATAGTCAAACAATTGTTGGATCCTGTAGGAAAGCAGAGGAAGGAACAGTTAATTCCAGGTGTTGAATGAAAGGAATGTCATTTGTAAGTGTTTCTGAGATGGCCCTATATGGAGATACATCTGTCTCCCTCTTTCTCTCTCTTTCCCCCCACCCCACCTTCTAAAACAAAAAAAGAAATGCAGTCCACTGAATGGATATGTAAGTAGTTTCCCAAGAGAAGGTGAAATAACTGCTTCATAGAAACAGGAACAAATCCCATGTACCTTGAAAAGCCTTCTTTGAGGGCAGGAACTTGATTTTTAAATATTTTCCTGAGGACTCTCATATCCCATACACTCTTCAACATCTGGGCCTATGTGTCAAATTCCATAGACCTTTGTTTATGATCCAGATGGACTTCTGTATGATTCAGCTCTTATTTGAGGATGACAGCACACCTTCCTTACTGATATAATTCTAATAAGAATGTATCAGCAAGCAGTGTTTGTGGAGAGTCCAATGTGTATAGCCCTCTGGGATAATCCAAGTATTTACTATATATTTAATAATTTAAATTTATTTACAATTTTCTAAAACATCCAGAGCTAGAAATGTATGTCCCTACCTCTTATTTACCAGTCCATTCAGGGGCTTAAAAAGTACACCTATCAGGGGCGCCTGGGTGGCTCAGATGGTTAAGTGTCTGCCTTCGGCTCAGGTCATGATCTCAGGGTTCTGGGATCGAGCCCCAAGTCAGGCTCCCCACACAGTGGGGAGTCTGCTTCTCCCTCTCTCCCTGCCTCTCCCCTTGCTTGTGCTCTCTCGCTCTCTCTCTCTCTCTCAAATGAATAAATAACATCTTAAAAAAAAAAGTACACCTATCAGAGAACAAACTGGTGATTGCCTGAAGGTGGGGGGGGGGATGGGCAAAATAGGTGAAAGGGATTCAGAGGTATAAACTTCCAATTATTAAATAAATAAGTCACAGAGATGAAAAATACATGAATATGACTATGAATATAGTCAATAATAGTGTAATAACTTGGTGACAGATGGTGACTACACTTATAGTGAGCACTGAGTAGTGTATACAATTGTTGGATCATTGTGTTGTACACCTGAAACCAATATAACATTGTATAGTAATTATACTTCAATTAAAAAAGATATACCTGTTACAAAAGCAAACCATTGCACAAAACTTTGACTCCCTATTTGGCACTGTTCCTTCAAATAATAGGGATTAGAGAAGAGACCAAGTGTAATTTAAGACATGTCAGCTCTAAAACTATTGCTATGGTTTTTTTTTTTTTTTTTAAGATTTTGTTTATTTATTTGACAGAGAGAGACACAGCGAGAGAGGAAACACAAGCAGGGAGAGTGGGAGAGGGAGAAGCAGACTTCCTGCCAAGCAGGGAGCCTGATGTGGGGCTCAATCCCAGGACCCTGGGATCATGACCTGAGCCAAAGCAGCTTAACAACTGAGCCACCCAGGCACCCCTTGCTATGTTTTTATTCCCTGGACCATACCCTTCTTTCCCCCTTTTTAAGAAAATTATTATTGTGATAAAATATAAATACTGTGAAATTTACCATATACCTTGTTTTAAATTCTAAAAATAAGTTTTTAGAATGTAAAATGTGAAAATTGAGATCCGTGAAGGGTTTTTTCAATTTATAACCTCTGTTTTTCCTACAAGCACATAAACTACCAAAATATTTCAGAACATCCTGTCCTTCCCTCTCCTAATTTTAGAGAGTGTTTCCTTGTCTCCTTTTATCCCAAAGCAGCCTTTTAAATAGCAATGAGTAAAATTTATCAACCAGTCATCTGTGAACTCAAAAACACAACTGTAAGAACGGTTTTAGATGTTCAACAAGTTGTACCTCTTGAGTTAGGTTGTAAATTATCATACTAAAGAAAATTTCAGGATTCCAGGATATGTCCCAAATTTTGATATTAAGAATAGTAACCACTCTTCCCACAAATATTTCTTGGCATGGTTTCTAATCCATTCAGAGCTTTTCACAAGATGGAGGGAAACTATTTTCTCCTCTCTATCAGGAGCTATATAACAACTAAAGCAGCATCAAGTTAGGATGGGCTGCCTCAAAGTAGGCCCCCATCATTGAAGAGATTGAAGCAGAAACAAAATAACCTACTGGGAATGTTGGCCAGAGGTAGAAGAGTGTCAGGATTTATAGACTTGGGGGACTTAAATGACCAGCACTGGCAAGGGACACAGTAGTAATAAACAGGAATTTCTTTTTTTTTTTTTTTCTCCAGGCCATCCTATTTGAATCTGCCACCTACAGTGTGAGCAATCTCTTGGATGCTCAGGCTCCCCTACAGAGTAGAGAAATCTTCCACATCTGCAGGGCCCTGGGTATCCAGGAGGCACAAGAAGAGGCTGGTTGGGAAGCAGTCCTGGATGCTAGTGACTGGCAGGCTGCAAGACCTGTGAAAAGTAACTCAGCCTTTCTGGGCTTTGTTATTCTCAAATGCAAACTCGGGAAACAAGGCTCAATGCCCCTATATCTATTATGTGATCGGTCCTTGCCTCCTTCCCCTTCTGCCTAGGCAACAAATGTTGTTTAATATTCTGTTTCTTGGGGCACCTGGGTGGTGGACTGGGTTAAGTGCCCCACTCTTGGTTTTGCCTCAGGTCCTGATCTCAGGGTCGTGGGATCGAGCCCCCAGCCCTGCGCCGGCCTCCGCGGTCAATGCCGACTCTGCCTTAGATTCTCTCTCCTCCCTCTGCCCCTCCCGCTTGTGCTTGCGCTCCCTAAAATAAATAAATATTTTTTTAAAAAATAATATTCTGTTTCGTCGAGTTCCTGGTCACTAGTAAATGCCAGAAAATCCAATACACCTTCTTCACATTTTTAATCTGGATGTAGAGAAGCAACTAGCAGTGTGTGCGACGGGAACAAGGGATTAGCACCCTCTTCTCTCCCAGCAGCGTAATCACACTCCTGAGGTTACCTGGTGTGTAATCTTAGAGAATACATGTGCAGTCCCTAACTCCTCTTGCCGTTGCATATGGCCAGATGACTACATCTGACCCATAGAATATCAGCAGAAGTGTTAGATGGCTGTCTCTGGGCGTTCCTTAAAGGGCAGTGGGAAGCAGCTTTTTGAATTTATTTCATCATCTTTTCTTCCATCTGTTGCCTCCACCGAGAATGTGAGGCCAGGGCGGCAGCACTGCAGGGGCCACACTCTGGAGACCGTGGGGCAGGGAGATGAGCGCGCTGGGTGGCTAGACCCTGAGCAAGAGCTGCGGCACTGCATGGGACCGCCTTCCGCCAAACCCACACCTAGCAGGAGATGCACATTGGCACTCTTATTTGGGCTTGCAGATACCCATTGAATCCTAACTGATACAGTTTTACCCACGCAAAATACTTTTTGTTCAGAAGGCTCTTCATGAGTCTCTGCCTAGGTGTAACTTTGGAAAGCTAGAGCGGGGCTGCTTCTGTGATGAGGCTGGTACTGCTGGTGTTACCCATCACAGATATGGGTCCTCTGCCCATCCAACGTCATCCCTGGGGCCAAGTGCAGACTCAACACTGGTGAAGCGACCATCATCAGACCTAATTATACTCTCACTGGAAAGTCATGGTGTGCTGTGCTGTTGGAAGCCCCCAGGAGTCTTGCAATCTTTATCAGCTCTGTGTCCAACTCATACCCCTTTTTTAAACAGGCTTCTTTGTTCTTGTGGTTTTACTGAAAATTCCAGTCATGTCCCCTGGTAGGCTGTTGATGAAGAATTTTTTTTTCCCCTTGAGTGCTAAGCCCTTGAAATTAGACCTGCTAGCTCCCTCAGGAATGGTATGCTCAGCTGCCTGAAAACTCTGCTTCTTTGCAGAGGATTATTGTCTTCTTTGGATGATTGTCTTTATTATTATAAGCAGATAACCCTAAAAGTTTTGGGGCTAGGTGCCCAGGATCCTTCGATTATATTCTCTCTCTCTCTCTCCCTCTCTCTCCCTCTCTCTCTCCCTCTCCCCCCCCCCCCTTGCTTATTCTGAGCAATGCTAGTAACTAGAACCAAGGACTTACTCAAGGATCACACCCTGAAGAACAGCATGCAACCCAGGGTGATGTATCTTTTAGAAACAGGCAGGCAGAGGCACAATCTGGTCAGACATTGGCTGTGCAAACCACTGATACAGCCAAGCTTATGCACACCAGTGACCTCTCAGCCCTGGTGCAGACCATCAAAATCAAAGCTTTCACACAGATTGATCTTTGAGGTGTCCATACATGTAGCAGCAGAATACCTTCAGGACTTTTTCTGACTTCGCCTTTTCTTCATTTCCAAGGGATAGTTTTCAAACCCTGACATACTCTTCTCCCTACTCACCTTGGTGTTAGGACAACCTGGCTTTTCCTTTCACTGAGATTAAAGGCCTTCCAAATTCTTCATATTCCTACTTCTTCTCTTAAAAAATACCACCTCCTAGTGAAAGAAGCCAGTCCCAAAAGACCACATAATATACAATTCCACCTAAAGGAAATATCCTATAGAGACAGAAATGTCTATAGAGACAGAAAGTAGTTCAGTGATTGCCTAGGGGTGAGGAAGTGGGCAGACAGAGAATTGATAACTAAAGGGTCCAGCTCTCTTTTTGATGATGAAAATGTGTTAGAATTATCTGTGGTAATGGTTGCACATGTCTTTGAATTTACTAAAAACTAAAACTTTACTAAAATTTACTAACGTTTTCATTACTCTACTGAAACTCTTCTATTTAAGGTCATTAGTGAATCATGCACTTTAAATGGGTGAACTATATTTGTGAATTTTATCTCAGTAAAACTGTTAAATGCCATACCAGCAACTATGGTCTAGAGAAATAGGTACTAAAATACAGGTTTTCAAGTGGTTGCCACTTGATTGAATATTGGTGTTTTTATTTACTTCTGCTTAAGTCAGTCATCAAAATTTAAAAATAAAGGGATCTCACATAAAAATCCAGTTTCTTGAATCTCCAGTATGAGTGGCTCCATATTCCTGCATGGGGACAAGTGCCTGGATCGCAGTTGCGTAGGACCCCTGAGATGAGACCTGAATTCTCACTCCATCCTGTTGACTTGTTTATTACATTATTTATTGAGTACGTATTAGGTGTCATGTACCTTTTCTCTCAGGATAAAAACCTCACAAATCTCTATAATCTCTTTCTACCAACTTCTTCCCCTTCAGCCTACAGACTTTTCCTGGTATCTACTAGCATAAAAAATCTATTAGCTAAACAATCTTCTGTTGATCCTGCTACTTTCTCAAGTCAGCTGTTCTATCTTTCCCCTTTATTTTTACCTACAAACTTGTCAGGTGTAACTTATATTCGCTGCCATTTCTTTACCTCCTACTCCTTTGCTAACAATTTTGATTTTCATTACTCTACCAAAACTCTTTTATTAAAGGTCATTAGAAAAGAGCAGTAAATCATCAAACCTAATGCCCTTTTATTAATTCTCACTTTCTTCAATGCTTTGCCATCTTTCTGCCCAGAAAATATAGAAAAATAGAAAAGGAAAAAAAATCATCTACTCCCCTAACATAGCAATTTTAAAACTCCAAGAAAATGGGTTTTCTTTTGTTTTCCCCAGACAGAGCTCTTCTGATATTTCATGGATCTTCCTCAAGGACTACTCCTCTCCCTGTATACATTGGGCTGCCCCACTCATTCAACATATAATTAACTAAGCCAGGCTGTTATGTCCAGAGCAAATTATGCTTAGATACTGAGACTGTCTTTGCTAATGTTTTATTTAACACAGGTTCACTGCAGGAATTATAATTTATAATAATAATATTTCAGAAGCAAATAGCATACAGGATAACGTTTCTTAAGAAGCCAATAAAGAAATAACATACTCCAAACCAATGATAAATTACACTATTGTTCCAAATAAGGGGGAGATGAAAGAAACAAAGTTCTAATTTAGGTGAGGTGTACCTTTCTACAAGGTTCTTGGAAGAGTCAGCTTAGCCAACCAAGAGATTATGTCCCGCAGCCAGCACAAAGCAAAAGTCCCTTATGGCTAGAGCACCTGGCTAAGGGAATGAAGGCTCTGGTGTTGGCAGCCAAGAAGATCTCCTTCGCCACACTGCTGCATGGTTTTCACCTGATGGCAGAGAGTCTCCTTGCCACAGCAGGACCTACTGCCTCAAGGGCTCTAGAGAGCTACTTAGATCAGCAAAAGGTAGCCTTGCCCAGACCGGACACTCTTGGTAAATCCCCACAAATTCTTGGTATTTGAAGTTTAAATGACTATTACATCATGGCCACTCTTCCACATGTTCTTACTGATAAGTCCCCAGAGGCACCTGACAACAGTTGAGCTACTGAGTGCTTATCAAAACAACAGATGACAACAATACCCTGACACAGCATCTTCAATGTAAACACATTCACTTTTAGATCAAAACAACTTCACTTAAGTCACCAACAAGTGGATTTGAAATCATAACAAATCAATATACAACATGGGCCCTGGGACAAACAAGACCCTGTCCTCATAGAGTTTATAGTCTGGTGGAGTATTACATGAATGTATAATTTTCAAGTGGGCAGAACTTCAAAAAAAAGAGACCACACACTGACAAAGGAAGGTGACCTAGATGAGATGGGTGATGGGATCAGGGAAGATGTTCATGGGCAAGTTATGTTTGTCCAGTGAACTTCTACTTATCCTTTCCTTCTCCCCTTATAGCAAATGAGCAAGGGTGGGGAGAGAGAAAGGGAGAGAGGAGGCAGAAAAACAACAGGCAGAAAAACAACAACCAGTGTGCAAGAAGGACAAAGAGAATACAAGGTGAGGCTCAAGAGATTAGACAGGATCTTCTAAGTCATGGTAAGACCTCTGTTTTTTATCCTAAAAGCAATAGTAAGGCACTGAAAGTTATAAGCAAGAGAGATGACATCAGCACATCAATTTTTTAAAAAAATGGTTCTGCTGCATTTTGTAGAGAATTAGTACAAGAGCCAGAGAAGAGAGAGGTTACACTTAGTAGGCTATTAATGTACACAGGTGAGAATTAACTGTTGTCAGAATCCACAGAGATTTAAATAAACAGAAGGCATGTGGACTTTTGGGATACCATCCAACCATCAGAAAATCTCAAGGCTTTGTCCCCATTCCCTCCAAACTCAAGAAGAAAGTACTCATATCTAAGTCATGGCTGAGGATACTGTTGCTCATGGTGTTGTCAGGGTTGGAGTTTTTTATGTAAGGAACAAAGGCTTAAAACACTTTCTTTCAGTTAAGCAGAGTAATCTGACTGTGACAGGCTCCCCCTTCACCCCTTCCTCAGGTCAGAAGACCATGAAAGACTATAGACAGATTGAGGAGCCTGTTAGAAAAGCTACCCGAAGCCTTGAGCTAGAAGAACAAAAGTTTCTCTTGTGGTTCACTCTTTGTCCATCTGGACCACCTGGCTAGGTTTAGGCCCAAACCTCAGCCCTTTGGGAACTGAAAAGAGCTCAATGCAAAAGCAAAATCCCTCAAAGATACTTTTCCATTCTTTATCTGCTGACACATTTTTCTCTTTGCTCCCTTCTTCCTGCCAGCCTTATGGTTTGACAAATATTATTCAAGTGTGACTGCTGCTGAAGCCATTGCTTCAGATAGTGAAGAAAAGAGAGAGAGTAAAGGATGGGGAAATAATTTTCCTGCATGCACCCCTCAACCTTTTCAGAAAAAAACTACTCCTTCCCTTTCACTTCCTTTTGCATTTCAATTAAGACCTTTTTGTACAGCACTTCTTGTGTGGTACTGAGTTGTCCTTTCCCTGGGTCCCAGATGCACTTGCAGTAAGGATATAAAAATCTATAAGACTTTGTTGTTACTTCACCAGATTAAACAGCATATAAATTATGATATTGCACTGACTGGGCCCTCTGACCGGCAGAGAAAGCATTAGATGCTCTTCCTCATCAAGGCCCTTTTTGGCCATATGGGAAAGTACTGGTGGAAGTAATGAAGGCATTGAGGATAACCGTCTATCTGAAATGTACTCTTCAAAGACTAGGTGGGTTTATTTGGTGTTTGCTGTTATTGTTTATCTGCTCTGTCTTGTTCATTAGTGTTGTTTTTTGTTGCTGTTGTCTTAGATTTCAACGAGCCCACCTGAAGAACTACATGGTACACCCTCTCCCTTCATTCCCACTTTCCTCCTTTAAAATTAAGTAAGTGGCAGCCAAGGTAGGACCCAGGGAAAATGGGCCAAGGACGCCACTGAAATTATTCTAGTTGAGGTCCTAAAATGGAGGGGCAAGGGGGCTTCATGATGGAGGTCCATCCCATGTCACTGATTTAGAACACTACGTTTGAGCTTAGGGCCAACACACAGACAAATGGCATTGTTCCAAGGCCTACAATAGCCTTTAAATATTATTCCTCAAAAACTGTAGTGTGACCAAAATAGAGGGATACCCAGGATTTGTATCCCAACCACTGGTTTATACTTACCTATCCAGCTCTTCTTACCACCCAATTCTGTTCAAATCACCTTGGTCTACTTGCCATTCCACCAATATGCCCTGTCTTCATTAGACAGTGGATGAAACAAATGTGGGTTCAGAACAAGAAAGAAGTCCATTCCAGGCCTTTTGTCATTTTATGCTGACATTGTTCCAATATGTAGCGAATAGAGAAAATATTCTTTCTTTAGTTGCTACTTGAAATCAAAATAGTCTCAGAATTTGACAGAAAAAAAAGTCATATCTTTCCAAAATCTTCTAAAAACCTGAATTATCTTTAGAAGATACATTTTTTACAGTGTGGAAAAATTCACTGAAGAGAAGCCATGGTTCAATTGGACTTTCTGGGGCACTGGAAGGAGCATTATTATCAGCCCAGAATATCCAGCTCATTGACTATCTGAGAAAGTTGTGGCAAGAAGATAATTACCTGAAAGGAGATGGACTTCTATCCCTTAGGCAAGTGGTAGAAGACAAGTAGGATACTCTGATCTGCTTGCTTTACTCTAGGTTTTGCTTAATGGCAAAAGTAAGGAGATATAGTAGACATTGTAATCCGAGCATTTAAAATTCAGTTATCCTCAATCCTAAAGCTGCTTTAATGACAGCTATAACTTATACCTTTCCAGAACCTATTATATGCTCTGAAGATTCTCCCTTCTCCAAAGACTTCAAAATGAAGACACACAGCTGGCTGAGCACACTATGTTGCAGTATGCCCAAGACTTCTTGCAAGCTTTTCTAAAGGAGTGCTCTGAATCACACCTATTGGGCCACCATCTTGCAGCATCGCTGTATCTCAGAACCCCTGTCAGGCCACTGAAAGCAGAGACTTTACCAAAGCTGGTGGTTTCTTTATTTAATAAAAGTCTCAATCTTAGTATTTTGGTTATTTAAAATCTCTCTTGCTTATATGTAGCATCCTAAAAAAACAAAACAAATGAACAAAAAAACCAGACTCTTCTTTTTTTGAGAGAGAGAAAGAGAAAGAGAGTGTATGGGGGGGGAGGGAGGCAGAGGGAGGGGGAGAGAGAGAATCTTGAGTGGGGTCCACACCCAGCTCTGAGCCTGACACGGGGCTCAATCTCATGACCCTGAGATCATGACCTGAGCCAAAATCAAGGGTCGGATGCTTAACCAACTGAGCCACCCAGGTGCCCCCAAAACAAGGTCTTAAATACAGAGAATAAACTGGTGGCTGCCTGAGGGGAGAGGGGTGGGGGGGGGTTGGGAAAAATTGATGAAGGGGACTAAAAGGTACAAACTTTCAGCTATAAAATAAATCATGGAGATGAAAAGTACAGTACAGGGAATCTAGTCAATAATATTATAATATTGTATAGTGACAGATGGCGACTATAATTATCGTGGTGAGCACTGAGTAATATAGAGAATTGTCAAATTACTATGTTGTACACCTGAAACTAATATAGCATTGTACATTAAACTATACTTCAAAAAAAAAAAACTATACTTCAACAATAAAAAATAAATTAAATAAATAAAATAATGGGATAAAATTTCTCTCCAAGTGTGGACGCTCAGGGGCAGGGGGACTCAGATAATGCAGATCAGGAACATTTAATTTAAGGACAAATTAAGTTTCAAAACATGTTTACTTAACTTGTGATAAATCTCAAGGTCTGCAGAGTAGTTTGGTGCTGATGCCTCTGGCTGCCGCTTACTGTCCAGGAAGCTACAGTACTGATTCCTAAACTTCCTCAGCCACATCATATGAGCTTTTCCCATAATACACTCAAAAATGGTAATTACGCAGTCTGGTGAGCAGAGCCTTTGACACTCCACCTCCTCTCCATTCATTTACATGGAGTCAGGGAAAGAGAAGCTGCTCTATCCAGTGAATACCAAATCTATGGCATTTTAAACCTAGTCCATGATTGATGATTCCTAATTATTAGGTAACCACACTCACTTGAAGAATATTTTTTTAGAACTACGCTTTTGGGGTAAATTAACTGACCATGTATACTTTGAATGTCACGAAACATTTGAGAAGCTCTAATAAACCTACAGTTGACTGAGAACCTTTCCACCTCCATAGGGCACGCAGCAAGTTTTATCATGAGAGATGAAATCTACACGTGCTGGTTTTCCTGAGGCCTTAGATGCCACTTACACCCGGCACTTCCCAGAGTTTGAGCCCCAATCTATTTAACAAGGACCTGTCAAAACAAGGTTATAAAAATAGAGTGTATTTTAAGTGTTTACATTTTAATAAATTAACACGTGTAAAATATATAAACTTAGAACAACTGTGCTATTACAAAGTAACTTATAAAATTAATTCAGGCCGTTTAGTATTATAATGAGACAATTGTATAGTTGAATGAAAAAAAAAAAGTCTTTCACTCCTGTCTTGGGTCTCTGTTGTAGAATGTAAAACCTCATTTGAAGTTAAGGGTAAAGTCTAAATTTGATACATTTCCTGACATGAGGCCTGGGCCTACACCAATGGCCATCCTGGGTTAGACTTTGCTCTTCCTCCTTCAAAGGGACACATTGAAATCATATTTTTAAATTTTTTAAAGGAACAAGATTATTAAATTTGGTAAGAGAGAGCTATTCTTTAAACCAAGATATTGGCAGGATCCTTTTCTTTTTTCATCTTTCATAAGGTGTGCAATATCTCTGGCCATGCAATAATATGGAATATCATGGTCTGGTTTTTATATACGGCTGACTGTGTATCTCATGCCATGGCAGCTGAATTAAGCGAAGTTAACCGGTAATATGTATAAGTGATCTAAAATTCCACTGTGTCCAGGTAACACCAAGTGCCCTGGGCAAGAAATACAGGCAATTACCTACACAAAGTGGCTCACCAGAGGTGCATATTCAGGACAGGACCTCCAACAGTGGGCAAGAATAGCTTTTTCACTCATTGCTTAGCAGCCATATTTTTCTGGTTTCAGGGAAATTATTTTTTCCAACTGTAAATAGAGGACTGAGACATCAGCTTCATGTGATCTTACTGCTGGTCAGGGACACTTTGAGGGATAATTTTACAGCAGAGGTGAAAGTCCTGGGGGAAAAAAGGATGTAGACATCAATTGAAGATTGCGTGAAAATGAAGGATGGTCAGACAGCATAGCTCCCACATACCAACTGCAGACCCTGCTGCAGCTAGCAGGGCTGAAATGTGATAGGGGGAGGACTCTGCCCTCTCCAGCAGGTGACAGATAATGGGAAACTACACTGTGTCCTGGCAGCTAGAGGTTTCTTCTTCTGAGTCACTCCTAACTCAGCAGCCTAGTATTGAAAGTCTGAGGAGGCTTCCCTGCCTGGCTCTTAAAAGTAAATACAGCCTAGACTTCCTTTATTTGCAAACTAGTCAACAGTGCTCAGAGTAAAATCCGGTAAATCTACTGTCATATTTGCTGAACCCGTCAAAACAAGAAAAGGATGCTATGTTGGAACATTCCCCTCTATTAATGAAAACCTCTAGTTTCATTTCCCCCTACCCCCATCCGCGGCCCCATTCATTCACTAATGCATTCAGTCAGCAGAGGAGCCAGGGGATCCCATGAACTTTCATTGAACATGTTCTAGTTACAGTGTGAGGAATACAAAACTGTAAGGTTTGACCTCATCCTGCAGGAACTCACAGTCTAGCTAAGGATAATGTATAAAAATAACGTATAAAAACAAATGGTTGCATTCCTTAGGGTTGAATGCAATAATGCAGGTGGGTGCTTGGTAGAACAGTGGCTCAAAGGAGGGAGACGAGGAATCTGCTTCATTGGAATATTCACAAAGGCTGATATCTGTGCCAGGCAGTGTCAAATACTTTACCTCCTTCAGCTCATTTAATTCTCCAACGACCCTCACCTTAAAGATTAGAAAACTAAGGCTCCAAGAAAGCAAGTAATACACCCAAGGCTACGAATCTAATAAGAGGCAGAACCAAGATTCAAGTCCAGGTCTGTCTTTTCAGGTCTCTGATACTCCTCAGCCAGTGATTGATTGCCAGGACAGTGAGCATGAAACCGTCCAGTATATTTGGCTTGGGGGAATAGGGTCATGTAAGGGATGGCAGCAGTGCAGACAGGCTTAAGCCAAGGACAACTTCTGCTTCTGACTGCAGAGGGCACTGGATAGAGGAGCCAGCCCTCAGGACTGGTATGAACTCTTGACAGCATTCTTTACCTTTACATCCTTTCCTGCTGCTTTCAAGGAATGCTGTGCCCACCTTCTCAGTCTCATCACCCTTCCTTAAAAGGCTTTGGAACAATGCAGGGTACTAGCGCAGTAGCCAAGGAGATTTCTGTCTTGCTTCCTTTGTATGATCTTTATTTCCTCTTTTTACCCTCAGTAGATTCAGGAAAGAGAAAAAGTCTCTTCGGTTAAATGTTGCTACTCCCACATTAACTTTCCAAGAGGGCTGCTCCCCCCTATTTCCACCACTGTAGTCTTCATAGAAAAAGTCCCAGTGAACAATCATATGTTACTGTGAATTTGGGTACATACTTTATTCTACTGTTTCTTAAACCCGCCCCCACCCCCGGGAGGGTATAAGACAAACAACAATTTGGAAAACTGGATCACTACAATTGGGGTGGGTGAGGAAGATTGGTCCCAACCCTCAGGGATTCTGGCGTCAAACCTGCTGCCCACCTCTGAGAATCAGTGTTCTAGCAGCTAAGTATCATCAGCATCTTCATACTCCAGTCAGCTTAGTTCAGCCTGATAGAAGTTCAGCTGTATTCACTACTGACAATGCTGATATCCCCTGAGAGAGGACACCAGGAGAATTATTTAAAACCTGTAATCTCTTCTTATTTGTCCTTGGCACGTGTATACATCACCAGTGGAGTTTCTCCCTAAAACTACCTACCTGGATGTTCTGTCCTTTAAATTATGAGTTCACTCTAGCCCAAGAGGGGATCAGGCTCTCACTTCCATTCTCTTCATCTGCCCTCATGGATTCTCTTTCTCCAGGTCTTTTCATGGGTTAACTTCTTAGGCTCTGCTCACCCCCAACCCACCCGTTTCAAACATAGAGAAACGAGAACCAAAATGAACACTCCCATAGAAATCACTGCTCACTACCCTTAAAACCACTAAATGAAGTAATGTAGGTAAATCAAACCCAAGGAGATGAGGTTAGAAGGTTCCCTTTTACAACTACCAGAAATGAAAATTATCCCCCATGGCTGAAGCAATTTCCTCCGCGCCACTTCTATTTTCAGTCTGTCTAAGTTTCTATTTCAGGCTCCCGTGGCTGGAAAGCCTACAGATTATTATGGACATATACACTTTGTAACTTACAGAAGTGCTTGCAGGGGCCTTGCTTTTATGGTAGGAGGGGTAGAGGAAATTGTTGAAAGTTATATCAAAGTTCTACTTCCTGACCCCAGGGCCGAACACCAAGCGCTTGGCATGGAGGTGACATTTGGCAAAGATTTGAGGAAGACTGTTTGCTTTACTGGAGTCACGGAAAGACTTTGAAAGATGTTTGTGTTTTCAACTGAAAACTGTTGAAAAGCTCAGGTTCTCTAATGTTCCTTTTCCATCAATTCGACATAGGAAGTTTGGAGGAGGTTCATTCAATTCAATAGACAACACACAACACATTGCGTGTGCGTGCATCAGAAGGGTGATATGACTCTGCTTCACTCTTCCATCTCCCTCAACACCTGCACAGACATTCCCCACACTCATGTCTCCCGTACACCAAAAGTTCATGGCCCATGTTAGTTTGCTCCATGATTCAAGTACATAGAAGATGGTTTTAATGAAAGTGTGATCACAGCCCCTTGGGGTTTGCAGGGAACTTCCAAGTCAGAGGCCTTTGCATTGAGTGGCTCCAGGAGATGGTAAGATATATTTTTAATTCAGAAGAGAATAACCTTCAAATTTATATATAAATTGCTATCCACTTACCATGCATGTCTGATATGTCCTTTTTGAGAATGTCTCTTCTTAGTCTTTAGAAACCAGTTTCTATAAGAGAAAGGAACAGTCAAAGGTAAAGCAGAGTCTTTCCCTTCCAGCAGACCAATGTGTGGGCCAAGGTCAAAAGTGCTTATTCAAGTCGCCATCCCACTTCAAAGAAGCTGATGGCTGTGGGGGAATCACAGAGGCAATTTATGGGAAGTTTGAACTCTTCACTAACTTCAGCCAATACAAGTATTATTCCTTTTTCAAAAAATAAATAAATAAATGGTTTCAAATAGAAATGCACTTGGCATAATAATTTAATAAAGCTAAACACAGTATCAAAATGTTGATCATAAGCTTACCTCCAAAAGGCCTAAAGAATGCACTGTCCTTGGATACAAGTCACATTGTAATTCCCTCCTTTTCTGCTCCTGGGTTTAAAACCAAACAGCTAAGATAAGATCTGTTGGCATGGCAGTAGCCCATGAATTATCCCCTCTCCTACAAAGATGCCCCACACTAATCCTGTGGGACAGGATTAAGAGCATTCTAAATTCAGGGGGCTTAGAATGAGTGCAGTTCTGTTCTCCAAACTCCAGTATAGGGCTGGTGCTCTGGTTTTGTGACTATAAAGAGCTTGTTGTGTTTTGTTTGTTTGTTTTTTAAAGATTTTATTTATTTATTTATTTATTTATTTATTTATTTATTTATTTATTTATTTATTTCTCTATCAGAGAGAGCGCACAATCGGGGGGAGCTGCAGGCAGAGGGAGAAGCAGGCTCCCCGCTGAGCAAGGAGCCCGATGTAGGACCCGATCCCAGGACGTTGGGATCATGACCTGAGCTGAAGGCAGATGCTTAACCAACTGAGCCACCCAGGCATCCCGAAAGAGCTTGTTAAAAACTTTTCATGCCATGTAAACTTTATCTATAAGAAATCCTACCTGTGTCATACTATTTACTATGTATATATGCTATTTATGGCTGGTATCACCATATTAGAATGGTTCTCAAACTTTACCAAGAATCAGAATCCTCTGGGGAGCTTTTTTTTTTTCAATTGAGATATAATTGACATATAACATTGTATAAGCTTAAAGTGTACAATGTGGGGCACCTGGGTGACTCAGTCAGTTAAGTGTCTGGCTTCAGCTCAGGTCATGATCTCAGGGTCCTGGGATTAAGCCCAGCATGCGGCTCCCTGCTCAGCGGGGAGTCTGCTTCTCTCTCTCCCTCTGCCTTTCCTCTTGCTCATGCTCTCTCTCAAATAAATAAATAAAATCTTTAAAAAAATAAAGTGTACAGTGTGTTGATTTGATCCATTTATATACTGCAAAATGATTACCACCATAGCATTAGATAATACCTCACATAATAACCATTTCTTTTTTTTTTTTTTTTAGTGGTGCAAACATTTAAGATCTAGTCTCTTAGCAGCTTTCAAGTATATAATACAATACTGTTAACTATAATCAATATGTTGTGCATTATTAGATCCCCAGAACCTGGGGAGCTTATCAACCATGCAGCTTTTCTAGTCTGACCCCCATAAATTTGGATCCAGTAAGTTGGACTCTGGAATCTACAGGTGTAAAGGTTCCCCAAATGGTCCTGAAACCTAGAGAACCCAGGCCACACTTCACACAGCCCTGCACTGGCTTTCTATCCATGTCATTTACCACCCTGTCCTTCATGCCAGCTAAGTGCCTGACACTGTCTCCCAAGACACACAATAGGATATTTCTCCAAAACAAGAAATTTTGAAAGCTGCACAGCTAAATGTACATTATGGTATGATTGGCTCCACTTTAAGTAATCCAGAGAGGTTAATAACTTACAAACAAGTGGGCAAAGTTGTAACTTTAACTCAGATCTTTCTTCTCTCTAGACCCCTCTCTGTAGGCACTATTCTTTCATCATTTTCTTGGGTTCGGGTGGCCTCAGGGACTAGTAGAAACTGAAAGATTGCACCATTTCCCTGATTGTGTGCTGTTATGAATCACTTGCTAATAAAACAAAACTGTCTAAGTACATATTAAGCATTTTAAGAGCCAATTAGGCTTGAAAGTGTAGAGAGAATCATCTCCAATTTACAGTAAGAGCAATAACCATTGCCTCACATCATCTCCCATAAGTGCCCCCTGTTGGGAGTCATACCAGAGTTGGAGATCTGTCACTGGTGTTGCCATGAGGACTGAATGGACATTCCCTTGAGACCTAGGCTTTCAAATTCATGAGGCTTTGAGGAATTCAATCTCAGGAACTAAAATCAATGGAAATATGTAAATGGAGTGATGAAGAGATAGTAAAATACCTTCAATTTCAAAATCATTTTGTATTTTATAAAGCACTTTCACATACATTAATTTCTTATATCACCCGCATGTAGACAGATTTTATTCCCTTTCTGCAGCTGAGAAAATTTGGAGTTCAGAGTTTAAGTAGTCAGCTCCAGAAAACAATGAGCTTCCAAATCTAGGTCTCCTGATTCCAGTGAGAACATTGGAGTGTTTGAAGGCAAAGGTTGTTCTTGTACAAAGGAACGCATGCCACAGTGGTATTATCAGCTGGGCAAAAACTCTGATTTCAACTAGGAGAGGAGAAGGGAGGGGAGGACCAGTGCTGCCCCAGACATGGGAGCAGACAGAGGGCTAATTGCAGGTAGGAGGACAGAGGTTTATCTAACAGTTACCAGGGACTGAACCCAGAGATTGGGCTGGCTGAAGGGAGAAAGAGGGTAGTGCCACTCTCTGAGTACTAGCAAAACGGCAGCATCGCTCCTGTGTGATGTGGAATTCACACGGGAAGCCATGTTGTAGCAGGCAAGGCTGCTTTTCCTTCAGAAGTGACATCCGCCTCCTGGCAACACTCACCACACTGCCACGTGCTTGGGGCTCAGCTTAATGGTAAGAGTCCTGGATTTTGAGTCCGAAGGGCTAAATGTGAGTATCTTGGGAGCCTACTAGAGTGAGCCAAAGAAGGGAAGAGGGGTGAGCTCTTAGACAACTGGCTTCAGGTCCACAGAGGCCCAGCTTCTCCTTCTGCCTAGAAACCTGGATATGCAGAGCTACTTCCAATGCCTTATGCCCAGGGCAAAGGCCCTGGTAGCACTACCTCTATGGAGGACAAGATCCTTAAAGCCAGTTGGTCTCCTCCACAAACAGGGATAACAGGCAAAATGCTGAGACAGGGGCCCGGTCAAGGATTCCACTGACACTTACACTGATGATCAAAGTCATCCATTTTGTCATTAGAGCAATGGGCAGCCACATAGCTCAAAAACTTCCCTCTGGACATCCACCTACAGAGAGCAGCACAGCTCACCCAGGCTTCTGCTAAGATGAGTGTCAAGGCACAGAATAAACACTTCATATCATGGATCCCAGGGACAGTGCTCTGGCTCTTTTGACAGGCAGCTGGGCAGGTCCTGTGGCACGCTGACGCCGGTGCACTCCCATCGCTCGTCAATCCCCAATGCCACATTCTCTGACCTTATGTGGGCAGCAAATGCCACAAGTCAGAAATTACTATTTCCAGAAAGCTGGTTTTAAAACATTTACCAGCACATTTTTTTAACCAATGAAACAAAGCCTTTTTGCATAATCACTGAGGCAGATAGAAGGTTTATGGACATGACTCTCAAATTTCTGTTCACCTAATTTAGTCTGGGTATGCTGCTTTTGAGTTCTCTACCAAGATCCCTTCCACTTCATAATTAAGACAAAAAATTGTTGTACTAGAACATTTCAATCACCCTTAGTAAAAGTAATGCTAGTTTGGGGACGCCTGGATGGCTCAGTCGTTAAGCGTCTGCCTTCGGCTCAGGTCATGATCTCAGGGTCCTGGGATCGAGCCCGAGCCCAGGGTCAGGCTCCCTGCTCAGCGGGAGTCTCCTTCTCCCTCTCCCTCTGCCTCCTCCCCCACCCCCGACTTGTGCACTCTCTCTCTCTCTCTCAAACAAATAAATAAAATCCTTAAAAAAAAAAAGTAATGCTGGTTGTGCTTTTAAACTCTGGGCCAGCCTGTGTTGCACTTAGAAACCCAAGGGCATGCAGTAAAGGTGCTAAATTTTTGGCTGACTTTCACAGGGCATGGGCCATACCTTTTTTTTTTTTAAAGTACACTGCATAATGCCTGACATATAATAGACACTCAATTGTTTGTTCATTTGAAGGAAAGAACAGAGCAATGATAGTGATTTAGTTCACACATGGATCCTAAATAAAACTGAACCACAGAAGGAGATTTAATAAGCTTTTCTTTGTTCATGACTCACAGGGGAATGCAGCATAAAAGTGTGAAAGCCCCAGCCTTTGACTATAAATGTAGCCATGTATGTATTGATATTACACTTCTAAAACTTTGACCTGCTTATCTTCCACCCACTACCCCTACCCCCGAGAAGCACCCTACTGGTTTCTGGGAGATGTGTAACAAGACTGTCAGTGATTTTTGCTCTAGCTTCCTTGCCAGGACCCATCACAGCTGCCCTGCAACAGCCTTCTGAGGATCTGCTCTGTCACCTGAACCTTCATAGTCTCAGAGCTTTACCGCTATCTGCAGCACAGTTAGGGGAAATGGCCTCTACCCAGTTCTCTGTCCCACTTCCTAAGACAATGTTTTCTGGACTTCAAATAAGCATGCTTCTATCCAGAGATGTTATCACACAGAGTGTGCTCAATTTGGCATTCCAACCATCTATTAATGGTCCCAAATAGTCTTTTAGCTTGGGTGGGGATGGAGAATTGACTATCCCATGCTACCTCTTTATGGACTTTGTCATACTAAAAAAAAAAAAAAAAAAAAAAAAAAATATTGCCTTCACAGAACTAGAACAAATAATCCTAAAATTTGTATGGAACCACAAAAGACCCTGAATAGGCAAAGCAATCTTGAGAAAAAAAGAACAAACCTGGAAGTATCACAATTCCAGGTTTCAAAAGATACTACCAAGCTATGGTACTGGCACAAAAATACACACATAGGTCAATGGAACAGAAATATTCCATTGGGTAGAGAGCCCAGAAATAAACCATGCTTATATGGTCAACTAATCTACAACAAAGGAAGCAAGAATATACAATGAGGAAAGGACAGTCTGTTCAATAAATAGTCCTGGGAAAACTGGACAGCTACATGCAAAAGAATAAAAGGAACCACTTTCTTACACCATACACAAAAACAAACTCAAAATGGATTAAAGACCTAAGTGTGAGACCTAAAACCATAAAACTCCTAAAAGAAAACCGAGGCAATAATCTCTTTGACATCAGCCTTAGCAGGATTTTTCTAGATATGTCTCCCGAGGCAAGGGAAGCAAAAGCAAAAATAAACTATTGGGATTACACCAAAATAAAAAGCTTTTGCACAGTGAAGAAAACCATCAGCAAAATGAAAAGGCAACCCACTAAATGGGAGAAGATATTCCAAATGATATATCTGATAAAGTATTAATATCCAAAATATGTAAAGAACTTATAAAACTCAACACCAAAGAACAAATAATCTAATTAAAAATGGGCAGAGGACCTGAATAGACATTTTTCCATAAAGATGGGCCACAGACACTTGAAAAGATGTTCAATATCATTAATCATTAGGGAAATGCAAATCAAAACTACAGTGAGATATCACCTCACACCTGTCAGAATGGCTAGTATCTAAAAGACAAGAAATAATAAGTGTTGAAAGGATGTAGAGAAAAGGGAAAGCTGAAGCTCTACTGGGGGTGGGAGTGCAAACTGGTGCAACCACTGTGGAAAACAGTATGTAGATTCCTCAAAAAATTAAAAATGGAAATAATATATGATCCAGTAATTCAACTACTGGGTATTTACCCAAAGAAAATTAAACTACAAATCCCAAAAGCTATACATACCCCTATGTTTATTGCAGAATTATTTACAATAGCCAATATATAGAAGCAATCCAAGTGTCCATCTATGGATGGATAAAGAAGACACACACACACACACACACACACACACACACACAATGTAATATTACATAGCCATAAAAAAAAAGAATGAGATTTGCCATTTGCAACAACATAGATGGACCTAGAGGGTATTGTGCTAAGTGAAAGATGTCCTAGACAGCAGGAAAGCGAGCATCAATATAGTAGAGTCAAGGTTATTGGGTAAGTTTTTCCTCATTATATACCAACAAGTTGAGAGTCCATAGTAAACACGTTCTACTCAGGAGGAGGTAGGGTAGTGCCCAGTCTAAGCTTCAAAAATATACACGTCCCATTACTAGCGGAGGAGTAGGGGACCCTATTTCTATTTATTGAGAATAAATAGAAATAAAGCCATAGTAGTAGAACTAGAGGAAAACATTTAAAATATTCAGGTACTGCCAATGAGGAAGGGGATATCAATTTAGAATACAAAATTGGAGTCTTTGCTGAAGATGCTCAACCTGTGAAATTCAGACCCCTAGTGGAAGGCAGAGTGACTGCACAGGGTCCTCAAATCAACCTGAAAAGTTGAGTGGAGAGCAAGGGAGTGAGGAAAGATGAAACTGGAGAGAAGGCCAGGATCCACGTAAGGACTTAGCCACATAAGGACAATGAGAAGCTTCTGAGCAATGAGATGATCAGGTTTGTGTTTTGAAAAGATGACTGACTGGCTGTAGTGTGAAAACAGATTGGAGTAGGGATGGGAAGAGAGCAGTCAGCAGGCTCCTGTTGGACCCATTGGTCCAACAACAGACGATGGTGGCTTGGAATAGGAGATAGCAATGAGAGTGGAGAAAAGTGGACAAAGCCAAGACACTTTAATGGATACAAGTGGCAGCTCCTGGAGAACAAGATTAAGGGAAATGAAGGAAGGATGACTTACTGGCTTCTGAGCAACTGGGTGGATGACAATACCATTTACTAAGACTGGGAATACTGGAAGTAGAGCAGATTTTTGAGAAACTAAGTTCAGTTTTGAATATGATGGGTTGGAGAGACCTAAGAGGCCTCTATGAAGAATTGACCAGTAGGCTGTTGGGTAGATACCAATGTAAGTGGACTTACATCTAAATTTGAAGCAGGGAAAAGACATGCTTTCCAGTGAGAAGAGGAGCTTAAGGTCTGGTTAGACAAAGGGAAGACACTGGCAAAGAGATGTGAGGCCAAGAAGATTGCCTGGGGGCACCTGAGGTCTGAGGATCAGCTGTTTTTAATAGAACAGAGTGATATGCCAAAAACTTTCAAAAGTAAATAGGGGTGCTCTTGCTGGAAAATTCAACCATCGACTTTTATTTATAATATGCAGGACTCTGTGCATTGTTGTAAAATAAAGATATGCTCAGTGAAAAAAGCAGATGATGAAATAATATGTATATTATGGAATCCAAATGAAAGAAACAAGGTGACTATTTTGTTGATGTTCACTGTGCTGTTTTTTATTATTATTATTTTTTAAAGATTTTATTTATTTATTTGACAGAGAGAGACAGCGAGAGAGGGAACACAAGCAGGGGGAGTGGGAGAGAGAGAAGCAGGCCTCCCACTGAGCAGGGAGCCCGATGAGGGGCTTGATCCCAGGACCCTG
Organism: Halichoerus grypus; assembly: GCF_964656455.1. Classification (NCBI taxonomy): domain Eukaryota; kingdom Metazoa; phylum Chordata; class Mammalia; order Carnivora; family Phocidae; genus Halichoerus; species Halichoerus grypus. The sequence continues at coordinate 61,669,278 of NC_135714.1, forward strand.
GGATCATGACCTGAGCTGAAGGCAGACGCTTAACGACTGAGCCACCCAAGCGCCCCTGTGCTGTGCTTTAAAAGGCTGGAAAATCTGACTACACTTTGACATTGGTATGTGGTAGCCTCACTGTTCTCTGAAAACTTTCTGATGGTAGAAGGTTCACACCCAGCTCTGCTGAGGCTAATGTCATTGCCTGCCAGAGAACTGATGCGTCTGGTTTTGCAACCTTAGGGCCAGGAAATTGGATTTGGCCCAGAATTTGTTAGATGACTTCAGATTTTTAGGGGTTTTTCTCCCCTCTTTGATTAACATTTCAGCCTAATCAAAAAATCTCAAACTCATATATATCTTAAAAAAGCAATAAACCAAATCAAATAAATGACTTGAACGTTGAAATAATAATGCAACGTTGCCCTCTTATCAGCACTGTAGTTTTTACCTGAGCATAGGCCTTTCCCTTCCCGCAAGCTGTTTTTCTAAGTAATGCTGCCACCTAGCAGTCTTCTGGCAAATCACTGTACTAATAGGTGGGAAAGGAGTTTTAGGCACATTTTAGCTTCATCCGGGATTCACTGTTTCTGAGTTGAGCTCAAACAAAACTTGAAATGTAAATTTAATTACCTTGGGAAAATACCTTTTCTGCAGATATGGGTCTCAAAACCATTATCTGGTGAAAAACAGACTTTTGCAAGCAATTCAGTTGAGATTCAATTGATGGCAAAAGGTAAGACACCCTCTTTGTAAGACTTCAGTACATTTGTAACTAAATACAAACCTCCATGGGTCTCTCCTTAGGGAAAATAGATCAACATTTTTGTTGAAAGTGGGTAAAAATAAAGTGTGGGTGATCAGTCTCAAAGAGGAACAGCTTTTTGACCAGAGGACCTTTAAACTCAAGGAATCATAAATGTTCAATGCAAACCTAAATGACATTTTAATTCATGTCAGGAACTTGACTTACAAACTAAGCCAAAGTTGCTTCTTTAAAAAGATGACTAAGATCCAGAGACCCACTGTACAACATTGTACTTATAGTCAACAGTACCATATGGTACACTTAAAAATTTGTTGAGGGTCGATCTCATGTTGTATTCTTACCACAATAAAATAAAATAAAATAAAAATTAAATAAAATAGAAAAAAATGAAAAACTAATATATTTTGTGTTTTCACAAAGGTAAAACAAAAAAAAATCTAACATTTATTGAGTGTTTGTCATTTGCCCAAACACTGAGCAAAGCACTTTCCTGGCACCGTGTTCCCTGTAGAACTCTCTAAGAAGGTATTACAGTAATTAATACTATTCAGTATTAATACAGTAATTAATACTATTAATACTCAGGAGGAACTGAGCCTTGAGGACCATAACAGGACAAGTAAGTGTTGGACGGGGATATAAACCCAGATGGTCTGATTTCAGAACCTGAGCTCTTACCTGCCAGCAATCTATTGGAAGCAAATAGATATCAGATTTTCAGCAGGTTAAAACATTTGTTAATGGAATGAAGTGGGTTTCTGTTTTCTACTTGAATTGCTTTTTAAATGGCATAAAAGAAAATGTTCTCAATTTGGTCAGAGTGACCTTTGTCTTACCTTCTATTTTATTATACACTACTTAAAATTATAAGAATTTTATCCTTTCATCATCATCAACTCTATGATAGGTCCTCTGTTCAATGCCTATTAGCTAGCTAGATTGGTAGATACTTTGGCCAGTTTTGCCACCTCTTAGTGACATTTCACTTTTTGATATCTTGAGAGAGAATGTCTTTCTTGTTGATGTTACCCTCTGCATCTAGCTGTCAGTGGGCACGTTTGTCTCTGTACACTCTGACTAGGGGATCTATACATCATACCCTCAGGAGACGACTTGGTCAAACATTTCTCTGAAGACAATTTGAATATGCATGTGGCTCATGCTCTGCTACCAGTGTTTCTCAGACTTTCAGGTGCATTTAAATCACCTAGGAATCTTGTTAAAATGACCTGAGATCCTGCATTTTTAACAACCTCTCAGGAGAAGCTGATGGTGCTAGTCCATGGACCGTGAATACTAAGGTGCTCAAGACTACTCAGTTTTTCTTGGGTGTGGGGAGAAAATCTGGTTTATTTCCAAAGTCAAGGGGGAAAAAAACCCTCCCCATTATTTTCTCATTTTTCCTGTTTTTATGTATCTGATCATAAAAATCAGGTTATAAACCAAGTTATGTGTTTTTTACGTTTTTTAAAAGATTTTATTTATTTATTTATTTAAGAGAGAGCACAAACAGGGGGAGCATGAGCAGGGGGAGGGAGAGGGGCAAAGGGAGAGGGGGACAGGAGGGGGCAGGAAGGGCAGAGGGAGAGGGGAAGGGGGAGAGGGGGAAGCAGGCTCCATGCTCATCCTGGGGGCTCATCCTAGGACCCTGGGATCATAACCTGAGCCAAAGGCAGACGATGCTTAACTGCTAAACCAACTAAGCCACCGAGGTGCCCCATGTGTTTTTATGTTTATAAACAAAGGTATCTATAAGAGCTATTTTAAAAATAAAATCCCTTTAGGCCCTAAGTCCATTGGTTCAATTTTTTTTCTTGGATTCAAACTCTTTGCAATTTTTACCCCTACTATAAATGAGATCATGGAGAGTCATACCTGAAACTTCTAGAATCATCTGGTTACCAGAGAGCTGCCCAACCTCCAATCCCATCTTGGGGCAGGCAGGTATAAGACTCCTTTAGTCAGTATAAGTTAAATCCAGAACTCTGGGCATTAAAAGGACCAAAATCAAACTTTAGAATTGCTCTGGAAATAGCTCCTTGACCCAGTGGTCCTATTTTAACAAGAGCCAATTGGGGAATTTCCTAGATTTATTCAGGTACCTTTGTCTCTTTCAGGTACCTTTGTCTCTATGTTCTTTCTCTTATTATCAGCATCACTCATTTTTGCTCTAACAAGGAGATATATAGCACATATAACAGAGGCAAATGTAAAACTGCTACACTTGGTTCCCAAGATCAAATTGCACAAGAGTGAAACAAATGAGACAGAGTAATAAATTGGCCATTTTCAAAAGAAACAAATTTCATTGCCTACCTACTCAATATAAGTGACCAGAATAATGTCATTCAGTCTAGGAATGCATTAGTAGGAGAATAGTGCCTAGGACAAAGGAGGTAATGGGCTTCCTCTAGTTTGCATTGGCAAAGCCATACTTGGGGTACTATGGTGTTTAGATGTGTGTGTACACAGGTGTGTGTGTGTGTGTGTGTGTGTGTGTGTGAGTCAGCAAAAGTATGGGAGGGCATAAAGAAGAGCAGTCATGATTTAGGAAAAACAATGAAAAAGACCCAACAGATAAGCGATGGAAAGAAGTTGAGAGAACTTCAAACTGTGTTGTAAGTTAAAGGACCTAGAGATACTTACCTCTGAAGTGTGTACATGTGGGTTTTAGAGTGGAAATTAGTTAAGACCTGGTTGATAATGGATGGATGGACAGACGGATGGATAGATGGATGAATGGACAAACAGACATGCTATCTATTGAATATATTATATGTGTCGGGCACTCTACCAAGAACTCTACATGTACTGTATGATTTCACTCTCCAAACAATCCTTTAAAATTAGTATTATCCCCATATGAAAACTGGTAAATATAAGGCATAGATAAATTAAGTGACCTGTCCAAAGTCATTGACCGGGTGACTCCATAGTTTGTGCTCTTAACCTCTATCTTGTTAATAACCCTGTGTGACAGCCACGGACTTTCACTGCTCGGACCTCCCTTAAATAACTTGCTGGCCAGCCGTGAAAAGTACAGTTGGCTGACAGCCTCCAGCTGTTAACATCCCCAGGATCTGCTTGCACATTCTACCACAAACCATGCTGTTTCTGAGAAGCCCCAATGACAGCATGGCAGGGGTGGTAGGACCTGGATATTTCTGCCCATTGTGGGGCTCCTCTAATAGTCTTTCCTCAGGATATCCCCATTAAGTTGTCACAGACTTTGTGGGATCAGTACTGCAGTCTGAGGCTCTCCCTGCCCACTGTGTTCCTCCCCCCTTTATCTATGACAGGATTCATTCTGAAAACAATGATAACAAAAGACATTTTTTTTACTCTAAAATCCATCTCAGCATCTGCTTCCTGAGGGACCCAAGTGGCACACACTGTGTCTTCAAATATTTGGGGTGCTATCATATGAAAGAGCATTTACAATTGTTTCCATATGGTGATAAGGGGTTAAATTAGGAGAAACTGACTGAACTATTAAGGAAGCAGCTTTCACATATGCATACGGGACAACTTTCTAACAACTAGACCTGTGCAAACATTGGGATTGGCTGCCTCAACACTGAGGAGTTTTCTGTCACTGCAGTCATTCAGGCCAAGAGGAGAACTGCTCGTTGTAAGGCGGTGTGATATCACCACAACCCCCATCGCATACACTGTGGAGCATCGAGATGCTAAACATCCACAATGCTAAGTGAGTAGCAAAAATCAATTTGTTTAGGAAGCCACACCAGGAAGCCCAAACCTCTGATTTTTCAGTGGTTCAGTGGGTCTGCTTTCATATACCCATACCCGTATACTCCCAGGACAGCCCAGTGGTACTCCAGGCCAAACCACCCACAGTCCACATACTTTTCTTTTCTTTTCTTTTTTAATCAAAGAGCTCCTAGCAAGGGAGTTAAGACTATGGACTCATTGTCCTCACGGGCTATTTTGCAGGATCAAAGCCAAATTGCCCATATGGTTGGTAAACAAAATATAATACTGACTTTAGTATCTGATGAAATTTTTATGACACCCTCCACTGACACCTGTTTTCAAGCTTGAGAACCTGCATCCCAGAGATAGAAAGATTCTCTTCCTCAAAGCTGTTGCCTCTCTTCCTTCATCAAGACACACACACACCAATGAAGAGACACACACTTGCCCCTTCCAGGATTTCCACAATGGTCAAATTACATACGTAATTATAGATTTCAGATAACAAAATAAAAGGTGGGAAATTCTGGTAGAAAAACAGTAACCTAGTCAGCATGGGAATCTGTACATAAGGAGACATTCATTAGATCTGCAAATATTTACTGAGCACCTGCCAAAGGCTAGACTTTCTTACAGGGGCCGGGCGCACAAGGATGTGCTCGACAGAGTCCCTCGTTTCCTAGATCACGTATTCAAATGTCATTGAGAAAGCCTGCTGACCCTTCAATGAGAGAAGCAATCAAAGCCACGATCCCAGAGAGTAATCCTAAAGAGAGTGCTGTGGAACCGCCAGTCTGATATCTTTTCCCTCTCTCTCCACCCCCAAATTTCTGCAGCATCCCTACCATTTAGAGTCTACATTTTCAAGAACTATTTCATTATACTTATAGTGCTCTGGAGCCAATTCATAAAATTTGCAAGGGGAGTTCAAAAAAAAGCAAGCTCAGCAGTATTTGGGGACTTTTAAAAATGATGACACAGCTAACCTATTGGAGACAAAGACAGTGGGAGGGCCCTCACTGGCCTAAATAAATACGAGTCTGTGTGCTCAGAAACCACAGTTTAGACCCAGAGCTGAAGTCTGAACTCCACCTTGAGGCAGAATGAGGTTCACCCTGGGATTTCTGCTGCTCATGCTGCTGGTCTGCAGCCTCCCTCCAGTCCATGGTGAGGACTTTCATGTAGCTTATCATTGTGCTTTGTGCAGAAATAGTCTTCAGCCATTTCTTTCTTTCTTTTTAATTAGAAAATGGGGAGCAATATGACTGGTGGCGGGGAGACTACTCAATTGCTTCTAGATTTCTAAAAGTAATGTGCTTAGAGATTTAGAGGCTAGAAGCATGGTTGTTGTTAAGATTCTTATCCATAGATGGAGATACTGAAGTCCAGCATCCGTGTGACTTATACTTGGTTTGTCTATTCCTGGTCTTTTTTGGATTCAGCTCTGCTATAACTAATTCTTCCCGTGTATATCTTCTTTGCTCTGCCTTTCAACGCTACCCCTCCTGACTAAATTCTTTATAGGGTTTAAAGATAATTGACCTCAACAGGTTGGTCTCCTGAAGGGAATGTTTTGTGTAATTCTATATGGCTAGCTCTGACATGAGCCATTGTAAGCACAACACGGGTACTTAAGTACATGCTTTCTACAAAGAAGCAGACTTCCAAGTCCAAATGGGGTGACTATGTTTGTGTAAATAGATAAATATCTAGTTGAAGTTGTAAGTTTTTATACAGCTGAAGAAATCCAAAGCATGTGCAGAATGATATACTCTGTTCAGGTGTCTGCTCAGGTGTAAAAGACGAATTTTTGTTCTTAAAGTTGCAAGCAATTGTTTTTCAATTGTTATTTTGCTTCACATGCTATTTTTATTCTTCAAGACCTTCATCTCTCTCTTCCTCCATAAAGCTTTCCCATTGCCCTGGCAAGGTCCTCTGTTCTCATCATGCAGTTTGGATCTTGGGTGTGAAATACAACATTCTGTGACATTTTTAGTCTTTATCCATTGGTTTCCTCCACCAAATTGTAAATGCCTTGAGAGCCAGGTCCCTTTTATTTCAAATACATGTCAAGCATGGTGGTAGGCACTGGGTTTAAAGAGGGTAGAATTCATTAAAATACATGAGATAGATTACTTATAAAAGTATTTGGTGCTAATCACCAGTGTTGTTGAATAAAAATAATCTTGAATTTCTATTATTGGCCTTTGGTTGGTAACAATTTGCAACTGATATGGCGGACCAACATATTACAAAAAACAAAAAATATCTTCCATGGTATTTCCTTGGAGAGACAAAGTGGGGGGGTGGTTTGGGCATGATAAGAACAATCCTGTTACAGCTTATTATTGCTCTGGGGACACTGTAAGGAATTCATATCTTTGGTTTTTATGTGTTTGGAGGGAAGATCAGTTGACTTTACGCTGTATTAATTATAACTGAGTTTTAAGTCCCCAGAGTGGAGGTTCTCAAATTTTATTATATAGACAATTACCTGAGCACCAATATAACACTATCACAAATTTCAATAGGTGTGTTTTTAGAAAGCTGATTTTATTTTTAAGGTTTTGGTAGAAAATGTTTGAAAATAAGCCAAGACAAGCAGAAATACACAAACTAAAAGCATCTGGGTAAAAGCGCCAACTTGAAATTTTTAAATCTTCAAATGCACCGTATGAAAGATTAGTAATTAAATTCAAGTTATGCATTATATGCCAGGCGATTAAAATAACTGATTGTGTTTACAGGTGTTCTGGAGGCCTACAATACAAACTTAAAGTGTAAATGCATCCAACAGACCTCAGGCATTATCCCGATCCAGCACATTGACAAGCTTCAGATCTTCCCTCCCGGGAATGGGTGCCCAAACAAAGAAGTCATGTAAGTTGCAGAAGAAAAATTTATGTGATTCTTTTCTCCCCATGAAAATCAGATCAAATGTTGCCATATAGTATTTTTTTAGTATTGTTGACATACAATGTTGCATTCATTTCAGGTATACAACATAGCATTCTTATTCAAGAATCTCAGTGATTTCCTTTGAGAGTTGCTAACAATTCTCAAGCTAATAATGAGACTCAGTAATATCTGTTAAGTACCTATTTTGCCTCTGCCCTGAGCTAAGTGCTTTATGCACATTCACTCATCTTTAACAGCCCTATTAAGTTATGTCTACTGTTATCCCTCCTCTACAGATGCAGAAACTGAGGCTTAGGGAGCTTAACTAACTGCCCTGAGGCATACCACTAGAAAGGGACAGAACCAGGACTCCACCCAGGTGTTCCCCCACCAAGCCTCTTCTCTCCTCCACCAAATTCAAATTGTCAGAAGAAGCAGACACTTTGCTCCCCAGAAGTTAAAGAGCAAGAAAATAAGTATTCACAACAGTCCTTGGTCCGAACATCTGTATTATGGAACTGTCCTTTAGCCTTAAGATCAACTTTGAAGAGTTAGGCTAAGGGCACAATAGTGGCTACAAGAAATTCAATAGGTATTTTCTTTTACTGAAATGTTTCTGTGACCCTTCCTTTTCAGTGCTTTCAGAGAAATCTGTTCATACTTCTATCATAGCATTTTCCATGGCATATCAAATGAGAATTTACACATTGCATATAAAGCTCCTTGTATAGTACCTGGCACAGTAATAAATGTAATAAATGTTCAGTGAATGTTAGCTGTGATTATCATAGCATCACTGTGTTGAAACAATCAGGTTTGTGGTGTTCTCTCTTTCTCTCTCTCTCTCTCTCTTTCACTCCCACCAGAAAATAAGTTCTCTCCAGAGAATGATCAGATTTATTTGTTTCTCTACTCCCAATGCTTTATCCCTTACCTGGCATAGAATAGAGGTACAACCAATGTTGCATTGTTACACTTGTTATTTTAAATACAGCCTATAGATCTTTTGTGTATCACTACTTGGAACTTTTATTTCTCCTTCTTTGATCTATCTTTATGAACCAAGCACCCACAATACCTTGAAATATTAGGTATAGCATCTTTCTCAGGGCATCCCTGACTTCATTTTCGTTAGCAGCCCTTCCCTTGGACTTCTTTAGACTTTTGATATGTTTGTAAGCAGCTACTTTTTGTTTGTCCCATTTTGCTATGTGCTTTGGGTCTCTCTCGCACTAGTTGAATTCAACTTGCAAAAAAGAAATATGGGATATTAAAAATATGTATGAAAATTTTTCATTAAAAAGGCATGTACTTTCCCTAATGTCTTCACCAATGAAGGTTCTAACTAAACCACAATTATTGTCCTCAAACTCAGAGATGTCAGTGAGCACTCGGTGGTATACACAACTGATGAATTGTTGAACACTACATCTGAAACTAATGATGTACTATATGTTGGCTAATTTGATTTAAATTAAAAAAAAACTCAGAGACGTCAAGTCTAACCATGACCTATTTGGGAGCAGTTCCTCTGGCTGTTTAAAAAACTGAGACTTTCTCTGTCTCTCTTTTTAAATTACATTCCCTCTACCATGCATCATCTCTCACCTCTCAACCTGAGGAAGTATGCACCCTAATTTTCTCTTTGTTAACTTCAATCATTTCGAAGTGACAAGAATTGGATTTTATATCTTCTCCCCAAATTTCTGTTTCTGAATTTTAATCAGATATAGAAACAAAAGCTGGAAATTATGAGAAACTCATAGCAATCAGGATAAAAATACTATGAGTCCAAATGGTCAGAAATCTATTTTCCATCATGAACTCAGAAACCAGATTGGAAGGTTCTGCCCAAGAACCCAACAGTGCTATGACCTCGTACCTCAAAGTAGTTTCAAAGCTAGATGGATGGATCCTTGCTATCTGCTATTTCATAACTAAGGTAAATGTGAAGAAATTGTTTTGTTCAAAGTCCACCCCAATAGAGAGTTGAGTGTCCCAGGGAACCTCACGTCTTCCACTGCACATAAAATATTTGACACTGTGTCCAGCACTTGATAACCATTCAGATCCTGCGCATGTAGAGTGGTGGCTATCTAGAGGCAGATAACCTTCATTTGGATGCTGCTCTATCACTGCATTTGCTGTGCAGTCCTAGACAAGGTTTTTAAACTCTCTAAGCCTCAAGTTCCTCATCTGAATGTAAGGAAATAATAGTTCTCTAGCACAGGATTTGTGTGAGATTAAGATAATTCATGCTACCTGCTGAGCATAGTGACTGACACATTGTAAGTGCTTGATCAATATTAGCTAGTAATTATTATTGCTGCTTTTGTTGTTGTTGAATCTCTTAAAGCAGTGAAAACCTCACTAGAGGTTCAACAAAATGCAGATGTCACTCTCCCACATTAAATTTCATTGAATTTTTTTTTCAAATAAAATTTTCTCAAGAGAGTGTTCTCTAGAGTTTATTTTGTTCTCCCAAGCTCAATGGACAAATACATTTTAAAGATATTGTGATACAGATTTCGAAGTGAGCCAATCTTGGGGTCAGCTATTTGGTCCACCTATAACTCATGTAAAGACTGTCAGCAAAGCATTAACCCCCTGACACTCGAGATTCTATAAACTTCATCTTCAGCTCCACTGGCTCACACATGACCATTCTGCAAATGCTTTCCTCATTCCTCAGACCTCACACTACAAATCACCTACTTCAGATCCTACACTGCCCACCTCCAATTTCACTTCATCCAGGAATACTTTTATACCCAACTCTTCTTAAGTGCAGGATTGACTAAAATGTAACACTGCTTTATTTTTATTTTTGTTTCCTTTCCCCCAGAATTTGGAAAAAGAATAAGTCAGTCCTATGCTTGAACCCTAACTTGAAATGGACACAAAGATTAATAAAAATATTACAGAGGTAAGTCAGGCATACAAAGGGTTTCCAGATTCCAATTTGTACTGAAGGGTTTCTCTTTATTGGGAAATCAAAATGGAGACCATTTTAAATTTATGAGACATTCCTAAGACAAATATCTATTCTTCACTATTATTACTTTTCAAATGAGTGAGGGTGACTGATTTCAGTAGCTCAATAAACTAAATTGGAAGCCAGTATGTACAATATTCCTTGTTTGACATCTTTAACAGAAAGCCAGTTTCTAGTAAGTCTCTAAACACGACTCCCTTGTTTTTGTTTTTATTATAGAAAAAATGCTACTTCAACTCGACCAGCTCCAGTGCCTAAGAGAAAGATCAAGTGATGCCAATATCCCCACTAAGGACACCTGTATTCCCCCGAACCTGCTCTGGGTTTTAGTTCTGTATTTGGATGAACCTTTCTGAGAAAAAGAACTTCTCCATATAAGCAAGCATGAAAATATATGGAAAATAACCCTGAGCAGCTTATGGGGCCAAGTTGGGCTTTTTGAAAAATATGGTACCCTATATACTTGGGCTTTGCATTCTCATTCATCACAGAGGAAAGTTTCTTTGAGGGTAGTTACTTAGTAATAAATCACATAGGTTTCTTTTAATAGTATACCTATTGCTTAGTGCTAAATTTTCCTAGAAAATAAGGGAATAAGAATTTAAACCTCAAATCTGAACATGTGGCTTGAGTTAAGAAAGAAAATGATGGAATTCACTTCAATCATTTTACACTGTAAGAAAAGCAGGCTTCCATAAGAGACTTGAAACCTGCCTGGGAAACCCAGGGAACTTTATGAGACAGAGGGCTCTCATAGTTGATACCTTCCATTTAAAAGCTCAGTATTGAGAGAAATGGGGTCCTACTTTTAAGAGTTCTTTTATGAAATTTACTGTCATATGCAAAAACTAATAACATTCAACGATCCCCAGACTTAAACTCATAGAATATTCAGGAAAAGCATTTAAAAGCTGATGTTCAGATGTACTCTTTCATACATTTGCTTTGATGAACTTTTTTTACTCACATCTTTTGTACAGACTTTTTTTTTATTGGTGTCTGCTACCTGATTCTTTAATGCTTCTTATTAATCTAATGCTATTCAATAAACTTGAGTAAACATTTTACTTAATTATGAGCAACTCATTCTTAACAGAGCATTTGCTCAAATTTAGACATTCTCTGACTCATCACAATGAAAAGTAGGATTTCATCATATTAATTTTTATTTGCATGATGCTTGCCTATTACAGAAGATCTAAATTATGCGGCAATGGGTGAGTGAAGTTGTTCCTGATATTAACACAGTGAGAAAATGCTTGCCTGTGAGACCCTCTTTTCCTTGATATACTCATCACTATTTCCTCCAGAAATCTCCAAACTTTTACCAAAACCTATTTTCACTGTCTCATTATATTGATTCTTAAAATCTCCAATATTTCCTTTGACAAAGTTTTGCGCTGGGTTCGACAAACAGAGAAGATCCTTAAACTCCCATTCCCTCCTTCCCTGGATGCAGCCTGGCTCTCCCAGCGGGCTGAGCTTCCCTGTCCTGGTGCCCCTCACTCCCCCTGCCGCTTTAGGGGGCCCACTCCAGCATGCGCAGGTTTGAAGCCATATCTGGCTCCTGCTCTCATTTTTCTCTTTTTATTTTTTTCTTTATTTTTACTAAATAGATTTCTTGGATGGAAGTAAAGAGAACCTATGCATCCTACATTTTCTGTTGTCTACAATTCAGTGTTTATTTCTTTATCACACACACAACGGATTATAAAATGCCATCAAAATCCTGTATTCTAGCATTTTTCAGATTTCTACTTTTCGAGGTCAGGAATCATATCACTCTTTAGTTTTATTTTGGTCTTCTTTGAGAATGCAGCTAGATGAATATTCAGGATCCTCAAATAAGAACTATTACCATTTCATATGAGGCAGGTACTGTTATCTTGATAGCCACTAAGAGCCCTCATTTTACAGAGGTAGAATTTGTTAGTTACACAGGGGTTAAGTAACTTGCTCAAGGCCATACAGCTACTAAACAACAAACCAAAATTCAAACCCAGGCAGAGTTCACACTTCTAATCACCACACTATGCTGACTCTATATGGAGTAGACATCACCAGCTGCATTTTACAGAGCAGAAGCTGAGGCAATAAGACATTTACTTGCCCCAAATCACATAACTAGTAAGAGACAAAATCAGAATTCAAACCCAGGGCCTCCTGACTCCTAAGCAAATGGTCTTAATCACGACACCATACTGCCTAAAGTTTGCTTATCCCTAAATGTATTTCTTACCTCAGCCCTTTTGTTCACCATCCTTTTCAGGGCCAGTCAAAGCCTGAGAAAGTTCAAGCCACTCCTGGTTGAAAGGGCAACATGAAGACAGTGGGCAAATGTGGGATGAAGAGCAAAACAACAGGGCCAGGGAGGGTTCCCAAACTTGTTTTTCTTGCCATACAAGTACCCGCTTCTCAAAGTCACAGTAGATTTAGAGGTATTCAGCCTGATTTGGGACAGGGATCTTAACCCACAGTTAAATGCAGGATGACTTGTTGAGTCAGTTAATGGAGTGTCTGAGGAAAAGTGATCATTAGCTGATCTGAGCAGGTTTGGGTTCAGGAAGGGAGAATACTGAAACAGTAAGATAGACTTTAGGTAATTCATGGCCACATACATACAAATATACACATACATATTAATTAAAATCCAAAGTAAAATAGAACTGAAGAGAAAAAAACAAGGTAATGCTGACCAAAGCAGGATGTTCAACTCTGGGAAATGGAATGCAGGATCTAGAAGGCCAAGCTACACAGGGAGCTCTTAGTAGCAGAATGCAGGGATCCTCTAACAAAGTGAGTTGAGCCTCAATTGCTCTGCTCAAAACTATCTGACAGTAGAGGCCCAGGGAGGAAAAGAATTTTTCTCAAAGGTAATCCTAGTCATGAGGGCTCCAATATGACTCCGCCTGATGCTAATTAACCCCCAAAGGCCCCACCTCTTAATACACTGGAGGGTAGAGTTTCAACATATGAATTTTGGGGAGACACAAACATTTGGTTCATTACAACCCCAGACCCTGTTCTGTTCTTATAATTTTGCCTTTTCCAGAAGGTCATATAAATGGACTTACACAGTATGCAACCTTTTTGACTGGCTACTTTCACTTTGCATATTTTTTTTATTTTTTTTAATTAACATATAATGTATTATTTGTTTCAGGGGTACAGGTCTGTTATTCATCAGTCTTACACAATTCACAGTGCTTACCATAGTACATACCCTCCCCAATGTCCATCACCCAGCCACCCAATCCCTCCAACCCCCCTCCATTCCAGCAACCCTCAGTTTGTTTCCTGAAATTAAGAGTCTCTTATGGTTTGTCTCCCTCTCTGGTTTTGTCTTGTTTCATTTTTCCCTCCCTTCCCCTATGATCCTCTACCTTGTTTCTCAAATCCCTCATATCAGTGAGATCATATGATACTTGTCTTTCTCTGACTGACTTATTTAGCTGAGCATAACATCCTCTAGTTCCATCCACGTCATTGCAAATGGCAAGATTTCATTTTTTTGATGGCTGCATAATATTCCATTGTGTATATATACCACATCTTCTTTATCCATTCATCTGTTGATGGATATCGAGGCTCTTTCCATAGTTTGACTATTGTGGACATTACTGCTATAAACATCGGGGTGCACATACCCCTTCAGATCCCTACAATGTATCTTTGGGGTAAATACCCAGTAGTGCAATTGCTGGGTTGTAGGGTAATTCTATTTTCAACTTTTTGAGGAACCTCCATACTGTTTTCCAGAGAGGCTGCACCAGCTTGCATTCCCACCAACAGTGTAGGAGGGTTCCCCTTTCTCTGCATCCTTGCCAACATCTATTGTTTCCTGACTTGTTAATTTTAGTCATTCTGACTGGTGTGAGGTGGTATCTCATTGAGGTTTTGATTTGGAGTTCCTTGATGCTGAGTAATGTTGAACACTTTTTCATGTGTCTGTTAGCCATTTGGATGTCTTCTTTGGAAAAATGTCTGTTCATGTCTTCTGCCCATTTCTTTATTGGATTCTTTGTTCTTTGGATGTTGAGTTTGGTAAATTCTTTATAGATTTTGGATACTAGCCCTTTATCTGATATGTCATTTGCAAATATCTTCTCCCATTCTGTCAGTTGTCTTTTGGTTGTCTTGACTGTTTCCTTTGCTGTGCAAAAGCTTTTTATCTTGATGAAGTCCCAATAGTTCATTTTTGTCCTTGCTTCCCTTGCCATTGGCAATGTGTCTAGGAAGAAGTTGCTGCAGCTGAGGTTGAAGAGGTTGCTGCCTATGTTCTCCTTTAGGATTTTGATGGACTCCTGTCTCACATTGAGGTCTTTCAACCATTTGGAGTCTATTTTTGTGTGTGGTGTAAGGAAATGGTCCAGTTTCATTCTTCTGCATGTGGCTGTCCAATTTTCCAAATACCATTTGTTGAAGAGACTGTCTTTTTTCCATTGGACATTCTTTCCTCCTTTGTTGAAGATTAGTTGGCCATAGAGTTGAGGGTCCATTTCTGGGCTCTCTATTCTGCTCCATTGATCTATGTGTCTGTTTTTTGTGCCAGTACCATACTGTCTTGATGATGACAGCTTTATAATAGAGCTTGAAGTCTGGAATTGTGATGCCACCAGCTTTGCTATTCTTTTTCAACATTCCTCTGGCTAGTCGGGGTCTTTTCTGGTTCCATACAAATTTTAGGATTATTTGTTCCATTTCTTTGAAAAAAGTGGATGGTATTTTGATAGGGAATGCACTAAGTGTGTAGATTGCTCTAAGTAGCATAGACATTTTCACAATATTTTTCTTCCAAACCATGAGCATGGAACGTTTTTCCATTTCTTTGTGTCTTCCTCAATTTCTTTCATGAGTATTTTATAGTTTTCTGAGTACAGATTCTTTGCCTCTTTGGTTAGATTTATTCCTAGGTATCTTATGGTTTTGGGTGCAACTGTAAATGGGATGTACTCCTTAATTTCTCTTTCTTCTGTCTTATTGTTGGTGTATAGAAATGCAACTGATTTCTGTGCATTGATTTTATATCCTGCCACTTTACTGAACTCCTGTATGAGTTCTAGCAGTTCTGAGGTGGAGTCTTTTGGGTTTTCCACATAAAATATCATATCATCTGCAAAGAGTGAGAGTTTGATTTCTTCTTTGCCGATCTGGATGCCTTTTCTTTTTGTTGTCTGACGGCTGAGGCTAGGACTTCTAGTACTATGTTGAATAGCAGTGGTGATAGTGGACATCCCTCCTATGTTCCTGACTTTAGGGGGAAAGCTCTCAGTTTTTCCCCATTGAGAATGATATTTGCTGTGGGTTTTTCATAGATGGCTTTTACGATATTGAGGTATGTACCCCCTATCCCTACACTATGAAGAGTTTTAATCAAGAAAGGATGCTGTACTTTGTCAAATGCTTTTTCTGCATCAACTGAGAGGATCATATGGTTCTTGTTCTTTCTTTTATTAATGTATCACATTGATTGATTTGCAGACATTGAACCACACTTTCAGCCCAGGAATAAATCCCACTTGGTCATGGTGAAAAATCCTTTTAATGTACTATTGGCTAGTATCTTGGTGAGAATTCCTGCATCCATGTTCATCAGGGATATTGGTCTGTAATTCTCCTTTTTGATGGGGTCTTTGTCTGGTTTGGGGACCAAGGTAATGCTGGCCTCATAAAATGAGTTTGGAAGTTTCCTTCCATTTCTATTTTTTGGAACAGTTTCAGAAGAATAGGTATTAATTCTTCTTGAAATGTTTGGTATAATTCCCCTGGGAAGCCATCTGGCCCTGGGCTCTTGTTTGTTGGGAGATTCTTGATTACTGCTTCAATTTTCTTACTGGTTATGGGTCTGTTGAGGTTTTCTATTTCTTCCTGGTTCAGTTTTGGTAGTTTATATGTCTCTAGGAATGCATTCATTTCTTCCAGATTATCTAATTTGCTGGCATATAGTTGCTCATAATATGTTCTTAGATTTGTTTGTATTTCTTTGGTGTTGGTTGTGATCTCTCCTCTTTCATTCATGATTTTATTTATTTGGGTCATTTCTCTTTTCTTTTTGATAAGTCTGGCCCAGGGTTTATCAATCTTATTAACTCTTTCAAAGAACCAGCTCCTAGTTTTGTTGATTTGTTCTACTGTTCTTTTGGTTTCTATTTCATTGATTTCTGCTCTGATCTTTATTCTCCTGCTGGGTTTAGGCTTTATTTGCTGTTCTTTCTCCAGCTCCTTTAGGTGTAGGGTTAGTTTGTGTATTTGAGACCTTTCTCGTTCCTTGAAAAAGGCTTGTAGTGTTATATACATCCCTTTTAGGATGATTTTCCTGCATCCCAAAGATTTTGAACAGTTGTGTTTTCATTTTCATTGGTTTCCATGAGTTTTTAAAATTCTTCTTTAATTTCCTGGTTGACCCATTCATTCTTTAGTAGGATGCTCTTTAGCCTCCATGTATTTGAGTTCTTTCTGACTTTCCTCGTATGATAGAGTTCTAGTTTCAAAGCATTGTGGTCTGAAAATAGACAGGGAATGATCCCAATCTTTTGGTACCAGTTGAGACCTGATTTGTGACCTAGGATGTGATCTATTCTGGAGAATGTTCCATGGGCACTAGAGAAGAATGTGTATTCTGTTGCTTTGGGATGGAATGTTCTGAATATATCTGTGAAGTCCATTTGGTCCCATGTGTCATTTAAAATCTTTATTTCCTTGTTGATCTTTTGCTTAGATGATCTGTCCATTTCAGTGGGGGGGGGGTGCTAAAGTCCCCCACTATTATTGTACTGTTGTCAATGTGTTTCTTTGTTTTTGTTATTAATTGGCGTATATAATTGGCTGCTCCCATGTTAGGGGCATAGATATTTACAGTTGTTAGATATTCTTGTTGGATAGACCCTTTAAGTAGGATATAGTGTCCTTCCTCAATTCTTATTACAGTCTTTGGTTTAAAATCTAATTTGTCTGATATAAGGATTGCCACCCCAGCTTTCTTTTGGTGTCCATTAGTACGGTAAATGGTTTTCCACCCCCTCACTTTCAATCTGGAGATGTCTTTGGGTCTAAAATGAGTCTCTTGCAGACAGAATATTGATGGGTCTTGTTTTTTTATCCAACCTGATAGCCTATGTCTTTTGATTGGGGCATTGAGCCCATTTACATCCAGGGTAACTACTGAAAAATATAAATTTAGCACCATTGTATTGCCTGTAAGGTGATGTTACTGTGTATTGTCTGTGTTCCCTTCTGTTCTATGTTGCTTTTAGGCTCTCTCTTTGCTTAGAGGACCCCTTTCAATATTTCTTGTACGGCTGGTTTGGTGTTTGCAAATTCTATTAGTTTTTGTTTGTCCTGGGAGCTTTTTCTCTCTCCTATTTTCAGTGACAGTCTAGCTGGATATAGTATTCTTGGCTGCATATTTTTCTCGTTTAGTCCTCGAAATATATCATACCAGTCCCTTGTGCCCTTCCAGGTCTCTGTGGATAGGTCTGCTGCCAATCTAATGTTTCTACCATTGTAAGTTACAGACCTCTTGTCCCGAGCTGTTTTCAGGATTTTCTCTTTGCTTCTGAGACTTGTGAGTTTTACTATTAGATGTTGGGGTGTTGACTTATTTTTATTGATTTTGAGGGAGGTTCTCTGTGCCTCCTGAATTTTGATGTCTGTTTCCTTCCCCAAATTAGGGAAGTTCTCTGCTATAATTTGCTCCAATATACCTTCTGCCCCTCTCTTTCTTCTTCTTCTGGGATCCCAATTATTCTAATATTGTTTTGTCTTATGGTATCACTTATCTCTCGAATTCTCCCCTCATGATCCAGTAGTTGTTTATCTCTCTTTTTCTCAGCTTCTTTATTCTCCATCACTTGGTCTTCTATATCACTAATTCTCTCTTCTGCCTCATTTATCCTAGCAGTTAGAGCCTCCATTTTTGATTGCAGCTCATTAATAGCCTTTTTGATTTCGACTTGGTTAGATTTAGTTCTTTTATTTCTCCAGAAAGGGATTCTCTAGTATCTTCTATGCTCCTTTCAAGCCCAGCTAATATCTCTATAATCATCATTCTGAACTCTAGTTCTGATATCTTACTAATGTCCATATTGATTAGGTCCCTGGCAGTCAGTACTGCCTCTTGTTTTTTGGTTTTTTGGGGGTTTTTTTGAGGTGAGTTTTTATGTCTTGTCATTTTGTCCAGAGGAGAATAGATGAATGAGAGAACAAAATGCTAAAAGGGTAACAAAGACCCCAGAAAAATATAAACAAATCAGAAGAGACCCAAAACCAGGGGAAAAGAAAGGGAAAAAGAAAAAAAGAATAGGATCAGGCTGGTGAATAGGACAGAGCCACACAGTAGATTTTGGGTGGATTTTGGTCTGTTAGAAGAAATTGCCTCCCAAAATTTTAAAAAAGAAAAACTTACATATATACAAAAATAAGGGTAAATACGATGAAGGGATGGAATATGACTGTAACGATGAAAATTAAAAAGAATTTTAAAAAAGGAATTGATACAATAAGAAGTTGGTTGAAAAAAGTGAAAAACAATTAAAAAAGAGAGAGAGAATGTGTCAGGTGGGAGACTAGGACAAAGTCATACACTAGATTTAGGGTATATTTTGCTCTGTTAGAAGAAACTGTATCCCAAAATTTTAAAGAAAGAAAAACTTATATATATACAAAAAATAAGGTTAAATACAATGAAGGGATAGAATATGACTGTAAAAATGAAAATTAAAAAAAAATTTTAAAAAGGAATTAAGATGTTGGTTGAAAAAAGAAGAAAAATTCAACTAAAAAAATAGAAAAAGAAAATTTTAAAAATTAACTTTGAAAGACTAAAGAATCATGGGGGAAAGCCATGAATTCTATGTGCTGTATTCCCCTAGCACTGGGATTTTGCCGTTCTCATTGATCAGTAAACTTGGTCTTGGCTGGATGTTCTTGGGGATCTTCTGGGGGAGGGGCCTGTTGCAGTGAGTTTCAAATGTCTTTGCCTGAGGCGGAATTGCACCACCCTTGCCAGGGGCCAGGCTAAGTAATCTGCTCGGGTTTGCTCTTGGTAGCTTTTGTTCCCTGAAAGCTTTCCATACAGCTTTGGAGGATCAGAATGAAAATAGCAGCCTCCCAATCTATGCCCTAGAGGAGCTGAGAACTCGGGGCCCCACTCCTCAGTGAGCCTCCAGAGAAAAGCAATCACTCCTGTCTTCCCGGTCTCAGGCCACACTCCGTGCTCACCTGGCCTGTGACTGAGAGTTTCTATCTCTGGCACACGACCCCATTTGGAGTCTCCAAACCCAGCAGATTCCTGTGGTGCTTCCTCCCCTCCCAGGGGAAGAAAGGGAGTCTCCCTGGATCTGCCGCTTCTTGGGTCCCTACTGGAAGAGCAGTGGCCCAACGGTGCTGCAGATCACAGTTTATGGCAACCCCGAGCTGAGAGCCCACTCCTCGGCTCTGTTTTTGCAGCCAGCTTCCCTTCGCCGATACCTGGGAGCTCTGCCACACTCAGGCACCCCCAGTCTTTCTGTGTCCCCAAGGGTCCTGAGACCACACTGTCCCAGCGAGTGTTCCACTCCCCGCTTAGCCACCTAGTGACGTCCCTCAGCGGAGCAGACTTCTAAAAGTTCCAATTTTGTGCTCTGCTGCTCTATCACTTGCTGGTAGCTGGCTCCCTCCCCCCACTGTCTATTTTCCCATTTATTGCCTCGGATTCACTTCTCCACATGTCCTACCTTCCAGAAAGTGGTCGCTTTTCTGTTCACAGAATTGCTGCTATTCTTTTCTTCGATCTCCTGTTGAGTTTGTAGGTGTTCTGAATGGTTTGATACCTATCTAGCTGAATTCCTGGACCAGACGAAATTTAGTTCCCCTACTCCTCTGCCATCTTGCTCCTCCCCCCTACCTACATAAGATTTTGATAACATAATTCATCGTGTTATTGAATGCATCAATGGTTTATTTTTTGTTGTTGCTGACTCCTATTCCATTGTATGGATATACCACAGTTGATTCATTTACTAGTTGATGGACACTTGAGTTGTTTCCAGTTTTTGACTATTATGAATCTGTTTTCAACATTCACACCCAAGTTTTCGTGGGAACATATGATTTTGTTTCTCTTGAGTAAATACCTAGAAGTGAGATTGCTGGGTCATATGGTAGATGCATATTTAACTTTATAAGAAGCTGCTAGACTGTTTTCCAAAATAACTCTACTATTTTGCATTCCCACCAGCAATATATGAGAATTTCAGTTCACATCTTTGCCAGCACTTGGTAATATTAGTCTTTTAAAGTTTAAGTATTTTAGTAAATGTTTAATCTCTTGTGATCTTCCTATGTATGAATTAGTTAAAATGGCTAATGATGAGCTATTTTTAATGTGCTTATTTCAGATCCATACATTTAGATTAGAAACCTACCTTATATGAAAGACTTTCCCCATTGAATTACATTGGCAAAATTGTCAAAAAAAGAAATTGACTAGGTATGTAGGGTTCTACTTCTGGATTCCTGTTTCATGATCTATATGTCTACCTTCCTTCCAGTACCATGTGGTCTTGATTAGTGGAGGTTAATAGTAAGTCTTAAAATTCAGTAGCAGGATGCTTCCTACTTTGTTCTTTTTCAAAATTATTTTGGACCCATGTCCTTTGCTTTTCCATATGAATTTTAGAATCACCTTGTCAATTTCTACCCCCTAAAATGATTTTGACTGGGATTGTATTGAATCTTATAGATCTATTTGGAGAGAATTTGCATTTTAATGATACTGAGTCTTCTAGTCATGAACATAGTACATCTCTCCATTTATATAAAATTTCTCTAATATTGTCAGCAATGTTTTGTAGTTGTACACATTCAGATCTTATAGTCCCCCCAAACCAAACCATGAGCTATAACCAATGAAGGACAATCATATGAAGGAGCAAGACAAACAGTTCCTTATTTATCAACTATATCATTTGGGAAGTGGTCAGATGTGACTTCTAGCTCAGCTTCAATTGGACAGTATTTCTCCCTCCTTCACAGAAAAGTAGTAAATCACTTAAAGTGGTAAGATGGGACACATTCTAATTCCCCCCACTAGATCTACAAGTCTACCCAAATTTCCTCCTTTATCAATTCCCTTTTGCTACATCAGAGTAGGCACCTCTTCTCCTCATTCTTCCATGGCCAATCCCTCTACTGTGTTTTAAATCTCAGCCCCTCTTACCATCTCAGGAGCCAACAACTATCCTTTTGTCCTCTATAATCAGCCACTTCCTCCTAATTAGTTCCATCCCCATACCATTTAAACATATTTTAGTCTATCCCATCTCAAAAACAAAAACAAACAAAAAATTCTTCCTGGTCCTCTTCTGACTATTGTCCCGCCCCTTTCTTTACCTCCATCACAGCCAAACCTCTTGAGTTGTCTATACTCAACGTCTCCATTTCCCCAGGTCTCTCTCTCTGTAGCACCCTCCAGATCAGGCTTTCACTCCCTCACTACCCCTAAGACAACTGTCAGTAAGGTCATCAATGACCATTGTAGCCATATCATTCAGCTATTTCCACCAAAGTGCTATGTAGCTCAGTGGCTTACAACAAAAGCATTTATTTCTTGTTCACGTGTCTTTAGTTGAGTCGAGATTCAACTGACAAGAGTGAGTTTGGGATTGATTCAGTCTAGTTCAGGTCTATTCCATATGTCTCTTATTTTGGGGGGGATCAGATGATACTCAGGGCATATTCTTCTCATGGTGATGGCAGATGCAGAAAGGAGGTGAGCAAAAATATGCTATGCTTCCATGGTTGAGGCTCAGAATTATCAACCAGTTTCTTACACTCACATTTTATTGGCCAAGGCAAGTCATATATCCTTGCCCAATATCAGTGGGGCAGAAAGTTTATTTCAACCTTTAGTGGAACTGCAAAACCATATGGCAAAGAAGATGAGTACAGGGAGAGGTAAAGAATTGGGAACAGGGCGCCTGAGTGGCTCAGTCATTAAGCTTCTGCCTTCAGCTCAGGTCATGATCCCAGGGTCCTGGGATAGAGCCCCACATCAGGCTCCCTGTTCAGCGGGAAGCCTGCTTCTCCCTCTCCCACTCCCCCTACTTGTATTCCCTCTCTCGCTGTCTCTCTCTCTGTCAAATAAATAAATAAAATCTTTTTAAAAAAAGAATTGGGAACAATATTAAATCTGCCACAGTTGGCAAGTACAATGATCAATGTTTCATACTCATCTGATGGAACTCAATTTTTCAGGAAAGGTGGACTAGTGCAGTTACAGTCTCTCCCCTTGTCACTCAGAACAACACACTTCTGGATTTCCTCCTACCTTTCTGGCCACTCCTTCTCAGTCTTATTTTCAGGCTCAGCCTTCTCTCTCTAGCCACTCAATAATAGAGAAGGTGACTTTGTTCCTCTTTTATCTTCATATACTTTCTCTCCAAGAGCTATCTAAGACCAAGTTTTCATTACCATGTAAACACTAATGACTCCCAATTTTTCATCCCTGGTTCTCCTCTGAATTTCATTCCATTCTACCCAAATGACTCTGCTATATCTCCACTTTGGATCTTGCAAAGGTACCTCAAAAACTCAATGTCAAGGACCAAAATTCATGGTCCAATTCCAGCACTACCTACCTCAGTGACAGCTCCACAATTGTCCAAATGTGCAAGATGGAAAACTAGGACTCATTTAAAAATTCATTTTCAATCACTACTAGCTCCATATCCAATCCATAACAAAACCCAGTTGACCTATTTCAATAAATATTCCCCTAAGCTGTCCACACCCTCCATTTTTATCAATACCCTATGCCAAGATGCCATCAATTCTCACCTGAACCAATTAAATAGCTTAAAGTTGTGTGTATCCTCCACCCCCTCTGATGCCTCTCTATAATGTGCTAGGGTGATCCTTACAACATGCACATCAGATGATATCACTCCTGTTTCATTTCTAAGTTCAAGGGTCATTTCCTCAGGAAAGCCTTCCATGTCCTTCCAGCCTATTTCAGATCTTTTTTCATATGTTCTCATAGCATATCTCTTTTCCTTAAGAAGATTTACCTCAGTCACTAATAATACATTGTTAGTGGGGGGGCGGAGCAAGATGGCGGAGGAGTAGGAGACCTGGATTTCGTCTCCTCTCAGGAATTCAGCTGGATAGGGATCAAACCATTCTGAACACTTACAAACTCAACAGGAGATCGAAGAAAAGAATAGCAACAACTCTCTGAACAGAAAAGCGACCACTTTCTGGAAGGTAGGACGTGCGGAGAAGTGAATCCGAGGCGATATTCGGGAGGCTAGACGGCGGAGGAGGGGCCTCCGTCGGCCACTTCTGGCAAGTGATAGAGCCATGGAGCACAAAATCGGAACTTTTAGAAGTCTGCTCCGCTGAGGGACGTCGCTCCAGTGGCTAAGTGGGGGGTGGAACCCTCGTGGGACAGTGTGGTCTCAGGACCCTCGGGGTCACAGAAAGACCGGGGGTGCCTGAGTGCGGCAGAGCTCCCAGGTATCGGAGCGGGGAAGCCGGCTGCAGAGACGGAGCCCAGGCGCGGGCTCTCAGCTCGGGGTTGCCATAAACCGTGATCCGCGGCACAGTCGGGCCACTGCTCCTCCAGCAGGGACCCAACAAGCGGCAGATCCGGGGAGACTCACCTTATTCCCCCAGGAGGAGAGGTGCAGGAGCGCACCGCAGGGATCTGCTGGGTTTGGAGACTCCACACGGGGTCGGGTGCCAGAGATAGAAATGCGTGGTCACAGGCCGGGTGAGCATGGAGTGCGGCCGGAGACCGGGGAGACGGGAGTGGCTGACTGCTTTTCTCTGGGGGCTCACTGAGGAGTGGGGCCCCGAGTTCTCTGCTCCTCCAGGGTGGAGATTGGGAGGCCGCCATTTTCACTCTCAGCCTCCAAAGCTGTACGGAAAGCTTGCAGGGAACAAAAGCTCCCGAGAGCAAACCCGAGCAGATTACTTAGCCCGGACCGGGCAAGGGCGGGGCAATTCTGCCTCCGGCAAAGACATTTGGGAACCACGGCAACAGGCCCCTCCCCCAGAAGATCAGCGAGAACAGCCAGCCAAGACCAAATTTACCCATCAATGAGAACAGCAGAAATCCAGCGCTAGGGGAATACTGCACATAGAATTCATGGCTTTTTTACCATGATTCTTTAGTCTTTCAAAGTTAATTATTTTTTTAACTGTCTTTTTTTCTTTTTTCTTTTTTCTTTTTGTTTTTTTGAATTTTTCTTTTTCTCTTTTTCAACCAACATCTTATCAATCCCTTTTTTAAAAAAACATTTTTATTTTTCATTTTTAAAGTCATATTCTATCCCTTCATAGTAGTTACCCGTATTTTTGGTATATGTATATAAGTTGTTCTCTCTTTAAAATTTTGAGATAGTTTCTTCTAACAGATCAAAATATACTCTAAATCTCTAGTGTATGGTTTTTTTCTACTCCCCTGCCTGATCACATTCTCTCCCTTTTTTTTTTTTTTTTAAACCTCTTCTTTCTTTTTTCAAACAACTTATCAATTCCTTTTATAAAATTTTTTATAATTTCCATCTTTACAGTCATATTCCATCCCTTCATCATATCAACCCTTATTTTTGTACATATATAAATTTTTCTTTCTTTAAAATTTTGGGAGGCACTTTCCTTGAACAGACCAAAATACACCCAAAATCTAGTGTGTGGCACTGATCTATAAACCAGCCTGATCATATTTGATCACATTCTGTTTTTGTTTTGTTTTGTTTTGTTCTGTTTTTGTTTGTTTTTATCTTTATCTTTATCTTTTTCTTTTTCTTTTTTTTTTCTTTTTGTTCTCTTTTTTCTCTCTTTCCCTTTCTTTTCCCACTGCTTCAGGTCTTTTCTGATTTGTTTAGAGTATATTTTCTGGGGACGTTGTTACCCTGCTAGCATTTTGTTCTCTCATTCATCTATTCTCCTCTGCACAAAATGACAAGACGGAAAAAATCACCTCAACAAAAAGAAAAAGAGGTGGTACCAACTGCCAGGGACCTACTCAATACGGACATTAGTACGATGTCAGATCTAGAGTTCAGAATCATCACTTTAAAGATACTAGCTGGGCTTGAAAAAAGCATGGAAGTCATTAGAGAAACCCTTTCTGGAGAAGTAAAAGAACTAAAATCTAACCAAGTAGAAATCAAAAAGGCTATTAATGAGGTGCAATAAAAAAAGGAGGCTCTAACTCCTAGGATAAATGAGGCAGAAGAGAGAATCAGTGAGATAGAAGACCAAATGATGGAAAATAAAGAAGCTGAGAAAAAGAGAGATAAACAACTACTGGATCACGAGGGCAGAATTCGAGAGATAAACGATACCATAAGATGAAACAACATTAGAATAATTGGGATCCCAGAAGAAGAAGAAAGAGAGAGAGGGGCAGAAGGTATAATGGAGCAAATTATAGCAGAGAACTTCCCTAATTTGGGGAAGGAAACAGGCATCAAATTCCAGGAAGCACAGAGAACCCCTCTCAAAATCAATAAAAATAGGTCAACACCCCGACATCTAATAGTAAAACTTACGAGTCTCAGAGACAAAGAGAAAGTCCTGAAAACAGCTCGGGAGAAGAGATATGTAACCTACAATGGTAGAAACATTAGATTGGCAACAGACTTATCCACAGAGACCTGGCAGGCCAGAAAGGACTGGCATGATATATTCAGAGCACTAAAGGAGAAAAATATGCAGCCAAGAATACTATATCCAGGTAGGCTGTCATTGAAAATTGAAGGAGAGATAAAAAGCTTCCAGGACAAACAAAAACTAAAGGAACTTGCAAACACGAAATCAGCCCTACAAGAAATATTGAAAGGGGTCCTCTAAGCAAAGAGAGAGCCTAAAAGCAACATAGACCAGAAAGGAACACAGACAATATACAGTAACAGTCACCTTACAGGCAATACAATGGCACTAAATTCCTATCTTTCAATAGTTACCCTGAATGTAAGTGGGCTAAATGCCCCAATCAAAAGACACAGGCTATCAGATTGGATTAAAAAACAAGACCCATCGATATGCTGTCTGCAAGAGACTCATTTTAGACCCAAAGACACCCCCAGATTGAAAGTGAGGGGGTGGAAAACCATTTACCATGCTAATGGACACCAGAAGAAAGCTGGGGTGGCAATCCTTATAGCAGACAAATTAGATTTTAAACCAAAGACTGTAATAAGAGATGAGGAAGGACACTATATCCTACTTAAAGGGTCTATCCAACAAGAAGATCTAACAATTGTAAATATTTATGCCCCTAACACAGGAGCAGCCAATTATATAAGCCAATTAATAACAAAAGCAAAGAAACACATCGACAACAATACAATAATAGTGGGGGACTTTAACACCCCCCTCACTGAAATGGACAGATCATCTAAGCAAAAGATCAACAAGGAAATAAAGACCTTAAATGACACACTGGACCAAATGGACTTCACAGACATATTCAGAACATTCCATCCCAAAGCAACGGAATACACATTCTTCTCTAGTGCCCATGGAACATTCTCCAGAATCGATCACATCCTAGGTCGTAAATCAGGTCTCAACCGGTACCAAAAGATTGGGATCATTCCCTGCCTATTTTCAGACCACAATGCTTTGAAACTAGAACTCAATCACAAGAGGAAAGTCGGAAAGAACTCAAATACATGGAGGCTAAAGAGCATCCTACTGAAGAATGAATGGGTCAACCAGGAAATTAAAGAAGAATTTAAAAAATTCATGGAAACCAATGAAAATGAAAACACAACTATTCAAAATCTTTGGGATGCAGCAAAGGCAGTCCTAAGAGGAAAGTATATAGCAATACAAGCCTTTCTCAAGAAACAAGAAAGGTCTCAAGTATACAACCTAACCCTACACCTAAAGAAGCTGGAGAAAGAACAGCAAATAAAGCCTAAACCCAGCAGGAGAAGAGAAATAATAAAGATCAGAGCAGAAATCAATGAAATAGAAACTAAAAGAACAGTAGAACAGATCAACGAGACAAGGAGGTGGTTCTTTGAAAGAATTAACAAGATTGATAAACCCCTGGCCAGACTTATCAAAAAGAAAAGAGAAATGACCCAAATAAACAAAATCATGAATGAAAGAGGAGAGATCATAACCAACACCAAAGAAATACAAACAATTATATGAACATATTATGAGCAACTTTATGCCAGCAAATTAGATAACCTGGAAGAAACGGATGCATTCCTAGAGATGTATCAACTACCAAAACTGGACCAGGAAGAAATAGAAAACCTGAACAGACCTATAACCACTAAGGAAATTGAAGCAGTCATCAAAAATCTCCCAAAACACAAAAGCCCAGGGCCAGATGGCTTCCCAGGGGAATTCTACCAAACATTTCAAGAAGAATTAGTACCTATTCTTCTGAAACTGTTCCAAAAAATAGAAATAGAAGGAAAACTTCCAAACTCGTTTTAGGAGGCCACCATTACCTTGATCCCCAAACCAGACAAAGACCCCATCAAAAAGGAGAATTACAGACCAATATCCCTGATGAACATGGATCTAAAATTCTCACCAAAATAATAGCCAATAGGATCCAACAGTACATTAAAAGGATTATTCATCACGACCAAGTGGGATTTATCCCTGGGCTGCAAGGTTGGTTCAACGTCCGCAAATCAATCAACGTGATACAATACATTAACAAAAGAAAGAACAAGAATCATATGATCCTCTCAATAGATGCAGAAAAAGCATTTGACAAAGTACAGCATCCTTTCTTGATCAAAACTCTTCAAAGTACAGGCATAGAGGGTACATACCTCAATATCATAAAAGCCATCTATGAAAAACCTGCAGCGAATATCATTCTCAATGGGGAAAAACTGAGAGCTTTCCCTCTAAGGTCAGGAACGCGGCAGGGATGTCCACTATCACCACTGCTACTCAACATAGTATTGGAAGTCCTAGCCACAGCAATCAGACAACAAAAAGAAATAAAAGGCATCCAAATCGGCAAAGAAGAAGTCAAACTCTCACTGTTTGCAGATGATATGATACTTTATGTGGAAAACCCAAAAGACTCCACCCCAAAACTGCTAGAACTCATACAGGAATTCAGTCAAGTGGCAGGATATAAAATCAATGCACAGAAATCAGTGGCATTCCTATACACCAACAACAAGACAGAAGAAAGAGAAATGAAGGAGTCGATCCCATTTACAATTGCACCCAATACCAAAGGTACCTAGGAATAAATCAAACCAAAGAGGCAAAGGATCTGTACTCAGAAAACTATAAAATACTCATGAAAGAAATTGAGGAAGACACAAAGAAATGGAAAAACGTTCCATGCTCATGGATTGGAAGAACAAATATGGTGAAGATGTCAATCTTACCTAGAGCAATCTACACATTCAATGCAATCCCCATCAAAATACCATTCACTTTTTTCAAAGAAATGGAACAAATAATCCTAAAATTTGTATGGAACCAGAAAAGACCCCGCATAGCCAGAGGAATGTTGAAAAAGAAAAGCAAAGCTGGCGGCATCACAATTCTGGACTTCCAGCTCTACTACAAAGCTGTCATCATCAAGACAGTATGGTACTGGCACAAAAACAGACACATAGATCAATGGAACAGAATAGAGAGCCCAGAAATGGACCCTCAACTCTATGGTCAACTAATCTTCGAAAAAGCAGGAAAGAATGTCCAATGGAAAAAAGACAGTCTCTTCAACAAATGGTGTTGGGGAAATTGGACAGCCACATGCAGAAGAATGAAACTGGACCATTTCCTTACACCACACACAAAAATAGACTCCAAATGGTTGAAAGACCTCAATGTGAGACAGGAGTCCATCAAAATCCTAAAGGAGAACATAGGCAGCAACCTCTTCGACCTCAGCCACAGCAACTTCTTCCTAGAAACATCGCCAAAGGCAAGGGAAGCAGGGCAAAAATGAACTATTGGGACTTCATCAAGATAAAAAGCTTTTGCAAAGCAAAGGAAACAGTCAACAAAACCAAAAGACAACTGACAGAATGGGAGAAGATATTTGCAAATGACATATCAGATAAAGGGCTAGTATCCAAAATCTATAAAGAACTCATGAAACTCAACACCAAAAGAACAAAGAATCCAATCAAGAAATGGGCATAAGACATGAACAGACATTTTCCCAAAGAAGACATCCAAATGGCCAACAGACACATGAAAAAGTGCTCAATATCGCTCGGCATCAGGGAAATCCAAATCAAAACCTCAATGAGATACCACCTCACACCAGTCAGAATGGCTAAAATTAACAAGTCAGGAAATGACAGATGTTGGCGGGGATGCGGAGAAAGGGGAACCCTCCTACACTGTTGGTGGGAATGCAAGCTGGTGCAGCCACTCTGGAAAACAGTATGGAGGTTCCTCAAAAAGTTGAAAATAGAGCTACCATACGATCCAGCAATTGCACTACTGGGTATTTACCCCAAAGATACAAAAGTAGGGATCCGAAAGGGTATGTGCACCCCGATGTTTATAGCAGCAATGTCCACAATAGCCAAACTGTGGAAAGAGCCAAGATGTCCATCGACAGATGAATGGATAAAGAAGATGTGGTATATATATACAATGGAATATTATGCAGCCATCAAAAGGAATGAGATCTTGCCATTTGCAACGACGTGGATGGAACTGGAGGGTATTATGCTGAGCGAAATAAGTCAAACAGAGAAAGACATGTATCATATGACCTCACTGGTATGAGGAATTCTTAATCTCAGGAAACAAACTGAGGGTTGCTGGAGTGGGGGGTGGGGTGGGAGGGATGGGGTGACTGGGTGATGGACACTGGGGAGGGTATGTGCTCTGGTAAGCGCTGTGAATTATGCAAGACTGTTGAATCTCAGATCTGTACCTCTGAAACAAATAATGCAATATATGTTAAGAAAGAAAAAAAGAAGAAGAAGAATGTAGCAGGAGGGGAAGAATGAAGGGGGGGAAATCGGAGGGGTAGACGAACCATGAGAGACGATGGACTCTGAAAAACAAACTGAGGGTTCTAGAGGGGAGGGGGATGGGAGGATGGGTTAGCCTGGTGATGGATATTGAGGAGGGCATGTTCTGCATGGAGCACTGGGTGTTATGCACAAACAATGAATCATGGAACACTATATCTAAAACTAATGATGTAATGTATGGGGATTAACATAACAATAAAAAAATTTGAAAAAAAATAATACATTGTTAGTGTGACCATGTAATAAATATATATGTCTCCTCATTAGGCTATAAACTCCATGAGATCAAGAACTATGTTTGGTTTTGCTCATCCTTGTATCCTTAGCATCAGTTATGGCCTGGAACATAGTAGGAGTTCAAGAAATATTTGTTGAATGAATGAATGAATGAATGCCTTGTAATTGTCTCATTTATTATCATTTATAATACTACAAAAATAACTTTTCACATGTTAATCCTATTTCTCTAACTGGATTAAAAATTTCTTGGAGACAGTGAGTCCAATTTTTATTTGTCTCTCACACAGCATCCCAGATATTGAATAAAGAACTTTTGTGCAAAACGAAGAGCATCTTGTATAGCACATAGTTTGTTTGGAATATTTAGGAAATAATTTTTTTACCATATTACCTAGAATATATGACTAGGGGAAAGTAAGATCTAACTACATTTGTAACTACCACTGTACATCTGAACATGCTGGCAGATTTAAATCAATTGGTAATTGTCATTGAAATTTAATATAATTGTGTAATATTAAGATCTTCCAGTTAAATTCTTATTAAGTTAGTAAATTTTAAATAATAAAACTATGTCATGATATTAGAGCCCTAGTATTTTTCTAGGATACTACTGGAAAAAGCAAAATTAATAATGAATACATTCTCACTATAAATTTAAAATGACTAACTTTTATTAAATTCTTACTTGCTGTATCATTTAGGATCCCATTAGGAAACAGCATGTTCAGCTGGAACCTGAAGAGAATGCAATAAATTATTTCAGAGGTGTAGAGAGGATTAAGGGAACCAATAAAGAATGTTGGGGCATCCAAGGACCAGTAACCATCCTGTCTTTAACTCCACTCTAAGCCAAGAGGTCGGAAGGAGAAGAAGGAGGAAGGGAAGGAAATGGTATTATGGAAGGTTTTTTTGGAGATCTGCAGGTTGGAAGCTAGATTGCCTGACAAAAACCATAGGCATGGAGGGATCAGTCACAAGAACTGAGTATAAACAAGGAGTGGAAGAAATAAATTCTTCTACCTCTGTTTCCTCTCATCCTCCAATCTCCTTTTCATATCCCATACCTAATTGACCAAGCACATCCAGCAGGGGTCAGATGAGGAAATTAAAGTTCAGAGAGATTAAAAAGTTTGCCCAGAGTCACACAGCTACTAAATATCAGTTCTGGTATTTGAATCCTAGCAGGTGGACTCCAAATACCATAATCTCATTTATTATTTTACATGTGCAGTGGAGGACTGTCTCAATTACAACTCATTATAATAAAAGTTAATGAAGCCTACACACATATGTTTTCATCATATATTCCACTATTGAAAAGAATTGCTCATTCCCATGGTAGATAACCAATGTGACTTGCAAGCATTTTTTTTTTTTCATCTGAATGACAGACTCTTTCTTTGAAATATGAAAATCAAATAAATAAATAAATAAATAAATAAATAAATATCTTATGTTTCAAAATTTAGGGGGCTAGAAGACCCAGAAAAAAATCCCTGATTTAGCACCCACTCTTAAGTAGATAATGGGACTAACATCGTTCTCCCTCAAAGGTGGGTGATGAAGAGGGCCACCTCTCCATCACTGCCTCCTTGGCCTGATCCTTTCTGTTGATCTCTGGGCAAGACTCTCAGCAGGGCCTCCAGCTTTGTCTCTGAAACAGCCTCTGGTCTGGAGGCCCTTCTGTTTCTTGTCCACTCCTGAACAGTGCCCTCCCCACCAATCCAGAAGCCAGCCTAGGACCCTTTGAGAGCATTCGGGTAACCTCACAGGGCTCTGTAGCTCTTTTAAGGAACTTCTTCTGCATCACCTGATGGTTAGCCCCCAAAATACCATGATCCAGTTGAAGACAGGCCGTGAGAGAGGTGACATTAACTCTGGGCACAAATTCCCTGTTTCCTTCTCCATTCAGAGTGAGACCCCTAAGAGTATCTCCCAGGAATCACAGACAGGTATCTCCCAGGGATCACAGACATAGTTCTCCAACCAGCAACATCAGCATCATTTGAGAGCATGTTAGAAGTGCAGAATCTGAATCAGAACCTGCATTTTAACAAGACTCCCAGATGATTTATATGCAACTAATGCTGAGAAGCTCTTTCTTTTACATTTCTCCCTGCCTACTCACTGCAGAAAGACAATATGTAATCAAATCTGAGGGCTGAACCATACTTCCCCCAAGCTAGGTCTGCAACCAGGATAAGGATGAAAAGAGGTAAAGTCAGAAGATCTTGGATCAAAATTTGTCCTACTAGTGATTAACTGAAATATAATTAATTTCTGAGTCACACTAGTCTAAATTTTCAGATGAAAATAATATCTAC
This sequence comes from Halichoerus grypus, assembly GCF_964656455.1. Lineage (NCBI taxonomy): Eukaryota > Metazoa > Chordata > Mammalia > Carnivora > Phocidae > Halichoerus > Halichoerus grypus. Next base: position 61,702,191 of record NC_135714.1, read on the forward strand.
CCTTTAGGGAACTAAGAATAAAAACATTTTCAGATCAGCTACATGTAACTTGGGATCATTTCTGGGATTTGTAAATTCCAGGAAGTTGGGATTATTCTTCCATTTAGAATGTTATTCCACTGGTCTCCTACAAATAATTATGTTCAACCTTTTGAGTTTAAGCCTCTACTGGCATCCAGTGGCAGATGGTGCAATATGGCAACATCAAACTCCCCAAACATGGGAATTTAGTGTACTCTAGAACTGATCCAGGAAGTGAGGGCCCAGCACCAGCATAGGACTCACCATATGACCTCCAAAATAGAGACTAAAGAGAGAAATAGAAGAAATGTGCTTAAAGTCCAATGTCAGCAGAGACCTGGGGCACCTTTGGACTTATCGATCTGAGCAAGAAAATTTATACCAGGTCATTATTAGTTGCCAGGTGCCAAGCTAAAGAAATATGTGCTCAATGTTCTACTCTGCATCATTTCAAATTAGATGTAAAATAATTGCTGAGACTTCAGTCAAGCTGAGACCCACTATTCAGTAACAAGAGACTTCATCAAGATAAAAAAAACTTCACAGTGAAGGAAACAATCAACAAAACTAAAAGGCAACCTTTGGAATGGGAGGAGATATTTGCAAATGACACATCTGATAAAGAGTTAGTATACAAAATATTTAAAGAACTTACCAAACGCAACACCCAAAAAACAAATAATCCAGTTTAAAAAGGGGCAGAAGACATGAATAGACATTTTTCCAAAGAAGACATACAGATGGCTAACCAACACATGAAAAGATGCTCAATATCACTCTTCATCAGGGAAATGCAAATCAAAACTACAGTGAGATACCACCTTACACCAGTCAGAATGGCTAAAATCAACAACACTGGAAACAGTGGATGTTGGCAAGGATGTGGCGAAAGGGGAACCCTCTTACACTGTTGGTGGGCATGCAAACTGGTGCAGCTACTCTGGAAAACAGTATGGAGGTCCTTCAAAAAGTTAAAGATAGAATTACTCTAGAATCCAGCAATTGCACTACTGGGTATTTACCCAAAGGATACAAAAGTATTAATTCAAAGGGATACATGCATCCTGATGTTTATAGCAGCATTATCAACAACAGCCAAATTATGGAAAGAGCCCAAATGTCCATCAACTGATGAATGGATAAAGAAGAGATATTATATACACACAATGGAATATTACTCAGCCATGAAAAAGAATGAAATCTTGCCATTTGCAATGATGCAGATGGAGTTAGAGAGTATTATGCTAAGCAAAATAAGTCAATCAGAGAAAGACAAACACCATATGATTTCACTCATATGTGGAATTTAAGAAACCTAACAGATGAACATGGGGGGAAAAAGGAGAGGCAAACCAAGAAAAAGACTCTTAACTATAAAGAACACACTGACGGTTGCTGGAAGGGAGCTGGGTTGGGGTGGGGATGGGTTAAATGGGTGATGGGTATTAAGGAGGGTATATGTTGTGATGAACACTGGGTATTGTATATAAGTAATAAATCACTAAATCATATACCTGAAAGCAATATTACAGTATATGTTAATTAACTGGAATTTAAATAAAAACTTGGAAGAAAAAAAACATTTCTAACATACTTTGTAACAAACAGCAGGTTAGTTCACTCAATTTCCTTACCTAAATCATGCTTTAAGTCTTTCTATTTGCTTTACTTACATGTTCTGCCCTTTCTGTCTCCAACCTCCTGAAAGTAAAAAAATGAAGAGGAAAAAAAAAAAAGCACACTGATTCTTGCTTTCAATAAAGGAGATATTCCATTTATTAGATATCCAATATCTATGGATGGCCATAGATATTCCATTTTTAGCATGGTCAGTGTCCCTGATATATTATCATGATGTCCACAAAGCCAGAAAACATTTTTTTTAAATTTTGCCTGACATCTAGTTTTGAAAGTTGTAGTATGCTTTATTGTTAATTGTAATGTGTAGACTCTCTGCCTAGGAGCAACTTCAAAGAATTCCATTTGGGAAATATAAGCACATCATTTTTAAGAATTAAAGCATCTTCCCACATTCTCTTATGTAGGATAACCTCATATACAGATATACTTTTCACTAAAGTAAATGAGAATCTGAAAATCTCAATTGCAATGAGGGCATAGACAGGGGTTTGTTTAACAGGACTCACTATGCCACAATCACTCTAATCTGGATTCTAGTCTTTGGAGGTTTTTTTTTTTTTTCCGACTTGTTAAAAGTAAAGTTTTTAAACCTTCCTTATGCATGCTCCCTTTTATTATCCAACTACCCTTAGATGATTAATGAAAGTGAGCTTTTTTTCCTAAGTACTTCTTAGAGAGACTCTTGAATGTCTGACCTCAACAGGCCACTCCTGAAGGAGCTCACCTGGTGGCTAGGTGAAGAAAGTGGTCGTGAACACCTCCAGTCCGTGTTGTGTGCTTCTGTGTAAAAGGCAGGTAGGGTGGTTCCACATTCTATGAATGCCTGTGATTTCTGGAAATGCTGGCCAGTTCCAAACTCTACTGACTGGAAGGGACCTTGAAGTTCCCTCTAAGTCTCTTGTCACAATGAGAAGAACCAGGAAGGTGCTTTTTATTCCTGGCAAAAGCTAAAATTCCAAGGAAGATTAAAATTGAGGAAGTCTTCTCTTTTTTGGCCCCCTTAATTGTCCATGTGCTCCAGCTCTGCATTCCTGAGTTCCTCAGAACAGAAAGGGAACCTCGGTGTTAGTCTATGACTAATAAGATCATCCAGCCAATTCAAAGTGAAAAATTTATGTAACTTTGGGAAAACCTTGGCCAAAATCTGAGGTTGGTTTTTGGCAATGCTAAACTCAACATATATTAACAACACAAATGCTTCTTTGTGTTCTGCAACCGTGGGACAAGCCGTAGATGTTGACATCTAGCATTCACTTTCATATCCAACCTGTGGAGTTGGTGGCAGAGTGTGGCATCTTACCAAAGGCAAAATGACAACTTGCTTGTACATATACTGTACATACTTAGAGTTTTTTTAAGTCCTTATTTTGTATCAGCTCAAAATGTGAGTGAAATCTTGGAAGCAACTTTTCTACTATCTGCTTTGTTTGTCCATAATCCAGTACTTAAAGACAAAGAACAATTTCTCCAGGATTGCACTTCATCCTGTCCATTTTTGAGACAGAAATACTAAAATGAGAAACATGTGTGTCACTCTCTAGCTATACATTGAAAAAGTTTTCTTTTTTTGGAAAAGGTTTATTATTGAAAATGAAATCACTTAGGACTTCCAAGGAAGATGGCAGAAGAGGAGGATCCTGGCTCACCTCATTCCACAGATACAACTAGATAACACACTTGTCAGTGTAAATAACCCAGAAAACAACCTGAAGACTAGCATAACATACTCTCCAGAGCTAAATGTAGAGAAGAGGCCATATCAAGGAGAGTAAAGAGGGTAGAGATTTGATCAGGAACGAAATGGACCCATGGGACTGCCCATGGGTTGCTGTGGCTGTGGAGAAGGGAGAGGAGCAGACCCCACACCAGGCACTCCAGTCATGGGGGACCTGCACTGGGAAGATGAATCCCTATAATATTTGGCTTTGAAAACTAGAGGGGCCTGGCTTTGTGAGTTCTTACAGTCAGCGGGGTTTAGCACCTGGAACTTAAAAAAAAAAAAAAAAAAAGCAGGCTTGGTTCTGAGAGAAGCAGGAAGGTGAAAGGAAGCTGAGCCCCTGCCTTTAAAGAGATAGCACAACAAATAGCCCTGCAGAGATACAGCATAGACGCAACAGTTTGAAAAATGCCTGGGATATATGGGAAGGAGAGTCATATACTAATCTCAGAGTGTGTGCTAGAGGGACATTGATCTCTGGGAAACTTCTCCAAGAGCAAAGGAGCTCATGGGAACCATTTCCCTCCCCCAGTCCCCAGCCTAGATACACAGACACCTGTGGGAATGAGCACAAACTCTTTCTACCTAGTTTGTTAACAATGCTCTCATCCCCATGTGTTTTATGGATCTGCCTCCTCCGATCCAGCCATCCTCACCAAGAGTTTTCCCAGGCAGCTGCAGGTACCTGCCCAAAGTGGACATAAGCAGAACTCACTGGCACCACATGCCCTGTCTCTGCCCTTCAACACACCCTTGGCAGGAGTCCATCCAAAGTGGTGCCACAAGCCTGGCAGTATGCAGGCAGCCCCAACAGGGGCCAGCACCACTCCAAAGTGACTCCTGCCCCAAGAAGAGGTGGAAATAACCATAGAGACCAGTCCAGTTTTGGCCCCAGCAATGGGCTATGGGCAGACATCTGCTCTGACTGCAAGCCCCACCCACCAACAAAAGTCTCTCAAGGACAACACAGGGAGAGTACCCTGAAGCTCTGGCAAACATCTGGTCTGACCCAACTCAAACCCAAGGTGGCCCCAGACAGGACAATTAAAGCACAGGGCCCAAACTTTACCCACAAGAAGCAAAGAGAGCCATTGACTGGACTAAAGGCAAAAGTGGCTTAGCCACAACAGTGGGGCACATGCAACACACATAGGAGACACCCTTGAAGTGCCAGGTTCTGGTGAACAGGGGAAATTGCACTGCAGGGCACTACAGGACCTATTCTTCATAAGACCACTGCTCTCAAGAGGAGGAGATGTAGCAGACTTCCCTAACACAGAGAAACAGACACAAAGAGTTAGACAAAATAAGACAGAGGAATTGTCCCAAATGAAAGAACAGGACAAAAATCACAGCAAGAGATCTAAATGAAACATATATAAGTAATATGTCTGATAGAGAATTTAAAGTAATGGGCATAAAGACATACAGTGGACATGAGAAAAGAGTGGAGCATCACAGTGAGATCCTTTACAAAGAGATAGAAAACATAAAAAAGATCCAATCAGAGATGAAGAACTCAGTAACAAATTAAAAATACACTAGAAAGAATAAATAGTAGACAAGAGGAAGCAGAAGAATTGATCAGTGACTTGGAGGACAGAGTAATGGAAAGCAATAAAGCTGGAGAGGAGAGAGAAAAACCAATAATAAAAAGTGAAAATAGATTAAGGGAACTCAGTGACACCATCAAGCATAATAACATTTGATTATAGGGATCCCAGAAGAGAGGGTAGAAAATTTATTTGAAGAAATAATAGCTGAAAACTCCCCAAATATAGGGAAGGAAACAGAAATCTAGATCCAGGAGGCATGGAGAGGCCCCAACAAAATCAACTCAAGAAGGTCCAAACCAGGACATACAGTAATTAAAATGGCAAAAAATAGTGATAATGAGAGAACTTTAAAAGCAGCAAGAGATTATTTTTGCTTTTGTTTCCCTTGCCTCAGGAGACATATCTAGTAAGAAGATGCTATGGTCAATGTCAAAGAGGTGTTCTCCTCTAGGATTTGATGGTTTCCTGTCTCAGATTTAGGTCTTTAATCCATTTTGAATTTATTTTTGTGTATGGTGTAAAAAAGTGGTCCAGTTTCATTCTTTTGCATATTGCTATCCAGTTTTCTATTGGGACTTCATCAAAATAAAAAGCTTCTGCACAGCAAAGGAAACAGTCAATAAAACTAAAAGGCAGCCTATGGAATGGGAGAAGATATTTGCAAACGACATATCTGATAAAGAGTTAGTATACAAAATATATAAAGAACTTACACCCAAAAAGAAAATAATCCAGTTTAAAAAGGGGCAGAAAACATGAATAGACATTTTTCCAAGGAAGACATACAGATGGCAAACAGACACATGAAAGATGCTCAACATCAGTCATCATCAGGGAAATACAAATCAAAACTACAATGAGATACCACCTCACACCAGTCAGAATGGCTAAAATCAACAACACTGGAAACAGTGGATGTTGGCAAGGATGTGGCGAAAGGGGAACCCTCTTACACTGTTGGTGGGCATGCAAACTGGTGCAGCTACTCTGGAAAACAGTATGGAGGTCCTTCAAAAAGTTAAAGATAGAATTACTCTAGAATCCAGCAATTGCACTACTGGGTATTTACCCAAAGGACACAAAAATACTAATTTGAAGGGATACATGTGCCCTGATGTTTATAGCAGCATTATCAACAATAGCCAAATTATGGAAAGAGCCCAAATGTCCATCAACTGATGAATGGATAAAGAAGAGGTGATATATATATATCAGCCATAAAAAGGAATGAAATCTTGCCATTTGCAATGATGTGGATGGAGCTAGAGTATTATGCTAAGCAAAATAAGTCAATCAGAGAAAGACAAACACCATATTATTTCACTAATATATGGAATTTAAGAAACAAAACAAATGAAATAAGAGATAGAGAATTTTCAGACCAACAAATGTTAAAGGAATTCATCACCAGTAAAGCACCCCTACAAGAAATGTTGAAGGGAACTCTGTGAGTGGAAAGAAAAGACCATAAGCAGGAGTAAGGAAAGTAGGAAGCACAAAAACAGTAACATTAAGTATATGTATAAAACACAGTCAAGGAATTCACACAATAAAAGGATATAAAGTATGACACCATATACCTAAAACAGGTGGAGGGGGGAAGGAGAGAAGTAAAAATTTTCTGTTTTCAGAATGGGTTGCATTTAAATGACCATCAACTTAATTTAGATTGCTATCTGTGTAAGATGTTATATATAAACCTAATGGTAACCACAGAGGCACCTGGGTGGCGCAATTGGTTAAGCGTGTGCCTTTGACTCAGGTCATGATCTCAGAGTCCTGGGATTGAGCCTGAGTCAGGCTCTCTGCTCAGTGGGGAGTCTACTTCTCCTTCTCCCTCTTCCCCTCCCCCCACTTGTGTCCTCTCTCTCTCTCTCAAATAAATAAAATATTTTTTTAAATAACCAGTAATATTATTTGTGGAACATAAGGAATAACATGGAGGACATTAGGAGAAGGAAGGCAAAAATGGGCAGGGAAAATTGGAGGGAGAGATGAACCATGAGAGACTATGGACCTGAGAAACAAACAAGGTTTTAGAGGGGAGGGGGGAGGGGGGATTGTTTAGCCCCATGATGGGTATTAAGGAGGGCACGTACTGCATGGAGCACTGGGTGTTATATAAAAACAATGGATCGTGGATCACTACATCAAAAACTAATGATGTATTGTATGGTGACTAACATAACATAATAAAATTTAAAAAATAATAACCAGTAATAGATAAGCAAAAAAATTAAAAGAAAGGGAGCAGTTAAGATGGCAGAGTAGTAGGGTAAACCTGAGCTTGCCTCATCCCTCAAACATGGTTAGATCAACATCAGATCATTTTGAACAACTAGGAAATCAATCTGAGGATTAAGAAAACAATCTACATAATTGGAGGGAGAGAACATGGCAGATGCAAGGTTCAGAGCCAGGAATCAGGGGAGAGAAAAGCTGTGGTGCTGGGAAGGGGAAGGAGCCCTTTTCATGGAATGAAGTCAGAGAGAGAGGGAGAGGGCAGGAGAAAGAGCGGCATGTAGGGTTCTCACAACACGCTATGGTAAGGGGATCCCCTGGGTTGCACTGGGAAAGATTGCTCCCTTCCTGGAGTATATTTGGAAGATGGCATTTTGCCTCTCCAAGGACAAAGGGCTTACTGGGAGCCATTGAATGGCTAGAGGACAGAGACATGTGCAGAGGGCAGATATCCTAGCTGCAGCTTGTCTCCGTGCATCACAATAGACTCCAGCCACCAAGTGCTCGCTGTGCGACTGCTTTTCTGGGACAAAATGGTGCTAGGCACACCTCAAGTCTCTCATCTGGGGGAGGGGAGCAGGTCTGTGCCTTCCCAGGTCCTTCAAGATTTGGAGTTTTGAATCCCAGGCACCAGCCAGAAATAAAACACAGGAGAACTGTAGTGCCGGGTGTGCCAATGGCCAGGTACAGACAGGGTAAGGGCAGTGATCTGATGAAAGCCTAGGACACAGGAGAGGAGATTCTTTGCTTTTCTGTGAGGACCTCCTGAACAGTGGCAGCCATGAGTCACCCTCCCTCCCCAGGGAGGAGAGGGTACGGTGATGATGAGGTCATCTTCCATGCTCCCCGCCCCCACCCCTCCACTAGTATGGTCAGACCTTGGAGAGAAACATAGTGCCCCCAAAGCAACTTGGTGGTTGCTTACACCAAACCTGCCCCCTGAGCCTGGCAGGGGCATCTTTGCAAGGGCAGGTCTGACTATGAGCCAGTACAGTGGGCCTCTCCCTCAGAAGACCAACACAGATTCCCCCCACAACCACCTTCATGTACTAGGTCTGCTGATCAGAGTGCTCCAAAGCATCAGCTTCAGTTCTAGTGGAAATAGGATGAAGCTTTATTTTTTTTTCTTTTTCTTTTCTTTTATCACTTCTTCTTTTTTTTCTTTTTTCTTTGCTATCAGGCTTATAGTTTCTTGTTCATCTGTTAGTTTGTTTGTTTCCTTTCCTTGTTTTTTGTATCAGCCTTCTTTTTTTCTTTTCTTTTCTTTTTTCCTTCTATCTTTCTTATTCCTTGGAATCAGGCTTATAGCATTTCATTTGTTTGCTTCTCTGTTGCTTTTCCTTTTCTCTTTTCTTGGATAAGGCCTTTGTTTAAAATCAGGCTTATCTTAACAAACAAATCAAAGCACACCTAGTTAAACATTCAAACACTCCCCACTGCAAGCAAGGAGGAATTCTGTAGAGAACTGACCTGTAGGAAAGAGCAGCCAAAACCCAACAGCAGGGTGCACACCGCATATACCAGAAACACTTCTGAAAGAGCCAGGCCCTGGACAGTATAGGACCTCTTCTTAATATAGCCATTACTCTCAGGAGCAGGAAACATAATAAACTTCCATAATACACAAAAGACAGAAACCTAGACATTATGACAAGATGAGAAATTCTCCCCAAAAGAAAGATCAAGAAGAAATCACAGACAGGGATTTGCTCAAAGCAGATATAAGCAATATATCTGAACAAGAATTTAGAACAGAAGTCACAGGAACACTAGTTGGTCTTGAAATAAGAACAGAAGACACCAGAGAAACCCTGGCTACAGAGATAAAAGACCTAAAAACAGTGAGGCTGAAATAAAAAATGCTATAACTGAGATGCAAAACCAACTGGTTGTAATCACAGCAAGGATGGAAGAAGCAGAGGACTGAATAGGTGATAAAGAAGAAAAATTATGGAAATAATGAAGCTGAAAAGAAGAGGGAAAGAAAACTATTAGATCACGAATATACTTTGGGAACTCAGCAATTCCACAAAGTGCAATATCTTATCCTGGAATCCCAGGATAAGAAGAGTGGGACTGAATACCTCCTAATCTGGGGAAGGAAACAGGCATTCAAGTCCAAAAGGCACACAGAACTCCCCTCAAAATCAACAAAAACAGGTCAACACAAAGACATATCATAGTCAAAACTGCAAAATACAAAGATAAAGAGAGAGAATTCTGAAAGCAGCTAAGAACAAAAGGTCCTTAACCTACAAGGGTAGACAAATAAGGTTAGCAGCAGACGGGTCCACAGAAATTTGGCAGGCTAGAAAAATGTGGCATGATATATTCAACATGCTAAATGGAAAAATTTGCAGCCAAGAATACTTTATCCAGCAAGGCTGTCATTCAGAAAAGGAGAGATAAAGAGTTTCTAAGACAAGCAAAAACTAAAGGAATTTGTAAACACTAACCCAGTTCTGCAAGAAATACTAAAGTGTACCCTTTGAGGAGGGAAAGAGATACCAAAAGCACAAAGACCAGAAAGGAAAAGAGAAAATCTACAGGAACAGCGACTTTACAGGTAATACAATCGCACTAAATTCATACCTATCAATAATTACTCTGAATGTAAATGGACTCAATGCTCCAATCAAAAGACATAGGGTATCAGAATGGATTAAAAAAAAAAAGATCCATCCATATGCTGCTTACAAGAGACTCATGTTAGACCCAAAGACACCTCCAGATTGAAAGTGAGGGGGTGGAGAACCATCTATCATACTAACGGACATCAAAAGAAATCTGGAGGAGCCATACTTATATCAGACAATCTAGATTTTAAACCAAAGACTGTAATAAGAGATGAAGAAGGGCACTATATCATAATAAAGGGGTCTAACCAACAAGAAGATCTAACAATTGAAAATAGTTATGCCCCCAACTTGGGAGCAGCCAAATATATAAACCAATTAATAACAAACATAAAGAAACTCATTGATAATAATATAATAGTAGTAGAGGACTTTAACACCCCACTCACAGCAATGGAGAGATCATCCAAGCAGAAGATCAACAAGGAAACAATGGCTTTGAATGACACACTGGACCAGATGGACTTAATAGACATATTCAGAGCATTTCATCCTAAAACAACAGAATACACATTCTTTTTCAAGTACACATAGAACATTCTGCAGAACAGATCACATACTGGGTCACAAATCAGCCCTCAACAAGTACTAAAAGATCGAGATCATACCAGGCATATTTTCAGACCACAATACTATGAAACTTGAAGTCAACCACAGAAAAAATTTGGAAAGACCACAAATACATGGAAGATAAAGAACATCCTACTAAAGAATGAATGGGTCAACCAGGAAATTAAAGAAGAAATTAAAAAAAAAAAAAACATGGAAGCAAATGAAAACAAAAACACAACAGTCCAAAACCTTTGGGATGTACCAAAGTTAGTCATAAGAGGGAAGTATATAGCAATACATCCTTCCTCAAGAAGCAAGAAAAGTCTCAAATACATAACATAACCTTACACCTAAAGGAACTGGAGAAAGAACAGCAAATAAAGCCTAAACCCAGCAGAAGAAGGGAAATAATTAAGATTAGAGCAGAAATAAATGATATAGAAATTTTTAAAAAGGATTAGAACAGATCAGTGAAACAAGGAGCTGGTTTTTGAAAGAATTAACAAAATTGATAACTCCCTAGCCAGACTTATCAAAAAGAAAAGAGAAAGAACCCAAACAGATAAAATCACAAATGAAAGAGGAGATATCACAACCAATACCACAAAAATACAAATAATTATAAGAGAATATTATGAGCAATTACATGCCAACAAATTATGCAATCTCAAAAAAAATTCCTAGAAACATATAAACTACCAAAACTGAAACAAGAAGACAGAAAACTTGAACAGACCCATAACCAGCAAAGAAATTAAATTAGTAATAAAAAATCTCCCAACACACAGGAGTCCAGGGCCAGATGGTTTCCCAGGGGAATTCTACCAAACATTTAAAGAATTAATACCTATTCTTCTGAAGCTGTTCCACAAAATAGAAATGGAAGGAAAACTTCCAAACTCATTCTATGAGGCCAGCATTATCTTGATTCCATAACCAAACAAAGACCCCACTAAAAAGGAGAATTACAGACCAATATCTCTGATAAACATGGATGCAAAATTCTCAACAAGATACTAGTTAATCAAATACAACAGTACATTAAAAGGATTATTCACCACGACCAAGTGGGATTTATTCCTGGGCTGAAGGGGTGGTTTAATATCCACAAATCAATCAATGTGATATGCCACATTAATAAAAGGACAAGAACCATATGATCCTCTCAATAGATGCAGAAAAAGCATTTGACAAAGTACAACATCCTTTCTTGATAAAAACCCTCAAGAAAATAGGGAAAGAAGGAACATACCTCAATATCATAAAGGTCATATACAAAAGACCAACAGCTAATATCCTCAATGGGGAAAAATTAAGGGCTTTTCCCCTAAGGTCTGGAACATGACAGGGATGTTCATTCTCACCACTGTTGTTCAACATAGTACTGGAAATCCTAGCCTCAGCAATCAGACAACAAACGGATATAAAAGGCATCCAAATCAGCAAGGAAGAAGTCAAACTGTCATTATTTGCAGACAACATAATACTCTATGTAGAAAACCCAAAAGACTCCACCAAAAAATTGCTAGAACTGATGCATGAGTTCAGCAAAGTTGTAGGATATAAAATCAACATACAGAAATCTGTTGCATTTCTATACACCAATAATAAAGCAGCAGAAAGAGAAATCAAGAAATTGATCTCATTTACAATTGCACCAAAAATCATAAGATATCTAGGACTAAACCTAACAAAGAGCTAAAGGATCTGTACACTGAAAAAAATAGAACACTTATGAAAGACATTGAGGAAGACACAAAGAAATGGAAAAACATCTATGCTCATGGATTGGAAGAACAAATATTGTTAAAATGTCTATGCTACCCAAAGTGATCTACACATTCAATACAATAGTTATCAAAATATCACCAGCACTTTTTTTTCACAGAGCTAGAAAAAACAATCCTAAAATGTTTATGGAACCAGAAAATATCCCAAATAGCCAAAGCAATCCTGAAAAAGAAAAGCAGAGCAGGAGGTACCACAATTCCAGACTTCAAGCTGTATTACAAAGCTGTAATCATCAAGACAATATGGTACTGACATAAAAACAGACCCATAGATCAATGGAACAGAATAGAGAACCCAGAAATGGCCCCACAATGTATGGTCAACTAATCTTCAACAAAGCAAGAAAGAATATCCAATGGAAAAAAGACAGTCTCTTCCACAAATGGTGTTGGGAAAATTGGACAGCCACATGCAGAAGAATGAAACTGGACCATTCTCTTAAACCATACACAAAAATAAGCTCAAAATGGATGAAAGACCTAAATGTGAGACAAGAATCCATCAAAATCCTTGAGGAGAACACAGGCAGCAACCTCTTTGACCTTGGCCACAACTTCTTCTTAGACACATCACCAAAGGCAAGGGAAACAAAGGCAAAAATGAGCTACTCGAATCTCATCAAGATAAAAAGCTTCTGCACAGCAAAACAAATAATCAACAAAACTAAAGGCAACCTTTGGAATGAGAGAAGATATTTGCAAATGACATATCTAATAAAGGGTTAATATCCAAAATCTATAAAGAACTTATCCCACTCAATACCCAAAAAACAAACCAGTTAAGAAATGGGCAGAAGACATGAATAGACACTTTTCCTAAGAAGACATCCTGATGGCTAACAGGCACATGTAAAGATACTCAACATCACTCCTCATCAGGGAAATACAAATCAAAACCACAATGTGATACCACCTCACACCTGTCAGGGTGGCTAAAATTAACAATTCAGGAAACAACAGGTGTTGGTGAGGATGTGGAGAAAGGAGAAACCTTTTGCACTGTTGGTGGGAATGCAAACTGGTGCAACCACTCTGAAAAACAGTATGGAGGTTCCTCAAAAAGTTAAAAATAGAACTACCCTATGACCCTGGGGCAGCTGAGTGGCTTCATCGGTTAAGCATCAGACTCTTGATTTTGGCTCAGGTCATGATCTCAGGGTCATGAGATTGAGCCCCACATCAGGCTCCATGCTCAGCAGGGAGTGTGCTTGAGATTCTCTCCCTCTATATCTCTCTGCCCCTCCACACCCCTTCAAATCTCTCTCAAATAAATCAATAAATCTTTAACAAATTTTTAAAAAAGAACTACCTTATGACCCAGCAATTGCACTACTAAGTATTTATCCAAAGGATCCAAAAATGCTGATTCAAAGGGGCACATGCACTCCAATGTTTATAGCAGCACTATCAACAATAGCCAAATTATGGAAAGAGCCCAAATGTCCATCGACTGATGAATGGATAAAGAAAATGTGGTATATATATATATACAATGGAATATTATTCAGAGATCAAAAAGAATGAAATCTTGCCATTTGCCACAACATGGATTGAACTGAAGTGTATTACACTGAGTGAAGTCAGTTAGAGAAAGATAAATATCATATGATTTCACTCATATGTGGAATTTAAGAAACAAAACATGAACATAGGGGAAGGGAAGGAAAAATAAGAAAAAGAGAGAGGGAGGCAAACCATAAGAGACTCATAAACATAGAGAACAAACTGAGTGTTGCTGGAGAGCAGGTGGGTGAGGGGAAAGGGTGAAATAGGTGATAGGCATTAAGGAGGGTACTTGGGATGAGCACTGGGTATTGTATGTGGATGATGAATCACTGGATTCTGCTCCTAGAACTAGTACAGTACTGTATGTTAACTAACTTGAATTTAAGTAAAATAATAATAATAATAATAATTAATAATAATAAAGGGAAAGGAGTCTAAGTATATCATTAAGAAAGCCAACAAACCATGAGGGAAGAGAACAATAGAAGAAAGGAACAGAGAAGAACTACAAAAACAACCATAAAACAAGTAATAAAATGGCAATAAGCACATACTTATCAATAATTACTTTGAATGTAAATGGACCATACACTCCAGTCAAAAGACATAGGGTGATGGAATGGATAAAAAAGCAAGACCCCTCTATATACTCCCTACTTGTAACTCATTTCAGACCTAAAGACACACACAGAATAAAAGTGAAGAGGTGGAAAAACATTTATCATGTAAATGGAAGTAAAAAGAAAGCTGGGATAACAATATTTATATCAGACAAAATAGAATTTAAAACAGACTGTAAAAGAGACAAAGAAGGACACTACATAGTCATAAAGGGAATAATCCAACAAGAAGAAATAACAATTGTAAGTAATTCTGCATCCAACATGGAAGCACCCACATACATAAAGCACCTAATAACAAATATAGAGGGATGAAACAATAGTAATATAATAATAGTAGGGACTATAACACCCCACATGGGTATATCATCCAAACAGAAAATCAACAACAAAACAGTGGCTATGAATGACACATTGGACCAGATGGATCCATTAGATATATTCAGAACATTTCCATCCTAAACAGCAGAATACACATTCTTTTCAAGTGCACATGGAACATTCTCCAGAATATATCACATGTTAGGACACAAAACAAGTCTCAACAATTTAAAAAAGACTGAAGTCGTACCATGTACCTTTTCTTTTTTTTAGATCTCTAAATTTATTTATTTATTTTTTTTTTTTTTTAATTTTTTTTAAAATTTTTTTTTTTTTTTAAAGATTTTATTTATTTATTTGACAGAGAGAATGAGAGAGAGAGCACATGAGAGGGGGGAGGGTCAGAGGGAGAAGCAGACTCCCTGCCGAGCAGGGAGCCCGATGCGGGACTCGATCCAGGGACTCCAGGATCATGACCTGAGCTGAAGGCAGTCGCTTAACCAACTGAGCCACCCAGGCGCCCTAAATTTATTTATTTTTTTAAATTTTATTTTATTATGTACCTTTTCTGACCATAACACTATGAAACTAGAAATCAACCACAAGAAAAAAATCTGGACAGGGGCTCCCTGTTCAGTGGGGAGCCTGCTTCTCCCTCTCCCCTTCCCCACCCCCCATGCTCTCTCTCTCTGTCAAATAAATAACATCTTTTTTAAAAATCTGGGGAGAACAGAAATATGTGGGGGCTAAAATAATGTGCTACTAAACAATGAATGGGTCAACCAAGAAATGAAAGAGAAAGTCAAAGAATACAGGGAACCAAATGAAAATGAAAACACAATCGTCCAAAATCTTTGGGAGAAAGCTGTTCTAAGACGAAAGTTTATAGCAGTACAGGCCTAACTCAAGAAGCAAAAAAAATCTTAAATAAACAACCTAACCCTACACCTAAAGGAGCTAGAAAAAGAACAAAAAAAAATCCAAAACCAGTAGAAGGAAGGATTAGAACACAAATAAATGAAATAGAAACTAAAAAACAATAGAACAAATCAATGAAACTAGGAGGTGGTTCTTTGAAAGATCAACAAAATTGATAAAGCTTTAGCCAGACTGATCAAAGAGAGAGAGAGAGGACTCAAATAAATAAACTCAGAAATGCAAAAGGAGAAATCACTACTGACACCACAGAAATGAAAAGGATTATAAGAGAATATTATGAAAAACTATATGCAACAAATTAGACAACCTAGAAGAAATGGATAAATTCCCAGAAACATATAACCTCCGAAAACTGAATCAGAAAGAAATAGGAAATTTGAACAGACCAATTACCAGTACTAAATTGAATCAGTAATCAGAAAACTCCCAACAAACAAAAGTCCAGTACCAGATGGCTTCACAGATGAATACCACCGAACACTTAAAAAAGAGTTAATACCTATTCTTCTCAAACTATTCCAAAAATAGAAGAGGAAGAAAAGCTTCCAAATTCATTCTATCAGGACAGCATTACCCTGATACCAAAACCAGATACTCTACAAAAAAAAAAAAAAAAAAGATTACAGGCCAATATCTCAAACGAACATAGATGCAAAAATCCTCAACCAAATTCAGCAAACTAAATACAACAATACATTTAAAAACTCATTCACCACAATAAAGTGGGATTTATCCCCAGGATGCATGGGTGGTTCAGTATTAACAAATCAACCAATGTGATACATCACATTAGTAAGAGGAGGATAAAAACCATATGATCATTTTAATAACTGCAGGAAAAGCATTTGACAAAGTACAACATCCACTCATGATAAAAACCCTCAACAAAGTAGGTTTAGAAGGCACATACCTCAACATAATAAAGTCTATATATGACAAACCCACAGCTAATATCATAGTCAGTGGTGAAAACAAAGCTTTTCCCCTAACAAGACAAGGATTTCCACTCTCACCACCTATATTCAACATAGTACTGGAAGTTCTAGCCATAGTAATCAGACAACTAAAAGAAATAAAAGGCATCCAAATCACTAAGGAAGAAGTAAAACTCATATTTGCAGATGACAAGATACTATATATAAAAAACCTTAAGACTCCACCAAAAAACTACTAAAACTGATAACTGAATTTAGCAAGGTCACAGGATACATAATCAATATACAGAAATCTACTATGTTTCTATACACTAATCATGAAGTAACAGAGAAATTAAGAAAATCATCTCGGGGGAGGAGCAAGATGGTGGAGGAGTAGGAGACCTAAATTTCATCTGGTCCCAGGAATTCAGCTGGATAGGGATCAAACCATTCTGAACACCTACGAACTCAACAGGAGATCGAAGAAAAGAATAGCAGCAACTCTCTGAACAGAAAAGTGACCACTTACTGGAAGGTAGGACTTGCGGAGAAGTGAATCCGAGGGGATATTCGGGAGGATAGACGGCGGGGGAGGGAGCCTCCATCAGCCACTACTGGCAAGTGATAGAGCAGCAGAGCACAAAATCGGAACTTTTAGAAGTCAGCTCTGCTGAGGGACGTCGCTCCAGTGGCTAAGCGGGGGGTGGGACCCTTGCTGGGACGGTGTGGTCTCAGGACGCTCAGGGTCACAGGAAGACCGGGGGTGCCTGAGTGCGACAGAGCTCCCAGGTATCAGAGCGGGGAAGCTGGCTGCAGAGACAGAGAGGAGGAGCGGGCTCTCAGCTCGGGGTTGCCATAAACTGTGATCTGCGGCACAGTCAGGCCACTGCTCCTCCAGCAGGGACCCAACAAGCAGCAGATCCAGGGAGATTCTCCTTCCTCCCCCAGGAGGAGTGGCGCGGGAGCGCACTGCAGGGATCTGCTGGGTTTGGAGACTCCACATGGGGTCAGGTGCCAGAGATAGAAATGCTCAGTCACAGGCCGGGTGACACGGAGTGCGGCCAGAGACCGGGGAGCCGGGAGTGATTGACTGTTTTTCTCTGGGGGTTCACTGAGGAGTGGGGCCCCGAGTTCTAGGCTCCTCCAGGGTGGAGATTGGGAGGCCACCATTTTCACTCTCGTCCTCCAAAGCCATACGGAAAGCTTGCAAGGAACAAAAGCTCCCAAGAGCAAACCCCAGCAGATTACTTAGCCCAGACAGGCAAGGGTGGGGCAATTCCACCTCCCGCAAAGACATTTGGGAACCACGGCAACAGGCCCCTCCCCCAGAAGATCAGCAAGAACAGCCAGCAAAGACCAAGTTTACCGATCAATGAGAATGGCAGAACTCCAGCACTAGGGGAATACAGCACATAGAATTTATGGCTATTTTCCCATGGTTCTTTAGCCTTTCAAAGTTAATTTTTTTTTCTTTTAACTGTCTTTTCTTTTCTTTTTTAAATTTTTCTTTTTCCCTTTTTCAACCAACATCTTATCAATCCCTTTTTTAAAAAATCTTTTTTATTTTTCATTTTTAGAGTCATATTCTATCCCTTCATGGTAGTTAAACTTATTTTTGGTATATAAATATATATAAGTTGTTCTCTCTTTAAAATATTGGGATACAGTTTCTTCTAAAAGACCAAAATATACCCTAAATCTCTAGTGTATGGCTTTGTTCTAGTCTCCTGCCTGATCACATTCTCTCCATATTTTCTTTTTTTTAAATCCTCTTCTTTATTTTTTTCAACCAACTTCTTATCAGTTCCTTTTATAAAATCTTTTATAGTTTTCATCATTACAGTCATATTCAATCCCTTCATCATATTTACCCTTATTTTATACATACATAAGTTTTTCTTTCTTTAAAATTTTGGGAGGCACTTTCTTCTAACAGACCAAAATATGCCCAAAATCTAGTGTGTAGCACTGATCTATGTACCAGTCTGATAATATTTATCATATTCTCTTTTTTTTTATCTTTATCTTTTTCTTTTTTTCTTTCTTTCCCTTTCTTTTCCCCCAGTTTCAGGTCTCTTCTGATTTGTTTAGTGTATATTTTTCTGGGGTTGTTGTTACCCTGTTAGCATTTTGTTCTCTCATTCATCTATTCTCCTCTGGACAAAATGACAACACAGAAAAATCACCTCAAAAAAAAAAAAAAAAACAAGAGGCAGTACCGACTGCCAGGGACCTAATCAATACGGACTATAGTAAGATGTTGTAACTAGAGTTCAGAAGGACGATTTTAAAGATACTAGCTGGGCTTGAAAAAACCATGGAATATATTAGAGAATCCCTTTCTGGAGAAATAAAAGAACTAAAATCTAACCAAGTTGAAATCAAAAAGGCTATCAATGAGGTGCAATAAAAAAAGGAGGCTCTAACTGCTAGGATAAATGAGGCAGAAGAGAGAATCAGTGAGATAGAAGACCAAATGATGGAAAATAAAGAAGCTGAGGAAAAGACAGATAAACAACTACTGGATCACGAGGGCAGAATTCAAGAGACAAGTGATACCATAAGATGAAACAACATTAGAATAATTGGGATCCCAGAAAAAGAAGAAAGAGAGAGAGGGGCAGAAGGTATATTGGAGCAAATTATAGCAGAGATCTTCCCTAATTTGGGGAAGGAAACAGGCATCAACATCCAGGAGGCACAGAGAACCCCCTCAAAATCAATAAAAATAGGTCAACACCCTGACATCTAATAGTAAAACTTACGAGTCTCAGAGACAAAGAGAAAATCCTGAAAGCATCTTGGGATAAGACATCTGTAACCTACAATGGTAGAAACATTAGATTGGCAACAGACCTATCCACAGAGACCTGGCAGGCCAGAAAGGACTCGTATGATATATTCAGAGCAGTAAAGGAGAAAAATATGCAGTCAAGAATACTATATCCAGCTAGGCTGTCATTGAAAATTGAAGGAGAGATAAAAAGCTTCCAGGACAAACAAAAACTAAAGGAATATGCAAACACCAAATGAGCCCTACAAGAAATATTGAAAGGGATCCTCTAAGCAAAGAGAGAGCCTAAAAGCAACATAGACCAGAAAGGAACACAGACAATACACAGTAACAGTTACCTTACAGGCAATACAATGGCACTAAATTCATATCTTTCAATAGTTACCCTGAATGTGAATGGGCTAAATGCCCCAATCAAAAGACACAGGCTGTCAGATTGGGTAAAAAAATAAGACCCATCGATATACTGTCTGCAAGAGACTCATTTAAGACCAAAGACACACCCAGATTGAAAGTGAGGAGGTGGAAAACAATTTACCATGCTAATGGACACCAGAAGAAAGCTGGGGTGGCAATCCTTATAGCAGACAAATTAGATTTTAAACCAAAGACTATAATAAGAGATGAGGAAGGACACTATATCCTACTTAAAGGGTCTATCCAACAAGAATATCTAACAATTGTAAATATCTATGCCCCTAACATGTGAGCAGCCAATTATATAAGCCAATTAATAACAAAAGCAAAGAAACACATCGACAACAATACAATAACAGTGGGGGACTTTAACAACCCCCTCACTGAAATGGACAGATCATCTAAGCAAAAGATCAACAAGGATATAAAGACTTTAAATGACACACTGGACCAAATGGACTTCACAGACATATTCAGAACATTCCATCCCAAAGCAACAGAATACACATTCTTCTCTAGTGCCCATGGAACATTCTCCAAAATACATCACATCCTAGGTCACAAATCAGGTCTCAGCAGGTACCAAAAGATTGGGATCATTCCCTGCCTATTTTCAGACCACAATGCTTTGAAACCGGAACTCTATCACAAGAGGAAAGTCGGAAAGAACTCAAATACATGGAGGCTAAAAAGCATCCTACTAAAGAATGAATGGGTAAACCAGGAAATTAAAGAAGAATTTAAAAAATTCATGGAAACCAATGAAAATGAAAACACAACTGTTCAAAATCTTTGGGATGCAGCAAAGGCAGTCCTAAGAGGAAAGTATATAGCAATACAAGCCTTTCTCAAGTACACAACCTAACCCTACACCGAAAGGAGCTGGAGAAAGAACAGCAAATAAAGCCTAAACCCAGCAGGAGAAGAGAAATAATAAAGATCAGAGCAGAAATCAATGAAATAGAAACCAAAAGAACAGTAGAACAAATCAACGAAACTAGGAGGTGGTCTTTGAAAGAATTAACAAGATTGATAAACCCCTGGCCAGACTTATCAAAAAGAAAAGAGAAATGACCCAAATCAACAAAATCATGAATGAAAGAGATCACAACCAACACCAAAGAAATACAAACAATTATAAGAACATATTATGAGGAACTCTATGCCAGCAAATTAGATAACCTGGAAGAAATGGATGCATTCCTAGAGATGTATCAACTACCAAAACTGAACCAGGAAGAAATAGAAAACCTGAACAGACCTATAACTACTAAGGAATTTGAGGCAGTAATCAAATATCTCCCAACAAACAAGAGCCAGGGCCAGATGGCTTCCCAGGGGAATTCTACCAAACATTTCAAGAAGAATTAATACCTATTCTTCTGAAACTGTTCCAAAAAATAGAAATAGAAGGAAAACTTCCAAACTCGTTTTATGAGGCCACCATTACCTTGATCCCCAAACCAGACAAAGACCCCATCAAAAAGGAGAATTACAGACCAATATCCTTGATGAACATGGATGCAAAAAGTCTCACCAAAATACTGGCCAGTAGGATCCAACAGTACATGAAAAGGATTATTCACCACGACCAAGTGGGATTTATCCCTGGGCTGCAAGGCTGGTTCAACCTCTGCAAATCAATCAATGTGATACAATACATTAATAAAAGAAAGACCAAGAACCATATGATCCTCTCAATAGATGCAGAAAAAGCATTTGACAAAGTACAGCATCCTTTCTTGATCAAAACTCTTCAGAGTATAGGGATAGAGGGTACATACCTCAATATCAGAAAAGCTATCTATGAAAAACCCACAGCTAATATCATTCTCAATGGGGAAAAACTGAGAGCTTTCCCCTTAAGGTCAGGGACACGGCAAGGATGTTCACTATCACTACTGCCATTCAACATAGTACTAGAAGTCCTAGGCACAGCAATCAGGCAAGAAAAAGAAATAAAAGGCATCCGAATCGGCAAAGAAGAAGTCAAACTCTCACTCTTTGCAGATGATATGATACTTTATGTGGAAAACCCTAAGGACTCCACCCCAAAACTGCTAGAACTCATACAGGAATTCAGTAAAGTGGCAGGATATAAAATCAATGCACACAAATCAGTGGCATTCCTATACACCAACAACAAGACAAAAGAAAGAGAAATTAAGGAGTCGATCCCATTTACAATTGCACCCAAAACCGTAAGACACCTAGGAATAAATCTAACCAAAGAGGCAAAGGATCTGTACTCAGAAAACTATAAAATACTCATGAAAGAAATTGAGGAAGAAACAAAGGAATGGAAAAATACTCCATGCTCATGGATTGGAAGAACAAATATTGTGAAGATGTCAATGCTACCGAAAGCAATCTACACAGTCAATGCAATCCCTATCAAAATACCATCAACTTTTTCAAAGAAATGGAACAAATAATCCTAAAATTTGTATGGAACCAGAAAAGACCCCGAATAGCCAGAGGAATGTTGAAAAAGAAAAGCAAAGCTGGCGGCATCACAATTCCGGACCTCAAGCTCTATTACAAAGCTGTCATCATCAAGACAGTATGGTACTGGCACAAAAACAGACACATAGATCAATGGAACAGAATAGAGAGCCCAGAAATGGACCCTCAACTCTATGGTCAACTAATCTTCGAAAAAGCAGGAAAGAATGTCCAATGGAAAAAAGACAGTCTCTTCCACAAATGGTGTTGGGAAAATTGGACAGCCACATGCAGAAGAATGAAACTGGACCATTTCCTTACACCACACACAAAAATAGACTCCAAATGGTTGAAAGACCTCAATGTGAGACAGGAGTCCATCAAAATCCTAAAGGAGAACACAGGCAGCAACCTCTTCGACCTCAGCCACAGCAACTTCTTCCTAGAAACATCGCCAAAGGCAAGGGAAGCAAGGGCAAAAATGAACTATTGGGACTTCATCAAGATAAAAAGCTTTTGCACAGCAGAAGAAACAGTCAACAAAACCAAAAGACAACCGATAGAATGAGAGAAGATATTTGCAAATGACATATCAGATAAAGGGCTAGTATCCAAAATCTATAAAGAACTTATCAAACTCAACAACCAAAGAACAAATGATCCAATCAAGAAGTGGGCAGAAGACATGAACAGACATTTCTGCAAAGAAGACATCCAAATGGCCAACAGACATGTGAAAAGGTGTTCAACATCGCTCAGCATCAGGGAAATCCAAATCAAAACCTCAATGAGATACCACCTCACACCAGTCAGAATGGCTAAAATTAACAAGTCAAGAAATGACAGATGTTGGCGGGGATGTGGAGAAAGGGGAACCCTCCTATACTCTTGGTGGGAATGCAAGCTGGTGCAGCCACTCTGGAAAACAGTATGGAGGTTCCTCAAAAAGTTGAAAATAGAACTACCATACGACCCAGCAATTGCACTACTGGGTATTTACCCCAAAGATACAAATGTAGGGATCCAAAGGGGTACGTGCACCCTGATGTGTATAGCAGCAATGTCCACAATAGCCAAACTATGGAAAGAGCCAAGATGTCCATCGACAGATGAATGGATAAAGAAGATGTGGTACACACACACACAATGGAAGATTATGCAGCCATCAAAAAACCCCGAAATCTTGCCATTTGCAATGACATGGATCGAACTGGAGGGTATTATGCTAAGTGAAATAAGTCAATCTGAGAAAGACATGTGTCATATGATCTCACCGATATGAGGAATTCTTAATCTCAGGAAACAAACTGAGGGTTGCTGGAGTGGTGGGGGCTGGGAGCTATGGGGTGGCTGGGTGATAGACACTGGGGAGGGTATGTGCTATGGTGAGCACTGTGAATTGTGTAAGACTGATGAATCACAGACCTGTACCTCTGAAACAAATAATATACTATATGTTAAAAAAAAAAGAAGAAGAAGATAGCAGGAAGGGAGAAATGAAGGGGGCAAAATCAGAGGGGGAGACGAATCATGAGAGACTATGGACTCTGAGAAACAAACTGAGAGTTCTAGAGGGGCTGGGGGTGGGGATGGGTTAGCCTGGTGATGGGTATTAAAGAGGGCACGTACTGAATGGAGCACTGGGTGTTATACGCAAACAATGAATCACGGAACTCTACATAAAAAACTAATGATGTGATGCATGGGGATTAACATAACATAATAAAATTTAAAAAAAGAATCTCATTTACAATTAAACCAAAATTAATAAAATACTTAGAAATAAACTTAACCAAGGAGGTGAAAGACCTGTACTCTGAAAACTATAAGACATTAATAAAAGAAATTGAAGATGACACAAACAAATAGAAAAATATTCCATGCTCATAGATTCGGAGAATAAGTATTGTTAAAATGCCCATTCTACCCAAAGCAATCTACAGATTTAATGCAATCCTTATCAAAATACCAATAACATTTTTCACAGCACTAGAACAAATAATCTTAAAATTTGTATGGAACCACAAAAGACCTCGAATAGCCAAAGTAATTTTGAAAAAGAACAAAACTGGAGATATAATTCCAGATTTCAAGATACACTACAAAGCTGTAGTAATCACAAAAGTACAGTACTGGCATAAAAAGAGACACATAGATCAATGGAACAGAGTAGAAAACCCAGAAATAAACCCGTAATTATTAATAATATTCAACAATGGAAGCAAGAATATGCAATGGGAAAAAGACATTCTCTTCAACAAATAGTCTTGGGAAAACGGGACAGCTACATGCAAAAGAATGAAACTGGACCACTTTCTTACACCATACACAAAAATAAACCCAAAATGGATTAAGGGCCTACATGTGAGACCTAAAAGCATAAAAATCCTAGAAGAGAGCACAGGCAGTAATTTCTCTGACATTGGCCATAGCAACATCTTTCTAGATATATCTCCTGAGAAAAGGGAAACAAAGCAAAAATAAACTACTGGAACTATATCAAAATAAAAATCCTCTGCATGCCAATGAAACCATCAACAAAACTAAAAGACAAC
Organism: Halichoerus grypus; assembly: GCF_964656455.1. Lineage (NCBI taxonomy): Eukaryota > Metazoa > Chordata > Mammalia > Carnivora > Phocidae > Halichoerus > Halichoerus grypus. The sequence continues at coordinate 61,726,859 of NC_135714.1, forward strand.
CTGCAGAATGGGAGAAGATATTTGCAAATGACATGTCTGATAATGGCTTATTATCCAAAATACGTGAAGAACTTATACAACTTGACACACACACACAAAAATAACACAATTTAAAAAATGGGCAGAGGACCTAAATAGATGTTTTTCCAAAGAAGAAGACCTACAGATGGCCAACAGACACATGAAAAAGATGCTCAACATCACTAATCATCAGGGAAATGCAAATCAAAACCAAAACGAAAAAAAAAAAACACACACACACAAGATATCACCTCACACCTGTCAGAATGGCTAAAATCAAAAACACAAGAAACAAGTGTTGACAAGGATGTGAAGAAAAAGGAACCTTTGTGCACTGTTGGTAGGAATGCAAACTGGTGCAGCCACTGTAGAAAATAGTATGGAGGGTCCTCAAAAATTTTAAATAGAAATACCATTTGATCCACTAATTCCACAACTGAGTATTTACCCAAAGAACACAAAAACACTAGTTCAAAGAGATATATGCACCCCTATGTTTATAGGAGCATTAGTCATAATAGCCAAATTATGGAAGCAACCTAAGTGTTCTTTAATAGATGAATGGATAAAGATGTGGTACACACACACACACACACACACACACACACACACACACACACACACACAGAGGAATATTACTCAGCCATAAAAAAAGAATGAAATCTTGCCATTTGCAACAACAAGGATAAAGCTAGAGAGTATAAAGCTAAGTGAAATAAGTCAGTCAGAGAAAGGCAAATACCATATTTCACTCATATGTGGAATTTAAGAAACAAAACAAACAAATGAAGGGGAAAAAAAGAGAGAGAGAAACCAAAAAACAGACTCTTAACTATAGAGGACAAACTGATGGTTACTGATGGTTACAGAGGGGAGATGGGTGGGGGAATGGGTGAAATAGGTGGAGGGGGTTAGGAGTACACTTACAGGATGAGCACTGGATAATGTATAAAATTGCTGAATCACTATATTGTACACCTGAAACTAATATAACACTGTGTGTTAACTACACTGGAATTAATTTTTTTAAAAAAGAAAAAGAAATGTCTTGATTTCTGAACCTGTTTCCTTACCTGTAAATTAGAAGAGTGACTTGGACAACTGCCAAGGCATCTGTCAGTCCTAAAATTCATACTGCTACCCCTCCCACTTCCTTTCTTCCTCTGATCCTTCCTATCTCAGTAAATTTTGGCAGTACTATCCACTAAAATTAAACTTAAGTGTCAGCTTTGACCTCTCTCTCTCCCTAACTTTCCTCTTTAAACCATTCATCAAGAGCCTACTGTCCCCACCTCCATAACATCTCTGGGACCCATCCATTTTATTTCTACCACTGCATTTGACTATGTGAATGAGCTCTCCTTATTTGGGGAAGTGCTTTTACAAGCCAGGAAGGTTTAGAATTACATTTTTAGAGATGACAGAATAAATCAAACTCATGTATTTATAAAGTAAAAGAATCTGGCCTCCCAGGAAATATGACTTCAATTTGAAGTGTTTAACAAATTTCAGTCTGTGACTTTATGCTGAAAAGTTTATTTAATATCAATTTTAAGCATATTAGAGTCTAAAAAAATTCAATATGCAAAAATTTATAATTTTATGTATTTGATTAACAAGATTTTCTTAAATAGGAAGACTTGTGTGTTGGTTTTTTTTTAGGAAGACTTAAGGTTGTAATTTTGCCTTGCCAAGCACTTTCAATACCTAGAAAAAAATGGAATATATTACATTATGATGTTTATTATAAAATTTTTAAAGGAATGTATTCAACCAAGTTTACAAATAAGCCTGACTGTTTAACATAAGTTTTGTTTGTTAGACTAGAGTTAAGCATTAATTAAACAACAATTAAAAGTGATTATTAATATTTATATAAATATTAGAATAAGATCTATAGGCAAACTTAAGCAACCACTAATAGTCCTTTCTGTATTTAAATTCTCCTCCAGACATTACTGACTATGGTAAAAAGAGTTCCCTTTTATCATGGAACTGCTAACATGATATAGGGATTTCATCTGGAACACCTTAATCTGTGTCTCACCTCTTAATTAAATACTTGAGTGCAGGGCGCCTGGGTGGCTCAGTTGGTTAAGCGACTGCCTTCGGCTCAGGTCATGATCCTGGAGTCCCGCATCGGGCTCCCTGCTCGGCGGGGAGTCTGCTTCTCCCTCTGACCCTCCTCCCTCTCATGCTCTCTGTCTCTCATTCTCTCTCTCAAATAAATGAATAAAATCTTAAAAAAAAAAAAATACTTGAGTGCAAAGTTAAACCAAGTTCTAGAACATACAGCAATTTAAACACTTTTATTCCAGTGTAACTTTTTATGATTAGTGTAGAGAAAAGCCACACAGTATCTCTTAGGGTCCTACTGAAATGCTGCATTCCAAATATATTTCAAAAACAGAGAAAATGTCTTAGCAACTTCATTTTCTCCAAACCATGACCCAGTCTTTACTAAAAATTCGTCCTTTTTTCTATATAACTAGAACTTCTTTCTTTTTCTCTAACTTCTTTCTCTGGCTTAGATTTGTTATTAGTTGGGTGATATTCTTTAAACATAGCTGTTACGGATTGATAAAATCTGTAAATACAAACTAAGTTACCCTATAAGAAGGAAGTTCACCAAGTCTCTGTCATAATAAAGAGGTTTCTCTATATTCACTTTGCTAATATCCCCATCCATGCCATCAGTGTTTACTATCCTTCCAATTAATATGCTTTATTATTTTAAACTCAAATAAGCAGTAAGAACTGAATGAAGGGCTCTTCTACTTTACAGATCATCTCTTCCTTTGCCTGAAGACATTTTGGAAGAAATCCAGCTTGCTGCATTCTGACTTGTACTGTGCACAACCTTATGGAGTGGGGAAAGTTTGTGAAGAGATCTCTAGAGCCAAGTCTTCACAGTGTCCTCTAACTATATGCTGAACTGAATGTGAATAAACCAAGCATGAGTCTACATATATAGAAATCCATAACGTGGACCATCGCTATTGCTACTTCCTTCTCCCCACCCCCACAACCTCCCTAACAGCTGATTATATGTATCTACAATGTTTTTCCTTTATAGGAGGTAGAAAGTGAAGACTCACACAGATTATCCTCCCATGGTTTCTCAACAGGAGCACTGTTAGCATTTTTATTCCTGGCCTGAGTGCCTGCTGCACATTGGGAGATGCTTCTCATCTCTAGCCCCAAGCCACAAAATACCACTAATCATTGGAAATTTGTGGGAGCATATTTGTCACCAACATCGCACCTGTAAGGCACCTCTCCCCACTCCCCCAAGAACCACTAGACCTCAGTAGAACACAGAAGACTTTCTACTACTGTTTTCAACCCCTTGAACTCTGTGTGGGGGACCAGCTCTTTGCCATATCTCTGCTTTAACAGAATGAATGTCCTCATAAACAAATAAAACCTCAAAGCCAGTCTTCACAGACATTTTTTTTAAAGATTTTATTTATTTACTTGACAGTGAAGGAGAGAGCACAAGCAGGGGGAGCTGCAGGCAGAGGGAGAAGCAGGCTCCCTGCTCAGCAAGGAGCCCAATGCAGGTCTACATCCCAGGACCCTGGGATCATGACCTGAGCCAAAGGCAGATGCTTAACCAACTGAGCTACCCAGGTGCCCCTTCAGACATTTCCTAACCCATCTTTCTGCCATTTGGCACAGAGCCCCAGCAGCAAGGAGAAGCAGGAGTTTATGTTGTGATATCAGCTTTAGCAGAAAAGGAGATGGTAGAATATTTGAGTTGGAAGGTATATTAATAATCATCTAGTCAAACACCCTCACTTTAGAGATGAAGAAGTGGGTTGTGAATCATTACCTGTAAAATATATTCCAAATGTTAGTTATTACTATGATAATTAGTAATTTTTATATTTACTATTACCGTATCTGTCTTAAAATTGCTTAGCCTCATGAGAGGCCATTTTAGTTCGGGTGTTCACCAGAAACTGAGCCTGATCCAAAGATGTGGGTGAAAGTACTTTATGCTAGCAGTGACCCAGGCAGTGTGGTGAGGACTGAGGAAGTGATATAGTATGGAGGCTGTGCTGGGCCACCAGATCCACCTTCAGGACTGAAGCATTTATTCCCTCAGCTGCTGGGCATGCAGTGGGCAGTCTCTGGGGATTGCCTTTATTTGCAGTCATGCTCCCTTCCTGGGAGCAGCCTGTATCCAGGGACTGGTTGACACAAGGAAGTCTATGTGCCACCCCCACCTTCCTAACTCCCAACAAATCTGAATGGTCATCCTAGCTTCACAGCTATCTGTGGGGTCACTGATACCTTTGCTGCAAATACCTCCTGCTCAACTTCTCCCTCTGCTCATCCTGCTCACTTCTCTTCCCCTGCAGGTGTTAATCCCAAAACACTCCCAAGTAAATGTTCCGATTGCTAATCTCCTTATCAGTATACTTAACCAGGGAGCCTGGCCTGCAAAGGTAGGTACCAGGAGTTGTTAGAAACAGAGGTTAAAAGGGGATTCTAGAGCTGAATCATGTGCCAGCCATCTGGCAATGAGGACCACATTACTGGTCACACAGGGAGTTCACCAGCCCCTGCACAAGGTAGCAGTGGAACTGTGAATATTTTTACCAGTCATGAACAGGAATAGATGGCAAACTGGTTAAAGCAAATGCACTAGGAGATGTAATGTATCAGGTGTTTAAGAAAGGGGGGAGTGGCGCGCCTGGGTGGCTCAGTCGTTAGGCGTCTGCCTTCGGCTCAGGTCACGATCCCAGGGTCCTGGGATCAAGCCCCACATCAGGCTCCCTGCTCAGCGGGAAGCCTGCTTCTCCCTCTCCCACTCCCCCTGCTTGTGTTCCCTCTCTCACTGTGTCTCTCTCTGTCAAATAAATAAATAAAATATTTAAAAAAAAAAAAGAAATATGGGGGTATTAATTGTTACAAGACAAATGGAATTGGATAGCTATTGCTGAAAGCATTAAATGATTTGGGAAAAGGTAACAGAAGAACAAAATGATCACCAGCAATTAAAGACAGATAAGAAAGCCAGAAGGCCTCTTTGGAGCACATGTAGAGATTATCCTCCCCTGCCGGCAAAGAGCAGGGAAGTCTGAGGACCTAGTCCAGGACTTAATCATAACAGCAGAACTCAGAGAAAGTTGAACTCTCAAACTAGCAATATGGGACCTGCAATCATGGGACCCTAAAACTGAGATGGGATCTTTGGGGTTGATGCACTTAAAACATTAAATCCTCAGAATCCACTGGGGTCTTGAACCCACAGAAATAATGGGCAGCACTGTTAGAGTCAGAACGTTCCCCCTGGCCTTGCAAAACAATGTGTGCCTCTTTTGGTCTCTGCCTCACCACTTCTCCTTCTATCAGATCAGTAAGTAGAGTAGATCACAATACAAATGTGAGGCCTACTAAGGGAAAAAAAGGCACTACACCCCAGAGGACCCGAAGCACCTAGTTAACATGTGCCAGTAAGACTTGCAAGAGCACATGTCAAAGTAAATTCTAAGAGTGCCGAGTCAAAGGGCTGGTAGGACATAAAGTGGGATAAGGCAGAGTTTACCAATATGGGAATGATTCCTTGGGGTAAAGGATTTAACCCCAAGGCAGACACATTCCTAGGTAGTTCTTGGTCTGGGCTGTCACTTTCTCAAGCTCCTAAATGAAGTAGAACTGCTAAATTTGCTGTGGCAAACAGTGCAAGAGAGATTAAATGTTTCAGAAAAGTGGGCATGCTGGAGTGGAAACACTGTTTCATACAGGAAACCCCATCACACAATTATGTCTGGTGGGAAGGCTGAAAGACACTCAGTTTACTAAAGAGTTATGATCTCTTGCCCAGTGTTTAGAACTGAGCCCATTTTTTTGGTCCCATAAATTGTTGACGGAAGAAGGCCAGTTCCCCAGGAGAAAAGACTCTGGCAACATCGTAAGATATGCATATGGAAATGATTCTCCCAAGTTGACTCCAAACAGACCATTTACTAAGAAAACTGTATACAGGAGGAAGAACAATACCCACATATTTGGAGAACTTTTAGACACCAGGAGTAAAGTGGCACTGATACCCATGGCATGTGAAACACCATCACGGCCCAGATCCAGTTCACAGTGAGTTCACCGAGTTTACAGACCTACCCAGTAGTTATTTTCCCAATCACTAAAAGTATCATTGAAATAGTCATACTTGGAAGTTGGCAAAATCCCCACATTGGTTCCTTGGCCTGTGGTATAGGAGCTATTACAGCATGAAAGATCAAATGGGAACTCCCCCCACCACCCCCACCTGATACAATCCAGCAATACAGTAAATCAAAAAGTACAGCATCATGGGGAAAATGGCAAAGATTAGTACCACTCTTAAAGACCTAAAGGATGCAGAAGTGATAGTCTCTATCATATCTCCCTTTCATTCACCAGTGTGGCCTATACAAAAGCCGGTTGGATCCTGAAAATAGCATTCTCCAAACTTACTCAAATATTTACACTAATTGTACACTGGGCCAGGTGCGGTATCTCTGACAGCAGATTAGCAAGTCCTCAACCACATGGTATACAGTCATTAATCTGGTGAACAGTTTCTTTTCCATTCCCATCAGAAAGGAGATTCAGAAACAATTTTCGTTCACTTGGAACAGACTACAATACACTATAAATACTATATTTATAGTTTAGCCTCAGGACTAGGTTTACTTTCCCATCCTCTGTCATAATATAATCTAACATTCCCCTAGAATATCACCCTGGCCCACTATATTAATGACATCATGCTGATCAGACTAGACGAGCAACAAGTGGCAAGTATGTTAAAAAACCTTACTAAGACATATGTGCTCCAGAGAGGGTAAGACAAAACATGGAGGCTTAGGAGTCAACCTTACCAATGAAATGTTTAGGGATCCAGTGGTCTTGTGATGCAAGCACCTGACTTAAGTTTCGATTGCCAGGCATCCATTTCAGAGAGGCATCCTCTACAAGCATGGTTATCTCCAATAAACACATTGCCACATGACTAGATGAAGACCAAGCTGGCTCCCCTGACTGAGCCTCCTTTGTTTTAGAAATCCTGGTTGATTCCAATAACTGACTATTTGAGGCACTTGTTTTTTGTCTTCCCAGGCTTTAAATTCCTACTCTTATGTTTAAAATTCACCAATTAAGAGTGAGCCCAAGAAACCTAGGTCCCCCACCCTCAACTCCAATAAAAGCAGAACCCCAGTCCCTTGCAGCACTCACTCATGCATACTCACTGTCTTCTCTCTACCTGCAACCTCATGGTGTAGCCCCAGGTGTGCTGTGTAGCTTCCAGGTCCTGTAATAAACCTTTATTTTTTCAATTTCTTAAAGGTTATTGCTGAAGGGTATCTTGCAATCCTAATAAGAACTAAAAGGGCTAGAACAACCACAACATTGGTTATCAGTAGGCTGAGACTGGCACACAATATCATGAGGGTGGGGCCTTCTTGATGGAAATGAATGCCCTTATAAAAAGAGGAAGAGACACAAAATCTTTCTCTCCACATGCATGCATCAAGAAAGACCATGTTACAAGAAGACAGACATCTGCAAACCAGGCAGAGGGACTTCACCACACCAAATGTGCTGGCACCTTGATCTTGAACTTCCCAAGCTCCAGAACTGTGAGAAATAAATATTTGTTGTTTAAGCCACCCAATCTAAGGTATTTTGTTATAGCAGCCTGAACTATGACATGGACTCATGATGACAGGTTTATCAGCTGGTGAGAAGCCTGGAAGGAGAAAAGTAGAAAAAAGGAAACATGAAGGTCTGGGTTCGGAGCATGGGGATCTATGGGAGTGGGCACAGAGGGAAGACCTCTGCACTGCATGTTAACATCCACCAAAGCATATCCACTATGGAAGAGGCACTAAACAATCAAGTACATAGAATTATTTAGTCAGATGACATCATCCATCTTCTGTCACCAGCCACCTGAGTGCTGGCATAGTGAGTACATAAAGAAACTGGCATAATCTCCATGGGATCAATGGCATGGCCTCCCATTCAACAATGCTGATCTAGATATTGCTGCTACCAAATGACCATCCCAACAGCATCAAAAACCAATCCTGAACTCCTGATTCAACACCATCCCTTGAGGAGCCACATGGTGCCAAAGTAACTACATTTGACCTGTTCTATCCAAAAAGGGGCAGAAATTCATTTTGACTGGAATCAACACATACTTTTGGTGAGGCTTTTCCGTTCCTGCTCATGGGGCCTTAGCCAGCACCACTAACAAGGAATTACAGAGTGTTTGATCCACATTACACTTCAGAACAAAGAACCCCCTTTACAGAAAAGTCAATGTGGCATCTAATGCATGACCTCTGGATCTACTGGTACCATCCTAAATCATGCCACCTAGATGATGCTAGCCTAATACAGTGATAGAAGGCCTTTAGGGGCACAACCGAGGTGTCGCTCAGAGACAACAGACAGAATGAGGCACACTCAAGGATCCAGTACACAGTCTAAATTAATGATCACTATATGGTGCTGTGTCTACAACATGAAGAATATATGGTTCTAGAAACCAAAGGGCAGGAATAGGTGGAGTGCTATTTATTATTATTCCCAGTGACCCTCTTTAGGATTTTCCCATTCTTGCATCTCTATGCCTTGTGTTTAGGTATACAGGTTCCCCAAAAGAAAAATGTTTCTGCTTGGGGATAAAGCAGGAATGGCATTAGATTTAAGCTATAGAAACCTCTGGCAACTTTGGACTACTCATTTCAAAGGACAATCAAGAAGAGTCACTATCTTAGGGAGGTGGGGGTGAGGGGAATCAGATAAGTGAGGCTCCCTTATACACGCAAAGAGGCATATTAAGAATATGTTTGACACCCAAGCAATTCACTTAGGCATCTCTAGGTATTCCCTTGCCCAATTTTGCCTATAAATGAACAACTTCAATAGCCACAGCTTGAGAAGGGAATGGCAACCAGGTTAAAAGCCCTCAAGAATGAGATAAACCCATGGAACACTACATCAAAAACTAGTGATGTACTTTTTGGTGACTAACATAACATAATTTAAAAAAAAAAAAAAGAATGAGATAAACCAGGGCACCTGGGTGGCTCCATCATTAAGTGTCTGCCTTCAGCTCAGGTCATGATCCAGGAGTCCTGGGATCAAGCCCCACATCAGGCTCCTTGCTTAGCAGGGAGTCTGCTTCACCCTCTCCCCCCACTTCTCTGCTCCTCTCCCAACTCATGTTCTCTCTCTCTTTCTCTTTCTCTCTCTCTCACTCTCAAATAAAAAAAAAATGAGATAAACCACAATGGAGTGTAAAGGAGGGAGATAATGGAAATCATTCATAGCCTTGATGTCAGCCCTATAGAGGCTGTAGTTCATCCCTCCAACTTTCTTCTTATAAGTTTACCCCAGGAAAAGAGGCCTATCAGAATCCTAGAAGAGCTGCTCTACGACTTAGATGAAGTGAATCTGAATGGAGCAAGGAGTGAAGCAAGCCATTAGCCTGTAAGGGGACTGTCGTCCCCAGGGTAGGTGTAGTGAATGCTGTGATGCACACTGCTCAGATCCCTCTCCAAGGCTGAAAGAACTGCTAGGAGTGCTGCTGAACATTGCAACCTCTCACCAGCCTTGCCTTAGCTCTCTCCAAATATTGCCTTCAGTGTAAGATCTCTCTCATAAAATTATTCCCCTTTCCCAGGGACAGATTGAATTTGATAATAACTTGTCAATTCAGGGATATTATGGCCTGGCCTCTTGTCCCAGTTCAGATAACTATTAAGAACCATCCCAGCTTCAGATCTCCCTGTGGGGTCAGTTGATGCTTTTTATATAATTACATTACTGTTAAACTTCTCCCTTGGTCCAACTTCCCTACTTCCTTCCCTTCCCTTCTTACTGATTAATCCCGAAAGCACTTTCTAGTTAATCTCCTTGACACTAATCTTCTCAGAGTCAGTTTCCTGGGAATCCCAACCTCAAACAGGGAAGGAAGTTGCATTGACAAGCACATTACTACTATGAATAACTAGGACTCTGTCTCCCTAGGGTCCTTCTCAGAGGCTATGTTGGACATGTCTCGGAATTTTTCCATTGAAAAATGAGGGAGTCAGAGTATTTATCCACCAATTCCTACCCTCATTAGGGTCATTCTGGGGGTTTTAACACTTTGGCACTTTCTTCCTGCTCTGTGTATAGGCTGAGGAAGCTCCTGCAGCTACAGAACACCATCAGGTAGAACATCTCAGGAAGCCATTAGCCTAAAAGGGGACTGCCATCAGTGTAGAGGTTACAAGAGGAACACTGGCATCACTGGCAACAGAGGTCATATGGAGCCATATAGGTTATTTCTATTGATGGGAGAAAGGCTAAATTATGTTTGTGAATGACAATAGAAATGGACCCAAGAAGACTGTTGGAATAAAGCAACATAGTTTGAGGCCATGATGAGGGAAAACATCTAATGATTCTTTTTTAGTATATATTTTTGGTATGGGGTGTATAAGACAGTACTGGGAGAGGGAGTATGGGTGGGTGTGATAGGGTTGCTGTGGGGGAAAGGCCCATCCTGACCATATTTTTAAAACCTACAAGCATTTCACTGGTTCCTGAGTTGAAAAGGAGACAAAGCTCTTGAGGAAAGGAATTGTCGTGCTCATCTTTGATGTGGCAGAATGTCATAGGTTTGGGGGCCACCTTGCCTCCCCATGTCAGGCACCATGATTGATATGCCAGAAAAACTGGGCCTCAGATATCAGTTCTGCCACTCAACAGCTCTAGGACCTTAGCTTTGTTACTGAAACTCTCTACATCAGCATTTCATCACTTACAAAATGGAGATAATAGTACTTATTTCATGGGGTTGTCAAGAGCAGACAAGGAATATGAAAAACTGGCACAACTCTCAGCAAGTAGGGGTGCCAATGAATGTCCATTGCCCTTTCCTCAAAGAGTATTTTTGGGGTGAATGAATGAATCTAAACTTACCTGAAAAGTCCATAACATTACACAAATCCAAAAGTTGTCATGAAGGCATTAATGAAGGATTATACTGTCATGAAGGATTGCTGTTGTCATGAAGGACATGACAATCCTTCAGTTGTCATGAAGGATTATATTGTTAGGACCCAAATTAGGTTGAGTTTTGATTTCAGTGAAATCATCAGAGAAGCCTTCTAAAAGGCTCTAATATGGATAGTATTTAAATTTAGTTTCAAACTACAATATGTCTAAGTGGAAACAAGTGACAGCCACAGTGGTGACTGACTGAAATCACTTGGATCACTTGGAGTCTGCTTACTAATAGTGTCTTTAAAATGCCTTTTGAATCAAGGCCACTCTACTCTACTTATGACAGTTTGGTATTTAAGAGCATGCTCCATTTCTCCAGAGCTGTTTTTTTTTTTTTTAACAATTTTTAAATATGCGTTATATCATGAGTGGAAGAGTAAAAAAACACTTAGTACTTAATCCCACTAATTTTTCCTCTTCTGAGTACAATCCATCTTCCCAATCATTCCCCATTCATTTTACTCACTCCCTGAAATGCAGTGTTGGAAAGAATAAAATAACTTACTCAAGGCTACTGGGGGAGAGTTTCAGGATCAGTTGTGGGGATTTTCATTCATCTTGCAGAAACTTCAAATCCTTGCAGTTGTCGACTATACCCCAAATCCCTGAATCTGTAATCATCAGATTTTTTTAGAGAAATTGTAGAATGGCCTTATGCTTTATGGATTGACAAAAAGTCCGAACTGAAGGAAACCTTGAGAAAGTCACACACACACCAAAAGAAACAGAAAGAGTCAGTTCATGAAAGGCTGCCGAGGACAAGGCAAGTAAAGATTATTTATGTTAAGAAATACAGGGGCTGGGCACCTGGGTGGCTCAGTCGTTAAGCGTCTGCCTTCGGCTCAGGTCATGATCCCAGGGTCCTGGGATCGAGTCCCACATCGGGCTCCCTGCTCGGCGGGAGGCCTGCTTCTCCCTCTCCCACTCCCCCTGCTTGTGTTCCTGCTCTCGCTGTCTCTCTCTCTCTGTCAAATAAATAAATAAAATCTTTAAAAAAAAAAAAAAAAAGGAAATACAGGGGCTGGGAATTGGCTTTGTAATCTGCTAATCACTATTTCAAGTTAATTCTCAGTCAAAGCCATCTCAATTTATTTGTAGTTGGCAACCAGTAATAATGATAATAACAATAGCTAATACTTACTGAGTTTACATTAATACTCAGTATTAATACTTTGTAATATTAATACATTTGTATTAGTACTCAGTAAAGTACTTTGTATTAAGTGTATACTTACTGAGTATTAAGTACAGTGTTAAGTGCTTACCATGTATTAAGTACTTTATAAGTTTTATTTCAACTAACCCTCACTCCTGCCCAATGAAATGGGTTCTTTTATTATACCCATATTACAACAGATGAGAAAAGTGAGGTTATAAGGGTTTATAACAATCTGAGTTCTGGCAGGAAAAAGAAAATGATCTCCTTCAAGCATTTAAATAAGGTGTTTAATGAAGAATCCCTTTGGCCTCCTTTATATAATTGTGAGTGGAGCTAAAAGGAACTACAGGGAACCAGCAAAAGCTGGAGTTGTGGGAGAGGTCCACTGCCAAAGTCATGGCCCTGCAGCAAAGGAGTGGGGACCAAGTCCCTGCCCTCAGATCTCCTGCCAATTTCTCCCATTGGCTAAACCATTCAGATACCAGAGGGAAAGGTAGCCCAGTTGCTGTATTTGGTGGAAGTAAGCAGGGCAGAGAAAGATGGAGAATGGATCTGGAATGGAAAAAAAATGAATGATCGCTGTCACACGGCTACATGGCTTGCTCATGGTCACCCAGTAAGAACAACTTGAAAGCTCATACTATGTGATGTATGATAGGCCCAAGGGACCTGCTTCATTATTGTTCCCAACACAGGTCCTAGAAATGAAATAGAATACTTTACCTATCCATAGCCTATCTGTGGCAAGTTCAACCTTCAACCTGCTGAGCCTGAAGAGAAAGTGGGGACCAGAGATGGGTAGAGCTAGCTGGATCCCAGAGCTCTCTTGGAATAATGGTGGTAAGTGGGCAGGGCTGGCCTTATTCAGGGATTATGATTTTAGGGGCTGAAGAAAATTATACAAAGCAAAAATGATTACCTCCCTGCTTTCTCCCAAGGCAGTGATATACCTCAGTTTCAATAGAAAAGACAAAGTCATTATATTAGTTTCACCACCATCCTCATTTAAACTTTGATCCCTCCTTGCACCCAGAGATACAAGGTAATATGGTAGCAGAAACTTTATCCTTGGAAAGTATATTTTGATGATGATAATAATAATAATAATACAGTATAACTAAGCAAAGACTCATATAGCCTTTTTAGCTTATTAATTTATATTTAAATGAGTTAACTCAAGGAACTTTTAAAGCAGTCCTGTGAAGTAGGCAAGACAGATATCGTGAGCCCCATATATAGATGGCCCTCAAGTGACAGAGATAAGACCTATAAAATCACTTTTTAAAAAAAATTTGAGTGTAGTTAACACACAATGTTACATTAGCTTTTAGGTGTACAACTTAGTGATCTGACAAGTTTATACATTATGCTATGCTCACAAGTATAGCTACCATCTGTCTCATTACATCGCTATTACAATATCAGTGACTGTATTCCTTATGCTCTGCTTTTTATTCCCATGGCTTATTCATTCCATAACTGGAAGCCTGTATTTCTCTCTCTCCTTCACATATTTTGCTCAACTTCCTACCACCCTCTCCTCTGGCAACCATCAGTTTGTTCTCTGTATTTATATTTCTGATTCTGCTTTTTGTTTATTCATTGTTTTACATTCCATTTATGAGTGAAATCCTATGGTATGTGTCTTTCTCAGTCTGACTTATTTCACTTAGAATAATACCCTCTAGGTCCATTCATGTTGTCTCAAATGGCATGATATCATCCTTTTTCATGGCAGGGTAATATTTCTAGTGTCTGTGTGTCTGTGTGCATGTGCACATATGCATTTTCTTTATCCATTCATCTATTGATAGGAACCTAGTTTGCTTCCATGTCCTGGCTATTGTAAATAATGCTGCAGTAAACATAAGAGTGCATATATCTTTTTAAGTTAGTGTTTTTGTTTTCCCTGGGTAAATACCCAATAGTGAAATTATTAGATTATGTGGTATTTCTATTTTTAATTTTTTGTAGAACCTCCATACTGTTTTCCACAGTGGCTGCACCAGTTTGCAATAATGCAAGGGGGTTCCTTTTTCTCCACATCCTCACCAACACTTGTTTCTTGTGTTTTTTTTTAATTTTAACAGTTCTGACAGGGGTGAGGTGATATCTCATTGTAGTTTTGGTCTGCATTTCCCTGATGGTGAGTGATGTTGAGCATCCTTTCATGTGTCTGTTGGCCATCTGTATGTCATCTTTGGAAAAATATCTATTTAGGTCCTCTGACCTCTGACCATGTTTTAATCACATTGTTTTTTAAAATTACTTTTGTTGAAATAAAGCTCTCTCTCTCCCTCTCCCTCTTCCATATATATATATATGAAACCTCTTTATACATATAACCTCTTTATGTATGTAATCTTTAGGGACTCACATAGGTGTGTATATGTGTGTGTTGTGTGTATGCATGTTGTGTGTGTTGTGTGTATATGTGTTGTGTATATGTGTGTATGTGTATAAAACCTGAGGATTAGACTCTGTCCTCTCAAATGTGCAAGATGCAGGTACCTTCTATAACCATCAATGCCAGATTACAACTACACCAGTCAGGAAAAAATTTTTGTGCACCAATCCTAGAGGAGGCAGAGAAGGCTTTGTAAGTAGAGGACAAGTTCCAGAAGATAGACACTACAAAAGCTGCCATGCCCCTTCCTCACTACAGATTTTCCACTTACAACAGACCTAAACTAGGGAGAAGCTTTCATTTGGATTAGGGAAAAAGAAATTCCAGTCCCATCTAATATAAACATTTTAACCTCCTAAAAAATTAAATTCTTTATTAATCCCTGAGAATAACCAGAAAAACTATGGTATTTGCCCAATATTTTGTCTAAGTCCTTAGAGACAAATGATAACAAAGAAGAAAGTTGCTTTCTTCTCACCTCTAAATGTCCTGACACTGAGGTCAATGGTAACATGACAGGGGCATGGTCTAGTGTCAGGGCCGGATGGACTGGATTGAGGAATGAGAGGGGTTGAAGAAATGTGGACAGCAAGAGTAGACACTCACTGGGGTTTTTTCCTTAAGAAATTCCCTTTCAGGGGCGCCTTGGTGGCTCAGTCAGTTAAGCGTCTGCCTTCAGCTCAAGTCATGAACCCAAGGTCCTGGGATGGAGCCCCACATCGGGCTCCCTGCTCAGTGGGGAGCCTGCTTCTCCCTCTCCCTCTGCCTGCCACTCTGCCTACTTGTGCTCTCTTTCTATCTCTCTGTCATATAAATAAATAAAATCTTAAAAAAAAGAACTTCCCTTTCAAGAAGTTTGGTTGTGAAAGTAAGAGAAGAGACTGGAGGTGTGCTAGAGATGAATATGAGATCAATGGAGAAGCTTCTTTTCTTAAAGAGAGAAAAATGGAAATATGTTTAAATGCTATGGGGATGACCTAATGGAGAGGCAATGTTGAAGACAGAGAAAAGAGGCAAAATATGGAATACAGGTCCAGAAAGGAGTGGGGAGGGGAGGACCTAGGCACATGGGGAGGTATTGGCCTTGAATGGGGATGGAGGGCAGTTACTCCATTCAACAGAAAGAAAGGAG
Source organism: Halichoerus grypus (assembly GCF_964656455.1). Classification (NCBI taxonomy): domain Eukaryota; kingdom Metazoa; phylum Chordata; class Mammalia; order Carnivora; family Phocidae; genus Halichoerus; species Halichoerus grypus. Next base: position 61,742,639 of record NC_135714.1, read on the forward strand.
GAGAGAATGGGTAAAAGCAGGATCTGGTTTTGTGGATCTGGGAATGGGAAAGTAAGATATTTTTTCTAGAATAGTTGCAATTTTCCTTACGAAATTAGAAATAATATAATAGCAGAAAATAAAAAAATTGATCCATCTTCTCATTGATTCTGTCTTGCATACTAATTGCCAACTGGTATTTGAGAATCCAATAAGGGGATAAATTTTTACATTCTTTATGTTTTTTACAGTGGTTGAGAATGTTTTTAGTAACATTGCTGAAAAGGTTTTTAAAATTCCAAATGATCACTTCCAGCTAGCTTTTTGGATCACCTATAATTAAATCATCCCACAGCTGCCAAAGTGGAGTTTTGGAAGTCCCCTACTCAAATGTAAACAGAACACTCTCTCCAATCCACTTTTCTCTTTCTTTTTCCTCTTATTTTTTTAAATTTCAGTCATCAGGACCCAACACTTCCTTCAGTGTGAAAATTAGAGGAAGCAGTAGCTGTGTATAATCCCTGTGGACAGATATTATTTTGCAGTTATAATCTCTGATCTTTACTGAACCCATAATCTTGCTCACAGTCTTTTTGCTTTTTTGAAGAAAAAAAAGTTGATATAAAGGGTAGAGATTAAAATAATAAATTCCCATGTACCCACCACCAGAATCAACAAATCTGAATATATTTACTTCAAATCTTATTTTTTTCTTTGTACTAAGAATAAAACATAACTGATGAAGTTGAAGTCTCTTGAATTGGAAAAGCCAACAGAGAGAAAGAATGAGAGACAGAGAGAGAGAGAAAGACTGAAGATACAGCAGAATGAGGGTATAATCAATTGACCAAGATCCCTAGATGGCAATTGACAGTTCACGGCAATTCTGAGGAGAACATGGTAACACAGCACAGGCAAAGATATTAGCCTCCAACAGTAGGGGTCCTCCTCTTGTCTCTTGCAGAAGGAAAGGAGCAAAAAGTGACTGTCAATTCAGAGCTGGTAGCAAGAAGTTGAGAAAGTTTTTGTCTTACAGTTTCTATTTTTTCTGTGAGATGGAAGCCCATTCATTTGTTGAGAGTAAAGGGGTCATTGGTATGCTCAGGAGCTTGGGAAAAATAGAGATTTGAAACAACCCTTGGTGCAGGAGGCAAAGAGACATGATAGGGCTGTAGCTCTGCAGGTTGCTTCCTGTAGGGCTTTATAGTCAAGTCTCCTGAGTCTCTTCTGCCTCGATTTCTTCTGTAAAATGATAGAATTCAAATAAATGATTTATAAGGTCTCTTCAGGTTGTGAATCATAAGGCCAACCCTCAAGTTGCCCCCAAACCATTAGAAAGGCTTCCAAAGACTTTTAATAGAATTCTCTGATTAGGAGTGCTCCAAGGCTTCATTTGCCTTTATCCTCAGATGGCAGTTTGACTGGCATCATCCCTACCTCAAATGACCCAGTCCCTATCCCCTCCTCATTGCATCCTTTCTCACTTTGAAGGTGGCATAACCAATTTTTCACGTGGGTAGTTAACATTATCACTTGAAGGACTACGAGATTTTTAAATTAACATCCAGTGCAATTATACTCTATAGCCTTTGTGTTTATGCCATTGGTGAAAAGTAGTGTCTCTTCCCTGAGAACTGGTTATTAAAAACAAGAACAAAATGGTCTTAGATGAGACTTGTCTGGAAAAACATATTTCTAATTTATATGCTTATTGTTTGAGAAACAAAACAAAATAAGCTACTCTGTGAATCTTAAGATTTGACCACCAGATATTTGGTCCGTGTTCAGCAGTAATCATTAACATTTCACTCCGTTCACCAGTAAGTATTGATTCCAGTTTCCCTATGAAGAACAAAAGAAACCCCAAAGTCCTCTCTTCGCCATGAAGGAACTTGCATGACAATATACTATTGTTCTGGATTATTGAGACAATGGCAAAAGAGCTCTCTAATCAGAACTTTCTCCTTTAAGTTTCAACATGAGCTGTATGAGCAGCTAGCATTGTTTGTTCAAGATAAGGATTTTTTTCATTGGAGCCCTTCCTTGTATGGGGAAGAAAAATGAAAGTCAACATACCACAGTGTGCTCAGAGATGTGTGACTTCAAACAAGCTATTACTTTTTGCCATTCTAACTGGTGTGAGGTGGTATCTCAATGTGGTTTTGATTTGAATTTCCCTGATGGCTAATGATGATGAACATTTTTTCATGTGTCTGTTAACCATTTGTATGTCTTCTTCGGAGAAGTGTCTGTTCATATCTTCTGTCCATTTTTTGACTTGATTATTTGTTTTTTGGGTGTTGAGTTTGAGTTCTTTATAGATCTTGGATACCAGCCCTTTATCTGTAGTGTCATTTGCAAATATCTTCTCCCATTCTGTGGGTTGCCTCTTTGTTCTGTTGACTGTTTCCTTTGCTGTGCAGATGCTTTTCATCTTGATGAAGTCCCAAAAGTTCATTTTTGCTTTTGTTTCACTAGCCTTTGGAGATGTATCTTGAAAGAAGTTGCTGTGGCTGATGTCAAAGAGGTTACTGCCTATGTTCTCCTCTAGGATTTTGATGGATTCCTGTCTCACATTGAGGTATTTAATCCATTTTGAGTTTATCTTTGTGTATGCTGTTAGAGAATGGTCAAGTTTCATTCTTCTGCATGTGGCTGTCCAATTTTCCCAACACCATTTATTGAAGAGACTGTCTTTTTTCCATTGCATATTTTTTCCTGCTTTATCGAAGATTATTTGACCATAGAGTTGAGGTCCATATCTGGGCTCTCTATTCTGTTCCATTGGTCTATATGTCTGTTTTTGTGCCAGTACCATGCTGTTGCAGCAATGTCCGCAATAGCCAAACTGTGGAAAGAGCCGAGATGCCCTTCAACAGATGAATGGATAAAGAAGATGAAGATGTGGTCCATATATACAATGGAATATTACTCAGCCATCAGAAAGGATGAATACCCAACTTTTACATCAACATGGATGGCACTGGAGATTATGCTAAGTGAAATAAGTCAAGCAGAGAACGTCAATTATCATATGGTTTCACTTATTTGTGGAACATAAGGAATAGCATGGAGGACATTAGGAGAAGGAAGGGAAAAATGAAGGGGGGGAAATCAGAGGGAGAGATGAACCATGAGAGACTATGGACTCTGAGAAACAACCTGAGGGTTTTAGAGGGGAAGGGGGTGGGGGGATGGGTTAGCCCGGTGATGGGTATTAAGGAAGGCACGTACTGCATGGAGCACTGGGTGTTATATGAAAACAATGAATCGCGTATCACTACATCAAAAACTAATGATGTATTGTATGGTGACTAACATAATAAAATTAAATTAAAAAAAAAAACAAGTTATTACTTTTTTGTCTTGGGCTCACCCTATCCTGAGAAATGTTTTCTTCCCCTTATTAACCTTTCTCTTTAGAAACTGTTTAATCTTAAATGTGGTAAGGAAAAGGTGATGGAATCACAGACTCTCAGAGTCAGAACAAATAGCAGAAGTCATCTAACCAAATTATCCCTCTTTCCAGATGAAGAAAGAGTAAAATCCAAGCTGGGTAATAGCCTTGCCAAGGTCATATCCTTGTAGATTTAAGAGTAAAGACAGGGCCAAAAATGGTTTATAGTGTCTTCCTCATTCAATGTTCTTTCTGTCATCTGAGCCTAATGTTGGAATAGAAAACGAAGAGGAAGACACACAACTCTAATTAATTAATTAATTAGTTAAGTTTGAGGATCTAGTCCTTGAAGTGTCTCCATCATTCCCACTTTGCGTACTGGTTGCCTACAGATTACAAAATAGTGAGAGAGAAGTTCCAAGAAAGCTTAATTCAAAAAATAAATATTAGAGACAATACAGAATGAATTATATACTTCAGGCACCACAGTGAATGCACCATTATTTCAAGGCAGAGAAATCACAAAATTTTGTTTGCATCCCATTTCACAGATTAGAACTAAGGCCTAAAAGAGCTAAGCCCCACAGAATGTCCTTGGCACAGCCAAAAGGAAGACTCCAGCCCTCTGACTACTTGCCAGCTTACCATCTTAAGTAAGTAACCTCTCCATATCTCAGTTTCCTAACCCATAAAATGGGTGCAATAATAGCACTATCCTCATAAGGTTGTTATGAGGACCAAAAGCATTAATATATATTTTTATAATAATTATTACTATAATATAATTATTAATATGTTATTATTAAATGTTATACTATATGTAATCACAAACATTGTGTAGCACTATATTCTATTTCTTGTTAATGTATCTAAAAGGGTCTTATGCAACATAACTGATTTGGGGGAATAAAAGCATGAAAAGGAAGTCTGAATTAGTACTTGTCAGATGGACTCAAAAAAAAATTTCCCCTAGGTACAGAACTGCACAATTGAGTAACCTGAGAGTAGAAGGAGGTTAATGGGGGGAAAGATTGAAATATGGTTGCAGAGAGGTATGAAAGCACAAACTGTCTTCTAAGATTAATCACCTTGGGCACTAATATTTCCAAGAGATACCACCACTCTTTGCCACAATGCTGACCAAACTTCAATGTAAACACTTGGGGTACAGTTTCCTAAGGGTAAGCTAGCATACAGAACAAAAGGTAATCTGAGGTTTCTTTCTGTCCTGAATTCCATGACTTTAAGGGACTGACCTGAGACTACACAGCCAATCAGTGGCAGGACCAGAGTTAAAATTCACATTTCCTGACTCTCACTACACTTTCACTTCTCCATTCTTGCTCCCATTACACAATTATTTTTTTGTGCTTTTTGTGTTTTTATAGGTCTGCTCTTTGCTCTTTTTAAAGTTGAATTTTATTAAGTTAGATAATGACTTTATCCTAGTTTTTTAAAAAAACCCAATGCATTCAATTTCAGTCATTTGTCTTATCAATATTTGAGAGGTAAAATGCTATGTGGAAATAATAATAAGAGTTAGATGGACCTAGTTAAAATTCTAGTTCTGTTATTTAAGAGCCAGGTGACCTTGGCCCAGCTACTTACCTTTGCTGATTCTTAGTTTCTCCATCTAGAAAATGGAATGAATAATATTGACTTCTCAGATTTGGATGAGGATTAAGATAACATTTTTAAAGGAGCTGACACTCTACACCTTCTCCCTTGTGTTAGCCAGTACTCTCAGTTATAAGTGATAAAACTTTTTTAGCTTACTTACGAAAAGGAATTTTATTTGTGCCATGGAACTCAAGAATGGAAGGCAAGAGGTGCATGGTGTAAGCAGAAAAGCAAGACACCGTCAGATTGCTCCCATGTGAAGTCAGTTGGAACCCACACAGAACCAGAACCAGAGACAGCTGAGGTCAAGAGGACTGAAAAGGCAATAAAGGTGTGTGATCAAGGTGGCTCCCCAGAAAGAAAGGTGCTGTGCAAACAACACATGTCTGCTACTCCCCCACTGTGGATAGGCATTGTGAGCACTGGGATCTGATTTACATCACAGGCAGCTTGTTGTTAATGTATGTCATAGGCCAGATGTTCATGATCAAAATTAATCCTAGCTCACTAAGGTAACATATATTTCCAATATTCTGCTACACCACATTGACATTATCATCCTAGACTTCAACTTGATGAGCCATACAGGCTGTTTCACAATTCTCATTTCCAACTGTTTTACCTTTTTCAGTATTTTCTCTGTGTCCTTGTTGACATGGAGTTCCATTTTGGTGATAAAATCTGTTGATGTTGCCTTTAAAGTTTCATTGACCTAGAAAAAAATAGTCTTACGGTTTTCACACCTGGTTCAGCTACCTTCACACACATAAACATGTGAGGAAGTAGATAAATCCTCAAAACACATCCAACCATTTGATTATAGCACATGAAATTCTAAAAACTGCATTGTTTCTGAGCCTTGGTTCACTTAAACTTCAGAGCAGGAAACACATGTTTAGTTTTGTCTGTGCCAAAAATTCTAAGTGTAAATTTCTAAAGATTCAAATGAATTGAATCTAAAGATTCAATGACCAAGTACATTTGCATAGAAGCCAAACCTGGCTCCATCTTCTCTCTGCTTCTGACTCGACTTAATGTTACCTTTAAGTCTTAGTACAATTAGAAGAAATTCTCCCCTTGCTCTGCACTGGGAAGCTCTGTCTACACTTGAGACTTCTCCAAATCTTTGTTTCTATCCTGAGTGGCTTATCAAGAAACGTCTTCTGAACCAAATAAAGTATTCTCAGTGAAAGATTCTATGAAATATGTACCACTTCACTTCAAAGCATGTTCAAATTAACAGAATGATAAAGTATAAAGCTGTATCTTCCAGATATGGAATATTATTATTATTTTATGATCACATAAAAATCTAAAATTTTAGGTGTGGATCAAGGATATAGAGAGACTTTGGGCAGAGGCCTCTAAAAATTACACCACTGAGTAAGTGAATTCTATTTTAATGTAATTAAGACTGGTCCAGAATTTCTCTTTCATTCCTACTTTCCTCAGTACAATGACAGCTTCAGAATCTTTTCCTGAATTTCAGATGATGATATTGTTGGGAAATAGAGTATTTCTAATACTGCAGGGGTACAGTGATGATTCGTGGCTTTTCCAGGTGTTTCCAGGAACCACAGGGGCCAGGACTAAAAATCAGTCAATTTGATATAAAAAACAGTGAAAAAAAAAAAAACAGTGAAATGACTGGTTTTGCATAGGCCAGCCTAGGCAGTCTTAGCTACTCCTTCCCTACCTCTTCTTCCACACTTCAGCACATCTGTTTCTTCCAAGATTCTGAAGGCATTATGCTCAAGAGTTTGAAAGCACCTGCCTACCTTTTCTGCCGTCTTTTCCCTTTGAAGCAGCAGCAGCAGCAAATCTGACTCATCCATTTGAGGTAGCCAAGGGCAGCTTCCATGGAAAATTGAGAAATAGAGCAAATCATATAAATGAAGTTCAGATGGCCTTGGAGATCTCAGCCAAGCATTACTGAGCTCCTACTCACTGAACTGTAAGGGGAAACAGAAATGAGTAAAACATAGTCCTTACTCTTAAGCTGCTCATCATCTCACTGGGAGGTAACTATATTGCCCAGCAAAATACAACAAGAGCTGTGACAGCAGGATTGAGAGAGGAGGGCTTGACTCTTACTGGCTGGACAAGGGAAAATATGCTGGGTTTTGAAGAGTAAGCAGTGTTCATACTTGTGAATATAAGAGAAAATGACTTTTCAGGTGGAGGAAAGAGCTTGAACAAAGGCATGGGGACATATGAAAGTGTGTTGTGTGGAGATGGAGCCCAGAGAGTAGAAATGCTAGGAATAGAATGGCAGGTCTCCTAGGCAACAAGTACATTGTAGAGCCACCTGCCTGGCTCAGTTGTTGGAGCATACAACTCTTGATCTTGGGGTCGTGAGTTCAAGCCTCATGTTGGGTGTAGAAATTACTTAAAAAAAATAAAATAAGAGGGGAAAGGAAAGATGGCGGAGGAGTAGGGGACCCTATTTCAACTGGTCCCCGAATTGAGCTGGATATCTACCAGAACACTCTGAGCACCCACGAAACCAGCCTGAGATGTAAGAAGATCTGGATCTCTACAAGCAGAATATCGCAGGCAGTTGGTTTTGAGGTATGAAGCAGGGAGCCGTGATTCCGTGGGCAGATATTGGAGGATAAATGGCAGCAGGAGGATGCCTGGCCATGGGGATCCTACACCACTGGTGAGCGACAGCCTCGCGCGCTGGGGACGGGGCACAGACATGCAGACCAGTAGTGGCGGGGTAAGGACTTTAGGGCAGCCCCCGGGGCGGAAACCTGGAGCCGCGGGGTCCCGCATGCAAACTGGGAGCAGCTGGTGGTTTTAGAAGCACAAAGGGCAGAGACGTGCCCCGACCTGGAGGCAGGACTGGGGGCACTGCGGAGGGGTGCACAACCCAGGACGCTGCAGTTTATAGCAGCACAGACAGAAATGGAGACAGTGTGGCCTGGAGAGCTCCCTGAAGAACAGACTGCAGTCTCTCTGCTCTGAGGCAGAGGGTTGGAAATGGTCTCTTCTGCTCTGACTCACGGAAGAGACGCAGAAAGCCGCCAGGGAAAGCTACCAGAGAACAAAAGCCCCAAAAACTAATTCCCATTGAGCCCATCCCCCGCCACAGGGGGGCAGGGCAACTCCGCCCAAACAGGGTTGCCTGAGTAACAGCACGGCAGGCCCCTCCCCCAGAACACAGGCTGGGAAAACAAGAGGCCAGCAACCCTAAGGTCCCAAGAAAACAGGCGCATCTGTTTGGACTCTATACATTCCCTCAAACACCCATCAACAGAATGACTAGGAGGAGAAGCCCCCCAAATAGAAAAGACTCAGAGATTATGACCTATGCTGCAGATTTACAAATGGATGCAGATATAACCAAGATGTCGGAGATGGAATTCAGGCTAGCAATTGTGAAGACAATGGCTAGAATGCAGAAATCAATTAATGGCAACACAAAGTCTCTAAGGGCAGGAATGAAAGATGAATTGGCAGAACTTAAAAATGCTATCAATGAGATCCAATCCAATCTAGATAATCTAACAGCTAGGGTAACTGAGGCAGAAGAGAGAATAAGCGACTGGAAGACAATATAATAGATAAAAAGGGAAAAGAGGAGGCCAGGGAAATACAACTCAGAATCCATGAAAATACAATCAGAGTAATAAGGGACACCATGAAACATTCCAGTGTCAGAATAATTGGAATCCCAGAGGGAATGGAGAGAGAGAGAGAGGACTAGAAGGTGTATTTGAGCAAATCATAGATGAGAACTTCCCTAATCTGGGGAATGAAACAAACATTCGCATCCTAGAGGCTGAGAGGACCCCTCCCAAGATCAAGGAAAACAGGCCAACACCCCGGCATGTAATAGTAAAACTTGCAAATCTTAGAACCAAGGAAACCATCTTAAGGGCAGTTGGGGGAAGAGATTCCTTACGTACAGAGGGAGGAACATCAGAATAACGTCAGACCTATCCACAGAGATCTGGCAAGCCAGAAAGGCCTGGCAAGATATATTCAGGGTACTAAATGAGAATAACATGCAGCCAAGAATACTTTATCCGGCAAGGCTTTCATTTAGAATGGATGGAGAGATGCAGAGCTTCCACGACTGGCAGAAATTGAAAGAATATGTGACCACCAAGCTGGCCCTGCAAGAAATATTAAGGGGGGTTCTATAAAAGGAGAAAGACCCCAAGAGTGATATACAACAGAAATTTACAGGGACAATCTATAAAAACAACATCTTCACAGGCAACATGATGGCAATTAATTCATATCTTTCAATAATCACTCTCAACGTGAATGGCCTAAATGCTCCCATAAAACGGCACAGGGTTGCAGATTGGATAAGAAGACAGGACCCATCCATATGCTGCCTACAAGAGACTCATTTTGAACCTAAAGATACATCCAGACTCAAAGTGAAGGGATGGAGATCCACCTTCCATGCCAGCGGACCTCAAAAGAAAGCTGGGGTGGGGGGCAGAGCAAGATGGCGGAGGAGTAGGAGACCTGGATTTCGTCTGGTCTCAGGAATTCAGCCAGGGATAGGGATCAAACCATTCTGAACACCTACAAACTCAACAGGAGATCGATGAAAAGAATAGCAACAACTCTCTGAACAGAAAAGCGACCACTTTCTGGAAGGTAGGATGTGCGGAGAAGTGAATCCGAGGCGATAATCGGGAAGATAGACGGCGGGGGAGGGGGCCTCCATTGGCCACTTCTGGCAAGTGATAGAGCAGCGGAGCACAAAATCGGAACTTTTAGAAGTCTGCTCCACTGAGGGACGTTGCTCCAGTGGCTAAGCAGGGGATGGAATCCTTGGGGGACAGTGTGGTCTCAGGACCCTCGGGGTCCCAGAAAGACCGGGGGTGTCTGAGTGTGGCAGAGCTCCCAGGTATTGGAGCAGGGAAGCCGGCTGCAGAGACAGAGCCGAGGAGCAGACTCTCAGCTCGGGGTTGCCATAAACCGTGATCCGCGGTACAGTTGTGCCACTGCTGCTCCAGCAGGGACCCAACAAGCGGCAGATCTGGGGAGACTCCCCTTGCTGCCCCAGGAGGAGTGGCACAGGAGCACACCACAGGGATCTGCAGGGTTGGAGACTCCACACGGGGTTGGGTGCAAGAGATAGAAACCCTTGGTCACAGGCCAGGTGAGCACAGAGTGCGGCCGGAGACCAGGGAGATGGGAGTGATTGACTGCTTTTCTCTGGGGGCTCACTGAGGAGCAGGGCCCCAAGTTCTTGGCTCCTCCGGGGCAGAGATTGGGAGGCCACCATTTTCACACTCTCAGCCTCCAAAACTGTATGGAAAGCTTGCAGGGAACAAAAGCTCCCGAGAGCAAACCCGAGCAGATGACTTAGCCCGGACCGGCAAGGGCGGGGCAATTCCGCCTCCGGCAAAGACATTTGGGAACCACGGCAACAGGCCCCTCCCCCAGAAGATCAGCAAGAACAGCCAGCCAAGACCCAAGTTTACCGATCAATGAGAACGGCAGAACTCCAGAGCTAGGGGAATAATGCACATAGACCCATGGCTTTTTTACCATGATTCTTTAGTCTTTCAAAGTTAATTTTTTTTAACCGTCTTTTTTTTTTTTTTTGAATTTTTCTTTTTCCCTTCTTCAACCAACATCTTATCAATACCTTTTTTAAAAAACATTTTTATTTTTCATTTTTAGAGTCATATTCTATCCCTTCATAGTAGTTACCCTTATTTTTGGCATATATATATGTTGTTCTCTCTTTAAAATTTGAAATAGTTTCTTCTAACAGATCAAAATATACCCTAAATCTCTAATGTATGGTTTTGTTCTACTCTCCTGCCTGATCACATTCTCTCCTTTTTTTTTTTTTTTTAAAGATTTTATTTATTTATTTGAGACAGAGAGAATGAGAGAGAGAGAGCACATGAGAGGGGGGAGGGTCAGAGGGAGAAGCAGGCTCCCCGCCGAGCAGGGAGCCCGATGCGGGACTCGATCCAGGGACTCCAGGATCATGACCTGAGCCGAAGGCAGTCGCTTAACCAACTGAGCCACCCAGGCGCCCCTCCTTTTTTTTTTTTTAAATCCTCTTCTTTCTTTTTTCAAACAACTTCTTATCAATTCCTTTTATAAAATTTTTTATAATTTTCATCTTTACAGTCATATTCCATCCCTTCATCATATCAACCCTTATTTTTGTACATATATAAGTTTTTCTTTCTTTAAAATTTTGGGAGGCACTTTCTTCTCACAGACTAAAATACACCCAAAATCTAGTGTGTGACACTGATCTATGCACCAGCCTGATCATATTTGATCATATTCTGGTTTTTTTTGTTTTGTTCTGTTTTATTTGTTTTTATCTATTTCTTTTTCTTTTTTTTTTTTTTCTTTTTCTCTTTTCTTTCTTTCCCTTTCTTTTCCCCTGGCTTCAGGTCTTTTCTGATTTGTTTAGAGTATATTTTCTGAGGACGTTGCTACCCTGTTAGCATGTTGTTCTCTCATTCATCTATTCTCCTCTGGACAAAATGACAACGGAAAAAATCACCGCAACAAAAAGAACAAGAGGTAGTACCGACTGCCAAGGACCTACTCAATACAGACATTAGTACAATGTCAGATCTAGAGTTCAGAATCATCACTTTAAAGATACTAGCTGGGCTTGAAAAAAGCATGGAAGTTATTAGAGAAACCCTTTCTGGAGAAATAAAAGAATTAAAATCTAACCAAGTCGGGAAAAAAAGGCTATTAATGAGGTGCAATAAAAAATGGGGGTGCTAACTGCTAGGATAAATGAGGCAGAAGAGAGAATCAGTGAGATAGAAGACCAAATGATGGAAAATAAAGAAGCTGAGGAAAAGAGAGATAAACAACTACTGGATCACGAGGGCAGATTTGAGAGATAAGCGATACCATAAGATGAAACAACATTAGAATAATTGGGATCCAAGAAGAAGAAGAAAGAGAGAGGGGGGCAGAAGGTATAGGGAGCAAATTATAGCAGAGAACTTCCCTAATTTGGGGAAGGAAACAGGCATCAAAATCCAGGAAGCACAGAGAACCCATCTCAAAATCAATGAAAATATGTCAACACCCTGACATCTAATAGTAAAACGTAGGAGTTTCAGAGACAAAGAGAAAATCCTGAAAGCAGCTCGGGACAAGAGATATGTAACCTAAAATAGTAGAAACATTAGATTGGTAACAGACCTATCCACAGAGACCTGGCAGGCCAAGAAGGACTGGCATGATATATTCAGAGCATTAACGAGAAAAATATGCAGCCAAGAATACTATATCCAGCTAGGCTGTCATTGAAAATAGGAGGAGAGATAAAAAGCTTCCAGGACAAACAAAAACTAAAGGAATATGCAAACACGAAACCAGCCCTACAAGAAATATTGAAAGGGGTCCTCTAAGCAAAGAGAGAGCCTAAAAGTAAAATAGACCACAAAGGAAGACAGACAATATACAGTAACAGTCACCTTCCAGGCAATACAATGGCACTAAATTCATATCTTTCAAGTTACCCTGAATGTAAATGGGCTCAATGCCCCAATCAAAAGACAGAGGCTATCAGATTGGATTAAAAAACAAGACCCATCAATATGCTGTCTGCAAGAGACTCATTTTAGACCCAAAGACACCCCCAGATTGAAAGTGAGGGGGTGGAAAAATATTTACCATGCTAATGGACACCAAAAGAAAGCTGGGCTGCCAATCCTTATATCAGACAAATTAGATTTTAAACCAAAGACTATAATAAGAGATGAGGAAGGACACTATATCCTACTTAAAGGGTCTATCCAACAAGAAGATCTAACAATTGTAAATATCTATGCCCCTAACATGGGAGCAGCCAATTATATAAGCCAATTAATAACAAAAGCAAAGAAACACATCGACAACAATACAATAACAGTGGGGGACTTTAACACGCCCCTCACTGAAATGGACAGATCATCTAAGCAAAAGATCAACAAGGATATAAAGACTTTAAATGACACACTGGACCAAATGGACTTCACAGACATATTCAGAACATTCCATCCCAAAGCAACAGAATACACATTCTTCTCTAGGGCCATGGAACATTCTCCAGAATAGATCACAATCCTAGGTCACAAATCAGGTCTCAGCGGGTACCAAAAGATTGGGATCATTCCCTGCCTATTTTCAGACCACAATGCTTTGAAACTAGAACTCAATCAAAAGAGGAAAGTGGGAAAGAACTCAAATACATGGAGGCTAAAGAGCATCCTACTAAAGAATGAGTGGGTCAACCAGGAAATTAAAGAAGAATTAAAAAAATTCATGGAAACCAATGAAAATGAAAACACAACTGTTCAAAATCTTTGGGATGCAGCAAAGGCGGTCCTAAGAGGAAAGTATATAGCAATACAAGCCTTTCTCAAGAAACAAGAAAGGTCTCAAGTACACAACCTAACCCTACACCTAAAGGAGCTGGAGAAAGAATAGCAAATAAAGCCTAAACCCAGCAGGAGAAGAGAAATAACAAAGATCAGAGCAGAAATCAATGAAATAGAAACCAAAAGAACAGTAGAACAAATCAACAAAACTAGGAGCTTGTTCTTTGAAAGAATTAACAAGATTGATAAACCCCTGGCCAGACTTATGAAAAAGAAAAGAGAAATGACCCAAACCAAAAAATCATGAATGAAAAGAGGAGAGATCACAACCAACACCAAAGAAATACAAACAATTCTAAGAACTTATTATGAGCAACTCTATGCTAGCAAATTAGATAACCTGGAAGAAATGGATGCATTCCTAGAGATGTATCAACTACCAAACTGAACCAGGAAGAAATAGAAAACCTGAACAGACCTATAACCACTAAGGAAATTGAAGCAGTAATCAAAAATCTCCCAACAAACAAAAGCCCAGGGCCAGATGGCTTCCCAGGGAAATTCTACCAAACATTTAAAGAAGAATTAATACCTACTCTTCTGAAACTGTTCCAAAAGATAGAAATGGAAGGAAAACTTCCAAACTCGTTTTAGGAGGCCACCATTACCTTGATCCCAAAACCAGACAAAGACCCCCATCAAAAAGGAGAATTATAGGCCAATATCCCTGATGAACATGGATGCAAAACTTCTCACCAAAATACTAGCCAATAGGATCCAACAGTACATGAAAAGGATTATTCACCACGACCAAGTGGGATATATCCCTGGGCTGCAAGGTTGGTTCAACATCCGCAAATCAATCAATGTGATACAATACATTAACAAAAGAAAGAACAAGAATCATATGATCCTCTCAATAGATGCAGAAAAAGCATTTGACAAAGTACAGCATCCTTTCTTGATCAAAACTCTTCAGAGTATAGGAATCGAGGGTACATACCTCAATATCATAAAAGCCATCTATGAAAAACCTACAGTGAATATCATTCTCAATGGGGAAAAACTGAGAACTTTCCCCCTAAGGTCAGGAACATGGCAGGGATGTCCACTATCACCACTGCTATTCAACACAGTATTAGAAGTCCTAGCCACAGCAATCAGACAACAACAACAAAAAAAAAAATCAAAGGCATCCAAATTGGCAAAGAAGAAGTCAAACTCTCACTGTTTGCAGATGATATGATACTTTATGTGGAAAACCCAAAAGACTCCACCCCAAAACTGCTAGAACTCATACAGGAATTCAGTAGAGTGGCAGGATATAAAATCAATGCACACAAATCAGCGGCATTCCTATACACCAACAAGACAGAAGAAAGAGAAATTAAGGAGTCAATCCCATTTACAATTGTACCCAAAACCATAAGATACCTAGGAATGAATCAAACCAAAGAGGCAAAGGATCTGTACTCAGAAAACTATAAAATACTCATGTAACAAATTGAGGAAGACACAAAGAAATGGATAAAAGTTCCATGTTCATGGATTGGAAGAACAAATATTGTGAAGATGTCAATGCTACCTAGAGCCATCTACACATTCAATGCAATCCCCATCAAAATACCATCCACTTTTTTCAAAGAAATGGAACAAATAATCCTAAAATTTGTATGAAACAAGAAAAGACCCCGAATAGCCAAGGAATGTTGAAAAAGAAAGGCAAAGCTGGCGGCATCGCAATTCTGGACTTCCAGCTCTACTACAAAGCTGTCATCGTCAAGACAGTATGGTACTGGCACAAAAACAGGCACATAGATCAATGGAACAGAATAGAGAGCCCAGAAATGGACCCTCAACTCTATGATCAACTAATCTTCGACAAAGCAGGAAAGAATGTCCAATGGAAAAAAGACAGTCTCTTCAACAAATGGTATTTGGAAAATTGGACAGCCACATGCAGAAGAATGAAACTGGACCATTTCCTTACACCACACACAAAAATAGACTCCAAATGGTTGAAAGACCTCAATGTGAGACAGGAGTCCATCAAAATCCTTGAGGAGAACACAGGCAGCAACCTCTTCGACCTCAGCCGCAGCAACTTCTTCCTAGAAACATCGCCAAAGGCAAAGGAAGCAAGGGCAAAAATGAACTATTGGGACTTCATCAAGATAAAAAGCTTTTGCACAGCAAAAGAAACAGTCAACAAAACCAAAAGACAACCGACAGAATGGGAGAAGATATTTGCAAATGACATATCAGATAAAGGGCTAGTATCCAAAATCTATAAAGAACTTATCAAACTCAACACCCAAAGAACAAAGAATCCAATCAAGAAATGGGCAGAAGACATGAACAGACATTTTCCCAAAGAAGACATCCAAATGGCCAACAGACACATGAAAAAGTGCTCAACATCGCTTGGCATCAGGGAAATCCAAATCAAAACCACAATGAGATACCACCTCACACCAGTCAGAATGGCTAAAATTAACAAGTCAGGAAATGACAGATGTTGGCGGGGATGCGGAGAAAGGGGAACCCTCCTGCACTGTTGGTGGGAATGCAAGCTGGTGCAACCACTCTGGAAAACAGTATGGAGGTTCCTCAAAAAGTTGAAAATAGAGCTACCATACGATCCAGCAATTGCACTACTGGGTATTTACCCCAAAGATACAAATGTGGGGATCCGAAGGGGTACGTGCACCCCGATGTTTATAGCAGCAATGTCCACAATAGCCAAACTGTGGAAAGAGCCAAGATGTCCATCAACAGATGAATGGATAAAGAAGAAGTGGTATATATATACAATGGAATATTATGCAGCCATCAAAAGGAATGAGATCTTGCCATTTGCAATGACGTGGATGGAACTGGAGGGTGTTATGCTGAGCGAAATAAGTCAATCAGAGAAAGACATGTATCATATGACCTCACTGGTATGAGGAATTCTTAACCTCAGGAAACAAACTGAGGGTTGCTGGAGTGGGGGGTGTGGTGGGAGGGATGGGATGGCTGGGTGATAGACACTGGGGAGGATATGTGCTATGGAGAGCGCTGTGAATTGTGCAAGACTGTTGAATCTCAGATCTGTACCTTTGAAACAAATAATGCAATATATGTTAAGAAAAAAAAAGAAGAAGAAGACAGCAGGAGGGGAAGAATGAAGGGGGGGAAATCGGAGGGGGAGAGAAAACAATAGAGAGACGATGGACTCTGAAAAACAAACTGAGGGTTCTAGAGGGGTGGGGAGTGGGAGGATGGGTTAGCCTTGTGATGGGTATTAAAGAGGGCACGTTCTGCATGGAGCACTGGGTGTTATGCACAATGAATCATGGAACACTACATCAAAAACTAATGGTGTAATGTATGGTGATTAACATAACATTAAAAAAAATTAAAAAAAAGAAAGCTGGGGTAGCAATTCTTATATCAGACAAATTAGATTTTAAACTAAAGTCTGTAATTAGAGACACAGAAGGACACTTTATCATTCTTAAAGGGTCTATCCAATAAGAAGATCTAACAATTGTAAATACCTATGCCCCCAACATGGGAGCAGACATCTACATAAGCCAACTGTTAACCAAAATAAAGAGTCATATTGATAACAATACGTTAATTGTAGGAGACCTCAATACTCCACTCTCAGCAATGGACAGATCATCTAAGCAGAAAATCAACAAGGAAACAAGAGCTTTGAATGATACATTGGACCAGATGGACCTCATAGATATTTACAGAACATTCCACCCTAAAACAACAGAATACTCATTCTTCTCGAGCACGCATGGAACTTTCTCCAGAATAGACCACATACTGGGTCACAAATCAGGTCTCAGCTGATACCAAAAGATTGAGATTATTCCCTGCATATTCTCAGACCACAATGCTCTAAAACTGGAACTCAATCACAAGAAAAAATTTGGCAGAAATTCAAACACTTGGAAGCTAAAGACCACTCTGCTCAAGAATGTCTGGGTCAACCAGGAAATCAAAGAAGAACTTAAACAATTCATGGAAATCAATGAGAACAAAAACACATGGGTCCAAAACCTATGGGATACTGCAAAGGTGGTCCTAAGGGGGAAATACATAGCCATCCAAGCCTCACTCAAAAAATAGAAAAATCCCGAATTCACCAACTAACTCTACACCTTGAAGAACTAGAGAAAAAGCAACAAATGATGCCTAAGCCACGCATTAGAAGAGAAATAATTAAAATTAGAGCAGAAATCAATGAATTAGAAACCAGAAACACAGTAGATCAGATCATGAAACTAGAAGTTGGTTCTTTGAAAGAATTAATAAGATTGATAAACCACTGGCCAGACTTATCCAAAAGAAAAGAGAAAGGACCCAAATTAATAAAATTATGAATGAAAGGGGAGAGATCACGACTAACACCAAGGAAATAGAAACAATTATTAGAAATTATTATCAACAACCGTATGCCAATAAACTGAGCAATCTGGATGAAATGGAGGCCTTCCTGGAAACCTATAAGCTGCCAAGACTGAAACAGGAAGAAATTGACAACCTGAATAGGCCAATAACCAGTAATGAGATTGAAACAGTGATCAAAAACCTCCCAAAAAACAAGAGTCCAGGGCCTGATGGATTCCCTGGGGAATTCTACCAAACATTCAAAGAAGAAATAATACCTATTCTACTGAAGCTGTTTCAAAAAATAGAAACAGAAGGAAAACTTCCAAACTCATTTTATTGGGCCAGCATTACCTTAATCCCCAAACCAGACAAAGACCCCATCAAAAAGGAGAATTTCAGACCGATATCCCTGATGAATATGGATTCCAAAATCCTCAATAAAATCCTAGCTAATAGGATCCAACAATACATTAAAAGGATCATCTACCACGACCAAGTGGGATTTATCCCCGGGATGCAAGGGTGGTTCAACATTCGCAAATCAATCAATGTGAGAGAACACATTAATAAGAGGAGGGAGAAGAACCATAGGGTCCTCTCAATTGATGCAGAAAAAGCATTTGACAAAATACAACATCCTTTCCTGATTAAAACTCTTCAGAGTATAGGGATAGAGGGAACATTCCTCAAGTTCATAAAATCCATCTATGAAAAACCCACAGCGAATATCATCCTCAATGGGGAAAAGGTGAGAGCCTTTCCCTTAAGATCAGGAACACGTCAAGGATGCCCACTCTCGCCACTATTGTTCAACATAGTACTAGAAGTCCTACCAACAGCAATCAGACAACAAAAAGAAATAAAAGGTATTCAAATTGGCAAAGAAGAAGTCAAACTCTCTCTTTTCGCAGACGACATGATATTTTATGTGGAAAACCCAAAAGACTCCATCCCCAAATTACTAGAACTCATACAGCAATTCAGTAATGTGGCAGGATACAAAATCAATGCACAGAAATCAGTTGCTTTCTTACACACTAACAACGCAACTGTAGAAAGAGAAATTAGAGAAACGATTCCATTTACAATAGCACCAAAAACCATAAGATACCTCGGAATAAACCTAACCAAAGAGGTAAAGGATCTATACTCTAGGAACCACAGAACACTCATGAAAGAAATTGAAGAAGACACAAAAAGATGGAAAAATATTCCATGCTCATGGATCGGAAGAATAAACATTGTTAAAATGTCTATGCTACCCACTGCAATCTATACCTTCAATGCCATCCTGATCAAAATTCCAATGACATTTTTCAAAGTGCTGGAACAAACAATCCTAAAATTTGTATGGAATCAGAAAAGACCCTGAATCGCCAAGGAAATGTTGAAAAAGAAAAACAAAGCTGGGGGCATCACGTTGCCCAATTTCAAGCTATATTACAAAGCTGTGATCACCAAGACAGCATGATACTGGCACAAAAACAGACATACAGACCAATGGAACAGAATAGAGAACCCAGATATGAACCCTCAACTCTATGGTCAAATAATCTTCAACAAAGCAGGAAAGAATATCCAATGGAAAAAAGACAGTCTCTTCAATAAATGGTGCTGGGAAAATTAGACAGCTATATACAGAAGAATAAAACTCGACCATTCTCTAACACCACACACTAAGATAAACTCAAAGTGGATGAAAGACCTCAATGTGAGACAGGAATCCATCAAAATCCTAGAGGAGAACATAGGCAGTAACCTCTTTGACATCGCCCACAGCAACTTCTTCCAAGATACATCTCCAAAAGCTAGTGAAACAAAAGCAAAAATGAGCTTTTGGGACTTCATCAAGATAAAAAGCTTCTGCACAGCAAAGGAAACAGTCAACAAAACAAAGAGGCAACCCACAGAATGGGAGAAGATATTTGCAAATGACACTACAGATAAAGGGCTGGTATCCAAGATCTATAAAGAACTTCTCAAACTCAACACCCAAAAAACAAATAATCAAGTCAAAAAGTGGGCAGAAGAGATGAACAGACACTTCTCTGAAGAAGACATACAAATGGCTAACAGACACATGAAAAAATGTTCATCATCATTAGCCATCAGGGAAATCCAAATCAAAACCACACTGAGATACCACCTTACACCAGTTAGAATGGCAAAAATGGACAGGGAAAGAAACAACAAATGTTGGAGAGGTTGTGGAGAAAGGG
This sequence comes from Halichoerus grypus, assembly GCF_964656455.1. NCBI lineage: Eukaryota > Metazoa > Chordata > Mammalia > Carnivora > Phocidae > Halichoerus > Halichoerus grypus. The sequence goes on from NC_135714.1 coordinate 61,762,576, forward strand.
GAACCCTCTTACACTGTTGGTGGGAATGCAAGTTGGTACAGCCACTTTGGAAAACAGGGTGGAGGGTCCTCAAAAATTTAAAAATAGAGCTACCCTATGACCCAGCAATGGCACTCCTGGGTATTTACCCCAAAGACACAGATGTAGTGAAAAGAAGGGCCATATGCACCCCAATGTTCATAGCAGCAATGTCCGCAATAGCCTAACTGTGGAAAGAGCCAAGATGCCCTTCAACAGATGAATGGATAAAGAAGATGTGGTATATATATACAATGGAATATTACTCAGCCATCAGAAAGGATGAATACCCAACTTTTACATCAACATGGATGGCACTGGAGGAGATTATGCTAAGTGAAATAAGTCAAGCAGAGAAAGTCAATTATCATATGCTTTTACTTATTTGTGGAACACAAGGAATAGCATGGAGGACATTAGGAGAAGGAAGGGAAAAATGAGGGGGGGAGGAATTGGAGGGAGAGATGAACCATGAGAGACTATGGACTCTGAGAAACAAACAGGGTTTGGGGGGGGGGATTGGTTTGCCAGGTGATGGGTATTAAGGAGGGCATGTACTGCATGGAGCACTGGGTGTTATACGGAAACAATGGATCGTGGATCACCACATCAAAAACTAATGATGTACTGTATGGTGACTAACATAACATAATAAACTTTAAAAAAATAAAATAAAATAAGATAAAAAATTGAATTAAACTAAATTAAATTAAAAAGTGCATTGTAGAGCCACAAAATGGGCCTTCTCCCTGTTCATTTCCTTCATGGCATCTATTACAATTACTAAGTACATATTTATTTGTTTATTAGCTTATATTTTCTAATTTCTTTCTAGGTTTATGGATTCCTAGCACAATTTAAACATGTTCTTGTGGAAATATATGTGTATATATTTATATATATATATATATAAAGACAAAGTGTGTGCCATCTCCATACTAGCCATCTGCCACTCACATTGCTTTTCATTTCTACATGTTCAGAATTATAGTAGAAGACAAATATTTTAACTGTCATGAAAATATCAGTTGTACATCACTCTTGCCAATTTTCCCATATTAATATTTGGAGCTATTGTCTTGAGAGTACTGTTGTTCCTGATGAATCCCTTCCCTCTGGCTCCCATTGTGACATCCTACCTGTTTCAGGGCTTTGCAGCCAGTGAGCAGAATCTCCTCGCACAACTTTACAAGTTTTTAGGAGTTTTCGCAAACTTCCCACAGGAAAGAACTTAGTGTTGGTGCTTTTCATAGCACTAGCCCACCCAGCCAACCTCTGAACAATCAACTTCCTGGGGACACTGATATCCACAACCTAAGGAATCACCTCTCTCAAGCACTGTACATTGTCTATCAGGAGCATGGGGGCAATAGAGTCACTTTTCTTTCATTGACCTTTCATGACTGAACTTTCTAAAATAACCATGACCATGCCATTCCCAAGTTTAAGATCTTCTGGTATCTCCTTTATATCTTTCAAGATTAAAGCCAAAGTGCTTGGCTCAGCATATGGCCCTACAAGCTGGGTCCCCTGACTTTGTCATCTCCTCTAACTCTCCCTCATCCAACTCCCTTATAGCCATGATACAGCTCACTGGAGGAGTTAGAATATTTTATGCAAACCTGTTCCTTCTGATTAGAATTATCCTTGTTTTATTTTCAAAATTTTTTAAAAAATGTATTTGGTTTAGAAGAGTGAAATAGTTCTACAAGACTTAGGTAAGTTTCTTACCCCTGACTCTTAATACCCAGAAACAACCAAAATCTACTCTTTTATTATGTCTTCTCTTATTTGGCTCCATATTTCTAAATAACATGCTTATACTAGTCTTAATTTTTTCAGGTTTTGATATTATTATTTATTGACTTCCAACTATATTGACTTCCAAGGATTTAGCTATCTAACACACACACATGATTTCCAGTATCTTGATTCTTCTAGTTACGATGTGTGGTTAGCTTAACATTTAGTGTTAATATTATTCTGACTTTTAAGTATTAGTCACATAAGGTCCATGTAGATACTTTGATTACAGTTTCTGTCTGGTTTTGTTTTCCCCCAATTTAATAATTGTCTTGTTTTCAATTTATTTTCTTTGTTTTCTCTGTACTTATCATTTATTAATCCCCAAACCCCCTAAAAAAGGATTGCTCTCCAATAACTTCAAATGTGTCTGATAACCAGTCAGTTTCACCTTTTTCTTTGATACATCTGTCCTGATCTTTTCATTCCTGTTCCAATCTAGGCTGGTTGGTGCAGTTGTCATCCTAAAATCTTCCTTTATCCCTTCCCATGTTGGATCCACTGGCTACTCCCTCCTTTTGTTGGAGCACATCCTACAATAGCTTTCTAAAAGGGAAGGGAAACTTTCTGAGACATTGTGTCAAATTATAGGTTGGAAGTATTCTCCTCAGAAGTTTAAAGACAGGGGCGGAGCAAGATGGCGGAGGAGTAGGAGACCTGGATTTCGTCTCCTCTCAGGAATTCAGCTGGGTAGGGATCAAACCATTCTGAACACCTACAAACTCAACAGGAGATCGAAGAAAAGAATAGCAACAACTCTCTGAACAGAAAAGCGACCACTTTCTGGAAGGTAGGACGTGCGGAGAAGTGAATCCGAGGCGTTATTCGGGAGGATAGACGGCGGGGGAGGGGCCTCCGTCGGCCGCTTCTGGCAAGTGATAGAGCCACGGAGCACAAAATCGGAACTTTTAGAAGTCTGCTCCGCTGAGGGACGTCACTCTGGTGGCGAAGTGGGGGGTGGAACCCTCGCGGGACAGTGTGGTCTCAGATCCTCAGGGTCACAGAAAGACCGGGGGTGCCTGAGTGCGGCAGAGCTCCCAGGTATCGGAGCAGGGAAGCCGGCTGCAGAGACGGAGCCCAGGCGTGGGCTCTCAGCTCGGGGTTGCCATAAACCGTGATCCGCGGCACAGTCGGGCCACTGCTCCTCCAGCAGGGACCCAACAAGCGGCAGATCCGGGGAGACTCACCTTCTTCCCCCGGGAAGAGAGGTGCGGGAGCGCACCGCAGGGATCTGCTGGGTTTGGAGACTCCACCCGGGGTCGGGTGCCAGATAGAAAGGCGTGGTCACAGGCCGGGGGAGCGCGGAGTGTGGCCGGAGACCAGGGAGACGGGAGTGACTGACGGCTTTTCTCTGGGGGCTCACTGAGGAGCGGGACCCCGAGTTCTCGGCTCCTCCGGGGCGGAGACTGGGAGGCCGCCATTTTCACTCTCCGCCTCCAAAGCTGTACGGAAAGCTTGCAGGGAACAAAAGCTCCCGAGAGCAAACCCGAGCAGATTACTTAGCCCGGACCGGCAAGGGCGGGGCAATTTTGCCTCTGGCAAAGACATTTGGGAACCACGGCAACAGGCCCCTCCCCCAGAAGATCAGCGAGAACAGCCAGCCAAGACCAAGTTTACCGATCAGTGAGAACAGCAGAACTCCAGCGCTAGGGGAATACTGCACATAGAATTCATGGCTTTTTTACCATGATTCTTTAGTCTTTCAAAGTTAATTATTTTTTTTAACTGTCTTTTTTTCTTTTTTCCTTTTTTCTTTTTTTTTGAATTTTTCTTTTTCCCTTTTTCAACCAACATCTTATCAATCCCTTTTTTTAAAAAAAACATTTTTATTTTTCATTTTTAAAGTCATATTCTATCCCTTCATAGTAGTTACCCGTATTTTTGGCATATATATATAAGTTGTTCTCTCTTTAAAATCTTGAGATAGTTTCTTCTAACAGATCAAAATATACTCTAAATCTCTAGTGTATGGTTTTTTTCTACTCCCCTGCCTGATCACATTCTCTCCCTTTTTTCTTTCTTTTTTTTTTTTAATCCTCTTCTTTCTTTTTTCAAACAACTTATCAAATCCTTTTTTTAAATTTTTTATAATTTCCATCTTTACAGTCATATTCCATCCCTTCATGATATCAACCCTTATTTTTGTACATATATAAGTTTTTCTTTCTTTAAAATTTTGGGAGGGACTTTCTTTTAACAGACCAAAATACACCCAAAATCTAGTGTGTGGCACTGATCTATAATTCAACCTGATCATATTTGATCACATTCTGTTTTCGTTTTGTTTTGTTTTGTTCTGCTTTTGTTTGTTTTTATCTTTATCTTTTTCTTTTTTCTTTCCTTTTCTTTTTTCCCTCTTTCCCTTTCTTTTCCCACTGCTTCAGGTCTTTTCTGATTTGTTTAGACTATATTTTCTGGGGACGTTGTTACCCTGCTGGCATTTTGTTCTCCCATTAATCTATTCTCCTCTGCACAAAATGACAAGACGGAAAAAATCACCTCAACAAAAAGAACAAGAGGTAGTACCGACTGCCAGGGACCTACTCAATACGGACATTAGTACGATGTCAGATCTAGAGTTCAGAATCATCACTTTAAAGATACTAGCTGGGCTTGAAAAAAACATGGAAGTTATTAGAGAAACCCTTTCTGGAGAAGTAAAAGAACTAAAATCTAACCAAGTAGAAATCAAAAAGGCTATCAATGAGGTGCAATCAAATATGGGGGCACTAACTGCTAGGATAAATGAGGCAGAAGAAAGAATCAGTGAGATAGAAGACCAAATGATGGAAAATAAAGAAGCTGAGAAAAAGAGAGATAAACAACTACTGGATCACAAGGGCAGAATTCGAGAGATAAACGATACCATAAGACGAAACAACATTAGAATAATTGGGATCCCAGAAGAAGAAGAAAGAGAGAGAGGGGCAGAAGGTATAATGGAGCAAATTATAGCAGAGAACTTCCCTAATTTGGGGAAGGAAACAGGCATCAAAATCCAGGAAGCACAGAGAACCCCTCTCAAAATCAATAAAAATAGGTCAACACCCCAACATCTAATAGTAAAACTTACGAGTCTCAGAGACAAAGAGAAAGTCCTGAAAGCAGCTCGGGAGAAGAGATATGTAACCTACAATGGTAGAAACATTAGATTGGCAACAGACTTATCCACAGAGACCTGGCAGGCCAGAAAGGACTGGCAGGACATATTCAGAGCACTAAATGAGAAAAATATGCAGCCAAGAATACTATATCCAGCTAGGCTGTCATTGAAAATTGAAGGAGAGATCAAAAGCTTCCAGGACAAACAAAAACTAAAGGAATTTGCAAACACGAAACCAGCCCTACAACAAATATTGAAAGGGGTCCTCTAAGCAAAGAGAGAGCCTAAAAGCAACATAGACCAGAAAGGAACACAAACAATATACAGTAACAGTCACTTTACAGGCAATACAATGGCACTGAATTCCTATCTTTCAATAGTTACCCCGAATGTAAATGGGCTAAATGCCCCAATCAAAAGACACAGGCTATCAGATTGGATTAAAAAACAAGACCCATCGATATGCTGTCTGCAAGAGACTCATTTTAGACCCAAAGACACCCCCAGATTGAAAGTGAGGGGGTGGAAAACCATTTACCATGCTAATGGACACCAAAAGAAAGCTGGGGTGGCAATCCTTATATCAGACAAATTAGATTTTAAACCAAAGACTGTAATAAGAGATGAGGAAGGACACTATATCCTACTTAAAGGGTCTATCCAACAAGAAGATCTAACAATTGTAAATATCTATGCCCCTAACATGGGAGCAGCCACTTATATAAGCCAATTAATAACAAAAGCAAAGAAACACATCGACAACAATACAATAATAGTGGGGGACTTTAACACCCCCCTCACTGAAATGGACAGATCGTCTAAGCAAAAGATCAACAAGGAAATAAAGACTTTAAATGACACACTGGACCAAATGGACTTCACAGACATATTCAGAACATTCCATCCCAAAGCAACGGAATACACATTCTTCTCTAGTGCCCATGGAACATTCTCCAGAATACATCACATCCTAGGTCATAAATCAGGTCTCAACCGGTACCAGAAGATTGGGATCATCCCCTGCCTATTTTCAGACCACAATGCTTTGAAACTAGAACTCAATCACAAGAGGAAAGTCGGAAAGAACTCAAATACATGGAGGCTAAAGAGCATCCTACTGACAATGAATGGGTCAACCAGGAAATTAAAGAAGAATTAAAAAAATTCATGGAAACCAATGAAAATGAAAACACAACTGTTCAAAATCTTTGGGATACAGCAAAGGCAGTCCTAAGAGGAAAGTATATAGCAATACAAGCCTTTCTCAAGTACACAACCTAACCCTACACCTAAAGGAGCTGGAGAAAGAACAGCAAATAAAGCCTAAACCCAGCAGGAGAAGAGAAATAATAAAGATCAGAGCAGAAATCAATGAAATAGAAACCAAAAGAACAGTAGAATGGATCAACGAAACTAGGAGCTGGTTCTTTGAAAGAATTAACAAGATTGATAAGCCCCTGGCCAGACTTATCAAAAAGAAAAGAGAAATGACCCAAATCAACAAAATCATGAATGAAAGAGGAGAAATCACAACCAACACCAAAGAAATACAAACAATTATAAGAACATATTATGAGCAACTCTATGCCAGCAAATTAGATAACCTGGAAGTAATGGATGCATTCCTGGAGATGTATCAACTACCAAAAATGAACCAGGAAGAAATAGAAAACCTGAACAGACCTATAACCACTAAGGAAATAGAAGCAGTCATCAAAAATCTCCCAAAACACAAAAGCCCAGGGCCAGATGGCTTCCCAGGGGAATTCTACCAAACATTTCAAGAAGAATTAATACCTATCCTTCTGAAACTGTTCCAAAAAATAGAAATGGAAGGAAAACTTCCAAACTCATTTTATGAGGCCAGCATTACCTTGATCCCAAAACCAGACAAAGACCCCATCAAAAAGGAGAATTACAGACCAATATCCCTGATGAACATGGATGCAAAAATTCTCACCAAAATACTAGCCAATAGGATCCAACAGTACATTAAAAGGATTATTCACCACGACCAAGTGGGATTTATCCCTGGGCTGCAAGGCTGGTTCAACATCCGCAAATCAATCAACGTGATACAATACATTAACAAAAGAAAGAACAAGAATCATATGATCCTCTCAATAGATGCAGAAAAAGCATTTGACAAAGTACAGCATCCTTTCTTGATCAAAACTCTTCAGAGTATAGGCATAGAGGGTACATACCTCAATATCATAAAAGCCATCTATGAAAAGCCTACAGCGAATATCATTCTCAATGGGGAAAAACTGAGAGCTTTCCCCCTAAGGTCAGGAACGCGGCAGGGATGTCCACTATCACCACTGCTATTCAACATAGTATTGGAAGTCCTAGGCACAGCAATCAGAAAACAAAAAGAAATCAAAGGCATCCAAATTGGCAAAGAAGAAGTCAAACTCTCACTCTTTGCAGATGATATGATACTTTATGTGGAAAATCCCAAAGACTCCACCCCAAAACTGCTAGAACTCATACAGGAATTCAGTCAAGTGGCAGGATATAAAATCAATGCACAGAAGTCAGTGGCATTCCTATACACCAACAACAAGTCAGAAGAAAGAGAAATGAAGGAGTCGATCCCATTTACAATTGCACCCAAAACCATAAGATACCTAGGAATAAATCTAACCAAAGAGGCAAAGGATCTGTACTCAGAAAACTATAAAATACTCATGAAAGAAATTGAGGAAGACACAAAGAAATGGAAAAACGTTCCATGCTCATGGATTGGAAGAACAAATATTGTGAAGATGTCAATCCTACCTAGAGCAATCTACACATTCAATGCAATCCCCATCAAAATACCATCCTCTTTCTTCAAAGAAATGGAACAAATAATCCTAAAATTTGTATGGAACCAGAAAAGACCCTGCATAGCCAGAAAAGAAAAGCAAAGCTGGCGGCATCACAATTCCAGACTTCCAGCTCTACTACAAAGCTGTCATCATCAAGACGGTATGGTACTGGCACAAAAACAGACACATAGATCAATGGAACAGAATAGAGAGCCCAGAAATGGACCCTCAACTCTATGGTCAACTAATCTTTGACAAAGCAGGAAAGAATGTCCAATGGAAAAAAGACAGTCTCTTCAACAAATGGTGTTGGGAAAATTGGACAGCCACATGCAGAAGAATGAAACTGGACCATTTCCTTACGCCACACACAAAAATAGACTCCAAATGGTTGAAAGACCTCAATGTGAGACAGGAGTCCATCAAAATCCTAAAGGAGAACACAGGCAGCAACCTCTTCGACCTCAGCCGCAGCAACTTCTTGCTAGAAACATCGCCAAAGGCAAGGGAAGCAAGGGCAAAAATGAACTATTGGGACTTCATCAAGATAAAAAGCATTTGCAAAGCAAAGAAAACAGTCAACAAAACCAAAAGACAACCGACAGAATGGGAGAAGATATTTGCAAATGACATATCAGATAAAGGGCTAGTATCCAAAATCTATAAAGAACTCATCAAACTCAACACCAAAAGAACAAAGAATCCAATCAAGAAATGGGCAGAAGACATGAACAGACATTTTTCCAAAGAAGACATCCAAATGGCCAACAGACACATGAAAAAGTGCTCAATATCGCTCGGCATCAGGGAAATCCAAATCAAAACCTCAATGAGATACCACCTCACACCAGTCAGAATGGCTAAAATTAACAAGTCAGGAAATGACAGATGTTGGCGGGGATGCGGAGAAAGGGGAACCCTCCTACACTGTTGGTGGGAATGCAAGCTGGTGCAGCCACTCTGGAAAACAGTATGGAGGTTCCTCAAAAAGTTGAAAATAGAGCTACCATATGATCCAGCAATTGCACTACTGGGTATTTACCCCAAAGATACAAAAGTAGGGACCCGAAAGGCTACGTGCACCCCGATGTTTATAGCAGCAATGTCCACAATAGCCAAACTGTGGAAAGAGCCAAGATGTCCATCAACAGATGAATGGATAAAGAAGAAGTGGTATATATATACAATGGAGTATTATGCAGCCATCAAAAGGAATAAGATCTTGCCATTTGCAACGACGTGGATGGAACTGGAGGGTATTATGCTGAGCGAAATAAGTCAAACAGAGAAAGACATGTATCATATGACCTCACTGATATGAGGAATTCTTAATCTCAGGAAACAAACTGAGGGTTGCTGGAGTGGGGGGTGGGGTGGGAGGGATGGGGTGACTGGGTGATGGACACTGGGGAGGGTATGTGTTCTGGTAAGCGCTGTGAATTGTGCAAGACTGTTGAATCTCAGATCTGTACCTCTGAAACAAATAATGCAATATATGTTAAGAAAGAAAAAAAGAAGAAGAAGAATGTAGCAGGAGGGGAAGAATGAAGGGAGGGAAATTGGAGGGAGAGAAGAACCATGAGAGACAATGGACTCTGGAAAACAAACTGAGGGTTCTAGAGGGGAGGGGGTTGGGAGGATGGGTTAGCCTGGTGATGGGTATTAAGGAGGGCATGTTCTGCATGGAGCACTGGGTGTTATGCACAAACAATGAATCATGGAACACTATATCTAAAACTAATGATGTAATGTATGGGGATTAACATAACAATAAAAAAATTAAAAAAAAAAAAAAGAAGTTTAAAGACATTGCTCTTTCAGCTTCCAGCCTCCAACATTGGTATGAACAAATTTGATATGATTCTAACTACTGATCACTTGTATATAATCTCTGCTCCTTTTTTTAATCTCTGAGAGGTTTAAATATCTCCTATTTGGCTCAGGGTTCAGATATATCCTCGTTGATGTGAATCCTTTTACACGTCTATTATGTAAAGTTTTATGGAATGAATTATTCCTCTTCAGAGTTTCCTTTACTTTCAAAGAGGATCCCACTTACTCTGGCCCACTAAGTTAATTACCACTTGTCCATTTGTTATAACTTCCTTTTTCTCTCAGTATCTTTGCTCTTGGGTTTTTGCCTTTAAAAATTTCTTTAATGTCATTTCAGTGGGATTTGCAGACTTTCAGTCTCTGTTAGAGGGTGGGCCCCACCACAATAGAGTAAGACTAGGTTTGGACCCAGAACAGGCTTGGGCAGCTCCCCTCCCCTCCTTCAGCCAGGCTGCTTTTTTCTGTGACTTCCCATGTGACCTGAGGCCTATGCCACACAGGACCCTCCATGTTCAGGCTGGGAACCAGCCAGGATGCTTGATCTAAATCAAGTGTTGACAGTTCTTCAGGCATTTCTACCACAGTATTGGAATTGAACACACTGGACAAATAAAGTTGAGATTTAAAAAAATGTGAGATAAAGAGGGACCTCTTCAGCCTTGAAACCTATAAGTTCATTCCCTAGGGCGCTGAGAATCCCTCCTCCCCAGAGAACCAAGGTAGTTACAGTTTTTCTTCCCCTTGGTCAGTTGTTCCAAACCTTTTAGTTATAATGGCTCCCTTTTGTTGTATATATGTCCTCTTGCTCCCTGCAAGAGGGTGCAAAAACTCATCCTGATTTTTTTAAATGAAATTACCCGTTTTCCAGGGGCGCCTGAGTGGCTCAGTCATTAAGTGTCTGCCTTCGGGTCAGGTCATGATCCTAGGGTCCTGGGATCGAGCCCCGCATCGGGCTCCCTGCTCAATGGGAAGCCTGCTTCTCCCTCTCCCACTCCCCCTGCTTGTGTTCCCTCTCTCTCTGTGTCTCTCTCTGTCAAATATATAAATAAAATCTTAAAAAAAAAATTACCCGTTTTCCTTTAACTACTCCCAAGCAACACACAAAAACAAATGAACAAACAAACAAAACCCAGTGTGTTCATTACAGTTTTCTTAAGTCAAACCAAGCTGTTAACAAGGTAAAGAGTCAAAATATTCAATGAAAATTATATAAAGACACTCTAAAAGTACCATTAGTGCAAAGTCATTTGTGATTCATATTCTTAAGAAAAACAAAACTGGTGAGATTCAGTGATCAACATTTCATCACCTTCAGCTTCCTCACAATCATACTAAGGATGGAATTATTGGAAGCTGGCTAATGATCATGGAATGTGATAATGTGTTGGATTTTTTGAAATGGCATACTCATCAGTTTCCCCATGGTAGTTGCTTTTCCTTGGAACTGTTCTCTCTTCCAGGACAAATGTGCCACCTGTTCATATAGAGAGCACCAGCTGTCTCCTATCAACATCAAAGTGGTGTTAAGAGAGATGGACAAAACTCACTCTGACTTGCACCCATATAGGGCTCTGGCCTATTTCACTCAATGTTTGCTCCAGGGTCTACACAGGAAACATCTCAAGCTCCTGAGCTATAAGTTATAAAATAATAGACAAAAGCAGGAACAACTAACTCATCCTAGGAAAAAATTCCAAGTGTTGATAAACCTATTTATGCTCAATTTATCATATTCAACTGGAAGTCCTCTGTTTAGAATACTCCTCACCTACCTATAAGGTTGGACCATATTAAATTACCAATAATCAACCATTTCTGAACTATAAGAATGGACATTTCATCAGTTCAACCCAAATAACTTCTACTTGTCCTTCAGGACTTGGCTCAGCTATCCCCTCATCAGGACTCCTTTGGCTTCCCTTATTTAGATGCTATTGCTCTGCTCCCACTGCATGCTGGGCATATCACTATGTAGTACTTATTTCACTATGATAGTGAAATACTACCTCTCTGTCTTTCCCACCAGACTTAAAGTAAGGAACCATGTCTTATTTAATTTTTAATACCCTGAATGTAACTCAGAGACTTGTAAACAGTAAGCATTCAATAAGTGCTTAAGTAAATAAGAATATAAAAGAGAACAGCTGGCTGGGCAGTGTGTATTGGTGTCAAATCCATAATCTTCTCATCTAAATAAGATCCAGGTATGGATGGGGCTCTTGGATGTATGTCCTAAATACATTCTTTTGAGTACAGTTCCTCTCAATCTGTAGATCTGTAAAACTAAAGCTATAATTATCTGTTTCATATACACCCAAAGTACAATGATGGTACAGGCATAGGGTAATCACTATAGATACTCCTTCTCCAGAAAGGGGGAAAACGAGATACACAAAGGAGTCACTGCCCATAGAATTTTGAAATTCAACAAGGAAAATGTTGGAGGTTCCTCCATTAGTTTTCAAGGCCCAAGAATAATTCTCTATGGCTCTCAGCTCTACTCTCTGGGCTACGGTTCCCCCTTGGAGTTATCCTTCCTTTTTCATGGAAAGTAGCATTTGTTTGTAACTGAATAATTTTCTCAGCCTGCTTCCCACCAGTAGAATTTTGGAGGGCTAATTGCCTCTTTTCATTGTGTCCTTCCCTGTCCCTTTCAATCCAAGCCAGCGGTATATCTGTGGATACAGTTTTCTCTAAAACTTTCTAGGACTTCTGTGAAATGCATTGGTGTTCACACTGTTAAACAAATGCTGCACCCATAATCTTCTAAATAAGCTCTTCTCTACACTGTGCTCCTGCTGAGAAGGCTGAGATGATAGTGTAAGCTTCTCTGGGGCCTGTGAGATGCATGCTTTTTCTCTTTAAGTGTCCTTTTGTGAACTGAATAATGACCTGGTCTTTCAATCCTTCTGAAGTCTGAATATGTTACAGTTACTTCCTTGGCTTTATCTCTAGATCATTTTTCTGACAGTACACAGAAGCCATTTCTTAATTTTACCATTTTTTATTCTCTGGGGAGGAGGAGAATTTTCAAAACCATCCATTTCTGTCTCTCTTTTTTTTTTCTGTCTCTTTTTTGATTAACCATTCTGCTTTCTTGCATTTCCCTTCCTTGCACAAGCAGCAAAAAGAAACTAGCACCTTCAACACTCTTCTTGGAAATCTCATCTATGTTACCAAGTTCATAGGTACTTTTTCTGCTTCCCATATAAGTGCAGATGACAGTTTTTCTGCCAATACATAACAAGAATTCTTCCAGTTTCCAATAGCATGTTTCTCACTTCCCTTTGATCCCTCCCAGGCAGCATCCCCAAGGTCCAGATTTCTACTGCCAGTTTTTTCAAGGCAACTTAGGTTTCTTTTATTGTACTCCTCAAAATCTTTCCAGCCTCTTCCCACTGCCTGGTCCCAAAGCAGCTCTGAAATTTTTAAGTATTTGTTACTAAGGCACATCACCTCTAGTACCAAAATATGTATTAGTATTAGTCATGTATTACTTCATAACAAATTATCCCAAACTTACTGGATTAAAATAGCAAACATTATGTCACAGTTTCTGTGGGTCGGGAATCTAGATGCAGCTTAGCTGAGTCCTCTGGCTCAGTGTCTGTCACAAGGTTCCAATTATGCTGTCAGAGGGGCTGCAATCATCTCAAGACTTGAATAAAGAAGAGCCCTCTTCCCAGCTCACTTCCATGGTTGTTGTCAAGATTTGGTTCTTGGCAGGCTGTTGGACTGAGGGCCTCAGTTCCTCAAGTGAGCAAGTGAAAAGAGCCAGAGAAAAAGAGTACAAGCAAGACAGAAGTCACCATCTTTTATAACCCCGTCTCAGAAGTGACATCCCATCATTTATCCCATATTCTGTTAATTATTAGGAAGCCTCTCCAGCCCACACTAAAGGGAAGGGGATTACACATGAGTATGAGTAAAAAATGGCAGGGATCACTGGGACCCATTTTAGAAGCTGCTGAACTAGAATTTCCTAAAGATGCATGATTGGGCAGTTACTATTTTTAAAGTTAATATTTATTCAAAGCTTTTATGTGCCACTCTACTATTCTAAGTGTTTTGTAGACATTCATTTGATTGTCACAAGTCTTTTGAGGAAAGTACTATTATCACCCCTATTTTACATTTAAGTAATCTCAGAATTTAAGCTTAAGTAATTTAAATGTAAGAGTTTAAAAAATTTACCAAGGATTTACAATAAGTAAGCAGTTAAGCCAATATTTATTTTTTCAAGATTTATTTATTTGAGAGACAGAGAGGGAGGGAGCAGGAGGAAGGCCAAAGGGGGATATATATATATATATATAGAGAGAGAGAGAGAGATTCCTCAAGCAGACCCTGAGTGAGGAGCCCATCATGGGGCTCCATCCCAGGACCCTGAGATCATGACCTGAGCTGAAAGCAAGAGTCAGTCACTTAACTGACTGAACTACCTAGGCGCCACAAGCCAATATTTAAACCCAGGCAGTATGGCCCTAGAGCCCCTTAACTACCATAATCTATACCATCTTATAAAAAATGGGACTTCAGGGAAGAATAGATTTGTAGTTGAATCTAGACATTGTGGAGTGTCCACTAAATAAAAAACTTCAGAGCAAATTTTCTTTCTTCTGAACTTTTCATGGTTATAAAAGAGACAGGATGATAAATATCTCTATATTAACTTTAAGTTTTCCTAAACATTCTTTTCATGGGAAAAATGATGATTGGAAAGGTTTGAGTGACTTGCTCTAAGACACTAGACTCTATGCTGCTTTTATCATAATATAAATATTTTCCCATATCGTTAATCATTCTTGAAAAATATGACAGTTAATGTCTGTACTTTAATTCAATATGCATATCACACTGTTTCACTGACTATGGTATTTATTTATTTTTTTTTTTTTTGAGATCAGAAGGCCACAGAGCCATTCTGAACATACTTGACACATTTGGATTAAATCCTTTAAAGTTACAGTGTGTTACTATGTGGAATTAGAAATTCTGAAGGAAAAATAATGTTTAAAGCACATTGCTAGAACATGATAGTGTCAGGCAATATGGAATATGGACCCTCTTCTCTCCCATGCCCTTTGAAATTCCCATTTAAATAAAGGAACCATTATAAAATTACGGGAACATAGCAACAACCCTGAAACTACTGTCCCTGTATGAGATTCTTTGTGGTATCTCTCTTCGATAAAATGGATTTTTATAGCACTGGTTTCCTTTTTTTTATTATTACATGATAACATTAAAGGTTTAAGAGAAAGACAGAATTTTAACAGAAATTTAACAGTACCACACAATCTTTTTAAGATTCATCCATTTTTTTACACATATGTTTATTTCTTTTTTATTGTTGAATAGTATTTAATTGGGTGTAGAAACCATAATTTGAATGTACCTAATGCCACTGAGCTGTACACTTAAAATGGTTAAAATGGTAAATTTTGTTCTGTATATATTTCATTACAATTAGCAATAGATTAAAATTGTTTCACTATAAAATATTAGAAAGGAATATGGCTTGATAAGATCAGAAGTCTGTTCCAAAAGTTTTAAGTTGAAGTACTTAAGAGATTTTTCAAAGAAAAATCTGAAAATTGACTAAAAGAAACAGATACTAAAAAACTGGGATTTATAGTAATTTAAAGACTAATGTTTCAAGTGATAGTTTTTGTTGAATTTTTATTCAATTTGGAAACTGGGCTTACATATATAATTGAGTCTGATGTTGTATTACTCCATGATCATAGACTGTAATACAATCAGAAAAACAGAACAGATTTCTGAGTTGCATCTGAGATCCAGCTCTGATTTGCTATGCGGTCCTAGTCAAAAAATCTTGAGTGCTCATAGGAGATCTCTACAGTTTTATTTCTATGAAAAAAGTTATCATTTAAAAGTAACACATGGGGGCGCCTGGGTGCCTCAGTCGTTAAGCATCTGCCTTCAGCTCAGGTCATGATCCTGGGGTCCTGGGATCGAGCCCCGTGTGGGGAGCCTGCTTCTCCCTCTCCCACTCCCCCTGCTTGTGTTCCGTCTCTCTCTGTCAAATAAAGTCTTTAAAAAAACAAATAAATAAAAGTAACACATGACTTTTATTTTTGATCATGACAGATATTTTTTTCTCTACTATGGATCACATTTTCCTGTTTATTTTCATGTATAGTAATTTTTTATTGTATGCTGAATATACTAGAATACTACTTAGCAATAAAAGGAACTATAAATAACTTTAAAAATCAGAAGAAACAAATGAAAAATAAATAGCAAGATGTAGATGTAACTCAAACCAAACCAATAATTACATTAAATGTAAACAGTCTCAACACTCCAAGTAAAAGGCAGCAATTGACAGATTAGATTAAAAACAAGACCAAACTATATGCTATCTATATTGGTTGGCTAGGGCTGCATAAACAAAACACCACAGACTGAATAAGCTTAAACAACAGAAACAGTTGTTTTTTTTTCCCACAGTTCTTAGACCTGAGGCCTCTCTCCTTGGCTTGCAGATGGCCACCTTCTGACTTTGACCTCATATAGCCTTTCTCTGTGCTTAAGCATCCCTGCTATCTCTTCCTCTTCTTGTAAGGACATTTGTCCTATTGGATTAGGACCCCACCCTTGTGACCTCATTTAACAGTAAGTACTGCTTTTAAAAGCTCCATTTCCAGGGGCAACTGGGTGGCTCAGTCGGTTAAGAGACTGACTCTCGACTGAAGTCTAGATTCATTTTTTTAATATGGATTTCATTAACTTACTTTTTAGAAGCTGAAGATATCTTTCTGCCATGCACTTTCCTTAAACGAACACACAAAAACTGCTGCAAGGAAATTCTATATTTTTTGTATTAAACATAATAAACAATCTTAATATTTGTATCAGTTATGATTAGGTTTGCCTGTGTGTAACAGAGATTAGAAAAACAGTGATTCAAGAGAGCTAGATAGTTCTTTCTCTTTCACATAAAAGTAGAGGAGAATAGACAGTCCCAAGCTTATACAGTACCTGAATAGTCATCAGAGACTCAGGCTCCTTCTAACTTCTTTGCCATCCCTAAGCTGTTACCCTCATTCTCATAATCCCATGTGTGGGTGGATATCTAACCAATATGCCCATGTTCCCAACAACAAGAGAGAGGAAGGAAAAAAAGCATTTGAGCACCTTTCAGGTGACTTACCAGAAATTCCATTTATATATCATAGGTCAGATTTTACTCATTTCATCACATCTAACTACAAATGAGTATTTTAGCAAGGTGGTTAAGTGACCAACTAAAAGTTAGGGTTCTATTGAGAGGAAGAGCAGTTAATACAAGAAGTACTTAGTACTCTCCTGAATGGTGTACAGCACCCTGACACTTTAGAAAAAATGTGCAACCATTCAACCTTAAACAAAACAAAACAACTCATAAGCTTTTCTTCTTGGACAAAATCCCTCACATTTGTTTTTCTTTAATTTTCAATTAATCTTTTAAGTATTTCAATAAATCTTCTCCACAACGTAATGCCAATTAGAAGAAAGGTCATTTTCCTTACTTTGGCATCACTTGTATCCTTCCATAGCCTGTTAAAAGAAGCTTTAGAAAAAGTGTGACAGTGGTCGCCTGGGTGGCTCAGTCGTTAAGCATCTGCCTTCAGCTCAGATCATGAACCCAGGGTCCTGGGATCGAGTCCCACATCGGGCTCCCTGCTCCGCGGGAAGCCTGCTTCTCCCTCTCCCACTCCCCCTGCTTGTGTTCCCTCTCTCGCTGTGTCTCTCTCCGTCAAATAAATAAAATCTTGAAAAAAAGAAAAAAGAAAAAGTGTGACAGCAAACAGCCCTGTGTGGAGAGAGGCTATTTATTTAATACACACAAGGAAATGACCCCAATAAGAACTGAATCTAAAGAAAAAAGGCATCTGATATCATTCCCAACCTCAATTTTCCCTAAAACAGGTTTCACAAAATCTTAGAGGGATTAAAAACCCAGTTAAGTACTCTATAGTACTTCATGACACATATATCTCCATATTCCACTTGACTTTGTTTTGTTATTGCTGTTTTTTTTTTTTTAATTTCTCCTTGGTCTCTAAGACCAAATAATCTTTGAATTTCAACTGCTGCTTAAAACTGTTGACAAAAATGGTCATATAGAGGAGAGAGGCAAGATGGCGGAAGTGTAGGGAACCTCATTTCATCTGGTCCCTTGAATTTAGCTAGAAAACTATCCAGTGATTCTGAACACCTATGAATTCAACCTGAGATGTAAGAAAAGAATTACTAGAATTCTACAAGTAGAAAAGCGACCACTTTCTGGAAGGTTGGAGGTGCAGAGAAGTGAATCTGAGGGCATATATTGGAAGATAAATGGTGGGTACAGAGAGCCTCCATAAGCTGGCTACCAGAAAGTGATGGAGCCCCAGAGGGCAAAATCAGAACCCTTAGAAATCTGCTCCAGTGAAAGACATCCCTGCCTGAAAGGTGCTCAGGTGGTAAAGCAGGACAGAATCCTAGGGGACAGTGTAGTCTCAGGATCCCGAGGATCATAGAAAAGGGGGGGGGGCGCCTGAGCTGGCAGAGTTCCCAAGCATTGGGTCAGGGAAACTAGCTATGGTCAGCTCGGTTTGCCATAAACTGTGACCCACAGCCTGATTAGGTGACCACTCTCCATGCAAGGGCTCAGCAAAGGGTAGAAACACAGCGACCCTCCACCTTCCCCTGGGAGGATCTGTGTGGGCACACATGGCAGGAGTCTGCAGAGTTTGGTGCAGACAAAAGTGAAAACGGCTTTTCCCTGAGGGTTTACTGAAGAGAGGGGGCTGTGATCTTTCAGCTCCAGGGCTGGAGATCAGGGTGCAGCCATTTTTATTTTCATCTTCTAAAGCAATTCAGAAAGCCTTCAGGGAATAAAAGCCACATAGAGCAACCAGAAGCAGCTTACACTGAGCCCAGCCCACTGCCAAGTGGCGGTGCAACTCTGCTCAGGAAAGATACCAGAGAATCAATGCAGCAGCCCCTTCCCCAGAACACCAGCTGGAACAGAAGGTGAATACCAAGTTTACTGAGCACACAGAACTGCAAAACTCCAGTGATAGGGGAAAACAGTATATAGAATTTTTCTCATGATTCTTTTCTTTCAGTTTAAAATTTTCCTTCTCTCTTTTTTCTCTTTTTCCTTTTCAACTAGTGTCTTATTTTGTCAACTCTTTCTTTTTAAGTCCTTTTTTAACTTTCATTTTTACATTTACATTTTATAGATATACTCTTCATTTTTGGCTTCCATTCACTACATTCAATTTTATTTTAGTATATATATCAGTTTTGCTTCCTTTACGGTTTTGGGATTTAGTGTCTTCTAACAAACAGACCAAAATACACCCAGGACCAAGTAGATCACCTGGTTTTGTCCACCTGAGAGACTATATTCTCTTCCCCGCCCCCCCCCCTTTTTTTCTTTTTCCTTTCTTTTTTGGTTTCTGACCTCTTCAGATTTGTCTAATGTGTATTGCATTTCGGTCATGGTTGATATTTTTGATTTTGTTCTCTTGTTCATCCATTCTTCTCTGGGCAAAATGACTAGAAGGAGGAACTCACAAGAAAAGAAAGAACCAGAGGTAATACTCTCTCCCACAGATCTAATCAATATGGATACAAGTAAAATGTCAGAGCTGGAATTCAGGATAATGATTATAAAGTTACCAGCTGGATCTGAAAAAAGCATAAAAGACACTAGAGAATCTCTTAGTGTGGAAATAAAATCTAATCAGGCTGAAGTTAAAAATGCTTTAACTGAGATGCAGTCTAAAATAGATGCTCTAACAGCTAGGGAAAATGAGGCAGAAGAGAGTCAGTGACATAGAAGACAAGATGATGGAAAGGAAGGAAGCTGAGGAAAAGAGAGAAAAACAAATAATCGACCATGAGGGAAGGCCTTGAAAAATCAGCCATACCATAAAGTGAAACAATATTAGAATTATTGGGGTCCCAGAGGAAGAAGAAAAAGAGAGAGAAAGATAGAAGGTATATTTGAGTAAATCATACCTGAGAACTTCTCTAATCTGTGGAAGGAAAGAGGCATTCATGTCCAAGTGGCAGAGAGAACCCACCTCAAAATCAACAAAAATAGATAAATGCCCCAACATATAATAGTAAAGCTTGCAAATTTCAGAGATAAAGAGAAAATCATGAAAGCAGCTGGAGACAAGAGGTTTTTAACCTACGGGGCTAGGAGCATTAGACTGGCAGCAGACCTATCCACAGAGACCTGGCAGGCCAGAAATGGCTGACATGATATATTTGGGGTACTAAATGAGAAAAAACATGCAGCCAAGAATACTTTATCCAGCAAGCCTGTCATTAAAATAGAAGGAGAGATAAAAAAAACTTCCAGGACAAACAAGAACTAAAAGAATTTGTGGCCACTAAACCAGCCCTGCAAGAAATATTAAACGGGATCCTGTAAGTGAAGAGACAGCCCAAAAGTAACATAGACCAGAAGGGAACAGAGACAATCTACAGAAACAGGGACTTTACAGGTAATACAATGGCACCAAATTCTTATCTTTCAATAGTTACTTTGAATGTAAGTGTGCTAAATGCTCCAATCAAAAGACACAGGGTATCAGATTGCATAAAAAAACAAGAGCCATCCATACGCTGTCTACAAGAGACTCATTTTAGATCTAAAGACACCTCCAGATTGAAAGTGAGGGGGTAGGAAACCATTTATCATGCTAATGGACCTCAAAAGATACCTGGGGTAGCAATCTTCATATCGCACCAATTAGATTTTAAACCAAAGACTGTAGTAAGGGATGAAGAGAAACACTATATCATATGTAAAGGGTCTATCCAACAAGATGATCTAAAAATTGTAAACATTTATGATCCTAACTTGGGAGCAGCCAATTATATAAACCAATTAATATCAAAATTAAAGAAACACATTGATAATAATACAATAATAGTAGGTGACTTCAACACCCCAATCACTGCAACAGACATGTCATCTAAGCAGAAGATCAACAAGGTGTAAGAGAATGGTCCAGTTTCATTCTTCTGCATGTGGCTGTCCAATTTTCCCAGCACCATTTATTGAAGAGACTGTCTTTTTTCCATTGGATATTCTTTCCTGCTTTGTTGAAGATTAGCTGACCATAAATAGGTCAAGCAGAGAAAGACAATTATCATATGGTTCCACTCATATGTGGAATATAAGGAACAGTGCAGAGAACCATAGTGGAAGGGAGGGAAAACTGAATGGGAAGAAATCAGAGAGGGACACAAACCATGAAAGACTCTGGACACTGGGGAACAGAGGGTTACAAAAGGGAGGGGGTGGGGGAATGGAGTAACCAGGTGATGGGTATTAAGGAGGGCACATGTAATGAGCACTGGGTCTTATATGCAACTAATGAATCATTGAACACTACATCAAAAACTAATGATGTACAATATGTTGGCTAATTGAACATAATAAAAAAATAAAAAATAAAAAAAGAAGACCAACAAGGAAACAAGGGCTTTGAATGACACACTGTACCAGTTGGACTTCACAGATATGTACGGAGCATTCCATCCTAAAGCAACAAATACACATTCATAAGTGCACATGGAATACTCTCCAGAATAGATCATATCCTGGGTCACAAATCCAGAGTCAACTGGTACCAAAAGATTGGGATCATTCCCTGCATATTTTCAGACCACTATGCTTTGAAACTTGAACTCAATCACAAGAGGAAATTTGGAAAGAACTCAAACACTTGGAGGTTAAAGAGCATTCTGCTAAAGAATGAACAGGTCAACCAAGGAATTAAAGAAAAATTAAACAAGTTCATGGAAACAAATGAAAATGAAAACATAACTATTCAAAACCTTTGGGATACAGCAAAGGTGGTCCTAAGATGGAAGTACATAGCAATACAAGCTTTCCTCAAAAAATTAGAAAAGTCTCAAATACACAAGCTAACCTTACATCTAAAGGAGCTGGAGAAAGAATGGCAAATAAAGCCTAAGCCCAGCAGGAGAAGAGAATTAATAAAGATTAGAGCAGACGGGGCGCCTGGATGGCTCAGTTGGTTAAGCGGCTGCCTTCGGCTCAGGTCATGATCCAAGGGTCCTGGGATCGAGTCCCACATCGGGCTCCCTGCTCTGCGGGGAGCCTGCTTCTCCCTCTCCCTCTGCTGCTTCTCTGCCTACTTGTGTTCTCTCTATCTCTCTGTCAAATAAATAAATAAAATCTTTAAAAAAAAAAAAAAAGATTAGAGCAGAAATCAATGAAATAGAAACCAAAAGAACAGTAGAACAGATCAATGAAACTAGGAGCTGGTTCTTTGAAAGAATTAATAAGATTGATAAACCCCTGGCCAGCTTTATCAAAAAGAAAAGAGAAAGGATCCAAGTTAATAAAATGAATGAAAAAGGAGAGATCACAACCAACACTGAAGAAATACAATAATAAGAACATATTATGTGCAACTATATGCCAACAAATTGTGCAATCTGGAAGAAATGGATGCATTCCTAGAAACTTATAAACTACCAAAACTAAAACAGAAGAAATAGAAAACCTGAACAGACCCAGAACCAGCAAGGAAATTGAAGCAGTAATCAAAAATCTCCCAAAACACAAGAGTCCAGGGCCAGATGACTTCCCAGGGCCAGATGACTTCCCAGGGCATTTCTACCAAACATTTAAGAAGAATTAATACCTATTCTTCTGAATCTATTTCAAAAAATAGAAATGGAAGGAAAACTTCCAAACTCTTTCTATGATGCCAGCATTACCTTGATCCCCAAACCAGACAAAGACCCCACCAAAAAGGAGAATTATAGACCAATATCCCTGATGAACATGGATGCCAAAATTGGATGCCTATTGGAAAGATCCTAGCCAATAGGATCCAACAGTACATTAAAAGGATTATTCACCATGACCAAGTGGGATTTATTACTGGCCTGCAAGGATGGTTCAACATTCACCAATCAATCATTGTGTACATTACATTAATAAAAGAAAGAACAAGAACCATATCCTCTCAAATGATGCAGAAAAAGCATTTGACAAAATACAGCATCCTTTCTTGATTAAAACTCTTCACAGTGTAGGGGAAGAGGGAACATACCTCGGTATCATAAAAGCCATCTATGAAAAGCCCATAGTGAATATCATGCTCAATGGGGAAAAACTGAGAGCTTTTCCCCTAAGGTCAGGAACACGACAGGAATGCCCCCTCTCACTACTGTTGTTCAATGTAGTACTAGAAGTTCTAGCCTCAGCAATCAGACAATAAAAATAAATAAAAGGCATTCAAATTGGCAAAGAAGTTAAACTCTCACTCTTTGCAGATGACATGATACTTTATGTGGAAAACCCAAAAGACTAAATCCGAAAATTGCTAGAACTCACGCAGGAATTCAGCAATGTGGCAGGATATAAAATCAATGCACAGAAATCAATTGCATTTCTATACACTAACACTGAGACAGAAGAAACAGAAATTAAGGAATCTATCCATTTACAATTGCAAAAAAACCATAGGATGCCTAGGAATAAATCTAACCAAAGAGGTAAAGGATCTATATTCTAAAAACTACAGAACACTTAAGAAAGAAATTGAGGAAGACACAAAGAAATGGAAAAACATTCCACATTCATGGAATGGAAGAAAAAATATTGTTAAAATGTCTATGCTACCCAGAGCAATCTACACATTCAATGCAATCCCTATCAA
The DNA here is from genome assembly GCF_964656455.1 of Halichoerus grypus. NCBI lineage: Eukaryota > Metazoa > Chordata > Mammalia > Carnivora > Phocidae > Halichoerus > Halichoerus grypus. The sequence goes on from NC_135714.1 coordinate 61,785,867, forward strand.
AATACCATTGACATTCGTCACAGAGCTAGAACAAATAACTCTAAAATTTGTATGGAACCAGAAAAGTCCCCAAATAGCCAGAGGAATGTTGAAAAAGAAAATCAAACCTGGTGGCATCACAATGCCAGACTTGAAGTTATATTACAAAGCTATAATCATCAAGACAATATGGTACTGGCACAAAAACAGGCACATGGATCAATGGAACAGAATAGAGAGCCCAGAAATGGACCCTCAACTCGATGATCAACTAATGTTCGACAAAGCAGGAAAGAATATCCAATGGAAAAAAGGACAGTCTCTTCAATAAATGGTGTTGGGAAAATTGGACAGCCACATGTAGAAGAATGAAACTCGACCATTTTCTTACACCATATGCAAAAATAAACTCAAAATGGATGAACGACCTAAATGTGGGACAGGAACCCATCAAAATCCTTGAGGAGAACACAGGCAGCAACCTCTTCAACCTTGGCCAGAGCAATTTCTTGCTATATATGTCTCCAAAGGCAAGGGAAACACAAGCAAAAAATGAACTATTGGGACTTCATCAAGATAAAAAGCTTCTGCACAGCAAAAGAAACAGTCAACAAAACTAAAAGGCAACCTACTGAATGGGAGAAGATATTTGCAAATGTCTTATTAGATAAAGGGCCAGTATCCAAGACCTATAAAGAGCTTATCAAACTCAACACCCAAACAACAAATAATCCAATCAAGAAATGGGCATAAGACATGAACAGACACTTCTCCAAAGAAGACATACAAATGGCCAACAGACACATGAAAAAATGCTCAACATCACTCATCATCAGGGAAATATAAATCAAAACTACAATGAGATACCACCTCACAGCAGTCAGAATGGCTAAAATTAATAACACAGGAAACAACAAAGTTGGTGAGGATGCAGAGAAAGGGCAACCCTTTTATATTGTTGGTGGGAATGCAAGCTGGTACAGCCACCCTGGGAAACAGTATGGAGGTTCCCCAAGAACGTAAAAATAGAGCTACCATACAACCTAGCTATAGCACTACTAGGTATTTATCCAAAGGATACAAATATAAAGATTCAAAGAGACACATGAACCCCAATGTTTATAGCAGCAATGTCCACAATAGCCAAACTGTGGAAAGAGCTGAGATGTCCATTGACAGATGAATGGATAAAGAAGATGTGCTCTGTGTGTGTGTGTGTGTGTGTGTGTGTGTGTGTGTGTGTGTGTGTGTGTGTGTTTATGATGGAATATTACTCAGCCATCAAAAATAATGAAGTCTTGCCATTTTCAACGATGTGGATGGAAGTGGAGGGTATCATGCTAAGCGAAATGAGTCAATCAGAAAAAGACAAATAACATATGATTTCACTCATGTGGAATTTAAGAAACAAAACAGATGAACATAGGGGAAGGGAGGAAAAATAAAATAAGAGGAAAACAGAGAAGGAGGCAAACCATAAGAGACTCTTAACTATAGGGAACAAACAGGGTTGCTGGAGGGGAGGTGGGTGGGGGGATGAGGTACTTGGGTGATGGGCATTAAGGAGGGCACTTGAAGTAATGAGCACTGGGTGTTGTATGCAACTGATGAATCACTAAATTCTACCTCTGAAACTAATAATACAGTATATGTTAATTAAATTGAATTTAAAAAATTAAAAAATAACCTCTACAATCCTATACATCCCAAATCCTATACATCCCAAATTTAAATTGAATTTAAAAAAAATTAAAAAATAACCTGTACAATCCTATACAACCCAAAACTTGCTGAATCCACTTTGGCAAATACTGTGTTAAAGGATACACATGAGATACTCAGGATTTGATGACTTGGAAAAGCAAACAAAGTAAAACTAATTTGCACCTATACAGGGGTTTATTTATCAATATTCTGAATAAAATCCAAGTCCCTAGTCACCTAGCTTCTGTACAGAATCATAGGAAGTGAAAACACAAATATGACTCCAGGTGCCTTGAGGAATAGTACAGACCTTTATTGTTGGGGTTTTATATAGCATACCATGTAGAAATCGTCCCAATCATTTTCTCTAAATATCTACATTTCCTAAATGTCTACATTCATCCAGTCATCAAAATATCTCCCCTGCTCTATTTTTATACATGTTTCTTCCACTATCTTGCTGCTCACCTCTGTTTGCTTCTTTCTTCATCTCCACTCTTTTTGGACCCATCTTCCAGCTGGTAGGAATTGCTAAGACTTGAGCCCACCTGATAGCTCTACTATTCCATTCTGGGGCAGCTGTGGAACCCAGAAGCTCCAGTCCCCTGTTTCTCTTGCTCTCGGAGCGGGGGGGGGGGGATAGAAGGGGAGCCCCTTGACAGTCCTCTTCTCACTTTTACTCTTAAAGCTTTTCTTATGAGGTTTTACAGTAGAGCAGTTTTAGTGATGAGTTCCCTGTTATCTATCAGAGACAACACTTCTAATTGCATTGAATGTCCCTGAAGGTATTTTAATTTTTTTAAAGTAGTGCTAACAGTTCCTTGTTATATCTGATTAAAGCCAATAAATATTCTCAAGGAATATTGACAAATTTTTGCAGATTCAAATCTATAAAATAGCTTCTATTCTGCACTAAAGGATTTCCCCTTTCTACTTCAAAAGGATGATAAATTAACCAGAACAGTGCGTCCTCACTCAGAGCTACAGAAGTTGAAATCAATGAAGCTGAAAAATTAAGATAAAACTATAAATGTAGTGGAGTCCTGGTGTGGGAGATAATGGTACCCCAGAATGGAAGAGGAGTGCCATTGATCAATACTTCTTTAGCAGATAGTCAACATATATCTGAACAAACTGAATATGGGTTTAGACTCAACTGGCAACACCACCCCATCCTCCATCTCCACCCCAATCTATAAATACACAAATTCTGATATGTTAACAGTTTTCTGGAAAAACATTTTTTAAAGATTTTATTTATTTATTTGACACAGAGAGAGAGAGCGATAGAGTGAACACAAGCAAGGGGAGTGGCAGAAGGAGAAGCAGGCTTCCTGCTGAGCAGGGAACCTGATGCAAGGCTTGATCCCAGGACCCTGGGATCATGACCTGAGCCGAAGGCAGACGTTTAACAACTGAGCCACCCAGGCGCCCCTGGAAAAACATTTTAAGGAGATTTCTGAATCACAATTTCATCCATTCTGTCAATTTTACTGGAAACTCCTGCCTTTTATTCCCATCTGCCTTTCTAATCTTATTTTTATTTTCCACTTTTTTTCCAATTGATATTATCATAATAATTCTTATGTTGTTACATAGTTTTTGTTACTTTCTCTCCAATGGCTGTATAATACTCATCAAATAGTTGTAGCATAATATACTTACCATTCCCCTATTATTGGGCATTTGTATTGCTCTATTGGGTTGTGTATTAGTCAGGATAAGTTAGGTTATGCTATGGCAACAAACAGGTGCAAAATATAAGTTGTTTAAGAGACAAAGATTTATTCTTGCTAATGCAAAGTCATCTGTAGATCTAAATGGCTCTTTAGGGCACCTGTCCTCCATGCAAGGGCTCAGCTATCTAGGCTGCTTTGATCCTGTGGTTTTCTTCTCTGAGTCTCAATTATAGAGGTAGAGGAAGAAGGTTAGAGAGTTTATGTGGGCTTTCACTGCCATAGCCCAGAAGTAACACATACTTACTTTCTTCACAGCCCATTGGTCAGAACTAGTTACTTGTCCCTCTCTGACTGCAAGAGTACTGAGCACACGGAGCCAATAGAATAAGGAGCATGGGATGAGCTGATGGACTAGGGGTGTTGAGCATGGAGGGAGCTAATAGTCTATTGCATAAGCATTACTGTCTCTGCCTCAGGTTGTTTAGAAGACCTTTTTTTTTTTTTTTTTTAAAGTAATCTCTATGCCCAACATGGGGCTCAAATTCATGACTGAGAGATCAAAAGTCACATGCTTTACCAACTGAGTCAGCCAGGGAAGACCCCTTTTTTAGACTTTTATATTTGCATTTATTTTTTCCCAACTTTATTGAGGTATAATTGACATATAACATTGTGTAAATTTAAGGTGTACAATGTGTTGATTTGATCCATTTATATATTCCAAAATGATTACCACCATAGTTTTAGCTAACACCTCCATCCTGTCACATAATTACAATTTCTTTTTTGTGGTGAGAACATTTAAGATCTACTCTCTTAGCAACTTTCAAGTATATAGCATGGTATTAGCTATAACCAGAACTTGTTAATTCTATAGGTGGAAGTTTGTACACATTGACCTCCATTTCCCCATATACTCCCACTCCCCCAAGCCCCCAACCATCACTCCACTCTGTTTCTATGCGTTCAGCATTTTTACATTTCATATATAAACGATATCATACAGTATTTGTCTTTCTCTGTCTGACTTTTTTCACTTAGCATAGTGTCCTCCAGATTCATCCATGTTGTCACAATTAGCAGGATTCCCTTCTCTTTTTTGTGGCTAAATAATATTCATATTTATGTGTGTGTGTATGTGTATAATATAAAATAACATATCAAGTTTTCTTTATCAATTTGTTGACATACACTTGGGCTGTTTCCATATCTTGGCTATTGTGAATAATGTTGCAATGAACATGGGGGTGCAGATATAAATCTGAGAGCCCTTTCATTTTCTTCAGATATATACCCAGAAGTGAGAATGCTGGACCATACAGTAATTTTATTTTTAATTTTTTCAGGAACCTCCATACTGTTTTTCATAGTGGCTGCACCAATTTACATTCCCACCAACAGTGCACCAGGGATCCCTTTTCTCCGTACTCTTGTCTTTTTGATGATAGCCATTCTAACAGGTGTGAGTTGTGATATCTCATTGTGGTTTTGATGTGCATTTCCCTGATGACTAGCAATATTGAGGTCCTTTTCATGTAGCTGTTGGCCATTTGTATGTGTTCTTTGGAAAAATAACCACATTCAATTATTTGGTTTTTTGCTGTTGAGTTATATGAGCTCTTTATATATTTTGGATATTAACCCCTTATCAGATATATGATATGCAAATATTTTCTCCCATTCCACAGATTGCCTTTTTAATCTGTTGTTTCTTTTGCTTGCAGAAGCTTTTTATTTTCTTTTTAATTTTATCATGTTATGTTGGTCACCATACAATACATCATTAGTTTTTGATGTAGTGATCCATGATCCATTGTTTTCGTATAACACCCAGTGCTCCATGCAATACATGCCCTCCTTAATACCCATCACCGGGCTAACCCAACCCCCCACCCCCTCCCCTCTAAAACCCTGTTTGTTTCTCAGAGTCCATAGTCTCTCGTGGTTCATCTTGCAGAAGCTTTTTAATTTGATGTAGTCCCACTTGTTTATTTTTGCTTTTGTTGCTTGTGCTTTTGGTATATATGACCACTTTTTATTTATTAGAGAGAGAGAAAGAGAGAGAGGGCACAAACAAGAGGGGCAGAGGGAGAGGGAGAGAGAATCCCAGTAGACTCTGCACTGAGCATGTAGCCCAACATACTCGATCTCATGACCTTGAGATCACAACCTGAGTTGAATCTAAGAGTCAGATGCTCAACCTATTTGAGCCACCCAGGTGCCCCATTATTGACCATTTTTTAAGTTGAAATTCAATTAGCCAACATACAGTACATCATGAGTTTCAGATCTAATGTTCAACAATCCATCAGTTGCATATAACACCCAGTGCTCAACACATCTTGTGCCCTCCTTAAAGCCCATCACCCATTACCCCATCTGCCCCCACCTACCTCCCCTCCAGAAATCCTCAGTTTGTTTCCTATAGTTAAGATGGTTTTTCTCCCTCTCTGATGACCCCCCATTCAGTTTTCTCTCCCTTCCCCTATGATTCTCTGCACTGTTTCTTAAATTCCACATGTGAGTGAAACCATATGATAACTGTCTTTCTCTGATTGACTTATTTCACTCAGCATAATACCCTCCCATAATATCCATAATACCCTCCATCCACAACAAAAATGGTAATTATTCATCCTTTCTGATGGCTGAGTAATATTCCATTGTGTGTATATATATATATATATATATATATATATATATACACACACACACATATATATACCACATCTTCTTTATCCATTCATCTGTCAATGGACATCTCAGCTCTTTCCACAGTTTGGCTATTGTGGACATTGCTGCTATAAACATTGGGGTTCATGTGTCTCTTTGAATCTTTATATTTGTATCCTTTGGATAAATACCTAGTAGTGCTATAGCTAGGTTGTATGGTAGCTCTATTTTTACGTTCTTGGGGAACCTCCATACTGTTTCCCAGGGTGGCTGTACCAGCTTGCATTCCCACCAACAATATAAAAGGGTTGCCCTTTCTCTGCATCCTCACCAACTTTGTTGTTTCCTGTGTTATTAATTTTAGCCATTCTGACTGCTGTGAGGTGGTATCTCATTGTAGTTTTGATTTATATTTCCCTGATGATGAGTGATGTTGAGCATTTTTTCATGTGTCTGTTGGCCATTTGTATGTCTTCTTTGGAGAAGTGTCTGTTCATGTCTTATGCCCATTTCTTGATTGGATTATTTGTTGTTTGGGTGTTGAGTTTGATAAGCTCTTTATAGGTCTTGGATACTGGCCCTTTATCTAATAAGACATTTGCAAATATCTTCTCCCATTCAGTAGGTTGCCTTTTAGTTTTGTTGACTGTTTCTTTTGCTGTGCAGAAGCTTTTTATCTTGATGAAGTCCCAATAGTTCATTTTTTGCTTGTGTTTCCCTTGCCTTTGGAGACATATATAGCAAGAAATTGCTCTGGCCAAGGTTGAAGAGGTTGCTGCCTGTGTTCTCCTCAAGGATTTTGATGGGTTCCTGTCCCACATTTAGGTCGTTCATCCATTTTGAGTTTATTTTTGCATATGGTGTAAGAAAATGGTCGAGTTTCATTCTTCTACATGTGGCTGTCCAATTTTCCCAACACCATTTATTGAAGAGACTGTCCTTTTTTCCATTGGATATTCTTTCCTGCTTTGTCGAACATTAGTTGATCATCGAGTTGAGGGTCCATTTCTGGGCTCTCTATTCTGTTCCATTGATCCATGTGCCTGTTTTTGTGCCAGAATTGTACAGTTTTAACATGAGTTCTTTGCTGTTGGATTTCTCAGCACCTTTAACATTCAAATGTTACTATAATTGGCCAAGAAGGAGACATGGTATGTCACATTTCTCAAATTTGACCACAGAATCCTTTTTCTCAAGGCATTTCAGGATACTACTGTTCCATGGAGCAAACTCTAGGGAATAATTCTGATGGATTGCCTACCTCTGTTTGAGTTAGAATGTGGCCCTAGTAGATATGGTAAAGAGAAATTTGTTTGCAATTGTTATGAAATAGCATCTTGCAAGATACATTTTTCATCTTATTACAATCTAGCAATCGTTTTAACTATGAAATTGTTATTTTTCATTTACGTCAATATGCATGATCACATTCAGCTAAGTAATTTATTTCAAAGCCTCCTGTATTGTTCTCTCTTTGTGGCACCACATGTGGTTGGTCTCATTTTCCTAAGAGTGTAAGCTCCATAAAGTCAAGTCATGCCTCTACCTTCACTAAATCATGCATAGCACCTGCTGCAGTGTTAGATGCAAGATCAAGATTCAGTAGGCACACCTTGGTTGAAGAAAATAAAACTTAAAAATGCAACAGAAGCAAATTTTTATAAACTTCCTATGTATTTGATAACATATCATCTAAGTATTCTTGTACTTTAATTATCACTCTCTGCTCCTTTTTCCTCTTTGTCCCTTTTAGTACTAAGCACACCCTGCAAGGAAGATAGAGGCAATAAATCTAAACAAGGCAATCCTGAAAAGGTTTTTTTATTTGTTCCAATATTAAGGATAAATCTTTGGCCAACTTAAGACTATTCCAACTAGTCTTTTGTTTGATTCCCACCCAGTTTATTCATTAATTGGCCAACATTTTCATTCCCACTTTTCATGGCTGTGTTTTCCTTAATCATAAAATACAGTATCTTTCAGAACTTTTTCTTTGCTTTGTAAGTCAGGAAAATTTTCCCTACCATCTCATTCTGAAAGCACTTGGCAGGTAAACTTCTGTTTTCATATCCTTGTGTAAGAAGGTCTTTAGCTTAGTCTAATGGTATTTTGCCAAGTAAACAATTTATAGTCTATTATTTCCACTGGAAATTCCCTTTTTCAAATTGAAGAATTTCACAATAAAAAAAATCACTAGTCAGAGAAACCCCAAGTTCTTCTTAGCTTTGGCATTTGGGGGGTGCAACTTAATGGGGTCATTATTCATATGACCAGGTTGATGACACCAATCAAATTTATAATGGAAAATTTAGGACCAAGTATTTCTGTCAACAGTTTCATTGTTCCCACTTCCCTTGTCTGCCTGCTACTTCCTCCAACCCCTTCATCCATAAAATCATTGGCCTCTCTGCCTAGACCTCTTCAGACCCTGCCCTTACTATCCTCTCAGCCTTATCCCTACCCCTAATCTTGTCCCTTATCCTTGCTTCTTCCCATTAACAACCTTTGTTGGCTTCTTTCATTGTTCCTTTCCAAACTTTATTAACTGGGCGCCTGGGTGGCTCAGTCATTAAGCGTCTGCCTTCGTCTCAGGTCATGATCCAAGAGTCCTGGGATCGAGCCCCGCATCAGGCTCCCTGCTCCGTGGGAGGCCTTCTTCTCCCTCTCCCACTCCCCTTGCTTGTGTTCCCTCTCTTGCTGTACCTCTGTCAGATAAATAAATAAAATCTTTTTTAAAAAGTTTATTAACGGTCCACATACTTTCTGTTTTTTCTCAAGTATCTCAATTAGTGGCCTTCCTTTCTTCCAGTCTAACCCAAAAGCAAGCCAAGATATGATTGGCATACTCTTCACTGAAGCTTCCAGACTATAGCTCCAAAACATTTATCAATAATCACATTTACCCTGTCCATACAGGATTCTCCCAACATTCCTATGGCTGTCATCCATAGCCTCTAGGGCCATCCCACAGCTTCCTTGAAGTCAAACTCAGTTTTCATTCCTACCACACTCCCTACCATCCTGTATATGGATTACAATATCAAAGCTGACCATCCAGCCAACATCCTGGCCTCCCAGCTCCTCAGACTTTTCCTCCTTTCTTTCTTTCTAATTAACTCCACCTAGGTGCATCCCAACCACCCATGCACACACAGTCATTCCTTAGAGGTTTATACTGACTGCTAACCAGGTCTAAGATTTTGTAACTGGCTTATCAAACAAGCTGGACTCAGTAGGGGTGACATTATAAACTAGCTTAGTGTTTATTTTCATACAACTGTCTTTGAGTCCACTGAGCTTGTTCAGTCTTTGCCATTCCTGAATGAAATTTCAGGCAGATCCCATGTTTTTTCTGGTTACTCTTGGGTGTTAATATATAGCTTCATCTTTGATTTAGTAAAAAAGTTCAATTAAATCTAAATCAAAACTCTTTTAGTCCATTCAATTGTTTCTTCCCCTCTATTCTTTGAGCTATTTCCTTCTACCTCCTCCCTGTTGCTGGTTAATTAGCCACTCATTTTGACGTCTAGGGAAGGTGAGGGAGGTGGAAGGGAAAGATTTAAGGAAAAGGAGAAGTCTCATTACACTGATGCCCCTGAAATCTGTGTTTCATGCCCAAATTCTGGCTCTTTTTCTCTTTAGTGCTTTTATGAATTTTTAGGACACTCATCTACAATTCCTTTACCAAAGGCAATGTCTCCTCCTTATGGTCACACACAACATAGCTCTCAGGCTCTGACTTTTGGTGGTCTCTGAGGGTCTGACCTTCTCACTCTTCCCAACAAGGCTGTATGGCAGAAATCCTTTAAGACAACTCAAAAACAGCTATCCATAACTCAACAATAGAAAGATAAGTTATCCAATTTTTAAAACTGAGAAAAGGATTTAAATACATTTCTTCAAAGAAAATATACAAATGGCCAATAAACACATGAAAAGATGCTCAACATCAATATTATTAGTGTAATGAAAATCAAAACTACAATCAGATGCCACTTTATACCTAGTAGGCTGGCTATAGTTAAAAAAAAAGGACAACAAGAAGTGTTGACAAAGACGTGGAGAAATCTAAACTCTCATACACTGCATTCTCATTGTTGGTGGAACTATACAATGCTACAGCAGCTTTGCCAACAGTCTGGAAATTCCTCAAAAGGATGAATGTAAAGTTACATATGACTCAGCAATTCCATTCTCAGATATATACTCAAGAGAACTGAAAACAGACATTCAAACAAAAACTTAAAACACAAATATTCATAATAACATTATTTGTAATATCAAAAACAAATATCCCTCAACTGTTGAATGGATAGACAAATATGGTATACCCACACAGTGGAATATTACTCAGCCATAAAAAGTAATGAAGCACTGATTCATGCTATAACACAGATAAACCTTAAAAACATTATGCTAAGTGAAAGAAACCAGATCAAAAAAAGGGGGGGGGCAATATTTTGTATAATTCCATTTATATGAAATGTCCCAAGTGGGCAATCTATAGATACAGAAAGTAGATTAGTGGTTAACTACAGGAGATGGGTGGGAGGAATGGAATACGGAGTGACTCCTAATGGATACAGGGTCTCTTTTTGGGAGATGGAAATGTTCCACAATTAGACAATGGTGATAGTTGCACAACTCTGTGACTAATCTAAAATCCACTGAGTTGTATACTTTAAGAGGGTAAATTTGATGGTAAAATAAGGCTGGAGAAGAGGAGAAGGAGGTCACTATATCAGGTCCATATCACTGCCACTGTGGTCCTTTCGCCTTGCTCTAACCCGCCACCCTCTAATTAGGCTTTCCCTATGAGACATTTTTTTCAGGAACTAGTCTCTGTGTCAGCCAAGTTTCAGGAAGCATATGTTAAGCTCTCAAAGTGACTCTGAAAAAGCAGTGTGTTACAGATAAAAAGAAATGAATAAGCATGGTTGTGTTCCAATAAAACTTTAATTACAAAAATGGGTGGTGGCCAGAGTTGGTCCATGGGTCTTAGTAGACTTATCCTGTTCTACAGTCAAGTGGAGGAATTTAGATAGTGAAGAAGGATACTTGACACCTTTGTTCAACTGGAAGAGCCCATTTTAACATCCTGTTGTAGTATCACATGATGAAAACTCTCTCCCCAACCCTACTATCCTGTCCCAACACTGAGCCACCACTTTGCCCTCATTACCCCTCCTGTCCCTTCACACCTCCCTATTTACCTGATTGCTTCATTTCAGTCATTTCCTTACATCCTGGTCCACAATCTCAATTTTGCTATGCCTTCATCCTACATTCACTTACCCCCCTGATCTCATACCACAACTTCCTTAAGAATTCCCAAGTCTCAGGAAATCCAGCCTTGTGGGACTTACCTGGTCCTGTACTGCCCAGTGGTGCCAGGGCAATCTCACAACCACAGTGGTAAATTGTTCTACCACACAGTTAAATCTCTGGCTGCATCAGAGCCTTGCCACACACCAGCAGGCTTTTCTCTAACTCTTAACTTCTGTCTTGCAGAGATGGTAGGGACCACCTTTATGAACTCTCATTATCCAAATTAAAAGTGCTTTGTATCTCAATCTATACCTAAATTGTCCAATATGGTGGCCACTAGCTACATATGGCTATTGAGTACTTGAAAAATGTGTAGCATAACTGAGGAACTAAATTTCTAAATCTTATTGAAGCTTAATTCATTTAAATGTAAAAACTGAAGCAGTGTAAAATATTTTCTGCTAAACACACAGTTTGGTGTTACCAGGACTATTTCACTGTAACCACTGAAAATGTAGCATGTGAATTAAGATGTGCTATAAGTATAAAATGCACACTGAATTTCAAAGACTTAGTAAGAAAAACATGTGAAATATTTCATTGATAGTTTTATAATGTTACCTGTTGAAATAATAATATTTGATATTATTTCTATTAGACAGTATGATGCTATACTCTTCTCAGCTCTTCCTGTATCAGAAGAATAAGGAACTTTTTTTTTTTTTCCTTCAGGGCCATCTCCTACAGAATTATCCTGAATGCATTTATCCTATAGAATGCCACATAGTATTCCTTTTCTTAATTATCATCAAACATTTCCTCTCTACTAGTTCATTTTTTTATCAACAAAATATCAGAAAATAAGGGAGGATGGTTAGTAGCCAGTTCTATGAGGCTTCCAGGAGGAATGAAGAAAATGACTCAGAGTCAGCTCAGATATCCAAAGCTAAGGGCTGAAAAGTCCAAAGGGAATTTCTTTCCTTACCCAGGTGATTAGAAGCCAGGAATAGAAGAGGCCCTATCCCCTAAAATGGAAGAGACCCTCAGTATATTTGCATTAGTACAGTTGCTAGTTATGTCTACCTCAGTAATAAAGAACTTGATCCAGAATTTAATCCAGACAGGGTTCCCAAAAACAGACTGAGACAGTCCACCAATTGGAATTTTGGAAATGTGTTTATGAAAGACTTATCTGCCTTCATTTCAGTAAAGACTAACCAATAACTATTTGTGTTTGAGGGCATTTTTGCTGCTATTTCTTGTTTTTGTTTTTTTTTTTAAGATTTTATTTATTTATTCGACAGAGAGAGAGACAGCAAGAGCAGGAACACAAGCAGGGAGAGTGGGAGAGGGAGAAGCAGGCTTCCCGCTGAGCAGGGAGCCCGACACGGGGCTCAATCCCAGGACTCTGGGATCATGACCTGAGCCGAATGCAGCCGCTTAACTGACTGAGCCACCCAGGTGCCCCCTATTTCTTGTTTTTAATACTATTTTTTATTCTGCATAATTGCTAACAGTAAAAACAAAAAGAAGAAATGATGAATGTGTGTCCTCCTTTGAGAAGGAAATTATGTTTCTCTTCCCCAAGACTCATTGGGTACTGAACCCAGTTTCCAAATGGAAATAGAAGCTAGCAGGTCAAATATCTGGGCTTCTAAGGAAAAAAAAGAAACACTAACCATTTCAGAGGCCCAAGCTGGGCTTTTGCAAGTCCACTACTCCTTAATAAAGAAGAGTGCTGGATCCATATTTTATTTTCATTTTATCTTCAGTCTATCAAAACAAGAGGTAGTGGCTGGTTTTATGTCTGAGTTTCATCTTTGAGTTTCATTTTTGAATGTACCTGAATAATTTTTAGAAACTTCCCTTTCAGGATTAAGGAGTGCACTTGTGATGAGCACCAACTGATGTATGGAAGTGTACTATTTTGTATACCTGAAACTAATATTACACTGTATGTTAACTAACTAGAATTTAAATAAAAACTTAAAAAAAAAAAACCTTCCCTTTCAAATCTCTGGTTTCAGTGTATAGTCTTTGATAAGCTTCTGGCATAGAGAGAAGATTTTTTTTTTAAGATTTTTATTTATTTATTTATTTGTCAGAGAGAGAGAGAGAGTACAAGCAGGGGGAGCTGCAGAGGGAGAGGGAGAAGCAGGCTCCCCACTGAGCAGGGAGCCCGATGCGGTACTCGATCCCAGGACCCTGGGATCATGACCGGAGCCGAAGACAGACGCTTAAGGACTGAGCCACCCAGGTGTCCCAAGAGAAGATTTTATTGGTAGCCAGGTTTTTGACTTTTGAGATCTCTCTGTGTAGACCTTTATGGATCTCTTTGTGTAGAGACAAGAAAGAAGAGAGATTTTGTGTGTGAACATTTGTACATGAGTGCATACCCATGTATGACATGATCCAGAAGGTAATGCCAGAATAAAATTAATATAAAACTGGAATTTTAAAGAAATCTGAGTTGCCCTCAAATGTAGGTAAATCTGACTTCCTTCCAAAGAGTATGGTATGGAAATGGGAGAAAGTAACTTTACAGTAAAGAAAACTGATAAATACTATTATCAAGCAGGTGGTCCAGTCAACATCAACAGCATGCTGATAGTATGTACCTTTGATATGATGTGATGAGAATGGCCCTTTATTTCTGTGGCCTTCCTCCCCCAAACACCTAACTCAAGTCTAGTCATGATTTTACTACATCAAAAACTAATGATGTATTGTATGGTGACTAACATAACATAATAAAATAAAATAAAATAAAAAAAGAAATCAGAAAAGTCCCAAATGAGCGGTGCCTGGGAGTCTCAGTCAGTTAAACGTCTAATTCTTGATTTCAGCTCAGATCATGATAACAGGGTCGTGAGATCAAGCCCTGCATCAGGCTCTTCCCTGGGCATGGAGCCTGTTTAAGATTCTCTCTCTCCCTTTGCCCCCCCCCCCAGATTTTTCTCTCTAAAAATAAAAAAAAAATCCCAAACAAGGAATAATCTACAAAATACCTGATGAATATTCCTCAAAATTGTCAAAGTCCTCAAAACCAAGGAAAGTTGGAGAAACTGTCACAGCCAAGGGGAGCCTAAGCAGATATGACAATTAAATGTAATGTGGTGGGGCATCTAGGTGGCTCAGTCAGTTGAAGTGTCTGCCTTCTGCTCAGGTCATGATCCCAGGGTCCTGAGATTGAGCCCCTTTGGAGCTCCCTGCTCAGTGGGGAGCCTGCTTCTCCCGCTCCATCTGCTGCTCCCCCTCCTTGTGCACACACTCTCTCTCTCAAATAAATAAAGCAAATAATAAATTAAATAAATAAATAAATAAATAAAATGTGGTATCCTGAATGGGAACCTGGAAAGGAAAAAGAGCATTAGGTAATTAACTAAAAAAGAGCATTAGGTAATTAACATAATTTATTCAGATTTCTGAATAAATTATGGATTTAAGCTAATAATAACATAATACTGGTTCATTAATTATTGTAAATGTATCATACTAATGCAAGATGTTAACCATAGTGGGGAGGGCATGTGCTATGGTGAGCACTGTGAATTGTGTAAGACTGATGAATCACAGACCTGTACCCCTGAAACAAATAATACATTATATGTTAAAAGTAAATAAATAAATAAATAAGTGATGTTAACCACAGGGAACCTGGGTGCAAAATATATGGGAATTCTTTGCACCAATATTGTTCTAAAATAAAAGGTTTATTAAACATAAAAAAGAGAAATGTTGCTTGTTTGTTCTAGTATAGGCCCCTAATAGATTATTTTAAAAAATGAATATAAATGACTTGTTATGAACCTTGCTGTAAAAACATCCTGGAGTCCATGCCATATAATTAAAATAATTACCTTACAAATAAGTAATTCAATGCCCCAAATAGTATTCCAACCCCAAAAAAGTAGGTGGATTCCTGGATCACACTAACCTTGAACAGATAAAAGTTTTAGCCTAGCCAATTATACTGCCCATTCTGGTATTGGCTGGAACCCACCATTATTTATGCCATTAGTAACTGGATTTTCTTGGAAGAAATCTTTCTCAGTGTAATAAACCATAAAGTTCAAACTGAGTAGCAATAGGCAACTTTTAATAACCCAATCTGCTCCCAGTTGCAAAGTAAACCAATTTGGAAAGAAGCTTGTAGACACATAAAATAAAGTATTTGTTTTATTTGCTAATCCCATTTTTCTGTTCAGCTTTTTCTCAATTTAGGTAATAAGTTAAAGTTATAGATTGACTAATACTAGTTTCCAATTGAAAAGCAGAATCTCTGTAACTCTTACTTTAACTACTCCTTTAACTTTAGACACAATGCTAGATTTTTCAAAAGACGTTGCAAATTGAATGTTATGGTATTATACTTTCACAAATGATCGCCTTCAGAAAGCATTTAATTATCATTAGGAGTTTGTGCAACTTTTTCGTTAGAACATAAATAGTGGTAATGAGGAAAACAAATCATTCATGTCACCCATTCACCAAATACTGAACCATCATCTGCCATGTCCCAGGCCCTATGCTAAGCATAGGGATATAGTGGGGGCCAAAAACAGATGCAGACCTTTTCTTCGTGCAGGTGACATTAGCCAAGTAATTTATGTCAGGTTTTGTAACTGATTTGATTCAGCAGCCTCAACAACTTGGGTGTAAACACAGAACTATTTTATTTTTCTAATAAATATTTTTAATTCTGCTCTGCTAATCCTCCTTTTAATGGATAGCAGGACCCCTACTATCATCTCTGCCCTACTCCATAATTTGCTGTCCCTTCCAGTTACATAACAGAATGGTTTTGTTTACGAAGTTCTGTTTATTTTTAAATATCAATCACTTATTTCATAGACACTCCCTTAACTACCTTGCAACTAGACTTACAGCTTTAGGCAGGTATAGGTGGCGTATGTGGGGATTCCCTTTCACAGCACATCCTCCTTCCCTGCAATTTCCCTTCTTTTGAGTCTAACCCCAGAGGGGTCAGAAAAAAAGACATCTGGTTATGGAACATCCCAGGCAATGCTGATGTATCCTTTCTTTTGATCTTCACCACTGATCAAGCTTGCTGTCCATAGACATGGTGTGGGGAACCAGTGCCCAACAGGTTTACTGATGAGGAGTTTATCCCAAGTAATTTGTCTAGGTTTGGTAGTCCCTTGGGAGATTCAGCCATATTTTCCAGCTGGAGGCCCCATACCATGTTCTTCTGATGTGCATGCCCCTTTGTCACCCACTGGAACAGCAAGCCTGCAACCCCAAATTTCAACTATGCTCCATGGTCCCAATTCTGCAGTATATGGAAATGGGCCAGATCCATTTTCTGTACATATTTGGAAACACAAATTTCCTTCCTTGCCTGCATTATCATACACATATCTTCTCAGACCTCTTTCCTGATCTTTCCCCTTCTCAGGTAAGAGCAGGTCAACAAGACCGTGACAAAGAGCAACTTGGAAAGAAAGTGCCAATCTCCACACACCCTCTTACTTACTAGCAATTCTCTTGCCCACCACTTCTCGCCTCCTAGGCTTTGGGGGTGGGGAGGGGCTAACCAAGTTTACCCCTTCCCTACAAAGAAATTGGAAGAGGGAAGTATTCCATGCTGCTGTCTTCAATGGCAACTGTGTATCAACTAATTATGCAGTGGCCTATACCCCAGCCCCTGAGATGTCTGAAGCTCCTGGGCCTCCAGCAGGAAATACGGAAATTACAGGTGAAATATATGTGAAATGTGTACAGGAAATAGAGTCCAAGCAATCCAGATGCAGAACATCTGTTTTGCAGTATCTATTAAAGCTGAACACACAGTTACCCTATGACATAGCAACTCTACTACTGGTCATACAGTCAACAAAAATGAGTACATAAGCACCCCAAAAGGTACAACAGTATTCATAATAGTCAAAACCGAAAAGAAATAGAAATTTAGTAAAACAGCTAAATAAATTGTGGCATTCACACACAAGAATACTTTGCAGCAAAGAAAAGAGAGAAACTCCTGCTATATGAAACATGGATGAATTTCACAAATATAATATTGAGGCAAAGGAGTCAAAGGCAAAAAAAAAAAAAAAGCCATTTATGTGAAGTTTAAAAGTAAGTAACATAAATGACAGTGCTAGGTATCAGGATAATGATTATCCTTGGGGAAGAAGGATGTATAATTGTGGGAGAATGGGGTGGTGTTAATGTTCTATTTCTTGATTCAAAGTGTTTATTGAGCTGTACACTTTACAATCTGTGCATTTTCCTGTGGATTACATAAATTACACTTCAACAGAATGATTACTTTTAAAAAAAGGACAATGTAATTCCTTCTATAAAAAGTTAGCAGTTGTTATGTAAAAACTGTGCCCAAAGAAGCAGATTTAACACATGTAGCTTCAGGAGTTAGTACTTATATATTTCCAGATAAAGCATGACTTCATTTGGAGCAAACTTATAAATTATTTTGCTCATTTTCAATTCTAAGTGTTTTTTGCATGTACAAAAGTAAAGTGAGAACTACCAATATGTTGGCTCCAATAGCAGAAGAAGAACTTCTCAAAGTGTTAAATTACGTCAGTTTTACTTCAAAGCCTTTAGACACTTCAGAGAGAAAGTCATTTAGGATGAGTCCAATAAAAATTCATTGTTTTCTTCTATTGCAGGGAATCAAGGTTAGAAGTTCATTATGATGAAAGTGAAACAGCTCTCATTATTGTGAATGCCATTGTAATTCAGTTTAAAATTTCAACATTCAAGATAAATTTACTTGGCTTTTGTAGTAATGATATTTTGGCTTAACATACATAAGTATATACTTCTATTGCAAATATTTTTTTGCAAATATTTTTAAATAGAACTGTTTTATAGGCCTACCAGTGTAACAAAGCCAATATCTTACATAGTTAATAAATTCCAAAAATTATATAATTTTAATGATTTTAACCACTCCCTCTCAAAAGTGTCCCAGTTGAGTTATATATTATATATAAATTAAGTTCACTCTCGTCTGCTCCTCATTCTTTGGGGAGCAGGAATACCCCCCCACTTCATTTTTCTCTTTCTTCTCCTAATGTCCTCCATGCTATCCACCTTTTCAAGTGCTACCAAGGACTGGTTTCTGTCTAACCCAATTTGGAACACTGACAGGGAGCTGACATACTTTGGATATCTGAGGGACACTGAAAACAAAGGAGAACTCAGTAGCTTCTTGCAGCACCTGAGAACCTGCAATTCAGATAGACATCAGAGGAAACAAGAGGTTATGAACTTCAGAAAAAGAAATAAGCAAACCTCTCTAGCTGGGAAATCCTATGTACAAGCCCAGAAGACACATCTCCAGAAAACACTTTAAAGGCCTCCAGAATCTCCAGCCAGGCTGATTGGTAAAGGTCTTCCCCCATACAAAGCCAGTCTGTAAAGAACGGGAGAGGTGCCCATTCTTTCAAATGCCCAAATTTCAGCAAAATATAACATAGCATATGAAGCAACAGGGAAATATGGCACAATCAAAGAAACAAAAATCTCTAGAAACTGACTCTAAAGAAACAGAAATCTATGAATTACCTGAAAAATAATTTAAAATAACCTTCTTTTAAATGGTCAATGAGCTCTAAGAGAACACAGATAGACAACTACAAAAAAAAAAAATCAGGAAATGATGCATGAACAAAAATGAGAATATCAAGAGGGAGGGGCAAGATGGTGGCAGAGTAGGGGACCTCATTTCATCTGGTCCCTCAAATGTAACTGGATATCTATCAAACCATTCTGAACACATATGAATTCAACCTGAGATGTAAGAAAATTTATCTGGACCTCTACAAGTAGAAAAATGACTACTTTTTGCAAGGTAGGAGGTGCAGAACCTTGAATCTTTGGGGGAAATATCAGAAGATAAATGGAGGGGGGAGGGGGCCTTCATAAGCCGGCCACCAGAAAGTGATATAACACTGGAGCACAAAATTGGGACCTTTAGAAATCTGCTCCAGTGAGAGACATCCCTTTCTGAAAAGGGCATGGGATCAATAGGGCAGAATTCTAGGTGGATCATTGTGGTCTCAGGATCCCAGGAGACTCAGAAAGAACAGGGGAGTCTGAACTGATAGAGTGTGCAAGCAGTGGAGCAGGGAGACTGGTTATGGTCAGTGAACCCAGAAGGGACTCAGCTCCGGTCACCATAAACCTTGAGCTGGGCCGGTAGGGAGACCACTCTCTGCCTGACCACCCTCAAAAGGACCAGACGGTGCATCCCAGGGGATATATGAAGTAGCTTGTACCCACCACTGAGCAACAGCTCTCAGGGCAGTGTGACCCCTGAAAGGACACCAGGGGGCACCCAGACATGACCTGGGAGCTGTGGAAGAGGGTGCATGTGCAAGCCCATGGCCACTAGCAATTGCAAAGGCACAAAGCACAGAGATGCCCTTAGGTCTCTGGAACTCCCCCAGGAGAGTTGCAGCAGGTGCGAATAGCATGAGTCTGTGGAGTTTGGTACACACAGAAGAGGAGATGGTTTGACCTGGAGGGTTTATTGAAGAAAAGGAACCCTGACCTTGTGTCTCCAGGCCAGAGATTCCCACATGGCCATATTTGCTCTGACCCTCCAAAGAGAAGTGGAAAGAGAAGAGAAAGGGACAAAAGCCACACAGAGGACCAGCTCACATTAAGCCCATACCTCTGACAAGGGGTGGGGCAACTCCACCCAAGCAAAGACACCTGAGAAGCCGAGCAGCAGGCCCCTCCTCCAGAAGACAGACTGGAAAAACAGGTGAATGATAAGCTTATTTCTCAAAGGACTGTAAAACTCCAGTGCCAGGGGAAATAATATAGGGAGCTCCAGGTGTTCCCTCATGACTCGCTTATACTTTAGGCTAAAATTTTACATTTCTTTTTTGTTTCTTTTTTTTTTTTTTTTTTTATCCTGTTCCCATTTCAAATAGATTCTAATTTCCCAAATTATGCTTTTAAGTTGCTTTTTAACTTTCATTTTTTTCATATCTATGTTTTATAGATTTATGCTCCACACCAGTCTGTTTTTCACTCTCTATATATATGAAGTTCTGATTTCTTTGCAATTTTGGGATATAGTATCTTCTAACACACAGACCAAAAATCAGTCACAAGCAGGTAGATCACCCTGCTTTGTCCACCCTGAGAGATTATAGTCTCCCCCACCCCTTTTATATTGTTTTGGATCATCTTGGCTTTGTTTCCATATCTGTGGTAGCTTCTGACGACCTCGGATTTTTTTCTAGGGTGCATTTTGCTTGGGTTGTTAATATGTTGGACTCAGCATTCACTCAACCATCTCTTGAAAGAATGACTAGGAGAAGGAACTCTCAACAAAGAAAAGAACCAGAGACAATGTCCTCTGCCACATAACTAATAGATATTGATATAAGCAAGATGTCAGAGATAGAATTCAGGATAGCAATTATAAAGCTAATAACTAGGCTTGAAAAGAGCATACATGACAATATGGAATTTCTAAGGGCAGAAATGAGATCTAATCAGGCCAAACATAAAAATGCTATGAATGAGATGCAGTCTAAATTGGATACTCTAACGGCTAGGGTAAGTGAGGCAGAAGAGAGAATAATCACCATGATCTAGAAGACAGGCTGATGGAAAGGAAGGACATTGAAGAAAAGGGAGAAAAACAACTCATAGCACATGAAGAGAGACTTAAGAGAATTTAATGATACATTGAAAAGAACCAATATCAGGATCATCAGGCTCCAAGAGAGGGTGGGGGGGAGGGCTAAAAGGTATATTTGAGCAAATCATGGCTGAGAACTTCCATAATCGGGGGAAGGAAACAAGAATTCACATCCAAGAGGCAGAGAGGACTCCTCCCAAAATCAATAAAAATAGATCAACACCCCAACATATAATATTGAAACTTGCAAATCTTACAGCTGAGGAAGCTATCCTGAGAGCAGCTAGGGGGAACAGATTTCTCACCTACGAAGGGACAAACATCAGAATTACATCATAACTATCCACAGAAACTGGCAGGCCAGAAAGGGCTGGCAAGATATATTCAGGGTACTAAATGAAAAGAAAATTCAGCCAAGAATACATTATCCAGCAAGGCTATCACTCAGAATGGAAGGAGTATAAAGAGTTTCTAGGACAGACAGAAACTGAAAGAATATGTGACCACAAAGCCAGCCCTGCAATATTAAGTGGGATACTGTAAGCGAAGAGAGACCCCAGGAATAACATAGACCAGAAAGTAACAGGGACAGTCTTACAGAAACGGGGACTTTACAGGCAATACAAGGACACTAAGTATGTATCTTTCAATAGTTACTCTAAATGTAAATTGGCTGAATGCTCCAATTAAAAGACACAGAATATCAGATTAGGTAAAAAAGCAGGACCCATCCATACACTGTCTACAAGAGACTCATTTTGAACCTAAAGACACCTCCATATTGAAAGTGAAGGGATGGAGAATTACTTACCATGCTAATGGACCTCAAAAGAAAGCTGGGGTACCAAGCCTCATATCAAACAAATCAGACTTCAAACCAAAGACAGTAGTAAGAGACGTAGAGAGATACTATATCATACTTAAAGGGTCTATCCAACAAGAAGATCAACAATTATAAATATCTATGCCCCCAACGTGGGAGCAGCCAATTATAAAAACCAATTAACAACCAAAGTAAAGAAACATATTGATAATAATACACTGATAGTAGAATACTTCAACACTCCACTCATAGCAATGGACAGATCATCTAAGCAGAAGATCAACAAAGAAACAAGAGCTTTGAATGACACATTAGACCAGATGGACTTCAAAGATATATACAAAACATCCCATCCTAAAACAACAGAATACACATTCTTCTCAAGTGCACATGGAACTTTCTCCAGAACAGTTCACATACTGGGTCACAAATCAGGTCTCAACTGATACCAAAAGACTGAGATTATTCCCTGCATATTTTCAGACCACAAATCACAAGAAGAAATTTAGAAGAAACTCAAACACCTGGAAGTTAAAGAGCATCCTGCTAAAGAATGAATGGGTCAACCAAGAAATTAAAGAACTTAAACAATTCATTGAAACTAATGAGAATGAAAACACATTGACTCAAAACCTATGGGCTACTGCAAAGGCAGTCCTAAGAGGGAAGTACAAGCCATCCAAGCCTCTCTCAAAAAATTAGAAAAATCTAAAATGCACAAGCTAACCTTACACCTAAAGGAGCTGGAGAAAAAACAGCAAATAAAGCCTAAACCCAGTAGGAGAAGAGAATTAATAAAGATTAGAGCAGAAATCAATGAAATAGAAACCAGAAAAACAGAACAGATCAACAAAACTAGAAGCTGGTTCTTTGAATGAATTAATAAGAATGATAAACCTTTCGCCAGACTTATCCAAAAGAAAAGAGCCAAATTAATAAAATCATGAATGAAAGGGAAGAGATCACGAATAATGCCAACGAAATAGAAACAATTGTTAGAAATTTTTATCAGCAACTATATGCCAACAAATTAGGCAATCTGGAAGAAATGGATGCATTCCTAGAAACTTATAAACTACCAAGACCGAAACAGGAAGAAATAGGCAATCTGAACAGACCTATAACTAGCAAGGAAATTGAAGCAGTAATCAAAAATCTCCCCAAAAAACAAGAGTCCAGGGCCAGATGGCTTCCCATGGGAATTCTACCAAACATTTATATAAGAAATAATACCTATTCTACTGAAGCTGTTTCAAAAAATAGAAATGGAAGGAAAACTTCCAAACTCATTCTATGAGGCCAAATTACCCTGATTCCAAAGCCAGACAAAGACCCCACCAAAAAGGAGAATTACAAACCAATATCCCTGACAAATACGGATGCCAAAATACTCATCAAGATCTTAGCCAACAGGATCCAACAGTACATTAGAAGGATTATTCACCATGACCAGGTGGGATTTATTCCTGTAATGCAAGGGTGGTTCAACATTCGCAAATCAACCACTGTAATAGAGCACATTAATAAAAGACAAGACAATAACCATATGATCCTCTCAACTAATGCAGAGAAAGCATTCGACAAAATACAGCATCCTTTCTTGATTAAAACTCTTCACAGTGTAGGGATAGAGGGAACATAACACAATATCATAAAAGCCATCTATGAAAAAAGCCCACAGTGAATATCATTCTCAATGGGGAAAAACTGAGAGCTTTTTCCTTAAGGTCAGGAACACGACAGGGATGCCCATTCTCACCAAGATTGTTCAACATAGTACTAGAAGTCCTAGCCTCAGCAATCAGACAGCAAAAAGAAATAAAAGACATTCAAATTGGCAAAGAAGTCAAACTCTCACTCTTTGCAGATGACATGATACTTTATGTGGAAAACCCAAAAGACTCCACCCCAAAATTGCTAGAACTCACACAGGAATTCAGCAACATGGCAGGATATAAAATCAATGCACAGAAATCAGTTGCATTTCTATACAATAACAATGAGACAGAAGAAAGAGAAATTAAGGAATTGATCCCATTTATAATTGCATCAAAAACCATAAAGTACCTAGGAATAAAACTAACCAAAGAGGTAAATTATCTATACTCCAAAAACTACAGAACAATTATGAAAGAAATTGAGGAAGACACAAAGAAATGGAAAAATATTCCTTGCTCATGGACTGGAAGAATAAACATTGTTAAAATGTCTATGCTGCCCAGAGCATCCTACACATCCAATGCAATCCCTATCAAAATATCATCAACATTTTTCACAGAGCTGGAACAAACAATCCTAAAATTTGTATGGAACCAGAGAAGACCCCAAATCGCCAGGGGAATGTTGAAAAAGAAAACCAGAGCTGGGAGCATTACAATGCCTGACTTCAAGTTATATCATAAAGCTTTGATCATCAAGACAACATGGTACTGGCACAAAAACAGACACATAGATCAAAGGAACAAAATAGAGAGCCCAGAAATGGACCCTCAACTCTATGGTCAACTAATCTTTGACAAAGCAGGAAAGAATATCCAGTGGGAAAAAGGCAGTCTCTTCAATAAATGGTGCTGGAAAAATTGGACAGCCACATGCAGAAGAATGAAATTGGACCATTCTCTTACACCATACACAAAGATAAACTCAAAATGGATGAAAGAGCTAAATGTGAGACAGGAATCCATCAAAATCCTAGAGGAGAACAAAGGCAGCAACCTCTTCGATATTGGACAAAGCAATTTTTTTGCAAGACATGTCTTCAAAGGCAAGGGAAACAAAAGCAAAAAATGAACCCTTGGGACTTCACCAAGATCAAAAGCTTCTGCACAGCAAAGGAAACAGTCAACAAAACTAAAAGGCAACCTACAGAATGGGAGAAGATATTTGCAAATAACATTACAGATAAAGGGCTGGTATCCAAGATCTATAAAGAAATTCTCAAACTCAACACCCAAAAAACAAATAATCCAGTCAAGAAATGGGCAGAAGACATGAACAGACACTTCTCCAAAGAAGACATACAAAATGCCAATAGACACATGAAAAAATGCTCCACATCACTTGCCATCAGGTAAATCCAAATCAAAACCACAATGAGATACCACCTTACACCAGTCAGAATGGCTAAAATTAACAAAACAGAAAACTACAAATGTTGGCAAGGATGTGGAGAAAGGGAAACCCTCTCACACTGTTAGTGGGAATGCAAGCTGGTACAACCATTCTTGGAAAACAGTATGGAGGTTCCTCAAAAAGTTAAAAATAGAGCTACCCTATGATCCAGCAATTGTACTACTGGGTATTTACCCCAAAGATACAGATGTAGTGAAAAGAAGGAGCTCATGCACCCCAATGTTCATAGCAGTAATGTCCACAACAGGTCAACTATGGAAGGAGCCAAGATATCCTTCAATGGATGAATGGATAAAGAAGATTTTCATATATAGAATGGAATATTACTCAGCCATCAGAAAGGATGAATATCTACCATTTACACTGGCATGGATGGTACTGGAGAGGATTATGCTCAATGAAATAAGTCAAGCAGAGAAAGACAATTATTGTATGGTTTCACTCATATGTGGAACATAAGGAAGAGAGCAGAGGACCACAGGGGAAGGGAGGGAAAACTGAATGGGAAGAAATCAGAGAGGGAGACAATCCATAAGAGACTTGACTCTGGGAAACAAACTGAGGGTGGTGGAAAAGGAGGTGGGTGGGGGATGGGGTAACTGGGTGATGGGTATTGGAGGGCACGTGATGTGATGAGCACTGGGTGTTATAGTGAACTGATGAATCATTGAACATTATATCAAAAACCAGTGATATACTTACTATACCTTGGCTAATTGAATTTAAATTAAAAAAACAAACAAAACAAAAAAAATGGGAATATCAACAAAGAGACAGAAACTATAAAAAAGAACCAAACAGAAAATCTGGAGTTGAAGAATCCAACTAAACTGGAAAATTCACTAGACGGTTTCAAACACAGACTTGATCAAACAGAAGAATCAAGTAAACTCAAACACAAGTCATTTTTAATTGTTAAGTAAGAGGCACAAAGAAAAGGATGAAGAAAAGTAGAGAGGCACCTGGCTTGGTCAGTCGGTGGAGTATGATTGATTTCAGGGTTGTGAATTCAAGCCACACATTGGGCGTAGAGATTACTTAAAAATAAACTTTAAAAAAAGAAAGAAAAATGAAGAAGACCTAAGGGATTTATGAGATGCCACAGGGAAGACCACTCATGGGAGCATTTGTGGAGTCTTGTAGGAGTCCCAGAAGGAAGAGAGAGGACCAAAAAAAAGAGAGAGAGAGAGAGAGAGAGAGAGAAAGAGAGAGAGGGAGAGAGAGAGGTTACTTAAAGAAATAACAGCCAAAATGTCTTAAATCTGAGTAAGAAAATGGACATCCAAATGCAAGAAGCTCAAGAGATACCAACTAGTATGAATACAAAAAGTCCCTCACCAAGACACATTATAAACAAACTGTCAAAAGTCAAAGACAAAGAGAAGATCTTGAAAACAGCAAGAGAAAAGTGACTTTTCATGTGCAAGGGAGCTCCCTTAAGATTATCAGCAGGTTTCTCAGCAGAAACCTTGCAAGACAAAAGAGAGTGTGGTAATACATTCAAAGTGCTCTAAAAAAAATCTTCCAAATAAGAATCCTATATTCAGCAAAATTGTCTTTCAAAAATGAAGGAGAAATAAACATTCCTGGATAAACAAAAGCTGAGGAAGTTCATCACCACTAGACTTGCCTTACAAAAAATGCTGAAGTGAATCCTTCAAGTTGAAATGAGAGGATGCTGGACAGCAAGATAAACACGCACAAAAAATATATAGCTCTCTATGAGAGCTAAACATATAGACCAATATAGAATCCTATAAAAGTGCAGTGGTGGTCTGTTGGTGGGAATACAAGCTGGTGCAGCCACTCTGGAAAACAGTATGGAGGTTCTTCAAAAAGTTGAAAATAGAGCTACCCTACAACCCAGCAATTGCACTACTGGGTATTTACCCCAAAGATACAAATGTAGTGATCTGAAAGGGCACATGCACCCCAATGTTTATAGCAGCAATGTCCACAATAGCCAAACTATGGAAAGAGCCTAGATGTCCATCAACAGATGAATGGACAAAGAAGAAGTGGTATATATATACAATGGAATATTATGCAGCCATCAAAAAAATTTAAATCTTGCCATTTGCAATGACATGGATGGAACTAGAGGGTATTATGCTAAGCGAAATAAGTCAATCAGAGAAAGACAAGTATCATATGATCTCACTGATATGAGGAATTCTTAATCTCAGGAAACAAACAGGGTTGCTGGAGTGGTGGGGGGTGGGAGGGATGGGGTGGCTGGGTGATGGACATTGGGGAGGGTGTGTGCTATGGTGAGTGCTGTGAATTGTGTAGGACTGATGAATCACAGACCTGTACCTCTGAAACAAGATAGTAGGAAGGGAAAAGTGAAGGGGGGAAAAAGGAGGGGGAGACGAACCATGAGAGACTATGGACTCTGAAAAACAAACTGAGGGTTTTTTGGGGGGAGGGGGGGTTAGCCCAGTGATGGGTATTAAGGAGGGCATGTATTGAATGGAGCACTGGGTGTTATATGCAAACAATGAATCATGGAACACTACATCAAAAACTAATGATGTAATGTATGGTGATTAACATAACACAATAAAATAAAATTTTAAAAAATAAAAATAAAATAAAAAATAAAATAAAATAGATTGTTACAACTATGTTTTAGATAATCCCATGGTAACTTCAAAGAAAATACCTAGAGAATGAGAAAGGAATCATAGTACGCACTACAAAAAATTAACAAAACACAAAAGAAGACAGCAAAAGAGGAATAAAATAGCTACAAGACATAAAGAAAAATTAACAAAATGGCAATAGTAAGTCTTTCTTTATCAGTAATTACTTCATATATAAAGGGATTAAACTTCCCAAAAGACATAGAGTGGCTAAACAGATTTTTAAAAATCCAACTATAAGCTGTCTACAGAAGTCTCACTTCAGATGTAAGGACACATATAGGCTGAAAGTGAAAGGATGGATGCAAACGGTAACTTAAGGAGAGAAGGGGTGGGCATAGTTTGTCAGACAGAATAGACTTTAAGTCAAAAACTGCCATGAAACAAAGGAGGACAGTATGTAATGAAAAAAAGGCCAATTCGTTGGGAAGATATAATAATTTTGAATATATGAGCATCTAAAATCAGAGCATTCAAACATATGAAGCAAACACTGAAAGAATTGAAGGAAGAAATAGACAGTTACACAATAATAATGAGACTTCCATATCTTTTAATAATGGATGACCAACTAGACAGAAAATAAGTAAGAGAAAACAGAGGACTTTAACAATACTATAGACCAATCGGACATAACAGAACACTCCATCAAATGGGAGAATACACGTTCTTCTTGAGTACACATGGAACATTCTCTAAGATGGAGCACATGTTAAGCCACAAAACAAGTCTTAACAAATTTAAGAAGATTGAAATATTAGGTATCTTTTTCAGTCACAGTAGAATAAAATTAGAAATCAATAGCAAGGGGCACCTGGGTGGCTCAGTCAGTTAGGCATCTGACTGTTGGTTTTGGCTCAGTTCACGATCTAATGGGTTGTGGGATCGAGCCCTGTGTCAGGCTCTGCACTCAACATGGAGAGTGCTTGAGTTTCACTCTCCCTCTCCATCTGCCCCTCCCCCCACCGTGCTCTCTCTCTCTCTCTCTCTCTCAAATAAATAAACAAATCTTTTTTAAAAATCGCTAAAAGCAAACTCTTAGCTAGACTAAGAAAAAAAAAGAGAAGATTCAAATAACAAAAATCATAAATGAGAGAGAAGACAACTGATGCCACAAAAATTAAAAAGTATTAGACTATTATGAACAATTAAATGCCAACAAATTGGATAACGTGGAAACACATAAATTCTTAGAAACATACCAGGACTGAATTATGAAGACGTAAAAATAAAAAAAATCTGAACAGACCTATAACTAGTAAGGAAATTCAATCTGTAAACAAAAACTTCCCAACAAAGACAAGTCCTGGACCTAAAGGTTTCACTGGAGAATTCTGTCAGACATTTAGAGAAGAATTAAGCCAGTCCTTCTCAAACTCTTCAAAAAATTCAAAAGGAAGAAGCATTTCTAAACGCATTTTTTTAGGCCAACATTGTCTAGATACCAGGGCCAGACGAAGATATTATTAAAAAAAAAGAAAAGAAAAATACAGACCGATATCCCCAATGAATAGTGATGCAAAAATACTCAACAAAATACTAGAAAACTAAATCCAACAGCATTTTGAAGGGATTATACACCATGACCAAGTGATATTTATTCCTGGAATGAAAGGAGGCTTCAACATACAAA
Source organism: Halichoerus grypus (assembly GCF_964656455.1). NCBI lineage: Eukaryota > Metazoa > Chordata > Mammalia > Carnivora > Phocidae > Halichoerus > Halichoerus grypus. The sequence goes on from NC_135714.1 coordinate 61,815,055, forward strand.
AATTAATCAATGTGGGGTGCCTGGGTGGCTCAGTTGGTTGTGTCTGACTCTTGATTTCAGCTCAGGTCATGATCTCAGGGTTGGGAGACTGAGCCCTGAGTCAGGCTCCATGTTCAGTGAGGAGTCTGCTTGAAATTCTCTCTCTCCCTCTGCCCTTCCTCCCTATTTATGCATGCTCTCTCTCTCTCCCTCTCTCTTTCTCTCTCAAATAAATAAATCTTCAAAAAATTAATCAATGTAACACACCACATTAATAGAATGAGGGAAACAAAAAACACATGATCATCTCAATTGATGGAGGAAAAAAACATTTAACAAAATTCAACATGCTTTCATGATTTAAAAAAAAACCCTCAACAAACTAAAAATAGAAGGAAACCACAGCAACATAATAAAAGCTATATGTGAAAAACCTACAGTAATCATCATACTCAATGGTGAAAGACTGAAAGCTTCTCTTTTAACATCTGGAACTAGAGAAGGATGCATATTCTCACCATTCCTATTCAACATGGTACTGGGAGTCCTACTCAGAGTAAATAGACAAGAAAAAAGGCATTCAAATTGGAAATGAAAGAGTAAAATTATCTCTATCTGCAGATGATATAATTTCTATGTAGAAAACCCTCAAGATTCCACAAAAACACTGCTAGATAAGCTAATAAATGAGTTCAGGAAAGTTGTGGGATACAAAATGAACACAAAATATCAATTGCATTTATATATACTAATAAAAAGTAATATGAAAAGAAAATTAAGAAAACAATATACAATAACATGAAAAATTAAAATACTGTGGAATTAAATTAACCAAGAAATGAAAGATGTGTATAATGAAACTACAAAATATTGTTGAAAGTACTCAACAGTGAAAAACTGAAAGCTTTTCGCAAGGACGTCAACTCTCACCACTTTTATTCAACATATTATTAGAAGTCCTAGCTGCAGCAATCAGATAAGAAAAAGAAATAGGGCACCTGGGTGGCTCAGTTGGTTAAGCAACTGCCTTTGGCTCAGGTCATGATCCTGGAGTCCTGGATCGAGTCCCGCATCGGGATCCCTGCTCAGCAGGGAATCTGCTTCTCCCTCTGACCCTCCCCCCTCTCATGTGCTGTCTCTCTCTCATTCTCTCTCTCTCAAATAAATAAATAAAATCTTTTAAAAAAAAAGAAAAAGAAAAGAAATAAAAGGCATCCAAATTGGTAAGGAAGAAATAAAACTGTCACTATTTGCAGATGACATGATACTTTAGATAGAAAACCCTAAAGACTCCACCAAAAAAATTATTCTAACTGATAAATAAATTCAGTAAAATTGCAGGATACAAAATAAACATACAGAAAGCTGTTGCATTTCTAAACACTAATAACAAAGTAGTAGAAAGAGAAATTAAGAAAACAATCTCAGTTACAATTGCACCAAAAAGAATAATATACCTAGGAATATAATTAAATAAGGAGGTGAAAGACCTATACTCTGAAAACTGTAAGACACTGGTGAAAGAACCTGAAGACAACACAAACAAATAAAAAGATATACCATGCTCATGGATTGGAAGAATTAATATTGTTAAAATGCCTATACTAGCCAAAGCAATCTGCAGATTCAATGCAATTCCTATCAAAATACCAATAGCATTTTTCACAGAAACAGAAAAAACAGCCCTAAAATTTGTATGGAACCAAAAAAGACCCTAAATAGCCAAAGCAATGTTGAGAAAGAAGAACAAACCTGGAGATAGCACGATCTCAGATTTCAAACTATACTACATACCTGTAGTAATCAAAACAGTATGGTACTGGCACAAAAATAGATATAGATCGAAGCACCTGGGTGGCACAGTTGGTTAAGCATTTTTGTTCAGGTCGTGATCTCAGGGTCATGAGATCAAGCCCCACATCAGGCTCCATGTTCAGCACAGAGTTTGCATAAGACTCTCTCTCCCTCTGCCCCTCCCACCATCTCTCTCTCTCTAAAATAAACAAATAAATCTTCTAAAAAAAAATAGACACATAGATCAATGGAACAGAATAGACAGCCCAGAAATAAGCCCACTGTTATGTTCTATGACAAAAGAGGCAAGAACATACAATAAGAAAAAGACAGTCTCTTTTAACAAATGTTGCTGGGAAAACAGGGCAGCTACATGCAAAAGAGTGAAAGTGGACCACTTTCTCACACTATACACAAAAATAAACTCAAAACAGATTAAAAACCAAAACGTGAGTGGGAGGAGCAAGATGTCGGAGGAGTAGGAGACCTAAATTTTGTCTGGTCCCAGGAATTCAGCTGGATAGGGATCAAACCATTCTGAACACCTACGAACTCAACAGGAGATCAAAGAAAAGAATAGCAGCAACTCTCTGAACAGAAAAGCGACCACTTACTGGAACTTAGAACGTGCGGAGAAGTGAATCCAAGGCGATATTCGGGAAGATAGATGGCAGGGGAGGGGGCCTCCGTCAGCCTCCTACCAGCAAGTGATAGAGCAATGGAGCACAAAATCGGAACTTCTAGAAGTCGGCTCCACTGAGGGACATCACTCCAGTGGCTAAGCGAGGGGTGGAATCCTCATGGGACAGTGTGGTCTCAGGACCCTTGGGGTCACAGGAAGACCAGGGGTGCCTGAGTGTGGCAGAGCTCCCAGGTATCGGAGCAGGGAAACAGGCTGCAGAGACAGAGCCGAGGAGCGGGCTGTCAGCACGGGGTTGCCATAAAACGTGATCCACGGCACAGCCGTGCCACTGCTCCTCCAGCAAGAACCCAACAAGTGGCAGATCCGGAAAGACTCCCCTTCCTGCCCTGGGAGGAGCGGCTCGGGAGAGCACCACAGGGATCTGCTGGGTTTGGAGACTCCACACAGGGTCGTGTGCCAGAGATAGAAATGCTCGGTCATGGGCACCTGGGTGGCTCAGTTGGTTAAGCGACTGCCATCGGCTCAGGTCATGATCCTGGAGTCCCGGGATTGAGTCCCACATCAGGCTCCCTGCTCAGCAGGGAGTCTGCTTCTCCCTCTGACCCTCCTCCCTCTCATGCTCTCTGTCTCTCATTCTCTCTCTCACAAATAAATAAAATCTTTAAAAAACATTAAAAAAAAAAAGAAATGCTTGGTCACAGGCCGGGTGAGCACAGAGTGCCGCTGGAGACCAGGGAGATGGGAGTGATTGACTGCTTTCTCTGGGGCTGCACTGAGGAGTGGGGCCCCGAGTTCTTGACTCCTCCAGGGCAGAGATTGGGAGGAGGCCATTTTCACTCTCCTCCTCCAAAGCAGTACGGAAAGCTTGCAGGGAACAAAAGCTCCCGAGAGCAAACCCGAGCAGATTACTTAGCCCGGACCGGCAAGGGCGGGGCAATTCCACCTGTGACAAAGACATTTGGAAACCACGGCAACAGCCCCTCCCCCAGAAGATCAGCAAGAACAGCCAGCCAAGACCAAGTTTACCAATCAATGAGAATGGCGGAACTCCAGCACTAAGGGAATACTGCACATAGAATTCATGGCTTTTTTTCCCCCTGATTCTTTAGTTTTTCAAAGTTAATTTTTTTTAACTTTCTCTTTTTTTTTTTTGAATTTTTCTTTTTCCCTTTTTCAACCAACATCTTTTCAATCCCTTTTTTTAAAATGTTTTTTCTTTTTCATTTTTAGAGTCATATTCTATCCCTTCACAGTAGTTAACCTTATTTTTGGTATATATATATAAGTTGTTCTCTCTTTAAAATTTTGGGATACATTTTCCTCTAACAGACCAAAATATACCCTAAATCTCTAGTGTATGGCTTTGTTCTAGCCTCCTGTCTGATCACATTATCTCCCCCCCTTTTTTTTAAATCCTATTCTTTATTTTTTCAACCAACTTCTTATCTTATCAGTTCCTTTTATAAAATCTTTTATAATTTTCATTGTTACAGTCATATTCCATCCCTTCATCGTACTTACCCTTATTTCTGTACATATATAGGCTTCTCTTTCTTTAAAATTTTGGGAGGCACTTTTTTCTAACAGACCAAAATACACCCAAAATCTAGTGTGTGGCACTGATCTATGCACCAGTCTGATCATATTTGATCATATTCTGTTTTTGTTTGTTTATTTATTTTTTATCTTTTTCTTTTTCTTTTTTTCTTTTTTCTTTCTTTCCCTTTCTTTTCCCCCGGTTTCAGGTCTCTTCTGATTTGTTTAGTGTATATTTTTCTGGGGTCATTGTTACCCTGTTAGCATTTTGTTCTCTCATTCATCTATTTTCCTCTGGATAAAATGATGAGACAGAAAAAATCACCTCAAAAAAAAGAACAAGAGACATTACCAACTGCCAGGGACCTAATCAATATGGACATTAGTAAGATGTTGGAACTAGAGTTCAGAAGGACGATTTTAAAGATACTAGCTGGGCTTGAAAAAAGCATGGAAGATAATAGAGAAACCCTTTCTGGAGAAATAAAAGAACTAAAATCTAACCAAGTTGAAATCAAAAAGGCTATTAATGAGGTGCAATAAAAAATGGAGGCTCTAACTGCTAGGATAAAGGAGGCAGAAGAGAGAATCAGTGAGATAGAAGACCAAATGATGGAAAATAAAGAAGCTGAGAAAAAGAGAGATAAACAACTACTGGATCATGAGGGCAGAATTCGAGACATAAGTGATAGCATAAGATGAAAGAATATTAGAATAATTGGGATCCCAAAAGAAGAAGAAAGAGAGAGGGGGGCAGAAGGTATATTGGAGCAAATTATAGCAGAGAACTTCCCTAATTTGGGGAAGGAAACAGGCATCAAAATCCAGGAGGCACAGAGAACCCCCCTCAAATTCAATAAAAGTAGGTCAACACCCCGACATCTAATAGTAAAACTTACAAGTCTCAGAGACAAAGAGAAAATCCTGAAAGCAGCTCGGGAGAAGAGATCTGTAACCTACAATGGAAGAAACATTAGATTGGCAACAGACCTATCCACAGAGACCTGGCAGGCCAGAAAGGACTGGCGTGATATATTCAGAGCACTAAAGAAGAAAAATATGCAGCCAAGAATACTATATCCAGCTAGGCTGTCATTGAAATTAGAAGGAGAGATAAAAAGTTTCCAGGACAAACAAAAACTAAAGGAATTTGCAAACACGAAAACAGCCATACAAGAAATATTGAAAGGGGTCCTCCAAGCAAAGAAAGAGCCTAAAAGTAAGATAGACCAGAAAGGAACACAGACAATATACAGTAACAGTCACCTTTCAGGCAATACAATGGCAATAATTCTATCTTTCAACAGTTACCCTGAATGTAAATGGGCTAAATGCCCCAATCAAAAGACACAGGCTATCAGATTGGATAAAAAACAAGACCCATCAATATGCTGTCTGCAAGAGACTCATTTTAGACCCAAAGACACCCCCAGATTGAAAGTGAGGGGGTGGAAAACAATTTACCATGCTAATGGACACCAAAGGAAAGCTGGGGTGGCAATCCCTATATCAGACAAATTAGATTTTAAACCAAAGACTATAATAAGAGATGAGGAAGGACACTATATCATACTTAAAGGGTCTATCCAACAAGAAGATCTAACAATTGTAAGTATCTATGCCCCTAACATGGGAGCAGCCAATTATATAAGCCAATTAATAACAAAAGCAAAGAAACACATTGACAACAATACAATACAGAGGGGGACTTTAACACCCCCTTCACTGAAATGGACAGATCATCTAAGCAAAAGATCAACAAGGATATAAAGACTTTAAATGACACACTGGACCAAATGGACTTCACAGACATATTCAGAACATTCCATCCCAAAGCAACAGAATACACATTCTTCTCTGGTGCCCATAGAACATTCTCCAGAATAGATCACATCCTAGGTCACAAATCAGGTTTCAACTGGTACCAAAAGATGGGGATCATTCCCTGTATACTTTCAGACCACAGTGCTTTGAAACTAGAACTCAATCACAAGAGGAAAGTCGGAAAGAATTCAAATATATGGAGGCTAAAAAGCATCCTACTAAAGAATGAATGGGTCAACCAGGAAATTAAAGAATAATTTAAAAAATTCTTGGAAACAAATGAAAATGAAAACACAACTATTCAAAATCTTTGGGATGCAGCAAAGGCAGTCCTAAGAGGAAAGTATATAGTGATACAAGCCTTTCTCAAGAAACAAGAAAGGTCTCAAATACACAACCTAACCCTACACCTAAAGGAGCTGGAGAAAGAATAGCAAATAAACCCTAAACCCAGCAGGAAAAGAGAAATAATAAAGATCAGAGCAGAAATCAATGAAATAGAAACCAAAGGAACAGTAGAACAGATCAACGAAACTAGGAGCTGGGTCTTTGAAAGAATTAACAACGTTGATAAACCCTGGGCCAGACTTATCAAAAAGAAAAGAGAAATGACCCAAATCAACAAAATCATGAATGAAAGAGGACAGATCACAACCAACACCAAAGAAATACAAACAATTCTAAGAACATATTATGAGCAACTCTATGCCAGCAAATTAGATAACCTGGAAGAAACGGATGCATTCCTAGAGATGTATCAACTACCAAAACTGAACCAGGAAGAAATAGAAAACCTGAACAGACCTATAAACACTAAGGAAATTGAAGCAGTCATCAAAAATCTCCCAAAAAACAAAAGGCCAGGGCCAGATGGCTTCCCAGGGGAATTCTACCAAACATTTCAAGAAGAATTAATACCTATTCTTCTGAAACTCTTCCAAAAAATAGAAATGGAAGGAAAACTTCCAAACTCGTTTTAGGAGGCCACCATTACCTTGATCCCAAAACCAGACAAAGACCCCATCAAAAAGGAGAATTACAGACCAATATCCCTGATGAACATGGAAGCAAAAATTCTCACCAAAATACTACCCAATAGGATCCAACAGTACATGAAAAGGATTATTCACCACGACCAAGTGGGATTTATCCCTGGGCTGCAAGGCTGGTTCAACATCCGCAAATCAATCAATGTGATACAATACATTAATAAAAGAAAGAACAAGAACCCTCTGATCCTCTAAATAGATGCAGAAAAAGCATTTGACAAAGCACAGCATCCTTTCTTGATCAAAACTCTTCAGAGTATAGGGAGAGAAGGCACATACCTCAATATCATAAAAGCCATCTATAAAAAATGCACAGCAAATATCATTCTGAATGGGGAAAAACTGAGAGCTTTCCCCCTAAGGTCAGGAATGCGGCAGGGAGGTCCACTATCACCACTGCTATTCAACATAGTACTAGAAGTCCTAGCCACAGCAATCAGACAACAAAAAGAAATAAAAGGCATCTGAATCGGCAAAGAAGAAGTCAAACTCTCACTGTTTGCAGATGATATGATACTTTATGTGGAAAACCCAAAAGACTCCACCCCAAAACTGCTAGAACTCATACAGGAATTCAGTAAAGTGGCAGGATTAAAATCAATGCACACAAATCAGTGGCATTCCTATACACCAACAACAAGATAGAAGAAAGAGAAATGAAGGAGTCGATCCCATTTACAGTTGCACCCAAAACCATAAGATACCTCGGAATAAATCTAACCAAAGAGGCAAAGAATCTGTACTCAGAAAACTATAAAATACTCATGAAAGAAATTGAGGAAGACACAAAGAAATGGGAAAACGTTCCATGCTCATGGATTGGAAGAACAAATATGGTGAAGATGTCAATGCTACCTAGAGCAATCTACACATTCAATGCAATTCCTATCAAAATACCATCCACTTTTTTCAAAGAAATGGAACAAATAATCCTAAAATTTGTATGGAACCAGAAAAGACCCCAAATAGCCAGAGGAATGTTCAAAAAGAAAAGCAAAGCTGGTGGCATCACAATTCCGGACTTCAAGCTCTATTACAAAGCTGTCATCATCAAGACAGTATGGTACTGGCACAAAACAGACACATAGATCAATGGAACAGAATAGAGAGCCCAGAAATGGACCCTCAACTCTATGGTCAACTAATCTTTGACAAAGCAGGAAAGAATGTCCAATGGAAAAAAGACAGTCTCTTCAACAAATGGTGTTGGGAAAATTGGACAGCCACATGCAGAAGAATGAAACTGGACCATTTCCTTACACCACACACAAAAATAGACTCCAAATGGTTGAAAGACCTCAATGTGAGACAGGAGTCCATCAAAATCCTAAAGGAGAACACAGGCAGCAACCTCTTCGACCTCAGCCGCAGCAACTTCTTGCTAGAAACATCGCCAAAGGCAAGGGAAGCAAGGGCAAAAATGAACTATTGGGACTTCATCAAGATAAAAAGCTTTTGCACAGCAGAAGAAACAGTCAACAAAACCAAAAGACAACCGATAGAATGAGAGAAGATATTTGCAAATGACATATCAGATAAAGGGCTAGTATCCAAAATCTATAAAGAACTTATCAAACTCAGCAACCAAAGAACAAATGATCCAATCAAGAAGTGGGCAGAAGACATGAACAGACATTTCTGCAAAGAAGACATCCAAATGGCCAACAGACATGTGAAAAGGTGTTCAACATCGCTCAGCATCAGGGAAATCCAAATCAAAACCTCAATGAGATACCACCTCACACCAGTCAGAATGGCTAAAATTAACAAGTCAGGAAATGCCAGATGTTGGCCGGGATGCGGAGAAAGGGGAACCCTCCTACACTGTTGGTGGGAATGCAAACTGGTGTAGCCACTCTTGAAAACAGTATGGAGGTTCCTCAAAAAGTTGAAAATAGAGCTACCCTATGACCCAGCAATTGCACTACTGGGTATTTACCCCAAAGATACAAATGTAGGGATCCGAAGGGGTACGTGCACCCTGATGTTCATAGCAGCAATGTCCACAATAGCCAAACTGTGGAAAGAGCCAAGAAGTCGATTGACAGATGAATGGATAAAGAAGATGTGGTATATATATACAATGGAATATTATGCAGCCATCAAAAGGAATGAAATCTTGCCCCACATTGGGCTCCCTGCTTGTCGGGAAGCCTGCTTCTCTCTTTCGCACTCCCCCTGCTTGTGTTCCCTCTCTTGCTGTCTCTCTCTCTGTCAAATAAATAAATAAAATCTTTAAAAAAAAAAAAAAAAGAATGAAATCTTGCCATTTGCAACGACGTGGATAGAAATGGAGGGTATTATGCTGAGCGAAATAAGTCAATCAGAGAAAGACATGTATCATATGACCTCACTGGTATGAGGAATTCTTAATCTCAGGAAACAAACTGAGGGTTGCTGGAGTGGTGGGGGGTGGGAGGGATGGGGTGGCTGGGTGATAGACATTGGGGAGGGTATATGCTATGGTGATTGCTGTGAATTGTGTAAGACTGTTGAATTACAGACCTGTACCTCTGAAACAAATAATACATTGTATGTAAAAAAAAAAAAAAAAAAAAAGAAGAAGAAGAAGAAGATAGCAGGAAGGGATAAATGAAGGGGGGGACATTGGAGGGGGAGATGAACCATGAGAGACTATGGACTCTGAGAAACAAACTGAGGGTTCTAGAGGAGAGGGTGGTGATGGGTATTAAAGAGGGCATGTATTGGGCACCTGGGTGGCTCAGTCGGTTGAGCAACTGCCTTCGGCTCAGGTCATGATCCTGGAGTCCCGGGATCGAGTCCCGCATCAGGCTCCCTGCTCAGCGGGGAGTCTGCTTCTCCCTCTGACCCTCCTCCCCTCATGTGCTCTCTCTCTCTCTCTCTCATTCTCTCTCTCAAATAAATAAATAAAATCTTTAAAAAAAAAAAAAGAGGGCATGTACTGAATGGAGCACTGGCTGTTATACGCAAACAATGAATCATGGAACACTACATCAAAAACTAATGATGTAATGTATGGTGATTAACATAACATAATAAAATAAATAAAATAAAAATAAATAAAAACAAAACGTGAGATCTAAAGCCATAAAACTCCTGAAAATAAACATGCAGTCATCTCTTGGACACCGTCTTAGCAACATATTTATGGATATATCTACTCATGCCAGGGAAACAAAAGCAAACATAAATTATTGTGACCACATCAAAATAAAAAACTTTTGCACAGCAAAGGAAACAATCAAAGCAAAAAGGCAGCCAACTGAATGGGAGAAGATATTTGCAAATGATATATCCAACAAGGGGTTAATACCCTAAATATAAAAAGAACTTATGGAATTCAACACCAGAGAAGCAAACAATCCAAATAAAAAATGGGCAGAGGACCTGAATAGACATTTTTCCAAAGAAGATATCCATATGGCCAACAGACACATGAAAAGATGCTCAACATCACTGATCATCAGTGAAATGAAAATCAAAACACAATGAGATATCACCTCATACTAGTCAGAATGGTTAGTATCCAAAAGACAAGAAATAACAAATATTGGTGAGGATATGGAGAAAAGGGAACCCTGTGCATCCAAAAACTGGGTAGAAATGTAAATTGGTGCAACCTATGTACAAAACAGTAAGGAGATTCCCCCCACCCCAAAATAAAAATAGAAAAACCAAATGATCCGGTAATTCCACTACTGGGCATTTACCCAAAGAAAACAAAAACACTATCTGGAAAAGATATATGTACCCTTATGGTTATTACAGCAATATTTACAATAGCCAAGATATAGAATCAACCCATGTCCAGTGACAAATGAAAGAAGAAAATGTGGTGTATATATACACAATGGAATATTACTTAGCCATAAAAAAGGAGTAGAATCTTGTCATTTTTGACAACACGGATGGACCTAGAAAGTATAAGAAATAAGTCTTATACTTATTTATATATATTTGTGTATATATATATATATATATATTTGACTTATATCTGAAATAAGTCGGACAGAGAAAGTCAAATATCACATGATTTCACTTACATGTGAAATCTAAAAAACAAACAAACAAAATAACAAACAGACTCTTAAATACAGAAAACAAACTGGTGGTTGCCAGAGGGGAGGGGAGTGGGGGATGGGCAAAAAAGATTAAGAGATGCAAACTTCCAATTATAAAATAAATAAGTCACATAGATTAAAGTACACTATAGGATCAAAAACTAATGATGTAATGTACGGTGATTAATATAACATAATAAAATAAAATTTTTTAAAAAGTACACTATAGGGAATATAGTCAATAAAATTATAACAACATTGTATGGTGACAAATGGTGACTATAGCTACCATGAGAGCACTGAGAAATGTATAGAACTATTGAATCAATACGTTGTATGCCTGAAACTAATATAATGTTGTATGCCAATTATAGTTCAAAAATAAAAAAATGTGTTCCCCCCAAAATAAAAAATAAAGCATTGTTGAAAGAAGTTAAAGATAGAAAGGTATCACATGTTCATGGATTGGAAGACTTAAAGTTCTCAAAATGTCCCTACTACCTAAAGCAATCTACAAATTCAATGCAATTCCCATCAAAATCCTAATAGCATTTTTTGCAGAAATAGAAAAAAAAAATCTTAAAATTCATATGGAATTTCAAATGACCCCTAATAATCAAAACAATCTTGAGAAAGAAAAACAAAGCTAAAGGCTTTACACTTCCTTACTTCAAAACTTACCACAAGCTGCAGTAATCAAAACACTATGATACTGGCATAAAGATAGATATGGGCCAATGGAACAGAATATAGAGCCCCAAAATAAACCCTTACATATATGGTCAAACAGTCTTCTGCAAGAGTGCCAAGACTATACAATGCAGAAGAAAAAAAGTCTCTTCAACAAATGGTGTTGGGAAAGCTGGATATCCATATACAAAAGAATTAAGTTGGATCCTTACCATATACCTTACACCATATAGAAAAATTAATTCTAATTGAATTAAAGACCTTAATGTAGGACCTGAAACTATAAAATTCCTAGCAGAAAACTTAGGGGAGAAGCTTCATGACTTTGGATTTGGTAATGATTTCTGGGATATGAGACTAAAGGAACAGATAACAAAAGCAAAAATAGACAAATGGCACTACATCAATTTTAAAACTTGTGTACAGCAAAGGAAATAATCAACAGAGTGAAAAGGCTACCTATGGTATGTGAGAAAATATTTGCAAACTGTATTATTTAGCAAGGGGTTAATATCCAGAATATATAAAGAACTCCGAAAATTCATCAACAACAAATAACCTGATTTAAAGATGGGCAAATGACTTGAATAAACATTCCTCCAAAAAAGATATACAAATAGCTTACAAGCATATGAAAAGATGCTCAACATCAGTGATTATGAGAGAAATGCAAATCAAAGCCACAATGAGAAATTATCTCATACTCGTTTGGATGGCCACTATCAAAAACACAGAAAATAACAAGTGTTGAAAAGAATGTGGAGAAACTGAAACTCTTGTGCATCATTGGTGGGAATGTAAATTGATACAGCCATTACGGAAAACAGTGTAAAGGTTACTCAAAAAATTAAAAATAAAATTACCATATGATCCAGCAACCCAACTTCTGAGTATATATAGCCAAGGAACTGAAAACAAAATTTCAAAGAGTTATTTGCACACACATGTTCACTGCAGCATTATTCATGAAGCCAAGAGGTAGAAGCAACCTAAACGTCCATTGAAGAATGGATGAATAAAAGTGTGGTATACACATACAATGGAATATTACTCAGCCTTGAAGAAGATGAAAATCCTGCCATTTGCAACAACACGGATAGCCCCTGAAGGTATTATGCGAAGTGAAATAAGCCAGACACACACACACACACACACACACACACACACACACACCACACTTGCATGATTCCCTATTAGGTATCTAAGTAGTCAAACTTTTAGAAAGAGAAAAAAGAATGGTGCTTGCCAGGGGCTGGGGAAGGGAAAAAAGAGTTTCTGTTCAATGGGTACAGAATTTCAGTTTTGCAAGATGAAAAATTCTAAGAGATCTATTGCACAACAATGTATATAGAGTTAGTTAACACTATTATTAAGAAAGGATATTTTACGGTTTTTACAATTTTTTTAAAAAGTATCTTGCTTAAATCATGTTATGTGGTTTCCCTACCCATGACACATAGTGAATCATTCAACTGATCATTCCTTTTTGAAGCAAGCCATCTCCAACACTCCTCTCCAATCTACTCCAGAGAATGAATCACTCAAAGCTGTGAGTTATGATAAATCTGCCTGAGGTGAGGGTGGTGTAGAGAACATTCAAACATGGCTTTGCTTATGCTCTTCCCAGTTTGAAAAGTACATGACTTATTTGGGGGTCTAGTTCATCTGTTGTGGCAGGAGAATGAAGGCTGAAAGTAGGTGAGCTTGGAAAGGTCTAGTGTTATAGAAAGCCTTTCAAACTCTGACCCCATCTAAACAGGTGGAAGTTTACCCTCTAGTCAATGGAAAATCTCTAAAAAGTTTCCACAGAGGCGAGTGATAAAATCCTAGTTGTGCAAAGGATGTACTGACAATGGCAAAGACTAGAAGCAAGGAGACAAATTGGTGTAGCTCAGCTGGTGTCATCTGTATTTTTGCAAAAACTTCTTAAAGAAATTGTGGAAGGTACTAATTTAGGAGATGTTTTTGAGATAGAAGAGGATTTGGTGACTAATAGGTAAGGGGATTAATTGAAAAGCAATTAAAGAAACAAATGCAATTCACTTGGCCTAGGCCTGGCGCATAGTAGGCATCCAATAAATATTAATTTCTCTATTTCTTAAAAGTGCACATACACTTCACAACTAGCATGAGTTTTCTGTTCCTTTGTTACTGGAATAACTGACTTTTAAAAAATAAATATATTTCATCTGGGAAAAAATGTCAAATACAATAAAAAAAATAAAACAGCCACTTTGGAAAATTTTTGGTAATATTTGACAGAATTTGGTTACATTGAGTAAAGTTGAAGATACTCATATCCTAAGACCCTCCAAGTCCACTTCTGGCTATAACCCCTAAAGAGACTCTCACACATGTGAAAACTGGAACCAACCAAAATGTCTGTTAAGAGGAAAGTAGATAATGAATTGTGGGACAGTCATGTAATGGCATGCTATACAGTATTTCAGCATGGGTAAATCCAAAAATATATTAAGCAAAACAAACATAAAAAATTGCAAAGGGATATGTATGACCATTTGTTTAAAGCCTATTAAATAATACTATATAACAAGTAAGGGAAGAGGCTTGTATAAAGGGGAGTGCACAATAGGGCTTAATTATATTTATGACATTTAATGTCTTTGAAAAAATGACTTGAGCAAATATAATATAATGGTAGGATTTCATAGAGGTGGATATACTGGTGTTCATCACAAGATTCTCTTCTCTTCAAAGGGGAAAGAAAGAGAGAGAGGCAACCAAAAAATAGACTCTTAACTATAGAAAACAAACTGAGGGTTACCAGAGAGGAGGTGGGTGGGGGGGTGGGTGATATAGGTGATGGGATTAAGGAGTGCACTTGTGATGAGCACCGGGTGATGTATGGAAGTGTTGAATCACTATATTGTACACCTGAAAATAATATTACACTGTATGTTAACTAATTGGAATTTAAATTAAAACTTTAAAAAAGAACAAGATTCTCTACTTACTCATATGTTTGAAACTTTTGCAATAAAATACAAAGAAAAATGCAGTAGCCAACTGTCTATTGTCCACTAAGCTGCAGAATAAGATTATGTCCAGTATTTGCTAAATGTTTTAGAACAGAAACTGGGTCACTTCTTTTTTTTTTTTTTAAGATTTTATTTATTTGACAGAGGGAGAGAGAGAGGGGGATCACAAGTAGGGAGAGGGAGAAGCAGGCTCCCTGCTGAGCAGAGAGCCCGGTGCAGGGCTCCATCCCAGGACCCTGGGATCATGACCTGAGCCGAAGGCAGATGCTTAACCGAATGAGCCACCCAGGCGCCCCTGGGTCACTTCTTTAACCTTGAATGATCTCCATAGAAACAGCAACCACGTTGGTGCACCAGACAGAGTTCTGAGATATTGGTGCTCATTTTGACTCTGATCTTGAGCAACTCAGTAACTACCTTATGGAGAGGAGTCCAAGATGGTGGAGGAGAAAGAGACCTCAGTTTTGTCTAGTCCCAGGAATTCAGCTAGATAACTATCAAATCTCTCTGAACACCTGCAAACTCAACCAGAGATCTAAGAAAAGAATAGCTGCACTCTACAAATAGAAAAGTGACCACTTTCTGCAAGGTAGGAGGTGGGGAGAAGTGAATCCAAGGTGATATATGGGAAGATAAAGAGCCTCTGTAAGCCAGCTACCAGAAAATGATACAGTAACAGAGAGCAAAATTGGAACTTTTAGAAGTCTGCTCCAGTGAGGGATATCCCTGACTAAAAGGCACTCAGGTGGCAAAGAGGGGCAGAATCCTAGGTGGGACAGTGTGGTCTCAGGATCCCCAAGGTCACTGAAAGAATGCAGGTGCCTGAGTGCTGCAGGGTTCCTAGGCGGGGAAGCTGACTGCAATCAGTGAGCCCAGGAGTGGGCTTTCTGTTTGGTGTTGCCCTAAACCACAAACCACCGCAGGGTGAAGCGAACACTCTCCAAGAAGGGGCCCAGCAAGCAGCAGAACAGTGGTGAGATACCCTACCATCCCCCAGGAGGAGCAGCATGGGTGCATGCCACGGGAGTCTACAGAGTTTGGATACTGGAAACAGGGTCACGTGCCTTAAATATATATGATGGGTCCCAGGCTGGGTGAGGACGGAGTGCAGTTGGATACAGGAGTGACTGATTGCTTTTCTCTGAGGGTGCACTGAGGAGTGGGGCCCCAAGCTCTCACCTCCAGGACTGGAGATTGGGAGGCTGCCATTTTCATTTTCATTCTCTACAGCGATGTGGAAAAAAGCCACACAGAGCTATCAGGAGCAGATTACTTAGCTAGGCCCCCTGGCAAGGGCGGTGTAATTCCCTCTGGGCAAAGACACCTGAGAATCAGTGCAACAGGCCCCTCCCCCAGAAGATCAGCAAGAATATCCGGCTAAGACCAAGTTTACTGATTACACAGAACTGCAAAACTCCAGTGCTAGGGGAAAATAGAATAGAATTCATGGTATTTCTCCCATGATTTTTAGTCTTTCAATTTTAATTTTTTTCTCTTTCCTTTTTCAACCAATTTCTTATTTTATCAACTCTTTTTTAAGTCTTTTTTAATTTTCATTTTTACAGTTACAGTCTATCTTTTCATTGTATTTAATTTTATTTTTGTATATATATATATATATATATATAAGTTTTTCTTTCTTTACAATTTTGGGATATAGTTTCTTCTAACAAACAGATGAAAATATTGCTCTGCTCTGTTCACCTGTTTATATTCCTTCTTTTTTGTTTTTGATTGTTTTTTGTCTTTTAATTTCACTTTTACAGTTACATTCTATCCCTTCATTGTATTTAATTTTATTTTTGTACATATGTATGTTTTTCTTTCCTTATAATTTTGGATCTAGTTTTCTAACAAACAGAACAAAATACACAAAGGATCCAGTGTAATGCTCTGTTCTGTTCACCTGTCTGATTATATACTCTTTTTTTTTTCTTTTTTTTTCCAGTTTCAGGTCTCTTCTGATTTGTTTAGTGTATATATCTCTGGTGTTGTTGTTGCCATCTTAGTATTTTCTTCTCTTGTTCATCTATTCTTCTCTGGACAGAATGACAAGACAGAAAAACTCACCTCAAAAAAGAGAACAAGAGGCAGTACTGACAGGGACCTAATCAGTATGGAATATAAGACATCAGAACTACAGTTCAGAATAAAGATTATAAAGATACTAGCTGGTATTGAAAAAAGCATTGAAGACACCAGAGAATCCCTTTCTGGAGAAATAAAAGAACTAAAATCTAATCAAGTCAAAATAAAAAGGCTTTTAATGAGATGCAATAAAAAATGGAGGCCCTAACTGCTAGGATAAATGAGGCAGAAGAAAGAATTAGTGATACAGAAGACAGAATGATGGAGAATAAAAAAGCTGAGAAAAAGAGAGGAAAAACAACTACTGGATCACGAGGGGAGAATTCAAGAGATAAGTGATACCATAAAGTGAAGCAATATTAGAACAATTGGGATTACCAAAGAAGAGGAAGGGCAGAAGTTATATTGGAGCAAATTATAGTGGAGAACTTCCCTAATCTCGGGAAGGAAACAGGCACTGAAGTCTAGGAGGCACAGAGAACCCCCTCAAAATCAATAAAAATAGGTAAACACCTTGACATATAGTAGTGAAACTTGCAAATCTGAGACAAAGAGAAAATCCTGAAAGCAGCTGGAGACAAGAGGTTTTTAACCTACGAGGCTAGGAGCATTAGACTGGCAGCAGACCTATCCACAGAGACCTGGCAGGCCAGAAACAGCTGACATGATATATTTGGGGTACTAAATGAGAAAAAACATGCAGCCAAGAATACTTTATCCAGCAAGCCTGTCATTAAAATAGAAGGAGAGATAAAAAAAACTTCCAGGACAAACAAAAACTAAAAGAATTTGGGGCCACTAAACCAGCCCTGCAAGAAATATTAAACGGGATCCTGTAAGTGAAGAGACAGCCCAAAAGTAACATAGACCAGAAAGGAACAGAAACAATATACAGGGGCAGAAAAGTTCTTCAGCCCCTGCACACATGGGTTCTCCAGTGCCTCAGAACCTGCTCCTATTCGCAACAGATTCTGCCACCTCCCCAGTCCGTGTCACACCTCCATCCAGGCGTCCTTGAGCTGACTTCGCTGACTCCAAGGGAACCACCCCAAGATCTTTTTGCAAAAGACAGTAGAGGAGGGTCAAATCCCTGTTCCCTGAAAATCATTAATCACACCGGGGCAAGAATGAGAAAATGGTTTCACTGGCAAATTCTATCGACTATTAAAAGAAGAAATAATTTCAGTATTAAGCAGACTCTCAAAAAAATACTGGAGGAGGAGATCAGGGGGCGGAGCAAGATGGTGGAGGAGTAGGAGACCTGGATTTCATCTGGCCTCAGGAATTCAGCTGGATAGGGATCAAACCATTCTGAAACCACCTACAAACTCAACAGGAGATTGAAGAAAAGAATAGCAACAACTCTCTGAACAGAAAAGCAACCACTTTCTGGAAGGTAGGACGTGCGGAGAAGTGAATCCGAGGCGATATTCGGGAGGATAGACGGTGGGGGAGGGGTCTCCATCGGCCACTTCTGGCAAGTGATAGAGCCACAGAGCACAAAATCGGAACTTTTAGAAGTCGGCTCCGCTGAGGGACGTCGCTCCAGTGGCTAAGTGGGGGGTGGGACCCTCGCGGGACAGTGTGGTCTCAGGACCCTCGGGGTCACAGAAAGACCGGGGGTGCCGGAGTGCAGCAGAGCTCCCAGGTATCAGAGCGGGGAAGCCGGCTGCAGAGACGGAGCCGAGGAGCGGGCTCTCAGCTCGGGGTTGCCATAAACTGGGATCCAGGGCACAGTCGGGCCACTGCTCATCCAGCAGGGACCCAACAAGTGGCAGATCTGGGGAGACTCACCTTGCTCCCCCGGGAGGAGAGGCACAGGAGTGCACCGCAGGGATCTGCTGGGTTTGGAGACTCCACACGGGGTTGGGTGCCAGAGATAGAAACGCGTGGTCACAGGCCGGGTGAGCACGGAGTGCGGCCGGAGACCGGGGAGACGGGAGTGACTGACTGCTTTTCTCTGGGGGCGCACTGAGGAGCAGGGCCCTGAGTTCTTGGCTCCTCCGGGGCGGAGACTGGGAGGCCACCATTTTCACTCTCCGCCTCCAAAGCTGTACGGAAAGCTTGCAGGGAACAAAAGCTCCCGAGAGCAAACCTGAGCAGATTACTTAGCCCGGACCGGGCAAGGGCGGGGCAATTCCGCCTCCGGCGAAGACATTTGGGAACCACGGCAACAGGCCCCTCCCCCAGAAGATCAGCGAGAACAGCCAGCCAAGACCAAATTTACCGATCAATGAGAACAGCAGAACTCCAGCGCTAGGGGAATACTGCACATAGAATTCATGGCTTTTTTACCATGATTCTTTAGTCTTTCAAAGTTAATTATTTTTTTTAACTGTCTTTTTTTCTTTTTTCTTTTTTCTTTTTGTTTTTTTGAATTTTTCTTTTTCTCTTTTTCAACCAACATCTTCTCAATCCCTTTTTAAAAAAAACATTTTTATTTTTCATTTTTAAAGTCATATTCTATCCCTTCATAGTAGTTACCCGTATTTTTGGTATATATATATAAGTTGTTCTCTCTTTAAAATTTTGAGATAGTTTCTTCTAACAGATCAAAATATACTCTAAATCTCTAGTGTATGGTTTTTTTCTACTCCCCTGCCTGATCGTATTCTCTCCCTTTTTTTTCCTTTTTTTTTTTAAACCTCTTCTTTCTTTTTTCAAACAACTTATCAATTCCTTTTATAAAATTTTTTATAATTTCCATCTTTACAGTCATATTCCATCCCTTCATCATATCAACCCTTATTTTTGTACATATATAAGTTTTTCTTTCCTTAAAATTTTGGGAGGCACTTTCTTTTAACAAACCAAAATACACCCAAAATCTAGTGTGTGGCACTGATCTATAAACCAGCCTGATCATATTTGATCACATCTGTTTTTGTTTTGTTTTGTTTTGTTCTGTTTTTGTTTGTTTTTATCTTTATCTTTTTCTTTTTTTTTTCTTTCTTTTTTTTCTTTTCGTTTTCTTTTTTCTCTCTTTCCCTTTCTTTTCCCACTGCTTCAGGTCTTTTCTGATTTGTTTGGAGTATATTTTCTGGGGACGTTGTTACCCTGCTAGCATTTTGTTCTCTCATTCATCTATTCTCCTCTGCACAAAATGACAAGACGGAAAAAATCACCTCAACAAAAAGAACAAGAGGTGGTACCAACTGCCAGGGACCTACTCAATACCGACATTAGTACAATGTCAGATCTAGAGTTCAGAATCATCACTTTAAAGATACTAGCTGGGCTTGAAAAAAGCATGGAAGTCATTAGAGAAACCCTTTCTGGAGAAGTAAAAGAACTAAAATCTAGCCAAGTAGAAATCAAAAAGGCTATTAATGAGGTGCAATCAAATATGGGGGCACAAACTGCTAGGATAAATGAGGCAGAAGAAAGAATCAGTGAGATAGAAGAGCAAATGATGGAAAATAAAGAAGCTGAGAAAAAGAGAGATAAACAACTACTGGATCACAAGGGCAGAATTCGAGAGATAAACGATACCATAAGATGAAACAACATTAGAATAATTGGGATCCCAGAAGAAGAAGAAAGAGAGAGAGGGGCAGAAGGTATATTGGAGCAAATTATAGCAGAGAACTTCCCTAATTTGGGGAAGGAAACAGGCTTCAAATTCCAGGAAGCACAGAGAACCCCTCTCAAAATCAATAAAAATAGGTCAACACCCCGACATCTAATAGTAAAACTTACGAGTCTCAGAGACAAAGAGAAAGTCCTGAAAGCAGCTCGGGAGAAGAGATATGTAACCTACAATGGTAGAAACATTAGATTGGTAACAGACTTATCCACAGAGACCTGGCAGGCCAGAAAGGACTGGCATGATATATTCAGAGCACTAAATGAGAAAAATATGCAGCCAAGAATACTATATCCAGCTAGGCTGTCATTGAAAATTGAAGGAGAGATAAAAAGCTTCCAGGACAAACAAAAACTAAAGGAACTCACAAACACGAAATCAGCCCTACAAGAAATCTTGAAAGGGGTCCTCTAAGCAAAGAGAGAGCCTAAAAGCAACATAGACCAGAAAGGAACACAGACAATATACAGTAACAGTCACCTTACAGGCAATACAATGGCACTAAATTCCTATCTTTCAATAGTTACCCTGAATGTAAGTGGGCTAAATGCCCCAATCAAAAGACACAGGCTATCAGATTGGATAAAAAACAAGACCCATCGATATGCTGTCTGCAAGAGACTCATTTTAGACCCAAAGACACCCCCAGATTGAAAGTGAGGGGGTGGAAAACCAACATTTAAAGAAGAATTAATACCTATTCTTCTGAAACTGTTCCAAAAAATAGAAATGGAAGGAAAACTTCCAAACTCATTTTATGAGGCCAGCATTACCTTGATCCCAAAACCAGACAAAGACCCCATCAAAAAGGAGAATTACAGACCAATATCCCTGATGAACATGGATCTAAAATTCTCACCAAAATAATAGCCAATAGGATCCAACAGTACATTAAAAGGATTATTCATCACGACCAAGTGGGATTTAACCCTGGGCCGCAAGGTTGGTTCAACATCCGCAAATCAATCAACGTGATACAATACATTAACAAAAGAAAGAACAAGAATCATATGATCCTCTCAATAGATGCAGAAAAAGCATTTGACAAAGTACAGCATCCTTTCTTGATCAAAACTCTTCAGAGTATAGGGATAGAGGGTACGTACCTCAATATCATAAAAGCCATCTATGAAAAACCTACAGCGAATATCATTCTCAATGGGGAAAAACTGAGAGCTTTCCCCCTAAGGTCAGGAACGCGGCAGGGATGTCCACTATCACCACTGCTATTCAACATAGTATTGGAAGTCCTAGCCACAGCAATCAGACAACAAAAAGAAATCAAAGGCATCCAAATTGGCAAAGAAGAAGTCAAACTCTCACTCTTTGCAGATGATATGATACTTTATGTGGAAAATCCCAAAGACTCCACCCCAAAACTGCTAGAACTCATACAGGAATTCAGTAAAGTGGCAGGATATAAAATCAATGCACAGAAGTCAGTGGCATTCCTATACACCAACAACAAGTCAGAAGAAAGAGAAATTAAGGAGTCGATCCCATTTACAATTGCCAAAACCATAAGATACCTAGGAATAAATCTAACCAAAGAGGTAAAGGATCTGTACTCAGAAAACTATAAAATACTCATGAAAGAAATTGAGGAAGACACAAAGAAATGGAAAAACGTTCCATGCTCATGGATTGGAAGAACAAATATTGTGAAGATGTCAATCTTACCTAGAGCAATCTACACATTCAATGCAATCCCCATCAAAATACCATCCACTTTCTTCAAAGAAATGGAACAAATAATCCTAAAATTTGTATGGAACCAGAAAAGACCCCGCATAGCCAGAGGAATGTTGAAAAAGAAAAGCAAAGCTGGCGGCATCACAATTCCGGACTTCCAGCTCTACTACAAAGCTGTCATCATCAAGACAGTATGGTACTGGCACAAAAACAGACACATAGATCAATGGAACAGAATAGAGAGCCCAGAAATGGACCCTCAACTCTATGGTCAACTAATCTTTGACAAAGCAGGAAAGAATGTCCAATGGAAAAAAGACAGTCTCTTCAACAAATGGTGTTGGGAAAATTGGACAGCCACATGCAGAAGAATGAAACTGGACCATTTCCTTACACCACACACAAAAATAGACTCCAAATGGTTGAAAGACCTCAATGTGAGACAGGAGTCCATCAAAATCCTAACGGAGAACACCGGCAGCAACCTCTTCGACCTCAGCCGCAGCAACTTCTTCCTAGAAACATCGCCAAAGGCAAGGGAAGCAAGGGCAAAAATGAACTATTGGGACTTCATCAAGATAAAAAGCTTTTGCAAAGCAAAGGAAACAGTCAACAAAACCAAAAGACAACTGACAGAATGGGAGAAGATATTTGCAAATGACATATCAGATAAAGGGCTAGTATCCAAAATCTATAAAGAACTCATCAAACTCAACACCCAAAGAACAAAGAATCCAATCAAGAAATGGGCAGAAGACATGAACAGACATTTTTCCAAAGAAGACATCCAAATGGCCAACAGACACATGAAAAAGTGTTCAATATCGCTCGGCATCAGGGAAATCCAAATCAAAACCTCAATGAGATAGCACCTCACACCAGTCAGAATGGCTAAAATTAACAAGTCAGGAAATGACAGATGTTGGCGGGGATGCGGAGAAAGGGGAACCCTCCTACACTGTTGGTGGGAATGCAAGCTAGTGCAGCCACTCTGGAAAACAGTATGGAGGTTCCTCAAAAAGTTGAAAATAGAGCTACCATATGATCCAGCAATTGCACTACTGGGTTTTACCCCAAAGATACAAAAGTAGGGACCCGAAAGACTACGTGCACCCCGATGTTTATAGCAGCAATGTCCACAATAGCCAAACTGTGGAAAGAGCCAAGATGTCCATCAACAGATGAATGGATAAAGAAGATGTGGTATATATATACAATGGAATATTATGCAGCCATCAAAAGGAATGAGATCTTGCCATTTGCAACAACGTGGATGGAACTGGAGGGTCTTATGCTGAGCGAAATAAGTCAATCAGAGAAAGACATGTATCATATGACCTCACTGATATGAGGAATTCTTAATCTCAGGAAACAAACTGAGGGTTGCTGGAGTGGGGGGTGGGGTGGGAGGGATGGGGTGACTGGGTGATGGACACTGGGGAGGGTATGTGTTCTGGTAAGCGCTGTGAATTGTGCAAGACTGTTGAATCTCAGATCTGTACCCCTGAAACAAATAATGCAATATATGTTAAGAAAGAAAAAAAGAAGAAGAAGAATGTAGCAGGAGGGGAAGAATGAAGGGGGGGAAATCGGAGGGGGAGAAGAACCATGAGAGACAATGGACTCTGAAAAACAAACTGAGGGTTCTAGAGGGGAGGGGGGTGGGAGGATGGGTTAGCCTGGTGATGGGTATTGAGGAGGGCACGTTCTGCATGGAGCACTGGGTGTTATGCACAAACAATGAATCATGGAACACTATATCTAAAACTAATGATGTAATGTATGGGGATTAACATAACAATAAAAAAATTAAAAAAAAAAAAAGAATCATATGATCCTCTCAATAGATGCAGAAAAAGCATTTGACAAAGTACAGCATCCTTTCTTGATCAAAACTCTTCAAAGTACAGGCATAGAGGGTACATACCTCAATATCATAAAAGCCATCTATGAAAAACCTACAGCGAATATCATTCTCAATGGGGAAAAACTGAGAGCTTTCCCTCTAAGGTCAGGAACGCGGCAGGGATGTCCACTATCACCACTGCTATTCAACATAATATTGGAAGTCCTAGCCACAGCAATCAGACAACAAAAAGAAATAAAAGGCATCCAAATCGGTAAAGAAGAAGTCAAACTCTCACTGTTTGCAGATGATATGATATTTTATGTGGAAAATCCCAAAGACTCCACCCCAAAACTGCTAGAACTCATACAGGAATTCAGTAAAGTGGCAGGATATAAAATCAATGCACAGAAGTCATTGGCATTCCTATACACCAACAACAAGAGAGAAGAAAGAGAAATTAAGGAGTCGATCCCATTTACAATTGCACCCAAAACCATAAGATACCTAGGAATAAATCAAACCAAAGAGGTAAAGGATCTGTACTCAGAAAACTATAAAATACTCATGAAAGAAATTGAGGAAGACACAAAGAAATGGAAAAACGTTCCATGCTCATGGATTGGAAGAACAAATATTGTGAAGATGTCAATGCTACCTAGAGCAATCTACACATTCAATGCAATCCCCATCAAAATACCATCCACTTTTTTCAAAGAAATGGAACAAATAATCCTAAAATTTGTATGGAACCAGAAAAGACCCCGCATAGCCAGAGGAATGTTGAAAAAGAAAAGCAAAGCTGGCGGCATCACAATTCCGGACTTCCAGCTCTACTACAAAGCTGTCATCATCAAGACAGTATGGTACTGGCACAAAAACAGGCACATAGATCAATGGAACAGAATAGAGAGCCCAGAAATGGACCCTCAACTCTATGGTCAACTAATCTTCGACAAAGCGGGAAGGAATGTCCAATGGAAAAAAGACAGTCTCTTCAACAAATGGTGTTGGGGAAATTGGACACCCACATGCAGAAGAATGAAACTGGACCATTTCCTTACACCACACACAAAAATAGACTCCAAATGGTTGAAAGTCCTCAATGCGAGACAGGAGTCCATCAAAATCCTTGAGGAGAACACAGGCAGCAACCTCTTTGACCTCAGCCGCAGCAACTTCTTCCTAGAAACATCACCAAAGGCAAGGGAAGCAAGGGCAAAAATGAACTATTGGGACTTCATCAAGATAAAAAGCTTTTGCACAGCAAAAGAAACAGTCAAGCTGGTGCAGCCACTCTGGAAAACAGTATGGAGGTTCCTCAAAAAGTTGAAAATAGAGCTACCCTATGATCCAGCAATTGCACTACTGGGTATTTACACCAAAGATACAAAGGTAGGGATCCGAAGGGGTATGTGCACCCTGATGTTCATAGCAGCAATGTCCACAATAGCCAAACTGTGGAAAGAGCCAAGAAGTCCATCGACAGATGAATGGATAAAGAAGATGTGGTATATATATACAATGGAATATTATGCAGCCATCAAAAGGAATTAGATCTTGCCATTTGCAATGACGTGGATGGAACTGGAGGGTATTATGGTGAGGGAAATAATTCAAACAGAGAAAGACATGTATCATATGACCTCACTGGTATGAGGAATTCTTAATCTCAGGAAACAAACTGAGGTTTGCTGGAGTGGGGGGTGGGGTGGGAGGGATGGGGTGACTGGGTGATAGACACTGGGGAGGGTATGTCCTCTGGTAAGCACTGTGAATTGTGCAAGACTGTTGAATCTCAGATCTGTACCCCTGAAACAAATAATGCAATATATGTTAAGAAAAAAAAAAAAAGATGATAGCAGGAGGGGAAGAATGAAGGGGGGGAAATCGGAGGGGGAGACGAACCATGAGAGATGATGGACTCTGAAAAACAAACTGAGGGTTCTAGAGGGGAGGGGGGTGGGAGGATGGGTTAGCCTGGTGATGGGTATTGAGGAGGGCACGTTCTGCATGGAACACTGGGTGTTATGCACAAACAATGAATCATGGAACACTACATCTAAAACTATTGATGTAATGTATGGTGATTAACATAACAATAAAAAAATTTTAAAAAAAGAAACAATATACAGAAACAGGGACTTTACAGGAAATACAATAGCACTAAATTCTTAGCTTTCAATAGTTAACCTGAATATAAATGTGCTAAATGCTCCAATCAAAAGACACAGGGTATCAGACTGCATAAAAAAGCAAGAGCCATCCATATGCTGTCTACAAGAGACTCATTTTAGATCTAAAGACACCTCCAGATTGAAAGTGAGGGGGTGGAGAACCATTTATCATGCTAATGGACCTCAAAAGATAGCTGGGCTAGCAATCCTCATATGACACCAATTAGATTTTAAACCAAGACTGTAGTAAGTGATGAAGAGAAACACTATATCATACTTAAAGGGTCTATCGAACAAGATGATCTAAAAATTGTAAACATTTATGATCCTAACTTGGGAGCAGCGAATTATATAAACCAATTAATATCAAAATTAAAGAAACACATTGATAATAATACAATAAGAGTAGGGGACTTCAACACCCCACTCACTGCACTGGACAGATCACCTAAGCAGAAGATCAACAAGGAAATAAGGGCTTCGAATGACATACTGGGCAGATGGACTTCACAGATAAGTACAGAGCATTCCATCCTAAACAAATACACATTCTTCTTGAGTGCACATGGAACTTTTCCAGAATAGATCACATACTGGGTCACAAATCAGGTCTCAACTGGTACCAAAAGATTGGGATCATTCCCTGAACATTTTCAGATCACAATGCTTTGAAACTTGAACTCAATTACAATAGGAAATTGGGAAAGAACTCAAATACATGGAGGCTAAAGAGCACCTTACTAAAGAATGAATGGGTCAACCAGGAAATCAAAGAATTTTAAAAACTCATGGAAACAAATGAAAATGAAAACACAACTGTTCAAAACCTTTGGGATGATGCAAAGATGGTCTTAAGAGGAAAGTATATAGCAATACAAGCCTTTCTCAAGAAACAAGAAAGGTCTCATATACACAAGCTAACCTTACACCTAAAGGAGCTGGAGAAAGAACAGCAAATAAAGCCTAAACCCAGCAGAAGAAGAGAACTAATAAAGATCAGAGCAGAAATCAACGAAATAGAAACCAAAAGAACAGTACAACAGATCAACGAATCTAGGAGCTGGTTCTTTGAAAGAATTAATAAGACTGATAAACCCCTGGCCAGACTTATCAAAAAGAGAAAGGACCCAAATTAATAAAATGAATGAAAGAGGAGAGATCACAACCAACACTGAAGAAATACAAACAATTATAAGAACATATTATGTGCAAATATATGCCAACAAATTATGCAATCTGGAAGAAATGGATGCATTCCTAGAAACTATAAACTACCAAAACTGAAACAGGAATAAATAGAAAACCTGAACAGAACCAGCAAGAAAATTGAAGCAGTAATCAAAAGTCTCCCAACACAAAAGAGTCCAGGGCCAGGTGGCTTCCCAGGGCAATTCTACCAAACATTTAAGAAGAATTAACACCTATTCTTCTGAGGCTATTTCAAAAAATAGAAATGGAAGGAAAACTTCCAAACTCTTTCTCTGAGGCCAGCATTACCTTGATCCCCAAACCAGAAAAAGACCCACCAAAGAGGAGAATTACAGACCAATAACCCTGACAAACATGGATGCCAAAATACTCACCAAGATCCTAGCCAATAGGATCCAACAGTACATTAAAAGGATTATTCACCACAACCAAGTGGGATTTACTCCTGGCCTGCAAGGGTGGTTCAACATTCTCAAATCAACCACTGTAATAGAGCACATTAATAAAAGACAAGACAAGAACCATATGATCCTTTCAAATGATGCAGAAAAAGCATTTGAGAAAGTACAGCATCCTTTTTTGATTAAAACTCTTCACAGTATAGGGGAAGAGGGAACATACCTCAGTATCATAAAAGCTATCTATGAAAAGCCCACAGTGAATATCATTCTCAATGGAGAAAAACTGAGAGCTTTTCCCTTAAGGTCAGGAACATGGCAGGGATGTCCACTGCCACCTGTATTATTCAACATAGTACTAGAAGTTCCAGCCTCAGCAATTAGACAACAAAAAGAAATAAAGGGCATCCGAATCAGCAAAGAAGTCAAACTCTCACTCTTTGCAGATGACATGATATTTTATGTGGAAAACACAAAAGACTCCACCTCAAAATTGCTAGAACTCATACAAGAATTCAGCAACATGACAGGATACAAAATCAATGCACAGAAATCAGTTGTATTTCTATACATTAACAATGAGACAGAAGAAAGAGAAATTAAGGATTTGATCCCATTTACAATTGCACCAAAAACAATAAGATACCTAGGAATAAACCTAACTGAAGAGGTAAAGGATCCGTATTTAGAAAACTATAGAACACTCATCAAAGAAATTGAGGAAGACACAAAGAAATGGAAAAACTTTCCATACTTTTGGATTGGAAAAACAAATATTGTTAAAATATCTATGCTACTTAGAGCAATCTCTACTTTCAATTCAATCCCTATCAAAATACCATCAACTTTTTTTAAAGAAATGGAACAAATAATCCTAAAATTTGTATGGAACCAGAAAAGACCCTGAATAGCCAAAGGAATGTTGAAAAAGAAAACCAAAGCTGGTGGCATCACAATTCTGGACTTCAAGCTCTATTACAAAGCTGTAATCATCAAGACAGTATGGGACTGGCACAAAAACAGACACATAGATCAATGGAACAGAATAGAGAGCCCAGAAATGGACCCTCAACTCTATGTTCAATTAATCTTTGACAAAGCAGGAAAGAAATCCCATGGAAAAAAGTCTCTTCAACAAATGGTGTTGGGAAAATTGGACAGCTACATGCAGAAGAATGAAACTTGACCATTTTCTTACACCATACACAAAGATAGACTCAAAATGGATGAAAGGCCTAAATGTGAGACAGGAGTCCTCACAGGCAGCAATCTCTTTGAGCTCAGCCACAGCAACTTCTTCCTGGACACATTGCCAAAGGCAAGGGAAGCAAGGGCAAAAATGAACTATTGGAACTTCATCGAGATAAAAAGCTTTTGCACAGCAAAGAAAACAGTCAACAAAACCAAAAGACAACCGATAGAATGGGAGAAGATATTTGCAAATGACATTACAGATAAAGGGCTAGGATCCAAAATCTACAAAGAACTTATCAAACTCAACTCCCAAGGAAAAATAATCCAATCAAGAATGGGCAGAGACATGAACAGATATTTCTGCAAAGAAGACATCCAAATGGCCAAGAGACACATGAAAAAGTGCTCAACATGACTTGGCATCAGGGAAATCCAAATCAAAACCACAATGAGATACCACCTCACACCAGTCAGAATGGCTAAAATTAACAAGTCAGGAAACGACAGATGTTGGCGGGGATGCGGAGAAAGGGGAACCTTCTTACACTGTTGGTGGGAATGCAAGCTGGTGCAGCCACTCTGGAAAACAGTATGGAGGTTCCTCAAAAAGTTAAAAATAGAGCTACCCTACAACCCAGCAATTGTACTACTAGGTATTTACCCCAAAGATACAAACGTAGTGATCCAAAGGGGAACCTGCACCCTAATTTTTATAGCAGCAATGTCCACAATAGCCAAACTATGGAAAGAGCCAAGATGTCCATCAACAGATGAATGGGTAAAAAACATGTGATAGATACAGATATAGATATAGATAGATATAGATAATGGAATACTACTCAGCCATCAAAAAAAAAATGAAATCTTGCCATTTGCAACAACGTGGATAGAACTAGAGGGTATTATGCTAAGTGAAATAAGTCAATCAGAGAATGACAATTATACAATCTCACTCATATGTATAATTTAAGAAACAAAAGAGAGGATCACAGGGGAAGGGAGGAAAAAATAAAACAAGACAAAATCAAAGAGGGAGACAAACCATAAGAAATTCTTAATCACAGGAAACAAACTGAGAGTTGCTGGAGGGGAGGAGGGGAGGATGGGGATGGGATAACTGGGAGATGGACATTAAGGATGGCATGTGATGTAATGAGCACTGGGTGTTATATAAGACTGATGAATCACTGAACTCTACCTGTACAACTAGTAATATATTATATGTTAATTAATTGAATTTAAATTTAAAAAAAATTTTAAAAATAACTGTCTTATGACCTTGAGCAAGTCATTTCATTTTGGTCCTCAATCTCTTCACCTCCTCTTCCACCAAAACAGTTAAGGAGATAGTCAGAGTCTTGTGAATCTTATAAATAACAATCACTGAACACTACATCAAAAACTAATGATACGTTGGCTAATAGAACATAATAAAAATAAATAAATAAAGATAATAATAACAAGGATAGCTACCATGTATTGCTCCATGCCAGAGATGCTGGTAAGCAGTTTATTTAGGACTAAATGGTACAATGCATTCATGTCTTGTTATTATCTCTAATCTATCCCTCAGGAAACTAACTTGCCAACAGACAAATCAGGGATTTTAACTCAGATACATCTGTCACTTTCTGAGTCCAAAATCCATGCATGGTCTTAACCTGACCCAAAGACTCTTACACTAAGATCATACTATTAGTGAGTATTCCTTCTAATGTTCTGAGTAGGATGGACATGTAACTTATCCTTCAAAGTGGGACACTTCAAGTGTAAAAGGGGCACTGTTAATAATTATGCCAGGCATAAACCAGGTCTGTACTAGCAAACCAGAATATGTGGTCACCATAGTTCTGACTCTGTAGCAAACAAATTCCAGCAGCCTTTTCAGAGATATACAAGCACAGTAGTGTTTTTTTTTTTTTTTAAGATTTTATTTATTTATTTGACAGAGAGACACACAGCGAGAGAGGGAACACAAGCAGCGGGGAGTGGGAGAGGGAGAAGCCGGCTTCCTGCCGAGCAGGGAGCCCAAGGCGGGGCTCGATCCCAGGACCCTGGGATCATGACCTGAGCCAAAGGCAGACGCTTAATGACTCAGCCACCCAGGCACCCCACAGTGGTTTTCTAGTAGTAATCAAATAGGTTATTTAGATGTCTAATCTAAGGTTCTGTTGCTCTCAGCACCAGAAGTTCTCCCAACCCACCTGGCAGAAATAGAGGGCTAGAATGGTGCCTTCTGATGGTGTCTTTATACATAGCTGTTGCCCACAGTGGGGCACAGCAGCTGCTCCCAAGTCCTTCCGTGGCTTATCTCTTACTGCCCTATTCATGTTCTACCTACAGTTTCTGCTTCCTCCCTTCCTGAGGCACTTAGAAAAATCCTATCTGCAAAGAAGGCTCTCACTCCCGAAGCCTTTGATATAAGAATGGGATGATGTCGCCCTCTGGTGTTACTAAGGAGGCAGCAAGTGGCTGTCCAGATTGGTCAGGATAAAGGTGCCTAGCCCTTACCAAGCAAGTGCATTAACACATTTTCCTATTTAATTTCATACAACAGCTTTGAAGTTCATTCTTATAGTCTCCATTTTTATAGATAAGAAAAAATGCTCAAAGAGATTGAGTAATTTTTTCAAGGTCATACAGCTAGGAAATAGATTGAAATTTGATCCCAATGTCTAGCATTAAAGCCCATGGTCTTTCCTTGTATCATTCTGTAGGCCACATAAAAACTGAGTCTTTAAATATTCAAAATATATTAACAGAACACTATTTTATAAAAGAAATTAAAATTGAGGATAGGTTAACTTATTCCATAAAGAGATCTCTGAGGACTTTAATATCACGTATATGTAACGGTACATACTTGGGGGCTGGGAGGGGGAGCAGTCCCTTTGTGCCTTTGCTTATGTGATTTTTTTCACTTGTAATGCATTCCTACATCTTTGTTAACATTTTCAAAAAAAAAAAAAAACTATCTTTCTCATTGATCCTTGTTTCTCTCTTACTTCTGAACCTCCTACCACTTTCTCTGTACCAGATTTCTTAGTCACCTTGTATTACAGTCATTGGTGAATCTAATTCTGCCATCCACCATCCTTGTATTACATGATAAACTACCTGAGAGCTGAGACCACGTCTTACTTTTTTTCACTTCAAACCTCTATAGTATCTATCACAGCACTCCACAAAGAATAAATCCTCAAAGCATCTGCAGAATTCAGACTACAATAGATGTCAGCCACTGTCCTTGAAGAGATTTTAATTCCAAGACATTAATATCTTCTTCCAACTTGATAACATCCCACTGGGTCCTCTTACAGAGTGAACTAGCCAAATTAAATGTCAAATAGGCTGACAGGATCAAAGCTCTCCTAACATCCACATACCGGCAAAAACATAGGTCAATGAATGTTGGGGCTGGGCTGGAGGTATGGTCTCTTTCCACATCTCAAGAGTGGAGGCTGTGGGGGCAGTGTTCTGCCATCCTTGTCTCTGTCTTCCCTCGTTCTCCCATCCCCCTCTTCCATATTTAGTACTTACTCTGTTCTACCCTAGCACCATCTACCCTCTCATTCAATTGCTCCCTTAAATAGAACCTTTCTACTTTTTCCTTTCCCTAAATGGCTTTCACTGATTCTGGCTCTTGTGAGTCCTCTGTTTTCAGGGAAATGTGGCTAACCTCCTGACCTCTAATTCTGCTACAGACCAGCTGTCTTCCCACAGGCCATGTATTAACCCTGTTTAAGCAGGTCTTTAAATTCCTGGGATGCTCAGTCAGCAGCATCATGAGCAGCAGCACCATCTGCTAGGAGTTTAACCCCTGGCTCCCTGGGTTTTAACAGTGGAGGTGGATTAGAAACCCAAGCTTCCATATGTGACTAGGTATGAGCCATGTAATATTTTAATGCTTCTCTGCAATTCCACTCAGTGTCAGCAAAGTAAGTTTTGATATTGAAAACCACTTTTATGTTAGTTTCAGTGATACGTAATAGCAAAATACTAGAAGCAACTTATATAGTCATTCAGTAAAAAATCCAGCCCTATAACACAACTAAAACATTTTAAATGGATTTAGAATATTCTGTGGTTTTGAAGTATATTTATTAACCTGGAGAAATGCTTAAGTTATAATGTTAAGGTGGAAAAGAAGTAGAATATAAAAATGAATTAAATAGAACCACTCTGAGGTACTTTTATCCAATTATTTTTTCCTGCACATACGTTCTGAAAAACATTTAAAAAGAACTGCTATTGATTTAAGAACCACTTTTACATATTCACAGTAATAACAAATCAGTGCGAATACAATAGCTCGGCTGTAGGTACAGCATGTTCACCAGCATAAACCCACAGCTGGCAGGTGGGGTAAACCATTCTCACTGCTCCCACCAGGTCCTGGAACGTTCTTCTATTACCAATTCTTCAACAATGCCACCATAAACAAACAAACAAACAAACAAAAAACTACTTTATTTCTCTCCTTTCTCCTCTCTTTCTTCTCAAAGTCATCCTAGGCCCTCTTCTTGGCACCTCTCTGAGTCACAGTTCAGGGGAGTAGAAAAGCAGAACACAGCAAATACTTCTCCTATTCCATCTTTCTACCAAGAATCTCCTCCTTGAATCCCTGAGAAGACACAGGGCGCTGTCACTAGAGAAAAACTGGTTGCCCATGAGTACACAATTCTATTAAAAGACGACAGTCTCCCCACTGCAGTTTCAGACAGGCAAGATTAGAATTTCGTATACTAATTGCCTAATTCTGGCAAATAGGCAAGTAAACACAATACTTGCTTTTAAAAACTGTAATATAAGGCACTCCCAGGCCTTTGGCATATATGCAGAAAGGATCTTTTTTCTCCCCCCTGCATTTGTTCTCAGGATAGGGCAAGAAACACTGAGAGCCCATATGACATAACACTTGTCCCTCCAGACAGCTGAGTATTCCATGGATAGACGGTGGCATCTACTTGGCGGAGTTCTTTAATATGTATTTAGAAAGCAGATGTTTAAAACACAATTCCACCCTGTCAGACAAAGAACCCTTTCCAGTTATTCCATTTGTATTCAGAATGTAATCATGTCAGAGGAATACCCATAGATAACGTTAGAGGGAAAAAAAAGGTCAGTATAGGCCAGTAACAAACTCCATTCGTTGTAGCTTGAAATTTGAGGAAGTACACAGAGGAGAGGTACACGGAGTTATAGATTCAATTAATTCCTTGACAAGTTTTCCATTTTTACGAATGCCCACACTTGATAAAGTTTTCATTGTCTTTTACTGACTATAGCAAATATACACATACACCACCACCCAAACTGTAGAGATCAAGCTTCCAGATATCCACAAAATGGAAGAAGTTGGATTTGAGACAATTATGAGCCTAAATCATAATAAATAGAGTTGACAAATGGAGTTTAGTATTGAACTTTTAGAAGTCCCTTATCAGGGGCGCCTGGGTGGCTCAGTTGGTTAAGCGACTGCCTTCGGCTCAGGTCATGATCCTGGAGTCCCTGGATCGAGTCCCGCATCGGGCTCCCTGCTCGGCGAGGAGCCTGCTTCTCCCTCTAACCCTCCCCCCTCTCATGTACTCTCTCTCTCTCATTCTAGCTCTCTCAAATAAATAAATAAATCTTAAAAAAAAAAAGTCCCTTATCAATAAAAGTATAAGACAGCAAAATAAATAGTCTATTGATGACATTCTGTACAACTTAAATTAGTAATAATGGGTCTGTACTTAATAAAATGGATATTACTTGGAGAAAGATATTAGTTATCAAGTCCTACTGGCCATACATCTGTAATATATCTGACTGACCTCTTTCTTTCCATGGCTCCCCAAACCTTAGACTAATCTTGACTGGAATCTTTTATTCACCCTGCCCAAAAAACCAAGAGAAGGAGCAGGACTAATGATGGGAAGATTTATTTAATTTGGAATGTAGTGAAATTAGATGTGCCCAAGAATTTCCAAAGACGCAGTCAGAAACAGAGGACTAAAAATAAAGAAAGAGAATAGGAGTGGAGACAGACATTAGGGAATCATCCAAGTGAAAATGATGGCTGGAATAATGAATAAGAAAGGAAGTAAGTCGGGCTGATGCTTGGAATAATTCAAGGGTAATAGAAAGAAAAGGAACAAGATAGATAGGGAAGAAATGATTTTTCCTGAGTCTTTTTTAACTCTTCTGAAGGTTCACAAAGGCCAAGAGAATGGAAAATTCTCAGAATTATCATGATTGAATGTGACACAAAGGCACAAGAAATGAGGACCAAAGTCATTGATTTGATGTTTAAAAGTTGACAGACTTTTGGCTCTGGGTTCACTACTCCACTAACATGCTTCTCTCCAGGTCCACAGGGTTTAAAGGGTGAGTGAGCCATGAGGGAAATAAAGAACAAGAGTAGAGTCTTCCCTCTCCTTCACTGTCAAATTTATTTCCCATCTTCTCTTTCAAGATGAGAGGCTAATGAAATCAAATGAACTTTCTACAGAATGAAAGAGGCTTAATTATGTCCAGTTAACAGTTGAACTATTTTTCAATATGGCAAATAAATAAATCGGCCATTACATTTCCTTCAGCTCCGCTTATATTTTAATTTTTTGTATATTTTAAAGACACTTTTTATTAATGAATATGAACATAACTATTTGAACAATAATGAAAACTGAAGATCCTATAATTCTTAATGCCAGAGTTGGGAAGCCAGTTAGTGGTCATCTAGCCTAGTAGTCTACAGAAACCGTATTTTCTCCTATGGTGTTTCCGTAAGTAGCAGCAAGGAAGTCTCTATATAGTCAAATTTAAACATTTCTAATCTCTCCAAATTATTGTTCCTTGTGTCTTTAAGGGGAGAAAATTAAGAACAAAGAGAGGCTATTAAAGAGGGTCTCAATAATTTATTCCTCTCCTATATGACAATTATTTTCAAATATTTGAAGGGCCATCATATTTCTAAGTCTTCTTCAATGAATTCATTTAATAAATATTTATTGGGTGCACTGTGAAAAGATGATAAAAACTGTTCCACACTCCAAAAATAGTAAGTTGCAAAAAGAACCTAGTTTTTTATATCCTCTCACCTCCTTAACTTATTCTATGCATCATCTAATGGCTCTATTCTTTTTTTTTTTTTTTTCAAAAGTATGCCTATGTGTTGGCCGGCATCAAGAAAGTAGAAGAAACATTCATTTTTGCCTTCTTCATACTGAATCCTGTATTCAATGTCACATGGTTTGTAAGAGGTTTGTAAAGTCAGATGTTTATGGTGATTACCAAAAACATCCCCCAGGTTCTATCGGAAGTCATTACCATGTCAAACGGAGAACCTGGTCATGTGGATAGTACCCACGACTCTCTCAGAAACAACTGCTTGACCAGTTGTATTGAGAAGAAACCCAATCTGGAGGGTTAAAAGAATGTTATACAAACTAATGAATCATTGAACACTACATCAAAAACTAGTGATGTACTATATGTCGGCTAATTGAATTTAAATTTAAAAAATTTAAAAAGAAGATGTTAGTTGAAAAAAATAAATAAAAGTAGCAGCACATTCTCATGCTGTCAGCCTCTCTAACAAATCTTTCCTCCTTTCACTAGGGGAAGAAAATGGAAGATGTTCTATGGATTATTAGGTCAATGCCTGAATCTAACTTCCTGATTGCAGGGTAAAGAATTCAAATATTCAAAACATAGTCTTTTTTTTTTTTTTTTTTTGGAAGTCTGAAATAGAATGTAAACTTTCCAAATTTATCTGATTTTTGGTAGATACAGTTCAGAAACTATTAAAGGCATAAGAAAGGGGCACCTGGGTGGCTCAGTTGGTTAAGCGACTGCTTTCAGCTCAGGTCATGATCCTGAAGTCCCAGGATCGAGTCCCACATCGGGCACCCTGCTCAGCGGGGAGTCTGCTTCTCCCTCTGACCCTCCCTGCTCTCATGCTCTGTCTCATTCTTTCTCTCTCAAATAAATAAATAAAATCTTTAAAAATAAATAAATAAAGGCATAAGAAAATGTTTTGCAAGAATATTGTTGGCTTAGAATAAGATTTTTTTTTTAATTATGTTAGTCACCATACAATACATCATTAGTTTTTGATGTGGTGATCCACGATTCATTGTTTTGGTATAACACCCAGTGCTCCATGCAGTACGTGCCCTCCTTAATACCCATCACCGGGCTAACCCATCCCCCCACCCCCCTCCCCTCTAAAACCCCCAGTTTGTTTCTCAGAGTCCATAGTCTCTCATGGTTCATCTCTCCCTCCAATCCCCCCCATTTTTCCCTTCCTTCTCCTAATGTCCTCCATGCTATTCCTTATGTTCCACAAATAAGTGAAACCATATGATAATTGACTTTCTCTGCTTGACTTATTTCACTTAGCATAATCTCCTCCAGCCCCATCCATGTTGATGTAAAAGTTGGGTATTCATCCTTTCTGATGGCTGAGTATTATTCCATTGTATATATGGACCACATCTTCTTTATCCATTCATCTGTTGAAGGGCATCTTGGCTCTTTCCACAGTTTGGCTATTGTGACATTGCTGCTATGAACATTGGGGTGCATAGGGCCCTTCTTTTCACGACATCTGTGTCTTTGGGGTAAACACCCAGGAGTGCAATTGCTGGGTCATAAGGTAGCTCTATTTTTAAATTTTTGAGGACCCTCCACACTGTTTTCTGGCTGTACCAACTTGCATTCCCACCAACAGTGTAAGAGGGTTCCCCTTTCTCCACAACCTCTCCAACATTTGTTGTTTCTTTCCCTGTCCATTTTTGCCATTCTAACTGGTGTAAGGTGGTATCTCAGTGTGGTTTTGATTTGAATTTCCCTGATGGCTAATGATGATGAACATTTTTTCATGTGTCTGTTAGCCATTTGTATGTCTTCTTCAGAGAAATGACTGTTCATGTCTTCTGCCCATTTTTTGACTTGATTATTTGTTTTTTGGGTGTTGAGTTTGAGAAGTTCTTTATAGATCTTGGATACCAGCCCTTTATCTGTAGTGTCATCTGCAAATATCTTCTCCTATTCTGTGGGTTGCCTCTTTGTTTTGTTGACTGTTTCCTTTGCTGTGCAGAAGCTTTTTATCTTGATGAAGTCCCAAAAGCTCATTTTTGCTTTTGTTTCACTAGCTTTTGGAGATGTATCTTGGAAGAAGTTGCTGTGGGTGATGTCAAAGAGGTTACTGCCTATGTTCTCCTCTAGGATTTTGATGGATTCCTGTCTCACATTGAGGTCTTTCATCCACTTTGAGTTTATCTTAGTGTGTGGTGTTAGAGAATGGTCGAGTTTCATTCTTCTGTATATAGCTATCTAATTTTCCCAGCACCATTTATTGAAGAGACTGTCTTTTTTCCATTGGATATTCTTTCCTGCTTTGTCAAAACTTAATTGAACATAGAGTTGAGGGTCCATTTTTGGGGTCTCTATTCTGTTCCATTGACCTATCTCTGTTTTTGTGCCAGAACCATGCTGTTTTGGTGATCACTGCTTTGTAATATAGCTTGAAATCGGGCAATGTGATGCCCCCAGCTTTTTCTTTTTCAACATTTCCTTGGTGATTCAGGGTCTTTTCTGATTCCATACAAATTTTAGGATTGTTTGTTCCAGCACTTCAAAAAATGTCATTGGAAATTTGATTGGGATTTGCCTCAGTATCTTGTCTGGCTCCTCAGTTCTTCCATGACCTGTGTAACCAATCCCTTGCACTGAATTTCTTCTGTTTGTAATACCCAAAGTGGTTTCTGCTTTTCTGAATGGCTCCTTACTGATATAGCTCTTGGTACCAGGAATGGTCACAGGAAACTGATACTCAACATAGAACTGGGATTGAGTTGTCATCTATTTGACCAGAATACAGTGAAGACCTTCTTACACTAATTTGTGGCATGCAGTGGCATCATAATTACTTAAACTATAAACTGGTTTCTTGAGACATAGTACAGGGTAAAGATGAGGCTTTGTTCAAGTAATTGATGCACTTGACCAGCTTAATAATTTTGATTAACAAGAATTGTGATTAACAAGGAAGAGTGTTCACAAAAATAAGCCTAAGACCTTGAACTTTTAAAACAAAATCTTAAGCTATGTAGCCCCTACAGCCATGGCTGAGAAGCAGGCCCAAGTCTTAATAATACAGGCTGCAAAGTTGCAACATTAAATTTCTTATCAAGTATTTTATGTTAAGTTAAGGGCCCTGGATGGAAAGGAGTGTTTCGCTGAGACTTTGGACAGTGACATTTGGGCAGACAGAGTGGAGGCTGTGAACTCTGAACTCCCAACTCCCTGGACCTTCCTAACTAGCAGAAGCAATTCTCCTCTCCTCAATTGGTCAATTTAACACCTCACCTGAGGCAACCAATCTTCACTTGCATAAAAACATTTGCATGACTTCACTTGTGGCAGCTGTCTGAGAAAAGAATACTGATTCTCTGCAGAAGCCATTCTAACCACCCATCATTGTCTCTAGTCTCACAACAAGAGTTCTATCCCAACACAGCCCAGATGGAAAAGTGCAGGACCCACTCCAATAAGAGACGCAAACACACAAAAGGACTTGCAGAATTTTGTCAATCTGTATTGAAAGAAATCTGGGGAACATGTATGAGAATATGTCTTAGTCTATTTGGGCTGCTATAACAAAATACTGCAGACTGGTAGCTTATAAACAACAGAAATTTATTTCTCACAGTTTTGGAGACTGGAAGTCCAAGATCAAGGCATCAACATGGTCACCTTCTGGTGAGAGCCCTCTAATTTATAGCTGGCACCTTCTTACTGTGTCCCCACATTGAGGAAGGGGCATAGGATCTCTCTAGAGCTTCTTTTATAAGGCACTAGTACCATTCACAAGGGATCCACCTTCATGGCTTAAATACCTCCCAAAGGCATCATTTCCTCATATCATCATCTTTGGGGGTTAGAATTTAAACATACAAATTTTGGAGTGACACAGTCATTCAGACCATAGCAAAATATATTCTAAAAGCACTCAGAAGAATGAAATAAAGGTTGGATCACACTGAATTTATTGACAAGGCTACACTTGCCTGGGATTCAGGATTCAACGTGTTGGCTCAAGCATCAGGGGTGGGGGTGGAATTAGCCACCTTTTAGGTTAGTAAAATTAGGCCAAAAAGGTATAGAGATGGCAGAACTTGCTTGGCACACTGAAGAACAGTGCTATCAGACAGAAATATAATGTGAGCCACATACATGCTTTCTAATTTTCTAGTACTCATATTTTAATCAAATATATATTTTTAAAATTATTATTTCAAGTGCTCAATAACCACATGAGGCTAGTGTCTACCATACTGGGTAGCACAGCATAGGTAAAGGAGTCTGGAAAATCCTAGAGATGGGCATCTGGAGTGGATTCATAATGTACAAACTGCTTAGCCACTCCCAACCATACCCTCACTGTGAAGGGTCCAGAAGACATTTCTCTCAGCACAGTATTAAGAAATTCATTGGTGAAAGCATATTCATATAAAGGATAGTTGCATCCTGTTATATAGTAGCAACAGAATGTGGTTGTTCATGGATTAGAAGACTTAATGTTGTTAGAATATCCATACCCAAAGTGATCTACAGATTCAATGTAATCCTTATCAAAATCTCAATGGCATTTTTTTTTAAGTAGAAAAGCCCATGTTAAAATTTACATGGAATCCCAAGGGATCCTAAATAGCCAAAATAATCATAAAAAAAATAAATAAAGCTGGTAGACTCACTCTTCCTGATTTCATAACTTACTACAAAGCTGCAGTAATCAAAACACTGTGGTACTAGCATGAAGATAGACATAGAGACCAATGGAACACAACAGAGAGACAGCCCAGAAATAAAGTCTCATGTACATAGTCAAATGATTCTTTGCAAGGGTACTGAGATCATTCAATGGGAAAAGGACAGTCTTTTCAACAAATAGTGCTGGGAAAAATGGATATCCAATGCAGAAGAATGAAGTTAGACTTTAACTTAATACCAAACACAAAAATTAACTCAAATGGACCAAAGGCCTAAATGTAAGACCAAAACCTAGAAAACTTCTAAAAGAAAATATAGGGCAAAAGCTTCAAGACATTGGATTTGACAATGATTTCTTAGATATGACACCAAAGGCACAGGCAACAAAAACAAAAATAGACAAATTGGACTTTACCAAAATGAAAAACTTCTGTGAATCAGAGGACACTATCAACAGAATAAAAACACAAACCCCAGAATGGGAGAAAAATATTTGCAAATCACATATCTGATAAGGAATTCATATCCAGGATATATAAAAAACTCCTAAAACTCAACAATAAAAAAAAACCAAGCAACTCAATCTAAAATGCACAAAAGACTCAAAAATTTCTGAAGATATACAAATGGCCAATAAACTCATGAGAAGATGCTCAACATCACTAATAACTAGGTAAACACAAATCAAAACTACAATGAGACATTGCCACCTCACACCCATTAGGATGGCTCCTGTCAAACAAAATGAAACAAAACAGAAATAACAAGTGTTGGTGAGGATGTGAAAATACTGGAACCATTGTGTTTGCTGGTAAGAATGTAAAATGGCACTGCCACTGTGGAAAACAGTATGGTGGTTCCTCAAAAAATAAAAACAGAATTATTATATGTTTCAGCAATTCCACTTCTGGGTACAGACTCCAAAGAATTGAAAGCAGGATCTCAGAAATATTTGTATATACATGTTCAGAGCAGCATTATTCACAATAGCTAAAATGTAGGAGCAACTCAAGTGTCCATCAACAGAAAAAGGGATAAGTAAAAAGTGTATATACAATGGAATATTATTCAGTCTTAAAAAGAAATTCTGACACATGCTACAACAGGGATGAAACTTGATGACATTATTCTACATGAAATAAAGCCAGTCACAAAAAGACAAATACTGTATTCTACTCATATGAAGTATTTAAAGTAGTCAACTAAATAGGAACAGAAAATAGAATGGAAGTGGCCAGAGGCTTGGGGAGGGGGTTGGGGGGAAGGGGGGTGAATAATGAGTTGTTATGCAATGGGTATAGAGTTTCAGCCTGCAAGATGAAAAAGTTTTAGAGATCTGTTGCATAACAATGTGAATATACTTAACACCACCGAACACTTAAAAAATGGTTAAGACAGCAAATATTATGTTTTTTACCACAATAAAAAAAAAAAAAAAGATAATGTAAATAAAGTGCAAGAAAAAAAGATTGGTTAAAGCGTGAGAACAGATGCTGAGTGGTAAAAACAAGTGTGTGCTAATGATTTGCT
This sequence comes from Halichoerus grypus, assembly GCF_964656455.1. Classification (NCBI taxonomy): domain Eukaryota; kingdom Metazoa; phylum Chordata; class Mammalia; order Carnivora; family Phocidae; genus Halichoerus; species Halichoerus grypus. Next base: position 61,857,092 of record NC_135714.1, read on the forward strand.
TGCTTGCTTGCTTGCATGTGCATTCCTCAATCTTTCCTCTATTCTGAATATACCATGGGAATATTTTTCAGGCTTCTTTGCCAATCACTTCTGGTTAGGTTCAGCCAATGAGAGACATGGTAGAAAACTCTAAGGAAGAAGAGAGAGAAAGCCAGCATCTTTCTCTTTTACTGCTACAGGTAGCATTTCCAACAGACTCTTGAGTCTTCTCTGGGATCCCAGCCCCTAAAAGATAGCTCCTCCCTTTGTGACACGACCTCCCACAGGCAGTGCCTGCCATGGTTCTAGCTCCTGATAAGTGAACCCACTTTCTTAGAGCTGGGAACCCCATCTTCTCCTGATTTCCAGTAGCTTAAATGCTATAGTGGCTATTGGAAGTTGCTAATCTCTGGTTTGCCTTACAATCCACTGTTTGACTTCATTTTTTCCTCCCCCATTTAACTCATGCCCTATATTCTACTCACCTTAATTGAAATAGCTTATCTTCTGTTTTTTCAACTGAATCCTAACTAATACAATCTTTTATTATAGAGACTTCCAAACCAAATCCATAGGAAGAGACCATAAATCCCCATAAATTGTACGATTTGACCCACACACCTTTTTTTTCTTAAGATTTATTTACCTTAAAGAGAAAAGAAGAGAGGGTGCACACAAGCTGGGGAGAAATAGAGGAAAAGAATCTTAAGTAGACTTCCCACTGAACACAGAGCCAGAGCCCATACACAGGCTCAATCCCATGACCCTGAGATCATGACCCGAGCAAAAACCAAGAGTTGGGCACTCAACTGACTGAGCCACCCAGGCGCCCTAGATCTACAGACCTTTTAAAATAAGGTCTACAATTTGTTTCTGTTTTGCACAGCTTTAAGTGTTTGATATACATTTATGAAATATACACACATATATACACACATACATACTAGGAACTTATCATATATGTCAAGTACTATAGTCTTCTTTAGTAAGATTCTTAGAATCCGGGAGAACTAGTATAATTACCCACCCTGTGGATATTCCAGGAAAGAGATTTTGAGATGGAGATTGGCATTCAGGAAGTTTTTTAGAGAGTGCCAAGATCAAACCTATGAAGGAAGCAATGCAGTCACAACAAAGACCTCAGCAATTGCCATGAGGGCTCTGGAGCTGGCCATGTCCATTCAGAATTGTCACAGGTCTATGTGAGGGGCTAAGCTTATTAACCCCACATTCACCAGCCGTTGGCCACAGATAGGTATCTCCTCCCAGAATGGGGCATGGTGTTGGGCAAGGCAGCTGTCCTTCCTCAGTCTAGGGTACTTATCAGGAACATTCTCAGTGGACAGCCCACTCCCAGATGAAAGAGTAAGTTTTTCAGTCCTGAAGAGGGTAATCATAGTAGTATACCACACCACTACCTTGAGCCAGTCACTTGTTTTGTATAATACATTTTGAAAGTATCTCCATCCTCTGCCCCACCCCCAAAACTTACAAGGGAAAGATTAGTAAGATGAGCTAGTTTTGTGTTGCAGCTGTTCTGGGGCTACAGTTGATACTCATCATCTCCCTCCTCCACTATCAACCCACCCTAAGCTTCCTGTCATTCTCAACTAGCATCTCTACTGCTCTTGATGGCTGATCTAGTGGGGTAACCTTGGGAAGCATACTCAAATAGAGATTAATGTACAATGAGTGGGAAACTCTGAAGATGGGACAGCGTTTCAGAGGTGCTGAGGTGGACTTAGACTGAACCTTAATAACCACTATCTCCCAGGCATTGGATGCCCCCAGGAAGGGGTCATTTGGGGCTCACGATGCTGGTGTACAAAGATTCATCATATTGGCATGAGAAAGTAGGGTTGCTGTTACACAATGGGAGGCAAGAATAAGCATATCTGGAACCCAAGGGATTCATGGGGCAGCTCTTGGTTCTTTCATGTCCAGGGATGGCTGGGCAAACTCAACCAACCATGCCCAACAAGCACAAAACATCTTGTTGGGATGAAGGTCTTGGTTGCCAAACCTTAGGAAAGCAATCTAGATCCACTGGTGTGCTGGTGCAAAGCTGAGTAAAATCTGGAATGCATGACAAAGAGAGAAGGTGACATATATTAATCATAGCCTCAAAATCAGCTGCAGCAATGCTGTACCTTGTTCTCCTACTCCTCTGTATTTTGTTGAGATTACAGCACATCATTATGTCAGACTCCTTGGATGTCTCACATCCTCTCAGCTCACTTCCTTACTGCCATCATAGCTTGGCAACCAGTTGCACACAAGTGTAACTTAATAGCACTTTGCCTTTTGCTTTCTGTACCACCCACTGCATTTCCCCACTATTATTAAATGGGATTCCTGCAGGAATCTACTTAGTGAATTTAACAGATGCACAGACAGGAAAAAGAATTAACACCCTTTTCTCATGGGAGCCCATAAATTCCTCTCCCATCCCTCATGAAGACAATTTTGAGGTGCTTTCTACTCAGCTCCTCAAAGGGTCAGTGGCAAGTTTATGTCCCAGCTGCCCACAGAGGTGATAGGCTTAATATTGCACCCTTGACTTGGCTTTCCCTCTTTCTCTATTGTTATTGTTACATGCCTACACTTTTCTTGGGATCATTTCTCGGGATCATTTCTCCAAATAAATTACCTGCATGCAAGCTCATCTTGGTGTCTGCTTTTTTCTATCATTTCACGAGATTCAGTTTCTTACACCCATTTTACCAGCTAGGGTATTTTATCAAGGCCACATGATGGAATAAAAGGACACTTGGTTAGTGTCTATTCTAGGAGTATCTTATTAATAAGCCTCCCATTACCTTCCCTAAGCACTTATTAAACTGGACAGCTGTTTTATGCTCTTCAAGAATAATCTGGTCTCAACCACACCGTATCTTAAAATCATTTTTCAGCTGAATATCCCTAAACAGAGTTTCAAAATTGCTATTTCGGTGTGCCTTTCCCTCCCCCTTCCAAGATTCTAAAAATTTAAGATACCTTTACTATGACTAAAACCCTTCAATATTTTGTGTGTCCTAGATAGAAGAGTGTTTGGAAAGTGAATTCTTGGAGGATGGGGAACCTGCCCAACTTTACATCCCCAAAGCATCTTGTTCATAGTAGATACTTGAAATGTTTGTTGAATGAGTTTACTCTAGGTCTTGGGAGGTCCACTTACTAAGACCGGTTTATGCTGTAACTCAGCAGATCTGATGGTTGTCAGTCAGGATGGGCTAGATCATGCTGCAATAACAAAACTTTACTTTATGAAGACATTGAGATTTGGCTGTTGTTTCTCACTCACACTTCATTTTCTGTGTAGGTCAGTAGGGAAGCTCTGTTCATCAAAGTCAAAGATCTAGGATGGGAAGCTGAATCTCAATATATGCTCCCATTATCACCAAGGCAAGAAAAGGGAATATGGCAAACTGCACACTGCCCTTAAAGCCTTGCCCCAAAGTGACACACATCCGTCCGCTCAGATTTCTTCAGCCAAAGCAAGCCGTAACTATGGCTAACTTCCAAATCTATTCTAAACAAAGTACTATTTAAGCAGTAATATAGTTTTCAGCAGGGGGAGGAAAAACCAGCATGAATTTCTAACTTTTTGCCTAAATTACCTTGGCTTCTTACTTCACTTTCCAAGAGATGTACTGACCTAAAAGCAGACACACACTGCACAGATAAAGAGTAAAAAACCAAGACAAAGGTATGCAGTTGCAAAATGGCCATTTATTGCCTACAGGGGAAGGAAAGGGAGGGAGAGAAGAGGAAGTACACAGGTGCAAGGAAACAAGCATATATTTAGCCCTATACATCATGTGTGAGCAGTACCCAATCTCCAAAATGGAAAAAAGTATTTTGTCATCTGACATAGTAGTTAAGGTTCTTAAGCACCTCCCTTCTGAGCTGCCACAAGATTTAAAAGGCAGGACTGCTTGTTTAGTCAATGTTCACATTAATGAAAAAATACTACCACCCAACTGTGTCCTTTTGCACGCACATTTTGTACAGTGTCTATTGTGAAAAACATCTCAGCTGAGCAGTTTGGTCAAGTTTCAGACCTCATCAACTGTTTAACTGTAATAAATAGAAAAATAAAGCAGCTGGTGATTTTGTCAGAGAGAATGTGTTCAGTTAAGAGCAGAACCACCTTCTCCAAGGATGACAGTTAAATGATTAAAACACCACAGAACCAGTCTATTAAACATTAAACACTAGTAAGCTACAATTACATGGCACTTCATTACGTCTTCTAATTAAAAAGAGAATGAATGAAAAAAGAAACAAGAAAAAAGAAAGAAAAAGAAAAGAAAATCTTAGATTTTAAACTGATTACTGGAATACAGTAACAAATTGATTTAGTGCTTGGCTTTTTCTTAGGACAAACACAAAGTAAATATACAACCCAAAACAGGAGAATTTGTTCTGGAATAGTATCAATAGAAACTCCCAAGTATTCAGGGGGAAAATTACCAAAATATCTTGCTCAGTTTTAAACTGAAGTGCTTTGCTTTCCAACCATTAAATTAGTTACAAAAACACTTTATAGGCCACAGAATAACTCAAATTTATGCAAAACAATGAATTATTTATTTAATGCCAAATAATGAAAATAAATGAACCCTGCCCTATTCAAATGGTAAATTGAGTTGAAGAGTAGATCATGCCATGGACATTCAGTTGGCATTTGTTTTATGGTTGAAAGAAATCACAATAGAACCATAGTGAATATGACCAACACCCTGGCCTTTCGAAAGAGAAGGTACAGACACACTCTTTCTCTTAATAAAAAAAAAAAAAAACTCCCTCCATACCACCCCAACCAGAGGTAAAAAAAAAAAAAAAGCCAAAGTTTGAAATGTTCATCCTCCTCAAAATATTCCAAGTACTCCAATGAACGCTATTTCTCAACTTCTCCTAGATGAAAGAAATGCTTGCATGTGGACAACTGTACGAATGCCCATAGTGCACTTCTCAGTGCTGCTGGTGTTTAAGAAATTTGCCACTCACAACACTGAACAATTCCAGATCCAGTGTGCAGTAATACAGCCATCCAAACTCCTCCCCCCCCCAAAAAAAGTTGGCAGAGCACCGCTCAGGAATTTCACAGGTAAGGGAATATATTTTTAGTAAGTGAAGCACGAAGAACAGCGCAGCTTCTCAATACATACAGACCCAGACGGCTGCATCACTTCCTGTATCAAGACTGAAACAAGCAGCAGCAAACTACGCCTGTTAAGAAGCAAAGCCATTGTTTGACACATCAATGCTGAGCCAATTGTGTGAGTTAAGACAATTAAACAAATGTGGTACATATAACCACTGATAGCGTCAGAGAAAATACACTTATATGTCACGTAACTAGAAATTAACACAAAACTGAAACGAGCAAGAAAGGACCACTTCTGAGAGGGTTATCATGATTCTTATGCTTTTAGATTTAAAAGTGACAGATACATAGTAGGAAAATTATCTAAATCTGGGGAGATTGTTGTAACAAAAAGTACTACTAATAGGTGCCAAACTATGCCTTCTCAAAGTCTTTGAAAGCTGCATGTACCAAGCTACTATGCCAAAAAGAGTCATATCACTTGGCATTTACATATCCTTTTCAAAATGTGATTTATTATGGTTTCTGATAACACAATTTCTAATTTCGGGACAACGCTACTGAGTTTATACTAAGTGCCATAAAAAATGAACATTTAATAGGCAGAAATGTCCTTATTTCATATGCTTTGAAAGTAAAATCTATTTTACTTAAAAACATTCCGTTACTTCAATGTCATAATGTATGTTGAATAAAGCCCCAACATGCTTGTTTTCCTTTGGTTCCAAGAATAACCCAAACAAACTTATGCCAAAAGAAATTACTAAGTAGGTTAACAAAGCTTGTTTTTCCTAGTATCTCCCTACTTCTTGCCGTAGGACTTGAGTAATTCAACAGAGAAACTTACATAAAGAAGGTATTTGGTTAAAATAAGAGAACATGCATGCTCTCCCTTACCACCTTCCTGAAAAGAACTATTTTTTGTTTTCTTTTTGTGGATCTTATTCAGTACACCCTGCAGTATATGTATAAGAGCTTTCTTTTTTCTTCTCACCCTTAAGTTTTAGGATGACACTTATACAACACAGATTTCCAAATCATTCTGTAAAATGAAAGATGCTCTTGGCATCCTGTTCTTAAACAGATTACAACTTTGGTAAATAAGCCAGGTTAAGGATGTACTAATTTATTTAAGTTTCAATTTGAATTTGGTGATCATGATGCCTTAAAAAAATTAAAATCACTCAAAGCAACCATAAGTATAAAAGTTCTCATCTGTCTACAAATTGAAAACTTTAGCTGAAGTTCCTGGCTTAGAAAAATATTCTACTTTTCCCAGCTAATTTGTCTACCTGTAATTCTCAGAGTTCTACAAACATGATATAATTCAGAAGGAAAAGGTTAAACAAATCTACACATTAGAAAGTTGATTTTTTTTTTTAAAGGGGAGGGCAGGTCGGAGAGTACCTTATAAACGTGAGAATTCACATTTCTGTCAAAATATAAGTATCTATGAGTGCTACTTTGAAAACGTGCCATGAAGTCATTGCTTGCTATATAACCATTATTCTATGGCCTGCCAAATGTATCAGAAACCGGTTATGTTTTCTGTGACCAAAGCTACTGCTCAGTCAGTGCATTTTACAAAGCTATTAAAATCTCTCAGAATATAAGACTTAAAAACAAATAAGTACTGTAAGTACTGGGACACAATCAATTTGCTAGAAAACCTAGCTCTGTATTAGGAATGAAAACCATATGCCTCTTGTTCCATCAAAGAACATTATTTAACCTATTTTGTCTTGTGCTTTCTCTACTTCTTGCTATTTGATTTGGAAGTATAGATGGCATTTGTGATTTTTAGAAACTCTTGGAAACGCAAATACAAACTTAATTTTTCACCCACTTAACAACAGATACTTAGGAGATACAATTTTAAAATGGAACACAGTTATGTTTGCCCATGTCCCAGTTTTAATGTGCCACATCCTCAATTCTAATACAACCCACCATAAAATCAAGTGATACGAGCCTTAGGTATCTTTCAGCTTTCTCCCTTCTCTGTGATTCAATACATAACTGTAACACACCAAATAATAGGGACAAATAAGAAATGAAGCTTTATATTTCTGCAAACTACAACACTAAAACACAGTGGCTTCTTTAATACATTCACACAGGATGCTTATTAGTAAAATTAAATATCTGCCTATGAATATCAGAAGAGTAATTTGAAAAGAAAGAGCTTGGAACAAGGCAAATGGGGGGAAGGGAAGCTGGTCTCAAAACCCATTGTGCCATTACCTGACTTTTACATGTGATATTCAAACGAACGCTCACACGCCTTACATCAAAGAAATGAAACAAAAATATTCAGCTACGTTGTACAAAATTTTTTTTACATAAAACATCATAAATCTTGAACAGATTTACTATTATCTGAATTCTAAAAAGTTGCCTATAGAATGGTGCTGGGATTCTGTTCTCTGCTTGCTTTTAGGCAGTGCTGTTGCTTAAAAGTTGACACCAGGCACAATATTTTAAAACAAAGTCAACAAGCAAGGAGCAGTAAGTGGATTTGAGCCTTTCCCAGATGTCAGTCCTGAGGATGCTGCAATATTCCCCATCAAAATGTGTAAAGCTATGAGGCGGATACTGATGCCTGAGAGAGTGGGTGACTTGACATGCACTTGTATGACTGTTGTAATAGCAAACAGTGCAGTTTTCCCTTCCTCAAACAACACTGTTTTAATAAATTTAAAGAACACTCCAGTTCTTAGACAAGTACCAGAAATCATATTTAACAGTTAAAAAAAAAAAAAACACATTATCACAACCTAAAAATGCCCAAATTTTCTCTTAACTTCAGATAAAATATGCAGCAGCCCCATGGCATAAAGCTTATTAAACTTATTCTGAGAACTAGAAAGTATATAAGCATAAATATTTACTTTCATTGACTATATACCATATGTCATTCACCTCTTCCTTTTGGCTTCTCACTGCCAAAGTTCCAAATGGCATGCGTTTTAACAAGACAATACTGAGGAGAGCAGCATTTCTGATCATCTGAATTGGCAGCTCAAAACAGATACCACTCCTTTTACAAAGGGAACAAAGGGTGAAAGGTGTGTGAAATTTGGGCAGTGGGCTAAAGGGAAACCGTGCACATGAAATTTGGGTTACCATGCCCCAAGTGTGTGTGCCACCCAAAACATAACACAATTACCTACTTCAACAGAGCTACTACCAACATTTACTAAAACCACATTAAAAATACACAGGATAATGAATGGTTTGAAAGAGTGCATTTGGAAGCAGAGAGAACCCAATTACACACCTTCCTGCAACAGAGTGCCTCGATCATACACAAAATAAACTTAAGCTGTTTACAATGTTTCCCAATTTTTTTTTATTTTTTTCCCTCTACATTTAACTATTAAAAAAGTTTTTTATTAATAAATGGGCTCCTCTGTGGTTCATATACAATCATAAGTGAACTTTAAATTCCATTTTATACAAACATCTCAAAAAATATTGGGAGTGAAGTATGGTAGGAAATATTGCTCACATTGCTAATTAACATGCGTATATGAAAGGAGGAAAATGTTTTGTTAGTGCATATACCTCCAGAGCAGAAAACCCACCCAAAACAAAAGATTTCAAATAAAACATACAGTAGCTGATTACAAAAAAAGGTAATGTCCACAAAATTAAGTTTTTCATGCTATTCTACTTTCCAGTACTATGGTTCAGGTAATCAATTTGCATGGCTAGATGTTGAATGTTTGAGGTATATAAGAAGGGATACCTGCACACTGAGGAAAATCTGTCACCTTAAAGGTTGTTTGTTTGTTTGTTTATTCTGGTACTTTACCCTTTTTAAAAGAATATTTTATTTACATCAAACTTCACTCAACTACAATGACATTCCAATTATAATAGATGACAAACAACGCCTCTATCACTAGGCACTTTTAAAAGGGAGTTTAACTGGCTTTACAGAACCCTTCTGATGCAATCCCATTATGACATTACATCATCCCACCACCCTCATCCCACTAAAATTATCCTTCTGGGGAAATATTATCTTATATAGCCTGATTAATTTACTATGGAAGAAATTAGTATAAAATGACCAAAGGAAATGCATCATTTAAGACTAATAAAACAGCCTAAGATGTTAGGTTTGAAAGAGGAGGCAAATTGTATATATTTAAAACTAATTAAATAATTTAAATTTGACCTGTACTTTATATATTAGTGAGACACAAATATAGGCTATTTTCTTTTAAAATTTCATTCACATAATGGAAAATTTCTTGTTTATTAAAAATATCACATTTTGAGACTAGAAACAGTAAAGTGCATGAAAAGTTTAAAATATAAATTTCAGAAAACTCTTATAGCAGCAAAAAAGCAGAATAAAGAAAAACTTAAAAACACAGACACAACCTTTTCCTGTTAACTGTGCCATAATTAACATCAAGTAGCCAACCAATTTTTCCCCCAGAAAACGGTATTATGTTAACTGCCTCGAGTCACACATTTTCAACTGGCCCCTCCTGGGCAAAAAAAGGATTCCAACATTTCTAAAGAGCATCAACAGTTGGGAATAAACCAGTAGCTTCTTAATTCAACCCTGACAGACAACGGAAACAAAGATTAAAAGCATATAATGGCCATTTGGCAACTAGAGTCAGGAAAAATGATCCGAGGTTTTCAGCTACTCCCTGTTCTCTCCCCCCGCAAATCCTTTCCATCGTTACCTCAAAAAGCCAAAACCAATAGCCACTTGTCCTATGTCGGGAAACAAATGAGATATTTGTATCGCTTTTCCCTTTTAAAACTTTGATCAGGGCCTTTTCATTCAGTAGTTGTTTGTTTGTTTTTAAAACATTTGACTATAACAGCAAAAATTATTATACAGATCATATAATACCTGTTTCTCTAGCACAACCAGGCAGAAAAAGGTGGATGAGAATAATGAAAAATACTGGACACTAATTTTGTGGGCATCCTAAATATAACAAATTCTATTTTCAAGATCTGTGGCAGTAGAAATTACCCACTGTTTCCCAATAAATAAAATGGAGAGAAAGGCTTAAAATTAATACTTCTAATGAGGTTATAACTAATAGAGGAACTAAATACAGAGTGATTCCTAAAAAAAAAAAAAAAAACAGTAACTAGCACTTGCCCAACAAACTGTCATGTGCTGTTGAATGTTTGATTTCGAAAGCATATTGTGCAACCATCTTTAATTTCTCTATTTTTCGTATTATGGTTAAAGGCTATATCATAGTTTATGTACAGGTCTAGCAAATTTAAGTGCTTTGTTAATGTGCAAAAGACTTGGGGAGCCAAAAATCAGTTTGTTATAATGGAAAACAGAAATCCAAGAAATTTTTCCTGTAAGGCATGCCATCATTCAGTTTAAAATGTCGTCTTTATAGTTTTTAAAAATTGTCTTTTACAAAAATGGTTGGCTCATTTGAAACCATTCAAAATAAAATATTTGTTTTGGAAAAACACACTCTTGTTGGGCCTTGAATTGGTGATTTATTATTTATGAATGTTGACTCCTAATATAATATGAAGAAGGTCCAATTTAAAAACATGTTAAATTAAAAATTTGGAAAGAGTAATACTTTGGTTCCAGCCCTAGTGCCAAATGATACCAATATGCACAAAAATGTACAAAATCTTAGAGCAAACACATAATGAAAGGAACCTGAAGAAGCAGCTTAAGGATGGCCATACTTCACTCCTACATACTTTGATTTACAACTGTACAGGTCCATAGCAACAGATCCCCCCGTCTTTGCGGGGCAGTACTCCACTACCTCCGATTAGGCAAGTGAACACCATTGACAAGAGGCAGAAGTGGAGGGTGGAGTTCAAGTTGTGTTAACAGTGAGAAGTGGTCTGAAGGGATGTGAGGGTGTGGACACCCAGTGATGTTGTTCTCAACCAGCCATTGAGGATCTAAAGGCCCCAGGACACCAAGCACGTTCATATGAGTCTTGGAATAGAAAATGTAGTCAATCACGCCCTGGAAAGAGATTGGGGGTTGGGGAAAAAGAAAAATATATGCTTAGAAAGAAAGAAAAACTCAAGATATATAAAGAACAACCCATTATTTGTAAAAGCTAAATACCTGAGTAACCTGTACTTTTGGTACCTGTTGTCTTGACAACAGGTCAAACAGGACTCAAGTCTTCAGTGGGTATTACATGAAATAAAGATGGCTCAATAGGGAAATACAGGACCCTACTGGAGTCATAAAGCCCTGCATTTGTGCCTAAATGGTAAGCAAACTGAGAAGCTAAACACACCAAATTATGTCTAGGCATCTTTTAAAAATGGCTTGCCTAGGTTAGTGAAATCTAATACATCAGTATAAACATTTTGGGAACTACACTGTATCAGTTACAACAAGCTGTTTTTATATAAATGCATAACGAAAAGGTATGACTCAAATTAACTTTTTAATGTTAACTGGCATTATTTTCAATTATTTGCACATCAAGATAACCAAACACATCTGAATGAAGCCATGGTAAAGCATGTTTTCAGATTTGCCAATTCTAGTTCAGCTTTCCCACATATGCTACATACATACAAAATACTACATACAGTTAATTTTTCTAATGTGTTCTTTTTCACAATGTGTTCTCATTTTCACAAATTCTGGTATATTGTAAATTCTGGATTGCTTAGCAAAAAAATATTCAGCAGGGACACACACACGCGCGCATGCACACACACACACACACCCAACTCGTGATTTTAGCTCAAATCTTAATTTCAGGGTCTTGATCTCGGGGTCATGAGTTCAAGTCCTGCCTTAGGTTCAGCACTGGGCATGGAGCCTACTTAAAAGGGGGAGGAGGGGAGAAAGTCAAATTTCTTCTATCCATGTCAAGAGAGCCTGAGCCCAAGTGTGGAGAAACATTTCCAGATCTGGAAGTATCTATTTAGAAATGCTACACATAATGAGTTCCAGTAATATTTTAAATGTTATCACAATGAAATGGGCTACTTAAAAAAAAAAAATTTTAATGAAAAAAATTTATATTATGAAATTTGGAAATAATTACCTCAAGTTTGTTGGTTTTGACATGACCAAGACCAAAATAACGAGATTTTTTTAAATTTTATTTTATTATGTTAATCAGGAAGAAGGCCTCATTCAACATTTAGAAACCTTAACCTTGCCACAAATTAGGGTACCTACTTGAATCCAAGAAAGGACTTTCTGCCATTAATATTCCAAGTCCAAATAGTTAAGAAATGATATTAGTACAAGGTATTATCCTTTCATTTTGGCTAATGCCCAGTTTTAGAGTGACATTTTAGGAAAAGGGTTAACAAGGGTCAGGGTGGATTTATCTGCCTTTATGAGACCACCCTTTGCTTCAACTATAAAGTAAACAAAACACAAGAGAAATACTCTGTTACTTAGGTTGAATAAACCTCCTGTATCACTTTATTAGAGTGCCATTATGCACACGAGCTGCTAGACTTACAGAATCCTTTGCAAACACAGGCCCCAAGAAGACATTAAACATTCTAGAAAGTAAGATGTATTTAATTGGAGGCATCACTTGTTAACTATTTTCTTAGTGTGAAACATCCAGAGTAAAAGCTCTTATCAAAACCCTTAGCAAGGACGTATCTACGAACTCACCCAAATATCTGTACATTTGTATTTACATTTATATACTGTCATATCCACAAAGTAGGTTATTAGACTAATGATTCCTAACCTTGTTTTGATTCAAACTTTTTAAAAAGCTGTAATGTGGGAAAACAGTCTTTATATTAGGAAATTCTGTAATAAGTCTATAGAACTGTATTTGAAAAAAAAGTAAAAATAATGAAAATAGTTTATGAGCTGGCATTATGCTAAGTTTTGTCTTATAAAAGAATGTTAAGAAAATTATATACTATAAATTTCATAATGTAAAAGAGAAGATTTACTTCTTGACAAAACAGGAAAAGAGTCCTTCCCCTCTTCACTAACTGGCTCAGGCACACCCTTAGACTGGGGGGGGGGGGGGGACAGCTGCAGCGAAAATTCTGAATTAAGCTGTTAATTCAAGGTATCTGGTGTTACGGTCTGAAGATTTCTGTCCCCCCAAAGTTCACATGCTGAAATCCTAACTCCCTAACATGATGGAAGTAGGAGGTGGGGCTTTGGGGAGGTAATGAGGTCATCAAGGTAGCATTCTCAAGAATGGGATTAGTGCTCTATAAAGAGACCCCAGAGAGCTCTCTCAGACTCTTTGCCATGTGACTGTCTGCAACCTGGAAGAGGGCCCTCATCTGAACTCAACCATGCTGGTACCCTGACATTACACTTCCAGCCTATAGAACTGTGAGCAATGAATTTCTGTTATTTATAAGCCACACAGTCTACAGCCCATATTCTGTTAGCTATCCTGAAGACACCTGGTCTACAAGTAATTCTCCTAACTGCTTACCCACCCTTTGGTATCTTCCAAATCAGTTCTAGATTAAGGGACTCTGGATTCTAAATATCACTCTTCTACATTTCTAAATTATTCAAGGACCAAGAAAGTAAACAAATGCTAAGCCAAGTGAATAAAATTTAACAACACTCTGCTGATGCAATGGCAGAACACTGTATTTAGATCTGTATGTAATGCTAATTACATGACATTTTTATATTTGATATTACCTATCCTTTTTTTACTGACTTCAGTAATGGGATGGCATAAAATGCTTTACATAAAACTGAAAACAGTCACTGTTATTTGGACTAAAAGCTTCATTCTCTGTTGTTACGTATGCCCATAGTTTATTCTCTGGTCATCCCGTCTTTCCATCCCCTCCCCTCCTCCTCCCCCACCACCCATCTATCGGGCCAGCCAGTATATTTATCTTCCCATACACGCCTGTCTCTCATGGATTTACAGCTCTGTCCTTCTGTCTCATCCTATCCTACATACTCAAACATCAAACACTCTCTGAGTCATGCCCTTCTGGTTCTTTACCTGTACTTCTTTGGACAATGTAAATGGTTCAGTAAGATTTTTGATTCAGTATCAACAAAGGATTTTAAAACAGTTCAGATGGTTAAAAAAGATGACTCAGATTAATATCCCCAATTTCGCTTCTCCAATTTCCATTGATGGACAAGGAAAAATAACATTTATCAAAGCCTAGATGAGGCAGAAATGATTTGGTCTTTTTAACCACACCCATACCAAAACAACAGTAACTTATTTTAGGGAACTTTAATTTAGATTTTCTGGGTTGTGCTGGCAGAGATGTATTATATACCACTACAGTCACAAGGATAGGAATTAACCTACAGTAAACTTGCATCATGAAGTCTACAGGTTTTCCTCTAAGGCTGCAAGAGAGCAGTGCTGTGCTACAGTCGGCTGGTACCTGCTTTCTTAAGTGCCTCATCTCCACTCTGAATTCAATGGTACTATGTTGGGAGCTTGAAATCTACCACAGTGGGAATACTTACACACAGAAATCAGCAAACACTGCAAGTTAGTGTTTCTTTTTCTCAGGAAGCTGGTTATTAAATATCTACCAGCACATTACTGCGTTTGAGTGATTTGAATAAAACTAGGGATAGTATATCTACTCTAACAGCAAAAACAGGGGTAGGGATAGCAGAGACAGGGATAGCAGACAGTCACTAGGGATAGTATTATCTACTCTGACAGCAAAAATACTAAAATTAGATTCAATTTACGCAATTTCTTCCTCCACTTCATGATCACGAAAGTCGACTAATAACATCACACAAATTTCCCTTCTTCCTCCTATTTGCTCCTTAGAAAGGGGCTAACAAGCACTGAAAATATAAAAGGGTTACTGGAGATGTGAAGAGCCCGTTTTGAAAACTTCCTTTGGTATTTTTATTATATTCCCTCTAGGCTTCTTACATCATACCACTTTCTAACATCTGCATTTTTTCAAGATAGTGTAGACTTTAGTATAGATGCCTGAAATGCCAGAAAGTCAGAGGTACAATGGAGGAGCTAACTGATCAGATAATTGGCAAAGGGAAAGTAATCTTACCTACAGAAAACCACTACATTCAATCTTTCTAAAGAACAATTTGTCTTGTACAGTAGGTCCTCTAAATTTTTTTCTTATTTTGAAAAAAATATCTTTTTCCTTTTATTAAGCTGGAATGTTCCACTGCCTGGTAATATATTAATTTGACTACATGGATATATATTTATATATATATATATATATATATATATATATAAAATAGACCCTAAGTACAACCATCTCCCAAAGAAACTTAGAAAATTTAAAGATAAATAAGACATCAATAGTACAAAAAAATTCTGAGACAATATTATGTAAATTCATTCAAGGTGAGCTTACCCATATACCCATATCAGGTTACTTATTATTTAGATCCTTACTGAAAGTTAGGGACGATATGGACAAGTGAAGATTAACTATATCAATAAATGTAAAGTGTTTTCAACAGTGCCTGGCACACAGTAAGCATTTTGGAAGTTTTTGCTATTTATCAGTATTACTTGGAATGTGAAAATATTAGGGTTTTAAAAACTTCTCAAATCAATAATAACAAAAAGCAAAGCTAACAAATCTGACATTTAGAAGCATACTTAGTCAAGACATTTTGAGAATCTAAAAATGCTTGAAGATTATATAAGTAAGCATTATAAATAATATCTTTCTTGTCCTATGTTTATATTTGAAATAATGTCTGTATCAGCCCAGAGGCTCACTCACTTTGAAATCAAAGGTGTAATTGGTGTAAGGCATCAAGTTATTTTCATAGGCGCTCTTCAGTTGGAAGCCATGTGTGATTCTCCCTTCTGAGCTTCCATTCTTCCCATTGCAGCTGAAGTTCATAAGACACTCATTGTACCTTAGTTCCTTGAAGTCTTTATGGTTGTCAGCTACTCCTCCATTGCTCAAATATTCCACGACACCTAGTAGAATAAAGAAGGAAGAAACACTACCATTTAGCATTTAGATCTTATATTAAGATTTTATGACCAAAATTTCATTGTCAGGTGGATATACCAGGTTTGGAGTGGTTTAATTAGGTTGAGCCATATGCAATTGTCTTTTTGTGGTTGTCACTGTTTAAAAAAAAAAAAAAATCAAACACCAACAATTTCATATGGTTAAATCAAACTGAAGGATATTTGCCTATTTAGGAACAAAGTACCAGGATCATCCAGAAATATCTTCAGTTTTCTTAATGATACTTCAAGCTAAAGATGATTCCCTGAGCCCAAGGTGGCATTCACCAAGAAGGTCTTAACCCTGAAAGCTTTTAGAATATTATCCTAAACCACTATGTCTCATTAGTATTTCACTATTCTATGCAGTCAATTAACAACTTTGGGAATATGTAAAATATAGCATACATAATAAAAAGTCATTTACAACAAAAACAGATTTTGCATCTTCAACACCTTGATGTCTAGGTTAGGTAGAAAATATTCTTTATTTTGAACTACAGTGAGGTTCTTTCAGTCTCATACTATAAGGGACATTACATGCTACTTGGTCAAAAATATTAGATATGTATAAAAAGCTAAAAAGAGTAGAAGCGTTCAAAAAATACATTGCTTCCATTTAACAAGCAAACATGAAAAATGTATCGCAACCCTTCTGATGATGATCAGTGAACACTGTTCACCATCTCTATCTGTGATCAGGAATGACAGCAACATATCATGAGTTAAGTGATGAGCACAGTTATCAGTACTGTGAACGGGTGAAAAGCAACTACCACTTATCTAGCATTTACTACATGCTAGGCACTGTCTCAAGTGCTTTATACACTTAAACCTCACAAACAACTTTATGTGGTGGATGAAATTATTATCCCCTTATTTAAAATTAGGAACTTGGAGATTGCGCTTGTAAGTGGTAGAACCGGGATCCAACCCTGACAGTCTGGCTCCATAACCACCTCACCAGGCTGTGCCGTGCTGTCAAAGGACAGCTCACCAGCTTAAAAAAAATCAAATGAAATGGGAGAAACTTGTACTTGAGAGCATTTCAACTCAAAAAAAGGACTAAGAAAGGAAGACATGGGTAAGGTGCCAACTGGGCTGGGGGCTGAAGACAAGTATTTGTAAAAGGATGATTTCAGCATTTATTTATTAAGGAGAAAAAGTAAAGATATTTTCTAGATTTGTGACAAGTTTCCAACTGCAAGTATTTGGGTTATTTCACATTTATTGTTGAGGGATTATTTTAAACAAGTTAAAACAGCTTATTGAAAATATAAAAAATTTAGAATATGCTTCAGTAATAGCAAAACATTAATACTTAAATGTTTTTACATTTGAACTTTAACACCTAAAATGCAGAATTAATTTTTACAGAGATCTAAAATATTGTAAGTCAAGACATAAAATAGTTTAGTGGAGTTCAAGAAGTAATGTCAAATCCAAGGAGAATACAGATCAGTCTTCTGCACCAAATTATCAGTATTCATTTATCATTTAATGAATTCACAGAAAAGTTGCCAACCTTATTAAACTACCCATGCTATTTCCTGGCTGCCTCTTCTCCATTGCACTCTGTGCCTCAGGAGGCTGATTTTTACTTGCATCAATGGCAACCTCCCTCCCACTCTCCCTTCTAGTTGGATTTGGTCAATGGGCAGCATCGACAGGAGAGCAGAGTGAGACTCCCATTTTGTTGATGCCAAATAGCATCAGTTAACTCCAAGCCTTCACTACTACTACATAATCCTCTCCTTATAACTACTTTTTCCAAGTTCTGCTAACAGTTCCCACCATTTTCAAACCTTTAGGTATAGGTGTGGTAAAGGGTCCCTAATTCCCTTTGTAGTAGAGTACTGCATCACCCATTATTTTGTGTAACCTTAGCCCTGTACACATTTTTGGAAATAGCTTCTTTACTAAACTCTCAATTACCCCATGTCCTATTATCCCTGGATTCATACTAATGCACTCCCTTAATTTAGCAGAGAAATTCTCCACTCAAAAGTTGGGAGCTAGCTAGCCCCTCAACTAGAAGTTAAAGCAAAACTGAAAGCAATGAGGCAATGTTATAAATACCTGAATCTGGCAATGAGTTAAGATCTGCACATAGCACCAGCGGGATGGAATTAGGATCTGCAGTTGGGCTGCCAGGCCTACTAGAGGCTTTCTCCAGAATGTTTTTAACCTCTGAGACAAACATCATGGTCTGGATGAGTTTCACATCAGAATACTCTGGGTCCCAATGCATGTGGGCATTTGCCACTATAAGCAGCTGTTTGTCTGCAGCATGAATAGGCTTCATACCTAAATTTAAACATTATAAAAAAGAGGGTAAGATTATGCTTTACGGATCAAAAAAGCAATTATCTTAAGGTTTTCTCCCAAAAACCCATAGCCCCTTCTTTATTTTTTTTCCATTAATTTGTATCTTCCCTTTTATCTCATAATATAGTTTTTAGACACTAAAGTGCTAAGATTCTGATAATCCCAACATGGGAATTACTCCTCTAGATCAGGGTAGACAAACTTTCAGCCACAGGCTAAATCTGGCCCACCACCTGTTTCTGGACAGCCTGTAGGAGCTAAGCCTCGTTTTACATTTTTAAAGGAGTCTACAAAAATTTCTTTGAAAAGACTGTGACAGAGACTGAATGTGGCCCACAGAGACTAAAATATTAACTATCTGGCCCTTTACAGAAAAAGTCTGTCAACTTCTGCTCTATATGCCAAGTTAAGAATTATATCATGATATAATTAACAGTTGATTATAGTACCTTGATTTGCTGAGTTCTTAGTGTCAACAAGCACTTTAAATATCTCTGTCATGTAAAGATCACAATTACTTAGTGAGGCAGGTTTTCAGTTATTTGAATGACCTAAACTTTTAAATTCTTCCCACTGCCCAGTACTCATTCACCTTGCATTTCCTGAGCACATCAGTGATGAATCAATAAAAGGCAGTAACACTGTATTAACTTACACAAATTAAGTAAGGAAGGAAGTTTCCTACCAAAACAAATTCATTCCAAACACCCAAATAAAGTTATTTTAAAAAGGAGACACAGGTAATAGTGTGCTCTCAAAATCTGGACACGTGGGTTTTAGACCTGGCTTTTTTACTGTTTATTTTGGTGTTGGGACAGTCACTTAACTTTTTTGGTGCTCAAGTTCATTTGGCAAGTGAGATATTCAACTAGAAAATGTAAGGTTCTTTCTTCTCCCCAAAATTCTGTTTTATAAATTTTGTCAAAATAAGTATTAACATAGTATTAACTTTCAAAATGGAAAATAAGGTAGTTAAAAATTGTGAAAATTAAATTTGGTTAACAGGTACAGACACAGAAACACATCCATAAAATATTTAAAACATAAAGCTCAATGTGCATGGTATGAGGTCTTTTAAATAAAACTATACACATACAGTCTCTGTTAGTAATGAGTAAAGAAATTACCAAGAGCTACTTCTAGAGAGTATGAATAAGGAAACTTTTCTTAATTTCTACTAAAATTTCTACAGAACTACCCTATGATCCAGCAATTGCACTATGAGGTATTTACTCAAAGGATACAAAAATACTGCTTCTAAGGGACACATGCACCCCAATGTTTATAGCAGCATTATCTACAACAGCCAAATTATAGGAAGAGCCCAAATGTCCACCTATTGATGAATGGATGAAGAAGATGTGGTTTGTGTGTACACACACACACACACACACACACACAGGAATATAATTCAGCCATCAAAAAGAATGAAATCTTGCCATTTGCAATGATGTGGATGAAGTTTGAGAGTATAATGCCACGTGAAATAAGAGAAAAACAAATACTATATGATTTCACTCATATGTGGAATTTAAGAAAAAAAAATGGATGAACATGGGGGGGTGGGGGAAAGAGAGGCAAACCAGAAAACAGGCTCTGAACTATAGAGAACACACTGAGGGTTGCTGGGGGTGGGGGGGTGGGGGGGGGAGATGGGCTAAATTGGTGATGGGGATTACGGAGGGCACTTGTGATGAGCACTTGAATGTTGTATGTAAGTTATAAATCACTAAATTCTATACCTGAAACTAATATTACACTGTATGTTAATGGAATTTAAATAAAATCTTAAAACTACAAAAAAAACCTCTATAGAAATGTCTTAAATTTTTCTATTGAAAATATAAACTCTACAGACAAGACCTAATTTTTTAAGTCTACTATTTTGATAAAGTTTCCTTCCACCTTACTAAGATATAATTATCTTCAATGTTGAATATAAAAACAAGTAACTGAAGTGTCTGCTATATGTGACAGTAGTCATTTTTAAAAAATTCTACTGAGGGACGCCTGGGTGGCTCAGTTGGTTAAGCATCTGCCTTCGGCTCAGGTCATGATCCCAGGGTCCTGGGATCGAGTCCTGCATCGGGCTCCTTGCTCAGCGGGGAGCCTGCTTTTCCCTCTCCCTCTGCCTGCCGCTCCCCCCGCTTGTGCTCTTTCTCTCTGACAAATAAAATCTTAAAAAAATAAATAAAAAATTCCATTGAGGCATAACTGACATAACATTTTATTGCTTTCAGATGTACAACATAATGATTCAATATTTATATACATTGCAAAATGATCACCACAGTAAGTCCAGTTACCATCTGTCACCATATAAAGTTAACTCTTGGGATTTACTCTCTCAGCAACTTTCAAGTACACTTCACAATATGAATGACTACTGCCCTCATGCTGTACATTATATCCCATGACTTATTTGTAAGTGGAAGTTTGTACCTCTTGACCCACTTCATTCTTTTTGCTCACTCCCCAATCCCTCTCCCCTCTGGCAATTCTATAATCTCTGTATCTATGATTTTGGTTTTGTTGTCTCTGTTCATTTGTTTGTTAGATTCCACATATAAGTAAGGTTATACAATATTTCTCTTTCTCTGACTTATTCCATCTAGCATAACGCCCTCAAGGTCCATCCATGTCACTGCAAATAGCAGATACTCTTTTTTATAGCCGAATAGTATTTCATTGTGTATATATACTACCTTTTCTTTATCCATTCATCTGTTGATGGACACTTAGGCTGCTTCCATGTGGTGGCTACTGTAAATAATGATGCAATAAACATGGGGGTGTGTATCTCTTTTCAAGTTAGTATTTTCATTTTCTTTGGATAAATACCCAGAAGTGGAATGGCTAGATCATATGGTATTTCTGTTTTTAATTTTTTGTGGAACCTCCATACTGTTTTCCATAGTGGTTGCACCAGTTTGCATTCCCACCAACAGTGTGCAAGGGTTCTCTTTTCTCCACAGCCTCACCAAGACTTGTTATTTCTTGTCCTTTTGATAACAGCCATATTAACAAGTATGAGGTGGTATCTCATTGTGGTTCTGATTTCATTTTCATTTCCCAGTGATTAGTGATGTTGAGCATCTTTTCATGTGCCTGTTGGCCATCTCTGTCTTCTCTGGAAAAATGTCTATTCAGACACTCTGCCCGTATTTTAATCTGATTGTTCATTTTTCTTGCTATTGAGCTTTATGAGTTGTTTATATATTTTGGATATTAACCCCTTATTGGATGTATGATTTATAAATATAGAAAGTCATTTTTAAAGCAATTGGACAAGATAAAATCTTATAGACAAAATTCTCTATGCTCCACTCTTTTCCTAGAAATTTTACAGTGTCACTTCTGGCTGTAAGGGCCATCAGCACCTTCTATAATATTAAATTCCTCTTGTAGGAATGTATTTCAAAATGTGAAAGTATCTGCTGTATAATTTCTAATTGCTTTTCTGAAAATTAAAAGAAGAAAAAAACTCCAAAAGAAATTCAATTTTCATGTTACCAGAAAAAGAGGTACCTAACTTTTGAAAAGAGTAAGACTGGAAAGGACATAAAAGTAGCTAAAAATGGAAAGATCAAAAAAGAAGAAGAAATTTAAAATATCATATCAAAGATTATCTGATGATGGATAAAATTAATAACAGAAAGAAAAGGAGAGGATTCACAGATAGGCATGGTCTGAATAATTCAAATCAATACTCAAGGCAAACATCTTTTCTTCTACAGTAAGAACAGAAAAAAAGTTTAAAAATAAAGCCCTAATGTAGTCTTAACATCTTCTCCTTGCTCTTGCCTAAAATATACTAGTTAAGTAAACAATGAAATGCTCAAAGGCAGGCAGGAGAAAGGGGAAAAAAAGGTCTGGATATGCAAAGTACATAATGAGTTTGACTTTGAAGGAAGCTATAAATAATCTAAAATGCAAAAGCTAAGTACCAGGTAGATAAAAGATCCCGCTCTTACCTGACAATGACTGAGATATAACAAAAAAATTAGAGAAACTTGCCAAGTACTTAACCTTAAAGACAAAAGATTTCACACTCAGGAAGCTAAAAATATGGCTAGAAAGAGAACCAACTCATCATAACTTCCAAATTCGGCCTAACTAAAGCATTTCCTACTTCAAATAACCTTTTTGAAATAATGGCGTATCAAAGGCTTTCCTTTTTCACAGATTACCTGGTAAGTAATATCCCTAGATATATATATGATGGTTTACATAATTAGTGCTATTTTCCTGCCCATCTCCCCTAACTTTCCTCAAAGACAAAAAAAAATTGTGCAATAAATAAGGCAAGAGTCTGTATGCTTGAGATGAGAAAGCATGAGATGGTGTTTATTTTTAGTAAGAATATTTTAAACTGCACTCACCTGTTCCAAATAGTTCTTTGTGGACCTCTAATACCACAGCGACACCAATATTATCTTTTGTCATCACTCTGTTCAACATAGCTTCGGATCCATCTGAATTAGCCATTGCCACTTGGTTGAATTCCACTGTATGCTTTTGCACCAATGTAAATCTAAAAGGTACAATGCATTATTAGTATGGTATTAGGTACTTGGACTATCATGCTAAAAGACATTAAATGAGGGAGCACAAGACAGAGACACTATTCACTGTCTCCCCAGTCATTTTCCATCTACAAGGGGACATGCTATCAGTTCTGGCCAGTGAGACGTAAGAAGTGTGATTAAGGGGCGCCTGGGTGGCTCAGTCGTTAAGCTTCTGCCTTCGGCTCAGGTCATGATCCCAGGGTCCTGGGATCGAGCCCCACATCGGGCTCCCTGCCCTGCAGGGAGCCTGCTTCTCCCTCTCTCACTCCCCCCGCTTGTGTTCCCTCTCTCGCTGTGTCTCTGTCAAATAAATAAATAAAATCTTTAAAAAAAAAAAAAGAAGTGTGATTAAAAACTTTCTTAGAGGGTGCCTGGGTGGCTCAGATGGTTAAGCGTCTGCCTTCGGCTCAGGTCATGATCCCAGGGTCCTGGAATTGAGTCCTGCATTGGGCTCCCTGCTCAGTGGGGAGCCTGCTTCTCCCTCTGCCTCTCTCTCTCTCTCATTCTGTCTCTTATGAATAAATAAATAAAATCTTTAAAAACTTTCTTAGAAATCGGCCTAGCAAAGACTGCATATATATCCCTTTGCCCTTTTATGGCTTTATCCCTGTGGTAAGAAGCAGGAGGTCAAAAACCAACCCCCTATGGACTGGGAAGCAGCTGAACCAGTTCTGGACTGCCATATCTGGACTTGTGTGAGAACACTGTCCTTCTCCCATTTCTTTAAGTTACTGTTAGAACTTTCTGGTATTTAAAGGTGAACACAACCTTAACTCAGTCAGCAGACTGACGACAAAGAACAGAATAAAATCTACCTACCCTGTTTGCAGTTTTATTCTTACCGCTCAAGAGATGTGTTACACCCTTAACTAAGGAGAAGGCAATTTTTCCACCTGGCCTTTACTAAAATAAAAAGCAGTGTTACATGTATGTAAGGCTTCAGGGGAACAACTTCTGTAAGGTGAAAAATGGCTCTCCATGTGACTACAGTTTCTGCATGGATAGTATTTTCTTTACTTCCAAATTAAGTACTGTAGATTTATAGGACTTAATAGAATTGAGCCTAGCACCGACAAAGTCATACTGATAACATACATATGACAAAGTCATACTGTTTTGGGTCAAGCCATTTAACCTCTTTCAGCCTAGTTTTACTGATTTGTAAAATATTTATAAATGGCCAAAACTAACTAAATATACTACTTTTCACTAAGTATTACGTGGAGAGAAGACACCTTTGTTCTTTTAACAGGCTTCCAGCCCATCTTCCTCCTAGCTTTGAAACAGAAGCATGCACTCATATCTTTATAAATATGGACTAAAATCTTACTATGCTGCAGGACACTGCTAGATGAAACCGTACTCCTCTCCCTGCCCCAATTCTGAAGTTCTCTTGCACTGAGAAGTATAAAAGGTCAGGTCAAATGCTTATTTCTAACCCAGAGTGATAAAAAGGAGCATAGTTTTCACCCTCTACTTTAAGGCGGTGACATTTAAACTGAAACATAAAGGATGAGGAGTTACCAAGGTGAAGAATGGGATTAAGAGCATTCCAGATAAAGGAAGAAGATCCTGAAGCAGCAAAGACCTCTGCACATTTATGGGACTGAAAAGAATGGAAGGGTATGAAATGATGTTAGAGACGAAAGGGAACAATGGAAGGTTCTAAGTAAGAACATATTACTTCATATGTTTTAAGATCACTCCAGCTGCTTGGTGGAGAATGGATAACAGGAGCTAAAGCGGGAACTGTGAGACCAAACAAAGTTTTTGAGGTTGTATGAATGACAGATGATAATGGCTTGGGCTAAGGCAAGAGAAATAAAGAGAAGAAGGAAGATTCAAAATATGTTCTATAGGTAGACTTGACCATCCTCCATACCAGACTTTTCCAAACATCTAAGCAGTAGACATCTTTTTCAAACAATTTCTGGTAAGATTCCCATACATAGAACAAATTTAAGTAGTATTAAGTCACTGGAAACAATGAATCTGTTTTGATGAATATAAAAATTTTAAATCAGAGGGTATAGATGATTATAATCTTATATCCATCTCTGTATCCAGTTTATTTCTGTATTTTTGGTTTTGGTTATAGAGTATTAATAAAAATCCTGATTCACAGAGACACAGAGATACAACTGATAAATAACTGACCTTGAACTCAGAAAACCTAAGCAAGCAGGCAAAAACTTGATTCAGAGGTCTGCACAAAAACAAGTCAACTAAGCAGCACCTCCAAAACATGTTATTAATTTCTGAAGTGTTAAAATTTGGTATTTGAAACATTTGAGTGAACATGTTATTTTAAAATTACAGTTTATTTGTATTTACTTTTTAATTAAAATACCTTCTAAATATTTACAGAACTCTTAAGGCTTATTTACAGGAACGTTGTAGGAAAGTATAAAAATCCTGCTTAATAAATAATATTTTTAGTATTGGGATATTTTACTTCTACCAAAGTCAGGCCGTTGCGAGAGAGGGGGGCATCTAATAATTAGAAATGTCTTCCTTAACTACAATTTGTTTCCCTGTACCTTTCTTCCATAAATAAAACCTAGTATCTCTTCTACTTGACACTGTTGTTTTTTTAATTTTTTTATTTTATTGTTATGTTAGCCACCATACAGTACATCATTAGTTTCTGATGTAGTGTTCCATGATTCATTGTTTTTGTATAACACCCAGTGCTCCATGCAGTACGTGCCCTCCTTAATACCCTTTAAATATCTCCCCATCACATCTTTCCTAAGAAAAGAAATGGCCAATTCTTTATATGATATATGGTGTGAGACGTTTGTTCATTTGAACAACTCAAGTTTACCCAAAGGTACAGTACCTAGAACTGGGCATAAAAGAACTAGTGCCTTCTTCATTTTAGACTGTATTTTTATTAATAAAAACTGAAATTGCACTTTGGGGAAAGCCGTATTAATTATAAGCCAAATAAGAACCAAGATGTAACTAAAATTTCCTGGACTTCTTCACTCTTAAACCAGTCCTGCATTTCATAGATGCTTAAAAACAAACAAGCAGAAAAAATGACCGTACAATAAACATACTATACAGATTTGGGAATAAGGAAAAATATAAAGAAAATTTTTAAAGTTACCTGCAACGAAATATCCCCACTAAGTCAATGTATTTCCCCCAGACTTTTCCCCATGCATTTGCATACAAATATTTCTATACAATTATAATACTCTATAATTTTATATTTTGGTTTATTAATAAACATTCTATAAGGAATGAGCACTTATAAAATTATTCAAAATCAATATTTATGATTGTACTATAGTCCACTCTAGAGATTCACCATAATTTATTTAATATTTTGTGGTAGACATTTAAATTAGTTCTGATTTGAGCTATTATAACTAATGCCATTATAAACACTTCTACATATAAATATTTTTCTGTACTATCAAATGATTTTATCCCTCCCTCTTTCACTTCCTTTAATAATCTAAGTGCCGCACACTTTATTTCTGTTGAGTATCATTTCATGAGTTTTTTTTTTTTTTTTAAAGATTTTATTTATTTGACAGAGAGAGAGACAGGAAGAGCAGGAACACAAGCAGGGGGAGTGGGAGAGGGAGAAGCAGAATTCCCGCTGAGCAGGGAGCCCGATGTGGGGCTCGATCCCAGGACCCTGGGACCATGACCTGAGCTGAAGGCAGACGCTTAACGTCTGAGCCACCCAGGCGCCCCCATTTCATGAGTTTCTGTTCATTAGTTCGCCCACTCACATATTACAGGCACTTTTTAAATTTTTATTTTAATTATAGTTAGTTAATATACAATTTTGTATTAGTTTCAGGTGTATGATATAGTGATTCAACAATTCTACACGTTACTCTGCTCATCAAGGTTAAGTGTACTCGTAATCCCCTTCACCTATTTCACCCATCCCCCACTCACCTCCCCTCTGGTAACCATCGGCTTCTTCTCTACAGTTAAGAGTCTGTTTCTTGGTTTGTCTCTCTTTATCCCCCCCTTGCTTATTGGTTTTGTTTCTTAAATTTCACATGAGTGAAATCATACGATATTTGTCTTTCTCGGACTTACTTCACTTAGCATTATACTCTCTAGGTCTATCCATGTCGTTGCAAATGACAAGATTTCATTCTTTTTCATGGCTAAATAATATTCCATCACACACACACACACACACACACACACACACACACACCTTTATCCGTTCCTTCAATCAATGGACACTTGGGCTGCTTCCCTATCTTGGCTATTGTAAATAATGCTTCTATAAACATAGGGTGCATGCATCCCTTTGAATTAGTGTTTTTGTATCCTTTAGGTAAATATCCAGTAGTGCAACTGCTGGATCGTAGGATAGTTCTATTTTTAACTTTCTGAGGAAACTCCATACCATTTTCCAGAGTGGCTGGACCAGTTTGCATTCCCACCAACAGTACACAAAGGTTCCTTTTTCTCCGCATCCTCGCCAACACCTGTTGTTTCTTGTGTTGTTGATTTTAGCCATTCTGACAGGTATGAATGATATCTCATTGTAGTTTTAACTGTATTTCCCTGATAAGTGATGATGAGCATCTTTTCATGTGCCTATTGGCCATATGTACGTCTTCGTTGAGAAATGTCTGTTCATGTCTTCCACCCATTTTTTTAATTGGATTATTTGTTTTTTGGGTGTGGAGTTGTGTAAGTTCTTTATATATTTTGGATACTAACCCTTTATTGGATATGTAACTTGCAAATACCTTTCCTCATTCTGTAGTTTGCCTTTTAGTTCTGTTGATTATTTACTTTGCTGTGCAAAAGCATTTTATTTTGATATAGTCCCAATAGTTTATTTTTGTTTTTGTTTATCTTGACTCAGGAGACCTATCTAGAAAAAAGTTGCTACTGCTGATGTCAGAGAAGTTCCTGATAAAGGACACTTTGAAATTTCATTCTTTTTTCCCAGAAGATTAAATATCCCTGCCACCTTTTGATTTTCATCAATCTTATGTGTACATATTGGTCTTCTCTGAAATAATCAAAATTCTCAATAGGACAGAACCAATAATAAAAATAACATATGCTGCCCATTACTGAGGATCTACTTTGTATCAAGACTTGTGATAGGTACTGAATTCATACATATTAGTCCTAAAATTTGCAAAAAATTTGCGAAGGGGTGAATATGGAAACACACTACCGAGATTCCTCATCAATCCTTCAGGAATTGCTCCAGCTGCAGAGAGATACATCACCCAAGGTCAAGTACTTCTAGGAGTGGCCTACATCCAGTTATAGATCAAAAGCAAAACATCAAAGTTTATGGATTTTGGTCCCTCCTGGGTTAACTCTCACAGGCCATTTCAGTTCCAAAGCTACAGGTAGGGTCAGCTGAGGTTGTCAGGCTGACAGAACAGAACAACTCTGTTCTCTATGCCCAATTCTATTTCTTCCCTGTTCCCTTTCACAAAGGAACACCGAACTACCTTATCTTTTCGAAAAATGAGGTGATTTGTTCATCTTCAATATCCTAGAACTTCTCCTACACTGCAACATTCATAACAGATTACCCATGCCAGTTCTGCAATCATACTTTCACAAGATCTTTTAGTACCATGTGATATAATTATCTTGATTTGGAAACCTAACTAGTTCAGGCAGTTTAGTGACTCTCTTGCTTTACCAGTCTCCTCTTCACCTCGTCTTTGTTAGTCTTTCCACTTTGAACAAAATTCTCAATAGAGATCATGAAAGCAAAATAGAAGTTGTACAGCTGTTTTATACCTTGATCCTCAATTAGTGATTACACAATCCACAATGGGTATATCCCTTCTTTAAGTGCATGGTATTTAAAATACCCTTCTTAGCATTTTCACCAAGCCTCTGCTTCTTAGTCTTCTTGGCAAAGATCACAGGTTCAGTCAACTTCTTTTTAAAACACATGCCTGATTACTGACTTTTCTTCATTTATAAATGAATCCTGACAATTATTCAGTTTATTAATTCTTCCACCTACCCCTTCAACTTTCTTCCTAATTGGTATAATTAATGATTGTATTGCCTCACTTTTGACTTTTACAACTTCAAGTATCAGCTTTTTAATATCTTTGGTTTCAAAAAGTTCAGAAAAATAAATGCAGTTTTCCTAAACAGAGTACAGACATCCTTATAACTAACACTCCCTTCCTTGGCCCTTACAAATACTAAAGAGGACAGGGTCACACTCTCAAATTTTAACATTTCAGCTTAACCAATAGTTTGTTTTTTGTTTTTGGGTTTTTTTTTTTCTTCCAGATTTATTTATTAGAGAGAGCACACATGGGGGGGTGGGGCGTGGGCAGGGGCAGAGGGAGAGTGTCCTAAGCAGACTTCAAGCTGAACGTGGAGCCTGATGCAGGGCTTCATCTCACAACCCTGAGCCGAAACCAAGAGCTATATGCTTATCCAAATGCACCACCCAGGTGCCCCTTCACCAAGAGTTGAAGAACCAAAGAGATAGTTGAGAACTAAGGAACCAAAGAAAGTTCCTCCTTTACAGTGAGAATTAAGCAAGAGTAAGATAGGCTTCTTGCAGGTAAGAACTTTTCAGGTACTCTGCCTTAAGAAAATCTCCAGCACTAGTACAGATAGCTGTAGTCTCCTACACTTTGTCTCGTTTTTGTGTTTATTTTATACGGTATTTATAATACATTTATAGTATAGTAAGAAATAATTATCCATATTCTATTCATACTACCTGACCAATACTATTTCTTAATTCTCCCTCCTACACATAACCAAACACACTCCACTTTGCTTCGACTTTCTGTCTCACAGATTCACCTATAGGTGACATTCTGACATACAGAGATGTCTTCCTCATTCTTTCTATTAGATGTTAGTTTTGAATAAAACATACTGGTTTACGTTACTTTCCATTCACCAATCCAAACCATCAATCCTTGGTTAATATGTAAAATCTTATAACGTGTCTCTATTTCAATTCATTTTATTATTCCTATTCTATATCGAGTACACAGATGCTGTAAGTATTAATCCTCATGCTATTTTTTTTATTTTAGTCTAAGAATTCTTCTTTTTATCTTTGTGAAAGTCTTATTTTATAGAAAGTCAAATGGGCATAGAGAGATCATATATGCTATAATCAAAAAACAAAGACCCCACCCTTCTTACATGATTTGAGGAAGATTATTAGGTTGAATGTTTCAAATACAGCCTTCAAACAGAACAATGAGATAACTCAATTTCTTACTAGCTTGGATCTAGAAGTAATTTTATGGGCTGTGATGTGATTAAATCAATGGTAGAGAGGACAGTGAATGCCAACTATGAGCAAGCGAAACAATATATAAGACTTGAGTAATAGTCCCTCCCTGAATTCATTTACAAGCCAAAAGAACAAAAGGTACATAGTCAAGAAAAGAATATAAGCACACAAAAGTAAACTATGACCCTTTCTGGATCATATTCCAGCACTCTTAAACCTAAACCAAACAGAAGTTTTTACTGTATATTTAGGGTAAGAGGCTATAAAATGTGTTCTTGGGTCCCTTTAAATAATCATGGGAGTGATTGCTAAAATGGAAAAGAACTTGCTAAAAAGGTAAGCTTAGACACTGGGATAAATTGGGAAGAAAAGTAGATATGCACTGTCCTGCCTATCTCTGTACAACTCTTTGAACCACTGAAACCGCTTTTACATTCTTAATCATTTTAGCCCCAGAAGAAACCTCTCAAATTAGGTGAAAGTCATTACTCTCTATATTGTGCCAGTGGTGGCACAAAGCAGTAATTTTATGTTCCAGATTAAATTTATGGGAGAGTGAACAACAGAAACCAGAAATCACAATCTGTTTTTTAAAAATCACACAAATTCTAAACGCAACCACCACCAATGACACAGGAAATCAGTATCTGAGAAACCAGTAAGAAGGAATTATCACATTAGGTCCTTTTGGAATGCTATTATAACCTCTGGATGCCCTCTTCTCAAGCACAAAATTACCGTCATAACATAGGAAGGAAAAGCAAAAACTTGGCCTTACCTGGTAAATCTGAGACTGGAAGCAGGTTAGAAAGCAGAGACAATACAGCAAGGACTGAGAACCATGACAACCTAGTTCTAAGTTCTATTGGAAGAGACTGCTTCTCCAGTGTAATGGTCACCTGTTCTAACACTGTCTCATCTTTTCCTTTTTCACTGGCTGTCATGATCAGATCAGAACTATTAACTTCAGGAGCAGCAAGTAAGTCTAGTATCTAGGCCTTGTTTCATCTCCATTTTTCTCCATTTTCAATTTCTTCAAATTGTGTACCTGGATCCAAGCCTACTTCTACTAACTGCTAAGTCTATAGGACAAAATATGGCAAAAGGAAATTTAAATTTCTGAGCCTAAAAAACTTATCTATAGTAAGTCTTTCCATACACACACAACAAAAAAAATACATACATGTATCTTATAAAATCTTTGCACTGAAGATAGTGATAGTTACTGAGATAAAGGACAAAGCAAAAGCTACTTCTAGCATTTTATGAATCGAAATTTCTATTTTCTGGTATCTCCATGCATCTAACTACCCAAAAAGTGTCATAATGATGACCAAAAGGTCCTGCCAAATCTTGAAGTAACTTCTGAAGCCCCGAAGATTAAACTACAATGAATATGATGCAAGGGACTATTTTACTGTATTCCAGTTCTCTGAAAATTGGTAATCTATGTCCTAGTCTTTACTAAGCAATATCCTATCCTTTCATCACAATGGATAAGAAATTTTTATCACAGCATTTTGCTAAAAACAGTAATTATTATAGTTTCTATTTATGGTTACCTACTCTGTATCACCATTTTCCATGAAGGGAAAAACTCATCAATGAAGATTAGGAATTATGAGATACTCTGGTTTTAGAAGAATGAGACTTTGAGAATGAGACTTCAAGTACTCTTCCTACAGCTATCTTTTGACTTTGTCAGTTTTGTTAACTACATAAAGAAATTATCTTAGATGGTAACATACAAATAAATACAAATGAGGA
Source organism: Halichoerus grypus (assembly GCF_964656455.1). Lineage (NCBI taxonomy): Eukaryota > Metazoa > Chordata > Mammalia > Carnivora > Phocidae > Halichoerus > Halichoerus grypus. The sequence goes on from NC_135714.1 coordinate 61,889,039, forward strand.
AATAAGCTCAGAAAGGGTAAGTGACTCATTCAAGATTATATAGCTATGTAAGCAGGAGAACCACCTGGCTTCACAATTCTTTTCTTTGCACTGTATTATCTCTCCGATCTGAAGAAAGAATAGAGTAAAGGCATGGTAGTATACTTTGTGTTAAATTTCAAATAGTTTGGGGGCGCCTGGGTGGCTCAGTCGTTAAGCGTCTGCCTTCGGCTCAGGTCATGATCCCGGGGTCCTGGGATCGAGCCCCACGTCGGGCTCCCTGCTCAGCAGGAAGCCTGCTTCTCCCTCTCCCACTCCCCCTGCTTGTGTTCCCTCTCTCGCTGTCTCTCTCTCTGTCAAATAAATAAATAAAATCTTTAAAAAAAAAATTTCAAATAGTTTGGCACTGGATAGTTAGCTCATACAACATCAACAAGTATTTGATACTGCTCACAAAAGAATATATATACTCAAAGGATTCATCTGTTACTGGATTCATGCTACTATTCAGGCAAAAAGAGTTGACATATGGAAGAAAACCAAATGATGCACCTAATTATTTCCTATGTGTTCACTTAATTCAAGCATCAATTTTTAGAAGTGTTTGAAAGTTTCCTAGATATTAGTTATAATTGTTAGTTCAAAATCTTAACTACCTCTAGTAAATTATCAAGGCATTTTAGATTTTCCTCTCAAACTGTGATGGGGATGATAAAAATTATATTATCTTCCTTTGGGAAGAAACAATGGAAAATGGAAAAAGAACTTGATGTTTTATCTCAATATTACCAGTACTCTTTTTTCAATTATGGTGTTTCAAGGAAATGTGTTTATGAATATAGGTAACAAACATCAAATTCAAGGCAATTTTTCCAAATGAGGTAACCTTTTAAGAGGTACAAGTAATACCAAAAGCTCAATAAGAAACCTAAAAATTCAGTTTAGCACCATGGTTAAAAGCACTGACTATGAAGCCACACTACTCTCTGTACATTTGTCTCCTCATGTATAAAAATGAGAATATAGCTCTACTTCTAGCTCTGAGGTTGCTTTAAAAATTCAACAAGAGAATCCATAAGAGGCCTACCAGTATATGAAAGTAATCTCTATTGTTAGTCTGAAATTAGTTAAAAAAAAAAAAAAAAATCACCAACCAACTAGAAGAATTTAGTATATTCTAACCTCAAATACTGTAGGCCTATCCATTAAGTATTAGCCAAAATGAGAATATCTCAGGGAATAAATAAAAATTCAGAGAAAAGACAGGAAAGTAGGTACAAATAAATGAGAAAAAGTAGGCCAAGTATCTTTCAAATTCACTTAATTCATTTACTTAACATAACATGCTAGTAATATGCCCGTATCAGTAAAAACATGTAACTGGCTTTGTGATAACTGGTAATAAAAAGGGGGCAATACTGGAAAATAGTACACGCTTATCCTGTAAGTAGATGATTCCTAATCTAATGTATCAAACCCAAATTATTAACCATGGGACTCAACCTCTATCAGATTTTACACATTTCAGTCTTCTATTGGAGATTCCTTTGTATTTGCCTTTCTGGGTCAAAAATATGCTTCCCTCTTTTCCTCAAGATAATAACTAAATATGCCTGTAATCATCTAGCTACTCAGCCAGCATTCAAAGATTTCTGAGTGTGCTGTGGCACTCCACCTTCGAGTAGGAGATGCAGTTTCCTAAATCCAATGCACACAAGATAACAAAGGCTTCTACAAGATCATTTATGTATTTTAATAAGCAGATTCGTGACGTTCTCACCTTTGACTTACTTTAATCAACTATATCAACAGCCCCCAAAAAACACAAATCATGTTTTCTCTGTGTTTGATAATGACTGCTTTCCACTGTCCTATCTCAGTCAATCCTTTAACTCTATTGTCCCTCTTCCATCCTCCCTCATCTCTATTTTATTTTGATTTTCTTATACAATTACCTTTTCCTACTAGACCAGAGCTCTGAGTGGGATTAGGAACTATGTCTTGTCTATCTTTATGTCTATCTTGACTAGCATAGCACCTGTCACAAAGCAACTGCTCAGTAAACGTTTAGTGAATAAATGATTATATATATGAAATGTTAATTGAAAAGGATGAAAAAGGTTAACAAAATGAATGATTCTGAAAAAGCCAACTACCAAAACAAAAATCACAGAAAGAAACTCAGATCACTCATTTCAAATCTTAAAAGGCACTATGCTTTTTTTTTTTTTACACCTGAATTAGTATTTTACTTCATGAAAATATATTTGGAAATATGATAACACCATATTCAAGTATATACCTCTCAAAATTTTTAGTGTAATTTGGCAATAAAGCATAAAGTATAATAAACATTCTTAAAAATACAGCCTAAGAAATATAACATTACCAACAGTTTTAATTTTTACATTGCTTACTTTCTAGCTAGCTTTTGTTAATTTGTGTATTAAAGAAGTATACACTACTATGCTTTGTTTCCTTAACTCACTTTTCTGTTTTGAAGAATATTGCACAACCGTCCACATGCTTTCTCTCCTGCTCAGACATGATTTTGGCACGTGACTTTGGAGAAAAAAATCCATCATATCCACGCTCCTTCAATGCTGGCAGAAAGAGAGTGAAGTATTGCTCTGTTTCCACTTCCTGAGGTGAAAGAAAAGTTGTCACCGACATGACAGAGGAAAACTCTGATTAAGATATAAAAATGTTTAGCAGTATAAGATGTGACTAAGTTAAAATAATTCACATAACAAATATTATCTATCCTACCTTACCACTAGCAGCAGTCATTTGATAATGGCAGCTTTTAAACCTGAAAGAACATGAACTGTTGCATGATTTTCTCTTGCTTACCAGCTAGTTGGTCCCAAGTCTCTTTAGTTCCAATTTAGAGTTCATCCTACTATACATCAATTGCTCAAAACTGGTAAAATTGGACATATTATAGATTAAGCACTAAGGAGTAGTAAATTTTATTTAGAGGGGTAATTTTTAAAATTATTTATCTTTCTCAACTGCAATGGAAATGAATGATACCCAAGACTGAGAAGTTTAAGATCAACAAAAAGCTCTACTTTAAGGAATTTTTAGGTACCTGAACACCAATCATCCAATGGTCTCTGTTAATCAAGTATTTTTAAGTTAGACTATTTTATTCTTTGACCCATAAAATATTTTTAATCAATCTTTCCAAATGAAATAATCAAATGTCAAGATAATGATTTATCTATGATGATGCTCAGAACATGATTTTATAACAGTAAAAACAACAGCCTAAATGTTCAACAGTAGAGAAAATGCTAAATCAATAAATATATATTCAGATAATGAATTGGCTTTGAAGAATTTTAGTAATATGGAAAGTGCATTAAGTACAACAGTGTGATCTCAACTTTATTTTGAAAATAGATCTGTAAATAAATAGGAAAGTGAATTTTAAAAAGTGTACAACAAATATTTCAGAAGTTTTAACACAAAAACTATTTTTGGATTATGAGATTAGGTGTTTTCCTCCATCATTCCTTGTATTTTTTCAAAATACTCAATTTCTCTAGAATGAACATTTTATACTATGGTATCACCTTTACAATAAAAAAAACTTTTTATTTTTTTATTTTTAAAGATTTTATTTATTTGACAGAGACACAGTGAGAGAGGGAACACAAGCGGGGGCGGGTGGGGGAGGGAGAAACAGGCTTCCCGCCGAGCAGGGAGCCCGATGTGGGACTCGATCCCAGGACCCTGGGACCATGACCTGAGCCAAAGGCAGACGCTTAACGACTGAGCCACCCAGGCGCCCCAAAAAATACTTTTTAAATTATGTTTTTATCCTTCAAACTATACTTAGAAGAATGTGAGGCTATCATTACTACAAATACTAAATAAAAAAGAGGACAACTAAGTAACTACCTTTGTTTGCCTCCTTCTCCACCAATTCTATGTCAGTTCTGTGTTTAGAAGAAAATTTAATTTTAAAGATTTTTATTATTTCCCAGGAAGTCATATGAACCATAGACAACATAAATTATCAAGCTACTCTAGTACAAAAAATTATTTAAAAAAGTAATACCCTCCTTCTCAGGCTATGCTAAAAAGCAGCTATAAAATTCTAATACTTAAAATTTTAAAATACCTTCATAAACATGTAATATGCTTTGAAAGTTGCTACGAAAAAGTTATTAAATACTACCTAGAAACCTTGGCTAGTTGACTGCTGAAGTGCTGAAACACGTATTTCAACAAAAAGGTGTTTGCTCAGTTAAATTTATTATAATAAAGTGTTATAAGACAGAAAAGTCTAAATTTCAGAGACGGTTTTTAAAATAATGCAAAAATGCATGACTTACAGCACAATATTTTTAAATGTTTACAATTTTTACCATTAAGGAACAATGGACAAATAATATTTTTTAAACATTCCATCATAAGTTAAATTCACATTCTTAAAAGACACAACCTTCTGCAGTTTTCTCTTTCAACAATGCAAGTGATATGTTCATAAGATGAACTGTTAACATGAATAATGGATGAGATTATTTTCACTTAATAGTAAATGAGTATAGGTGGATGGCTGTACTTAGCAAAACAGTTCCACTGTGGAAATGTCTTACCTGCTTATTAAAATTGCCCTTTTTAAGAGGAGAGAAAACAATTCCTTTTGAGTTCTGTTTTGAACACAGACTCTCTCTCCTGGAAGTAAGATCTATTAAGTTCACCTTTAAGTTTCAGACAATTTCTTTTTTTTTTTTTTTTTTTTTTTTTAAGATTTTATTTTTAAGTAATCTCTACACCCAATGTGGAACTCAGAACTCACAACCCCGAAATCAAGAGCTGCTTGCTCCACCGAGTGAGCCAGCCAGGCGCCCTCAGACAATTAATTTCTAGTGTTACCTGAAGACTAATGATATCTGCATCACAGTTAACAATTTCTTCCATAATTCCCTTTTTCCTGTATTCCCAGTTTAATGCCCAGGATGGGCAATAGCCGTATAGCTGCCGGGTGGCGTATTTATCACATAACACATTGTAACACATAACCGTGAATGATGCTAAGAAGTGGGAGAAAAAAAAAACAAAAGACAAAAGGGAGAAAATTAGGCAAGTTTCTCAAAAAGAAGTATCATGTGTATACCTGCACAAGCACAGATGGCACACAAACCTATCCCAAATATCATCATTGTGAAATGCCTTTTCGGCAAAATTCTGTTAACTATATCTACTAAGACCTCATTGGAGTCCATCACATCAAAGTTCTTTCACTAGAATTAGACTTAGAGTTCATATTTTAGATTTTTAGGAAATTTATTTTAATAAAAATTCAAATTATAAGTCAGAATGCTAATTTTCTGCACATAATTTTTTGAGCAAAGCTCTATATAAGTGGAACAAAAGTGATTTTTACTTTTGTTCATTAAAAGACTCTAACTTCATCAATTTTTATTAACAAAATACCCACTATTTAATACTTTTGGGAGCCTCTTACTGCTCTTATTGCTTTAAGCCAGAAGGATATGGACTAACAGAAGTTTAGTTATAAGAGAATCCTTTTTGCCAAATCATATAATCACTTCTGAAACTGAATTCTCATTTTAAAATGCCCTTGAACAATAAAAGAACTGTGAACAGGAGAACAAAGTTTATAGCCTTGCTACCCAAAAATGTGCTCGAAGACCAAGAGCATCAGTTATCACCTAGGAACTCAAAAATGCAGACTCTCTGGTACCACAAAGACCTACTAAGTCAGAACCTGCAGGCTGACAAAATCCCCAGGTGATTCACATGGACATTAGTTTGAAAAGCCCTGATTTTTATCAGTAATTCTCTATCCATGCTGCCCATTAGAATCACTCTGTACAGTGTTTTTTAAACGTGCTCATATCCAGGGATCTGCTCAAGACGAAATAAGTTAGTGTACTCAGGGTCTAGATATTAGTATTTTTAAAAAGCATCCCAGATGATTATAATGGGCAGGGATGGTTGTGAATCACATACTTAAATAAAAGGTGAGGAATCCAAATAATGAAGTAATAATATTTGATTGAAGTTGGTTAAGATTCAGATAATGGGGAAAGTATTAAGAGAAACTCAGTTCAATGGTCCCCTGGGGATCCAACTGCAGGCCATTTTGTACACTCTTCACTTTTTCACTATCTGGTACTGATTCTTACAGACAGTTTTGTAGCTATAAATCATAAGTTATTATACACATCTCCCTACTCACCAGAAGTAAAAGCCATTTTACTTAGCATCAGATTCTACTTAGGAAAGTACAACACACCCCAAGGAAAATCCATACTGTTTTTTCAATAAGGAAAACCCAAGAACACATTACTTTGAGAATTCAACAAGTGATGAAATCATGTTTCTGTTGTTCTTTTTCTTAATGAAAATGTACATATGCAGTATTAGGAAAGCTTTTCTTCAAGATTATGTTCACTAGTGCTCGAGAGAGGATTACTTTGAAGAACCATAAAATGGCGTTTTTAAAATCAGAAAGGGAACAACTAATTATGCATTAGGGAAGGCTAAACAAAATAAATCCACCTAAGTTAAGGCTTTGAAGAAAACCTTAAATATTCCTTTTACTCAGACCATCAATGTGCATCCTGTTAATAGAAGTGTTGCTCATAATGGAGCACTGACACAGTGCCTCCTAGAAAGGCTGATCCTGTGACTCTAAGAGTGTGCTAGTTTTAAAATTACTGCCTCTGGAAGACACAGAAATGTACTGTATATGCTGTTATTTCTCAGTGTTATTAAAATGCAAAAGAACCATGAAGATGTTACACTTCCTACATTTCCCAATTTCAAAGCAAATAATTTTTTCTGAATCCTCTTACTTTAAAAAAGTACACAAACAGAAGGACTTTAAAAGTACGTAAGTTCTGTGATTTACCCTTTAAAAATTACTAAGTTGTCAGTATTCAGTGACTGATCCAACCTTGGTATTAAAACAATAAAATTCTCATTTGTTAATTTTAAAATGAAATTAGATATAATGAAAACTTACTCTTGTGATTAAAAAGAAGGCATTTGGAGAAATACTAATTCACAACTTAAGTAGAATTCCCAATCCTAAAATGTCTAATAAGCAGTAAGAAGCACTATAAATGATGTCAAATCATTACTAGTCTCCACAAAGAGATAAAGGTTTATATTTTCTATATTACCGCAGTTCTAGAAATGCTAAACTATATCCTTAAATTGCTCACTCACACTCTACCATTTCTACACCATTGGCCTGGTATCATACTTTGTTTCCAATATTGCAAATACAGACTCAGTCTAAATTATTCTTTCACAAGTGTTACCACTCTACCCACTGAAGAAAGATAAAGTGCTCAAATAGTTTAAAATTTTCAGAAAATTCATTATTTTTCATTTTTTCTTTTTAAGTCACCCAATACCCTGTGTGAAGAGGCCATTTGGAAGGCTTTATTTTCTTATTTGGAAGGCTTTATTACAAGGAATAATTGTAAAACTAAGAGCTACATCATTGTGAAAGATAGAGGAGAATCCTACACACGGCCTTAAAGTGGGTTTTATACTTTCAAATCTGTCAGTATTTTTTGAAGCTCATCTACCTTGTGGACATAAAATGAAGACTAGTTATAATTGTATTCACAAAGCCCAAATGGCATTTCAAGTATTTCTGAAAAAAATCAAAGAAAAATAAGAAAAACTATTTACCTGATGGCAGAATTTGGTCTCGTTCTTTTAATGTAATCCATGGCCTCGGAGGAAGCTGCTCTGGATGAACTGGGGGGAGGAAAAATCTTTTTTAAATATAAGTTAATTTCATGTGCTTCTAAAATCAGTATCATTTACTTTATAATGTAAAACCAACTTCTGTTTTCTCTTCTGCTATAATGGCCCACAACTGACTTAAAAATCTAACACTGAAATATAAAGAAGATTTAGAAGCCAAAGGAAGTTTAAGCAGACCTATGCAGAAAACACATAACGAACATATGAAAAGAACATTAGGAAACTCATTATTGGCATTTCCATTTACACACTATTTATGAGAAGTACCTATTTAAAACCTTAAATAAGATCAGGGCGCCTGGGTAGTTCAGTTGGTTAAGCACCCAACTCCTGATTTCAGCTCAGGTCATGATCTCAGTGTCTTGGAATGAGCCCAGCCATGGGCTCTACTCTCAGCAGGGAGTCTGCTTGGGATTTTCTCCCTTTCCCTCTGCCCCTCCCCCTGCTCTCACTCTAAAATAAATAAAAATCTTAAAAAAAAAAAAACAAAAAACAAAAACCACAACCTTAAGTAAACTCTTATGTCTTAATTACAAATGTAAACAATGTAAATTTCCCTGCTGGGAAATCAAAGCTATGTGAAATTCCAAAATACTAATAAACTGAAATATTCAAATATCTTTAAAATAGAAAAAAACACATGTGAATGCATAATAGAAATTAATGAATTTTATAATGGGGCTTTCATTTCCTAATTTTAAACTTTATTTTATAACATCCATGTAAAACAAGAGATTAGAACTACATTATACAGAAAAAAGGAAGGCCCTGGTTAAACATTAATTCCTCAGATATGGTTATCAATACCACTGAACTAAAAGCTACCCAACTATCAGATGAGAGAAAATTCACTAAGTTAAGATTTAACTTCGCTTTTACTTTTTCCTTTTAAGAACACTAACAATTACAGGACAATTAGATTCTAAGTTTGCAGATTTTCCCAGGGAATGCAGTGGCTGAGAAATGTATTCCTTTAAAACAAAACTCTTATCTTCATCCAGCCACAGAAATTTTGCCCAGAGTATTTAAGATCTTTAAAAGTTTCACTTTACTAACCATTTTGGTGTTCCAAAAGCCTATCTAAAGGATGCATGTTTTAACATCCATACTTTTCACAACGTGGAATGAACATTATTTTGCATAGTCCATATCTTGACAGGAAAGGAATGAAGGTTATCATAAGATGACAAACCATCCAGCTGAATCAACATATTGAATCCTGGAAAAAATCATGCCTGCCAGGAGTGCCATGTCACAATCATGACAACTATCTAAAAAATGGGAAGCCCAATATATAAATACAATGAAGTGTAAACGAACTTTCTAGCTGTTGGGTTCCTTATCAGCAAATGGTTAAAAATTCAGAAATCAAAAAATCCTCAAAATAAAATAAGGTGATGCTGACATTCTGGTGCTTCCCAAAACTTTACTAATATATTTTAATTAATACATCACAATATACCAGTATAAGTAAAATGCATAGTATTCACCAACAATACCCAAAGAGCCAAAAACCTATGAAAAAACACTGTATCTCACCAGTAACCAGGAAAAATAAAAAGATGAGAGAGCATGTTTTTATCCAGGTTGTCCCCCAAATTTTAATATATCCAGAACTGATGATGGTGATAAGATATGAATACTTGCATATATAGCTGGTAAGAATATAAACTGGGAGCTATCTGGGAGGACAAGCTGGATCATCTTTTAAAATTTAAACATCCATGTCCCTGTGACTCAGCAATTCTATTTCCTGGGATCAGCCCTATCTCCTTAAAGAAGCATTCAAATAGATATTACACTATTGTTTATAACAGCAAAAACAAGGGTAAATGGCTAATATCCATTTTACAGAAGTCTATGCTATAGTTTAAGAAAAAAAGGATAGATACATGTGTGCTAAAGTGGAAAGCTATAGAAGAAATACTGAGTGAAAACAACTAGAAATATACAATGATGAGGCGCCTGGGTGGCTCAGTCAGTTAAGCAGATGACTCTTGATTTCAGCTCAGCTCATGATCTCAGGGTCCTCGGATTAAGCCCTGCATTGGGCTCCCCGCTCAGCAGGGAGTCTGCTTGAGGATTCGCTCTCTCTCTCTCTCTCTCTGCCCCTCTCCCTGCTTATGCATGCACTCTCTCTCAAATATATACATCATGATAAAATAGAATATGTTTATTAGAAAACATTTTAAAAACACACATGAAAAGTAGTATCATAACATTTCTACCGGTATAATTTTTATATGTAAATGTCTATCAAAATATCTACAAGAACACACACCCAACTTACAAGTGTGTTTACTTACCATAGAGGGGACACAGAATTAAAGATATTGGTCAAAGAAAATTTTAGTCTTAACAGGAATTTTTATAAGGAGAATAATATATTCATGTGTGACATATACTTAAAATTAATGTTTTTTAAGATGAAACTGCAATGTCAGTGATATGACAAACCATCAAATAAAGACTGTTTAACAGATATATATATGGTCCTAGACACAGTACTAGAATTTGAATCAATATGGAAGTCTGTTCTCATGAACAGAAGAGACAGCAGTTAACATAGTAATATGTCTCTCAGGATCATACCTAAAATGTGATAGAACAGTAATCCTCCCATTTTTATCTCCCATACATGCCCCACCAGGTGCCAGACAGTACTGCCACCAGCCCTGGAGCCATGAGGAACAGATTGGGGGCAGGGAGTAGGGCAGCAAGAAAATCCTGATTTCTCTGGCCAGTGAAGCCAAAAAGGAGACGTACGGCAAGCATTAGGTGGGAAACACACTTAGTGGCAGTGGTAATCCAACATGCTAATGGCAATCTCTCTAACAGAGCCCGAAGAGAGACAACCCATCCCAACACTCCAGTAACCAGCAGCATTGGGCCTGGTTTGCCCACAGTAAGGGTGTCAGCTGAGCCTGGAAGAGCTGACAGAACCCACATGCTAAACCTAAACTGGGCAACTGCCTGCTAAAATTGAGATTTAATTTTAAAAGGATCAACAGTCTCCAAATATAACATTCAAAATATCCAGGATACACCTGAAAATCATTGGTCATACCAAAGACCAGGAATTATCACAAATTAAATGAGAAAAGACTATCAACAGAGACCAACACAGAGAGGATTCAGATGTTGAAACTGACAGAGATTTTAGAGCAGCCATCATACAGCTGCTTCAAGAAGTAATTACAAATTCTCCTGAAACAAATGAAAAAATAAAAAGCCCAAAGAAGCGTAAGTTCTACTTTTTGAAAAGATCCAAAATGAAATTACTCAACTGAAAAACACAATAATCAAATAACAAAACTCACCAAAAGGGCACAAAAATAAAGATAACCAAAAAAAAAAAAGAGTGAATCTGAGTATTTCATTTGAACAGTTAAAAGGAAAATAAACTGGGGGGGGGGGAATGAACAGAGCTTGAGAGACCTGTGGAACTGTTAACAAAAGCTCTATGACTCATATCATCAGAGTCCAGAAGGAAGAGAAGAAAGAGCATGGGCTTAAAAAGTATTCTAAGAGATAATGGCTAAAATGTCTCAAATTTGGTAAATGACATAAACCTACAAATTCAAGAAGGTGAGCAAACTTCAAGTAGAATAAACCCAAAGAAGTCCACACCAAGACACATCATAAACTGCTGAAAACTAAAGACAAAAAAAAAAATCTGAAAAATATCAAAGAGAAAAGACACATTACCTATCAGGGAACAATGGGTTTCTTTTCTGAAACCATGGCAGCCAGAGGAAGTAGCCCATTTTCAAGTGCTGGAAGAAAAGAACTGTCAAGCCACAAATTCTGTATCCTGCAAAAGTTCCCTTCGAAATCAAGGGGAAATTGGGGCACCTGGGTGGCTCAGTCGGTTAAGTGTCTGCCTTTGGCTCAGGTCATGATCTCTGAATCCAGGGATCCAGTCCCTGCTCAGCAGGGAGTCTGCTTCTCCCTCTCCCTCTGCCCCTCCCCCTGCTTGTGCTCACTTTCTCTCTCTAATAAAGTCTTTTAAAAAATTAAAAAAAAAAGAAATCGGGGGAAATAAAAATGTTATAAAAGAAAAACCATGAAACTTTGTTGTTAGCAGACCTGCCCTTAAAAAATGGCTAAAGGAAGCTCTCTAAACAGAAAGGAAATAATAACAGAACTAGAACATCAAAAAGTAAAGAACAAGCAGTAAAATTAGGGGTAAACGCAATGGATTATCCTCTCCACATGAGCTTCTTAAATCATATCTGAGAGTTAAAGCACAAATTATAACATCTGTGTGGTACTCTGTGTAGGTAGAGGAAATATTGGAGACAATTACATTTTAATAAAAGTGGGGAGTATGAAGGCACATAAATGGAAGTTAGGCAGCAATAATGCACTTGAAGTGATAAAACCATTATCAGTAGACTATGCTAAATATGTATGTTGTGATATCTAGACCAACCACTAAGAAAAGAATTTCAATTCAGAACTCTAGGTTTCCCTTCTTTTCACTACATCTGTATCTTTGGGGTAAATGCCCAGTAGTGTAATTGCTGGGTCATAGGGTAGCTCTATTTTAACTTTTTGAGGCACCTCCACACGGTTTTCCAAAGTGGCTGTACCAACTTGCATTCCCACCAACAGTGTAAGAGGGTTCCCCTTTCTCCACAACCTCTCCAACATGTTGTTTCTTGCCTTGTCAATTTTTGCCATTTGAACTGGTGTAAGGTGGTATCTCAATGTGGTTTTGATTTGAATATCCCTGAGATGCCCTTCAACAGACGAATGGATGAAGAAGATGTGACCCATATATACAATGGAATATTACTCAGCCATCAGAAAGGATGAAAACCCAACTTTTACATCAACATGGACGGAACTGGAAGAGATTATGCTAAGTGAAATAAGTAGAGAAAGTCAATTATCATATGGTTTCACTCATTTGTGGAACATAAGGAATAGCATGGAGGACATTAGGAGAAGGAAGGGAAAAATGAAGCAGGGGGACATCAGAGGGGGAGCTCTATGTCAGATAAATGAATAAAATCTTAAAAACAACAACAACAACAACACAAAAAAACACCAATCTCAAATATACTCTTCCAAATAACAGAAAATAAATTTTATGATGCCAGTATAATCTTTATATTAAAACCTGACAAGGATATTCAAGAAAGGAAAATTATTGGCCAATCTCACTCAAACTCACATGCAAAAAAATCCTAAGTAAAATATTAGCAAACTGAATAAAGGGATATATAAAAATACTATATTACAACCTACTTGAATTTAAGAATACAAAGGTGGTATAACATGAAAAATAAATACATTTACCAAATTAGCAGAATAAAGGACAGAAAATATATGCTCATCTTAATAGAGAAAGAGCATTTGATAAAATTAAACATTTGTTCATACTAAAAAATTAAAAACATAGAAGGAATAGGAGAATAGAATAGGAATAGAAGAACAAGCTAGGAACAGAAGAAAACTTATCTGATAAACTTCCTTAACGTTAACTATGTAAAAATTATGGTGAATGTCACATTTATTTGTAATTATTAAAAGCTAATAAATTTTGAAATTAGACAAATTATCACTACTTTTAGTTAGCATCTACTGGTGATTTTAGCAAGGGCAATAAGGCAAGAAAAAGAAATAAAAGATACAAGAATTAGAGAGTAATAAAAGTGTCATTATTCACAGATGATACAATTGTAGAAACTGAAATAAAAATACACTAGGATTAAAAAGAGTTTAGCAAAGTGGCTGAATATGTATTTACCAAAGGCATTTACAAGTGTTCAGCAAGGTACCTAAATACCAATAAATATACAAAACCCAATTATATTCCATAAATAAGCAATAATAATCTTATTAAGATTCATTTCCAAAAAGACTGTTTATGAGGGCATCAAAAAAGTCAATACCTAGAATAAATGTAATGAAAACTGTGAAGACCACTACACAGAAACCTAAAACTCAATCCTGGGAGAAATTAGAGAAAGCACAATAAATCAACGAATAACCAACATTGTTAGGTTAGAAAATCCAGTGTTGTAAACATGTCAATTCTTTCCAAAGCAACCTATAGATTCAATATATTCTCAACCTTAATCCCTACCTTTTGGGGAGGGGAGAAATTAGAAAAGCCAATTCCAACAATTTTAATGAAAATACAAGGTAAAGGAAGCATGGGGCAAAACTAGCTTAGACTTTAGAATCAAATCAAGAGGGGAGACTTACTCTACTGAATCTTAAGACATTTTATAAAAATACCATAATTAAAGACACTGTTATATTGCCATAAAGACTACTAGAAATGAGGGCGCCTGGGTGGCTCAGTCGTTAAGCATCTGCCTTCGGCTCAGGTCACGATCCCAGGATCCTGGGATCGAGTCCTGCATTGGGCTCCCTGCTCAGCGGGGAGCCTGCTTCTCCCTCTCCCACTCCCCCTGCTTGTGTTCCCTCTCTTGCTGTGTCTCTCTCTGTCAAATAAATAAATAAAATCTTTAAAAAAAAAAAAAAAGACTACTAGAAATGAATAGAGAATACAAAACGTCAGAAATAAACCCATACATACAATGACAATTTATGACAAAGATGACACTAAAAAACAGTAATGAAAGGACAGTCTTTTCAATAAATGGCTCAAGGTCAGTTTAATCTATTATCATGAAAAAGTTATGAAAATTGACTCCTGTGTTACACAAATTGCAATTCTAGGAAGATACTAGCTTTAAATGTTACAAGTAAAAAATGGAATTTTTAGATACAGGAAAATATATCCTTGAGCTTGAGGTAGAGAAAAATTCTTAAACAGGACACAAAAGCAATACCGTACTAGAAAAGATCAATAAATTCAATTATTTAAGATGTTTTCTGTTCATCAAAAGACAAATTAAGAAAGAGGAAAGGCAAACAATAGCATGGGAGAAGATACTTGCAATATATACACCAACAAATGTCTTCTATCTAAAGTATAGAAGAACTCCTTAAAAATTACACACACATACACCCCACATACATGCCGTATGAATGATCAAGTGGCTACATCTATTTAGACAATGAAGATATGTATTTTTAAAGCAGGAAGGAAATAGCGTACACATACTATATATATACACACACAAACACTATATATATATATATATACACACTATATATATATATATATAAATATACACACACACACATATAGCTAAATTAAACTCTTAGCCATATATTCTTAATTTATTACTAAAAGGACCCCTTAAGTTTATTATCTCTCTCCCATCAATCAAATTTTAGTCTTTATAGCCAAAAAATTTTAGAGGATATTAATTTAGTTTTACATTATTGTAAATATTACTATTTTAAAAAAATTTTGTATGTAGGTGTCTTCTATAATGGAGAGAATTAAAAAGAGTACATATCCTGTAAATAAAGATTAAATTCCACCCTTTTCTTTAAAAAAAAAAAAAGAGTATAGACAACATACTGTGATGATGGCCTCATGCTAGAATCTAGATCTCTCTCACTGTTTCAGGATTCTGTATTTTAGAAAGACATTATTCCAAGAAAAAGATCTGAATTTAAGCATCTACATACTTTGAGTGTAGATACATACATACATATTTTGAGTGCTTAAGCAAAAAAAAAAAAGGTTTTAAGTCAAATACTTAAAAGATTCCTTATATAGAAAAATTTCCATTTGGAATATAACTATTTTAGTCAGATAGCTCTAGTGTTCTTGATCAAAATCCTGCTTGCAAAATTTCACAACTGTGTAGTGAATCAAACTAATAATATCATGCACAAAAAATGTGTACAGTGTATGGGATCCACGTAATCTCCATCAAATTCAAACAATTAATAACTATGTATTTGTGATTAAGAGCAAGAGAATCTTGGGTTCACAGCTCTGGCATTAACCAGCTATGTTAACTTGGGAAAATTAATTTATTCTCCCAATCTCAGAACTTGCATCTGTAGAATACCAGTAAAAATTGGGACCTCTTAGGTTCTTAGAAAAATTAAATGAGATAATGTAATTAAAGCTCCTAATATATTGCTTGGTAAATAGAAAGCACTCAGTATATGAAAAGAATGTCCCATAATAGGAAGAATTCTAAAACTATGAGAAGTTATTAGAAAAAAAAAAAAAGTCAGATGCTCTTAAGCAACATGTGACATATTAGCTAGTAGTAATACACGTAGAGTTCACTGACTAATCATTAAGAGTTACCTGCAATGGGGCACCTGGGTGGCTCAGTCGTTAAGCGTCTGCCTTCGGCTCAGGTCATGATCCCAGGGTCCTGGGATCGAGTCCCACATCCGGCTCCCTGCTCCGCGGGAAGCCTGCTTCTCCCTCTCCCACTCCCCCTGCTTGTGTTCCTGCTCTCGCTATCTCTCCCTCTGTCAAATAAATAAATAAAATCTAAAAAAAAAAAAAAAAGAGTTACCTGCAAGATTGTCAAGCATGAAGTTCAGTAGCTTTCGGGTTCCATCTGGGTCCTGGTATAAATTGAGAATATCCTGTGATAAAGGATTGCCTAAAGCAGAATAAAAAAATAAAATCTGTAAGACTTAACAACTGTAAGACCAGACAAATGTACACAATAAAATACTAATTTTGTAAAGTGAATTTTAAAGTATTTAGTCGGTTACATAAATTTAAAGAAATTATGTGAATCTAAAGAAATACTGTTAAGATCGTCGTAAGATTTCAAAAATGTTCTTTCTCGATTTCACTGTTTATACTATATATCTACAAGTTGTTTGCCAAAATCACATATATAAACGTACTTATTAATCTTAGTCAATTCTGAAGTAATATCACAATTCAACACCCTGAATTAACCTTTGTAAGTTCTACATTATTCTTTGAAGACAAAACAGTCCTATATGAGAAAGAATGAATGCTATCATAAAAAAAAAAAAAGGGAGGGTCTTCCTAGTTAGAATATTTATATTACATATGGAGAAAGGAAGACATTTCAAGTGAAAAGAAAACCTTGTACAAACATGAGTTAGTGAAATGTGAGAAGAAAATAAGAATTTTTTCATTATGGTGATCAGGAATATCTGAGTACTAACAGTACAGATGTATCAAATATAAAAAAAAAAAAAGCTATTGTTAACAGTCTATATATTCCCTTAAGAAATAAAGGAGGAATTTGTTGAGACAGGCATGAAACAACAGTCTTGCAAACAGATTTCAAAAGACAAAAACCATGGAACTTCCAGAAACAAAGGTTTTAACTACTGAAGCAAACAAAATCTTCAACACACAAACTCAGCAGAATGGCTAAAATTTAAAAATATTGACCAGAAAGTGATTAAAAAAAAAATGTAGAGTACTTGGAACTCTCATATTGCTGGTATATTTCAACTGTGGTGAAAATCTGGTTGGCAGTTTCCAATTCACTTGAAAGAGAAAAAGGAAATTTCCTGGTGTGACAAAAATGCTCTATATCTTAAGGTAGGCAGTGGTAACACGTGTATACTTTTATCAAAATTAGTCACAGTACGTACTAAAACATTTCGTATTTTACTATATATAACTATAACTCAAAGTATTAGGGGGAAAAAAACTATGATCAATGAGTTAGGCAGTACATCAGGCACAACTAAAAATAAAATTAGTGAAGAGAAAAAATACATTCAAAGAAACTACCAAAAATGCATCACCAAGAGTCAAAAAGATATAAAGTAGGAGACAGTAACAGATATGTGAGTTAGATAAGAAATCTTAACATATATTAAATTAGAGCTCTAGAAATAGAGAACAGGAGTTGGGTCTCTGGCTCAACATATAAAGAACTCCACAACTGAAGTCATAAGGCAAACTGCTGCCCTGAACACAAACAAGCAGATATAGAAAATCACAGCCGAGTGGCAGCAAAAGTCCGGATACAAAAGCCCAGAAATGGAACTAGTATCAGTTAGCACACTTTGAGTCATAACTGACAAACTGGTGGAGGCTTGGAGAAAATTAGCTTGAGAGTTAAAAAAAAAAATCAAA
Organism: Halichoerus grypus; assembly: GCF_964656455.1. NCBI lineage: Eukaryota > Metazoa > Chordata > Mammalia > Carnivora > Phocidae > Halichoerus > Halichoerus grypus. Next base: position 61,906,764 of record NC_135714.1, read on the forward strand.
GGGACCCAATCTTAGGAGCCTCTAACACTTCCCTGAGTTTTATCTCCAAGAGCCCCACCAGGTTTTTAATATAAAGACTAGAAAAAAATTCCCCTTGTGCTTCTGGTGGGAAAGCGGGGGGGAGGGGGTAATGCTCTCCTTAACAAGTCCTGCATGCAAGGAAAACTTTTTACCAGAATATAATCAGGTGAGGCTTTACCATTTAACTTCAAGTAAATACCCCACACTCCAGCCCCCTCTAGCCTGATTTGGGGCAGAGAGAGTAGAAAGGAGCATATCTAACTCAAAGGCCCATTAAAAGACTGAGACCTAACCATAAAACTACAGGACTCTTCCTCTCTTTCCACATCTTACAACCACTTCAGTATTGCTCCTGTGTAATAAGATGATTATGGTAAATGGAACTATAAGCCTCAGAGTCTCTGGGAAAACCCAAAGGCAACAGAGGAGATAAAAACAAGAAAAATGAAGGAAATTTTAGACTCTGATATACAACAGCAGCAAACAGTAAACACAGCCTAAGTCCTAGCCAGAAAGAGAGTTTGGAAAGAAGTGAGAAGATGCATTATTTAAAAAGAAAAAGGCTGCAAACTTTTAAAAGATAAACTTTTTAAAAATGAATAAACTAATGAAGTGGGGGAAATCGGAGGGGGAGATGAACCATGAGAGACGATGGACTCTGAAAAACAAACTGAGGGTTCTAGAGGGGAGGGGGGTTGGAGAATGGGTTAGCCTGGTGACGGGTATTAAAGAGGGCACGTTCTGCATGGAGCACTGGGTGTTATGCACAAACAATGAATCATGGAACACTACATCAAAAACTAATGATGTAATGTATGGTGATTAACATAACAATAAAAAAATTAAAAAAAAAAAAGAATTCAAACTGGGGAAAAAAAAAAAAAAAAGAATAAACTGACCCAAGCAGCACAATGTATACAAAGAAGTATATGAAAGGACTTCATTTTACTTTGTACTGCAAACTAAAGAATGCCAATTGCAAGTAGAAAACTATAAAACCTATTAAGGAAAATAACCAATTACTTAAAACAAAACCAAAACAAAAAACATGGTAATGGCAATCAAATTCATTAGCAAGAATGGAAGCTGGAATACAGTGGGAGTATTTTCAAAGGGTACAAAATGGTATTCAAGACTTCAACACTCCTCCACTAGTTAACAAAAAAGTAAACAAAGGAAGTAAAGATGGAGATCAGAAAAACACGCCAACCAACTTGACCTGATATTTATGTAATACTGTACTCAAAAAGAGGAAAATATACAAACTTTTCAAGTGTACAGGAACATTTCACCAAGACAGACCATATTCTGGGCCAGAAAAACTGTAACATGTTTAAAAGAAATGAAATCAGAGCATACTGACCATAAAAAAAAAACCAGAAAACAACAACAGAGAACTAGAAAATCTCCAAGTACTTTGAAATTAAACATCATACTTCTAAGTAATCTATGGGTTAAAGACAAAGTCACAAAAAATTTTAATTTAAATGAAAATACATTATCAAAATTGTAAGATGAACCTAAGTCAGTGTCTAGAGGGAAGTTTATAGCATTAAATCCTTATACTGGAAAAAAAAATCTAAAATCAATGACTTAACTTCCATATTAACAATCTTAAAAAAGAAGAGCAAATGAACCCCAAAGAAACCAGAAAGAAATAATAAAGAGCAGAAATCGATAAAATTTACAACCAAAAACATGAGCCTACTACTGAACCTAAACATGGTACTTCGAAAAAGAGACAAAAAAAATTGATAAACCTACACTTGATCAAGAAAAAAAAAAAGACACAACTCAATAAATACCAAGAATTAAATAATAGATCTTGGGACATCAAGACAGGGAATACTAAGAAAACTTTGTTCTTAAGTTCAATAACAGAAAAATGACCAAATTCCTTGAAAGAAAATATCACACCTCACTCAAAAAGAAATGGATAGAAAACTCAGCCAAAAATGGCAGAGTAAGGACCTCCAAAAATGTGCTCCTTCATAAGAGCAAAATGGCAGAATATGGGTAAGGACAGTAATTTGTGGAGTTTTGCCTTCTTCTAGTCCCTCACTGCCAAGGCAGCCTGGCAACCTGGCAACCAAAATTGAGCTAGAGCCTTTCAAAACCTCATTCCCAAAAGTAGCCATTTATCTGACTTGTGTGGTGGCAGTTCCTTGACTCTTGCCAAGTGCTAAAAGCCTTCCACCTGAAGGGGGGAGAGGGTGTAAGGGCATGTTTGAGGAAACTATTACTGGTAAATGATTTAACTTATGGCTGTCTGAGGTCATGGAAACAGGTAAGGCAAACAAAAGACTAACCTAAATGCTTAAAAGAAAAGCTTGGGAGTAAGATGTCACTAAAGGCTTTGAAAAGTTCTGATATATTCCAGGTTATCTAGAAAACTGTAAATGTGGCCAGCTTTGCACATGCTTAGGAAAGACCTAAAAACAGCCTAAGCTCTCACCTCTTCCTCATCTTGAGGCTTGCACAAGTCAGAAGCTGAACACTAAACTGAACAGATTTCAATGGCTCAGTCAGTAGAACATGTAGCTCTTGATCTCAGGGTCATAGGTTCAAGCCCCGTGTTGGGTGTAGAGATTACTTAAAAATAAAATCTTAAAAAAACAAAAAACAAAAAACAAAAACCTACAGAGGCCAAAACGTAGAAGAATGACATATTCAAAGTGCTAAAAGAAAAAAATTGTCAACTAAGAATTCTATATCTAGCAAAAATATCCTTCTTAGATGAAGGAGAAATTAAGACATTCCCAGATAAACAAAAACTGAATGAGTTTGTGACTAGATCGGCACTACAGAAAATATGAAAGGGATTCCTATAGGATGAAATGAAAGGACACTGGATGGTAACTTGAATCCATATGATAAAAATAAAGAGTACCAATAAAAGTAACTACATAGGTATCTATGAAGACAGCATAAATATAATTAGTGGTTTTATCATTTTCAATCTAAGAGACAACTGCATACAGCAAAAATGATAAATCTATGTTGATGGCCACACAATGTACAAAGATAATACTTATGACAATAACAGCATAAATGAGAAGTGAATGGAGCTACAGGTGCAAAGTTTTTTTGTATTATTTAAGTTGATATTAATCCAAATTAAGAATACTATAAATAAGATGTTAATTTCAACCCCCAGAGTAATCACTAAGAAAATAGCTCAATATAATATAGCAAAAGAAAAAAGGGAATGAAATTGGTACACTGGAAAATATTCATTTAACACACAAAAAAAAGGCATTAATTGAGAAGCAGAGGAACAAGAAGGCACTAAGACATAGAAAATAGCAAAATGGCGACAAAAATCCTACCTTATCAGCAAATACATTAAGTATAAGTGGATTAAACTCTGATTAAAATGCAGAGATTAGCAGAATGAATAAAACATAATTCATTATATGCTGTCCACAAAAGATACACTATACATTCAAAGACACAAGTAGATTGAAAGTAAAAGAATAGAAAAATGTATGCCACGCAAACAGAAAAGAGCTAGAGTGTCTATACTAAGAAATGGATAATCTCAATGTCCTTTATCGATGAAAGAAATTGAATTAGTTAAAAACTTTTCAACAAAGATAATTCCAGGTCCATATGGTTTTACTGGAAAATTCTACCAACCATTTAAGAAAGCAGTAATACAAATGTTATGCAAACTATTCCAGAAAAAAGAAGTGTTAGTTACACTTTCGAACTCATTTTATGAGGTCACCAGTATTCTGAAAGCAAAGACATTGTAAGAAAAGCACTACATAATATGGCTTATGATCATTAATGTATAAATCCTCAATAAAATAGTATACATTTAGATATATACTAGTGTATATATTTAGATAATATATCTCAATATATTAGAGTGAGAATACATAATCACCAAGTCATTTTTAAAATGGGAATAGAGGCTGGTTCAACATCTGAAAATCATTAATGTAATTCAACATATAAACAGACTAAAGAAGAAAAGTTACATGATCATCTCTACAGTCACACACAAAGTATTTGACCAAATTCGACTTGCATCAATGACAAAACCTTCAAGCAAATATGAAATAGAAGAAAATTTATTTAACCTGAAAAAGCATCTACCAACAAACTTGTCACTGATATATTAATGGTGAGAGACTGAGTGTTTTTCCCTAAAATTGAGAACAAGGCAAGGATGTGCACTCTCATCACATGTATTTAATACTCTCCTAATACTATCACCAATGTGATAAGGAAACAAATTAAAAGAATATGTAACAGAAAGGAAGAACTGAAACAGTCTCTATTCACAGACTAAAAGTTTGTAAAAGTTTACAAATGTTGAGAGAGACCAGGTCAATATATTTAAAAATCAACTGCATTTTAATTCTATAACATCAATGAGTAACAGGAAATTTAAAAAGCACTACCATTTACAACAGCATCAAAAATATCAAGTATAAATACCGCAAAATATTTATAAGATCCGCATGCTGAAAACTATAAAGCATTAAAGAAAGTAAAGAAGGCCTGCATAAATGAAGAGATATACTGTATTAATAGATTGGAAAACACAATCTTAAGTCTCAAGATTAAGAAACTGAATGAATCTCCTCAGACTGATCTAGGTGTTCATCACAAGCCCGAAAAAAATTTTAGCAGGATATTTTGCAAAAATAATAAGCTGATTTGAAAATTTGTATGGAAATGTATAGCATCTAAAGGTATAAAAGCAAACGTGAAAAATAATCACAAAGTTGGAGATCTCATGCTACATAACCACAGAGTGATATCAAAAGGTAGGATAGTATAATTTAAAAAATCCATAATTACAATATATGTGAGGCAACTGATCTGAACCCACATTAAAAACAAAATAAAGTCAGAATGGATTAAAAACAAAGTCCAGGGGTGCCTGGGGGGCTCAGTCGGTTAAACACTGGACCCTTGATTTCAGCTCAGTTCATGATCTCAGAGTCCTGGGATCGAGTCCCACACTGGGCTCCCCCTGCCTCAGTAGGGAGTCTGCTTGTCTCCCTCTCCCTCTGCCCCTCCCCCTGCTTGCACACGTGCTCTCTCTCTAATAAATCTTTAAAAAAAAAAAAAAGGCAAAGTCCAGCTATATACTATTTGTAAGAGATACACCTAAGCGTAAGTACACAGAAAGGTTGAAAGTAAACAATGAGAAAAGATATATTAGACAAACATTAACCAAAAGAAAACTTGCACAGCTGTAATATTAGACAACATAGACCATAGATAAAAATATTTAACAAGGGAGGAAGAGGCTCACACTACCTAATATCAGATTCTATTCACTAGATGGTTTAGCAATATATACAATACAGCAAATATACAGCAATATATAGGTGTAGGTGATATACCTAATAAAATAATCTCGAAGGATATAAAGCAAAAGCTGAGTGAACTACATGGGGAAATGAGCAAATCCACAATTTTAGTGGAAATTTTAGCATTAATCACCTTAATTACTAAAAGAGCAAAGAGTCAGAAATTTGCAAAGAGATAAAAAATCTGAGCAACAAATTTGACCTAATGGACAAATATATAGACCTGTGCCCAACAATTAGAAAAACAATATTCTTTCTGATGCAGTAAAACATTTACAAAAATTGATCACATACTAGGTCATAAAGAAGAATCAACAAATGTCAAAGAATGGGTTCATACAGGTTACCCTAACTGCGTATAATGCAGTTAACTTTAACGCTAACAATTAAAAAAAATATATATTTAAAATCATGTATGAATGGAAATGTTAAATAATTAATGGGTCAAAGAAGATATGATAACCTATATTAAAAGTACTTAGGCCAAAACAAAAATGAAAATACTTCATATCAAAATTGTGGGATGCAACAACAACAAAAAGAGCCAAATAGGCATATTTATAGCCTTACTTAAATGCTTACATAAAATAAGAAAATCTAAGTATAAACTAAACCATATATCCAACTTAAAAAGAGAAAAAAGGAAAATATATATCTAGACAAAACAGAATAAAGAAACACAGAAATGAACCAGTTTTTGAAAAATAAAAGGCAACATTGATTCAATGAAAATAACATAACTGACAAAATCCCTGGGGAGGCTACACCAGAAAAAAATAGCACAAATAAGCAATGTTAGAAATGAAGAGTGGGTGATACAGCTATAAACAGAACAGAGTCTAAAAATATATCAAGACAATATTACGAACTTTCATGCAAATAAATTTGAAAAATTAAAAAGCTAACAAATTCCAATAGTACACATAGAGTCCAACAGAACTGACTAACAATCGTCAATGGTTTTTGTAACTACAAATATACTGGGGTGGTATTTAAGTATCTTCCACAAAGAAACAACTGGCAATGAGAGTTTTATAGAATTATTCTACCAAAATTTCAAGGAACACATTAGTTCAATCTTATACAAACTCTTTAAGAGAACTGATGCATCATCTATTAGATGCATCTTACTTAGGTCTGTCTTGTTCATGAGCATATGTTTAAAATTCCTAAAATTTTTTTTGTTGGGAGAGGCAGTCCACCAGGGACCTGTGCTTCCCTCTTCATTCCTGGTGAGTGTGACAGATTCTGAGGCCTATGAGTCTGATACTGAGCAGTTTCTATAGCTAGTTATATAGGCAACTAAACAGGTTAAGGCAACCACAGCAATATTTCCATGTAACTCTTTGCCCCCCTGGGGAATCAGAACTAGTTTTTTGCTGCTCACTACAATATTCGGTGCTTGCTTGAAAAGTGCTGGAGTGTTGGACATGAACTACTCAGTTCCAATGCAAACTCACTGTGTACAAAGCACATGTCTGGGCCCATCTTGTTGTCTGAAGTGATACCATTCTTTGTCTCTGACCCAGGAGTCTCATTGTCTTCTGCCACTATCCATCAAACAAAAATTGGCTAACTTATTAACTTATTAGTAGAGTAAAATCTCAGGGCCTTGGGGTGCCTGGGTGGCTCAGTCGTTGGGCGTCTGCCTTCGGCTCAGGTCATGATCCCTGGGTCCTGGGATCGAGCCCCGCATCAGGTTCCCTGCTCAGCGGGTGGCCTGCTTCTCCCTCTCCCACTCCCCTTGCCTGTGTTCCCTCTCTCTGTCTCCGTCAAATAAATAAATAAAATCTTAAAAAAAAAAAAAAATCTCAGGGCCTTCACAGTCCTTGACAAACATTATCAAAATGCACCAGGATGGATTTATCTCAGTAATGCAAGTGAGTTTAAACTGGAAAAAATGGGGGCACCTGGCTGGCTCAGTCAGAAGAAAATCTGACTCTTGATCTCGGGGTCATGAGTTCAAGCCCCACATTGGGTGTAGAGATTACTTAAATAAACTTTAAAAAATGAACAAATAAGTAGGAAAAATGTATAGATATAATTTATTAATCAACCTATGAAATGAGAAAATTATCCCACAATAGATGATGCATTTGATAAAATTCAGCCCTCACATACAGATTAGCAAAACAGAAGAAAACTTCTAGAAACTAAAAAAAATGTGTTTTACCAAAAATACAAAGCAAATATGGAAAAATATTAGAAGCATTTCTTTTAAAATTGGGAATAGAAGCATGCTCACCCAGTATTAATGCTTCTACTCAATGCTGTACTAAACATTCTGGTCAGACATTAAAATAAGAAACATGCACATGAAATGATCATCTGCATATGAAGCCTGAAAAAATTTGCAGACAAATTTTCTGAAAGGTAAGAATTTAACCAAGAAAGCCTACTACAGATCAATTTTTTTCTAACTTGTATTTCTATACCCCAACAACAAATAGGCAGAAAAAGCAAATTTAAAAATAACTGTAATAGGAAAAAAAAAGTATAAGGTACCTATGAAACAAATCCAACAAAAGAAGTGCCTGAGCAAAGATGTGAAGTTATAACATTTTATTTGAAGACATTAAATGAGATCTAAATAAATGAAGATGCCAAAATTCAGATAGGAAGACTCAATATATTAAGATGTCAATTCTTCCTAAATTGTTCTACACATTCAATGCAATTCTGAAGTCCCAAGAGCATTTTTTATCAAACATAACAAGCTGTTTCTTATGCATGAGGTATCCGAGACAGCCAAACTGCCAAGACACTATGAAAGAAAAATGTAAGGGGAATTCCCAAAGCAGATATCAAGTTTTAATATAAAGCCATAATAATGATTATGATAATGTAGTAATTAGTGCAAGGTTCAACAAATTGACTTCTGGATATATAAAATGGAGATACAAAAACAGACCGTGACATAGGTGATAAGTGACTCTGCTGATGATCAGTGGGAGAAGGGAAAACTATTCACTAAATGATAGTGAGACAGTTGATTATTCATAGAAGTGACTACATCACTCCCTAAATGAGACCCGTCATACCATATTAAAAAACCGGTTCCAAAATGGTATTGGAATGCAGCAGATAAACGTAATATTCCCACACCATATACAAAAATGAACTCAAAATGGTTCAATAACCTCAACCTGAAGCCATAAAACTCCTAAAAGAAAACATAGGCAGTCAAGTCTTGGACATGGGTCTTATTACCTTTGTGAAGCTCTCTCCTCAGGCATAGGTAGTAAACGCAATAGGTAAATGCAAAAGAATGAAACTGAACCACTTTCTCACACCATATACAAAAATGAACTCAAATGGTTTAATAACCTCAGTGTTAAGACCTGAAGCCATAAAACTCCTAAAAGAAAACACAGGCAGTCAAGTCTTGGACATGGGTCTTAATATCTCTGTGAAGCTCTTTCCTCAAGCAACGTAAACAAAATAAGTAAAATAAATAACTGGGACTACATCAAACTGAAAAGCTTTTGCACAGTGAAGGAAACCACCAACAGAACAAAGAAACAACTTAATGAATGGGAGAAGATATGTGCAACTGCTGTTATCCATAAAGGGTTAATATCCAAAATATACAAAGAACTCAAATACATCAACACCAAAGAAAATCTGATTAAAAATGGGCAGAGGACCTGAATAGACATTTTTCCAAAAAAGACACACAGAGGGCCGACACACGAAAAGATGCTCAACATCACTAATCATCAAAGAAATGCAAATCAAAACCACAATGAGATATCACCTCACACCAGTCAGGATGGCTAATTTCAAAAGACAGTAACTGGTGTTAGTGAGGATGTGGAGAAAAGGGAACCCTGTTGGTGGGAATGCAAATTGGTACATCTACTATGGAAAACAGTATGGACGTTCCTCAAAAAGTTAAAAACAGAAATCCAATACAATCCAGTAATTCCACTTCTGTGTTATTTACGAGAAGAAAATGAAAACACTAATTCAAAAAGATATATGCAGTCCTATGCTCACTGCAACATTATTCACAATAGCCAAAATATGGAAGCAACCCAAGTGTCCATCCATAGATGAATGGATAAAGAAGATGTAGTGTGTGTGTGTCTATGTATATATACGCGTATACATACACACATATACATACACACAATGTAATATTAGTAAGCCATAAAAAATGAGATCGTGCCATTTCTGACAACGTGGATGGGCCTAGGAAGTATTATGCTAAGTAAAATAAGTTAGAGAAAGACAAATACCATATGATTTCACTCATATGCAGAATCTAAAAAACAAAAACAAATGAATAAACAAAAAACAGAATCAGACCTATAAATACAGAGAGCAAAGTGATGGTTGCCAGATAATTGCCAATGGACAAAATGGGTGAGGACTCCCAGTTATGAATAAATTTAACCAAGGAGGGCGCCTGGGTGGCTCAGTTGGTTAAGCGACTGCCTTCGGCTCAGGTCATGATCCTGGAGTCCCTGGATCGAGTCCCGCATCGGGCTCCCTGCTCGGCAGGGAGTCTGCTTCTCCCTCTGACCCTCCCCCCTCTCATGTGCGCTCTCTCTCTCTCTCATTCTCTCTGTCTCAAATAAATAAATAAAATCTTAAAAACAAAAAAAAGACTCTTGAGATCAAGAGTTACATACTCTATGGACTAAGCCAGACAGGGGCCCATCTAAGTGAAATCATATGGTGTTTGTTTTTCTCTCTCTGATTTACTTCACTTAGCATAATTCCCTCTAGGCCTATCCATGTTTTTGTAAGTGGCAAGATTTCATTCTTTTTTATGGCTGAGTATTATTGCATATATATACACTGCATCTTTATCCATTCATCTATCATTGGTTACTTGGGTTGTTTCCGTATCTTAGCTGTTGTAAAGCTGCAATAAACAGGGATGCATGTATCTTTTTTAAGGTCCTTTTTTTTTTTTTTTTTTTTTAGTATACTTGACACACAATGTTACATTAGTTTCAGGTGGACAACATAGTGATTCAACAACTCTAAGTTATATTGTGCTCACCACAAGTGTAGCTACCATCTGTCACCATGTAACTAAATACCACTGACTGTATTTCCTATGATGTACTTTTTATTCTCCTAACTTAATTCATTCCATATAAATAAATACTTAAAGTGAAAATGAGCAAAAGACATCAACAGCAACTTCAAACAAGAAACATGGCCAATAAATACATGAAAAGGTGCTCAATCTTACGAGCAATTAGGAAAACACAAATTAAGAGAACTAGAAGCTATTTCACACTCAATAACAGACAAAACTTTAAAAAGCTGACAATACTATGTGTTGGGAAGAAGACAGAAAAATGGAAACTATATTACTTTGGGGAGTATATTTTAGTACAACTACTTTGTAAAACATTACGGCATTACCTAATAAAGCTAAGGAAGTACAAGCAGATCTCTACAACCCAACTATTCCACTCCTAGAACTCTATCAGGAGATATGTACAAGAATGTTCATGGCTGCATTGCTTATAGGAGGCAAAAAAAGGGCAAATAATCTAAATATCTACTGTAGAATGAATAATTATACCATATTCATATACCAGAGTACAACAAAGCAATTAAATTACAATTACATGCATGCAGGAACATGGCTGAATCATAAAAACATAAAGCTGAAAAAAAGCAAGTCGCAGAAAATATATTCAGTAGGATTTCATTTATCTCTATAAAGGTTAAAACACTGGTAATAGTTACACATCTGGCACATAGTAGGTGCTCATCAATACCTGTCCTTTGATTGAAAGAAAAGTAAAATAACACCACAAAAGGCAGGATGGTAGTAATCTCTGGGAGAAGGGATGAAAACGTAACCACGAAAAGGCACACATGAAAATTGTAAGGTACAGGGGATCTACACCAACGTGGTGTGATTGTGCCTATTTCCCAATAATCTCACCAACAGTTACTTTATCAGCTTTTTGGAATTTTTCCAATCTAACAAGTAAAAGTTGAGTATAGTTCCAATTTGCATTGTTATTATTATGCATAAGTTGATGAACTTCCTATGTTTTAAAGTCTTGTGTACATCCTCTTATATGAACTATTAATATACTCTCTACTAGATTTTTTTATTATTATTATATTAGTCACCATACAATACACCATTGGTTTTTGATGTGGTGATCCACGATCCATTGTTTTCGTGTAACACCCAGTGCTCCATACAGTACGTGCCCTCCTTAATACCCATCACTGGGCTAACCAACACCTCTCCCCTCCCCTCTAAAACCCTGTTTGTTTCTCAGAGTCCATAGTCTCTCATGGTTCATCTCTCCCTCCAATCCCCCCCATTTTTCCCTTCCTTCTCCTAATGTCCTCCATGCTATTCCTTATGTTCCACAAATAAGTGAAACCATATGATAATTGACTTTCTCTGCTTGACTTATTTCACTTAGCATAATCTCCTCCAGCCCCATCCATGTTGATGTAAAAGTTGGGTATTCATCCCTTCCGATGGCTGAGTATTATTCCATTGTATATATGGACCACATCTTCTTTATCCATTCATCTGTTGAAGGGCATCTCGGCTCTTTCCACAGTTTGGCTATTGCGGACATTGCTGCTATGAACATTGGGGTGCATATGGCCCTTCTTTTCACGACATCTGTGTCTTTGGGGTAAATACCCAGTAGTGCAATTGCTGGGTCATAGGGTAGCTCTATTTTTAAATTTTTGAGGACCCTCCACACTGTTTTCCAAAGTGGCTGTACCACCTTGCATTCCCACCAACAGTGTAAGAGGGTTCCCCTTTCTCCACAACCTCTCCAACATTTGTTGTTTCTTTCCCTGTCCATTTTTGCCATTCTAACTGGTGTAAGGTGGTATCTCAGTGTGGTTTTGATTTGAATTTCCCTGATGGCTAATGATGATGAACATTTTTTCATGTGTCTGTTAGCCATTTGTATGTCTTCTTCAGAGAAGTGTCTTTTCATATTTTCTGCCCACTTTTTGACTTGATTATTTGTTTTTTGGGTGTTGAGTTTGAGAAGTTCTTTATAGATCTTGGATACCAGCCCTTTATCTGTAGTGTCATTTGCAAGTATCTTCTCCCATTCTGTGGGTTGCCTCTTTGTTTTGTTGACTGTTTCCTTTGCTGTGCAGAAGCTTTTTATCTTGATGAAGTCCCAAAAGCTCATTTTTGCTTTTGTTTCACTAGCTTTTGGAGATATATCTTGGAAGAAGTTGCTGTGGGCGATGTCAAAGAGGTTACTGCCTATGTTCTCCTCTAGGATTTTGATGGATTCCTATCTCACATTGAGGTCTTTCATCCACTTTGAGTTTATCTTAGTGTGTGGTGTTAGAGAATGGTCGAGTTTTATTCTTCTGTATATAGCTATCTAATTTTCCCAGCACCATTTATTGAAGAGACTGTCTTTTTTCCATTGGATATTCTTTCCTGCTTTGTTGAAGATTATTTGACCATAGAGTTGAGGGTTCATATCTGGGTTCTCTATTCTGTTCCATTGGTCTGTATGTCTGTTTTTGTGCCAGTATCATGCTGTCTTGGTGATCACAGCTTTGTAATATAGCTTGAAATTGGGCAACGTGATGCCCCCAGCTTTGTTTTTCTTTTTCAACATTTCCTTGGCGATTCAGGGTCTTTTCTGATTCCATACAAATTTTAGGATTGTTTGTTCCAGCACTTTGAAAAATGTCACTGGAATTTTGATCGGGATGGCACTGAAGGTATAGATCGCTCTGGGTAGCATAGACATTTTAACAATGTTTATTCTTCCGATCCATGAGCATGGAATGTTTTTCCATCTTTTTGTGTCTTCTTCAATTTCTTTCATGAGTGTTCTGTAGTTCCTAGAGTATAGATCCTTTACCTCTTTGGTTAGGTTTATTCCGAGATATCTTACGGTTTTTGGTGCTATTGTAAATGGAATCGTTTCTCTAATTTCTCTTTCTACAGTTGCGTTGTTAGTGTATAAGAAAGCAATTGATTTCTGTGCATTGATTTTGTATCCTGCCACATTACTGAATTGCTGGATGAGTTCTAGTAATTTGGGGGTGGAGTCTTTTGGGTTTTCCACATAAAGTATCATGTCGTCTGCGAAAAGAGAGAGTTTGACTTCTTCTTTGCCAATTTGAATACCTTTATTTCTTTTTGTTGTCTGATTGCTGTTGCTAGGACTTCTAGTACTATGCTGAACAACAGTGGTGAGAGTGGGCATTCTTGACGTGTTCCTGATCTTAAGGGAAAGGCTCTCAGCTTTTCCCCACTGAGGATGATATTCGCTGTGGGTTTTTCATAGATGGATTTTATGAACTTGAGGAATATTCCCTCTAACCCTATACTCTGAAGAGTTTTAATCAGGAAAGGATGTTGTATTTTGTCAAATGCTTTTTCTGCATCAATTGAGAGGACCCTATGGTTCTTCTCCCTCCTCTTATTAATGTGTTCTCTCACATTGATTGATTTGCGAATGTTGAACCACCCTTGCATCCGGGGATAAATCCCACTTGGTCGTGGTGGATGATCCTTTTAATGTATTTTTGGATCCTATTAGCTAGGATTTTGTTGAGGATTTTGGAATCCATATTCATCAGGGATATCGGTCTGAAATTCTCCTTTTTGATGGGGTCTTTGCCTGGTTTGGGGATTAAGGTAATGCTGGCCTCATAGAATGAGTTTGGAAGTTTTCCTTCTGTTTCTATTTTTTGAAACAGCTTCAGTAGAATAGGTTATTATTTGTTCTTTGAATGTCTGGTACAATTCCCTCCCCAGGGAATCCATCAGGCACTGGACTCTTGTTTTTGGGAGGTTTTTGATCACTGCTTCAATCTCGTTACTGGTTATTGGCCTATTCGGGTTGTCAATTTCTTCCTGTTTCAGTCTTGGCAGCTTATAGGTTTCCAGGAAGGCCTCCATTTCATCCAGATTGCTCAGTTTATTGGCATATAGTTGTTGATAATAATTTCTAATAATTGTTTCTATTTCCTTGGTGTTAGTCATGATCTCTCCCCTTTCATTCATAATTTCATTAATTTGGGTCCTTTCTCTTTTCTTCTGGATAAGTCTGGCCAGTGGTTTATCGATCTTATTAATTCTTTCAAAGAACCAACTTCTAGTTTCGTTGATCTGATCTACTGTGTTTCTGGTTTCTAATTCATTGATCTCTGCTCTAATTTTAATTATTTCTCTTCTAATGTGTGGCTTAGGCATCGTTTGTTGCTGTTTCTTTAGTTCCTTAAGGTGTAGAGTTAGTTGGTGAATTCGGGATTTTTCTATTTTTTTGAGTGAGGCTTGGATGGCTATGTATTTCGCCCTTAGGACCACCTTTGCAGTATCCCATAGGTTTTGGACCAATGTGTTTTCATTCTCATTGGTTTCCACGAATTGTTTAAGTTCTTCTTTGATTTCCTGGTTGACCCAAACATTCGTGAGCAGAGTGGTCTTTAGCTTCCAAGTGTTTGAATTTCTGCCAAATTTTTTCTTGTGATTGAGTTCCAGTTTTAGAGCATTGTGGTCTGAGAATATGCAGGGAATAATCTCAATCTTTTGGTATCGGTTGAGACCTATTTGTGACCCAGTATGTGGTCTGTTCTGGAGAAAGTTCCATGCGCGCTCGAGAAGAATGAGTACTCTGTTGTTTTAAGGTGGAATGTTCTGTAAATATCTATGAGGTCCATCTGGTCCAATGTATCATTTAAAGCTGTTTCCTTGTTGATTTTCTGCTTAGATGATCTGTCCATTGCTGAGAGTGCACTATTGAGGTCTCCTACAATTAACGTATTGTTATCAATATGACTCTTTATCTTAGTTAACAGTTGTATTATGTAGATGGCTGCTCCCATGTTGGGGGCATAGATATTTACAATTGTTAGGTCTTCTTGTTGGATAGACCCTTTAAGAATGATATAGTGTCCTTCTGTGTCTCTAATTACAGACTTTAGTTTAAAATCTAATTTGTCTGATATAAGAATTGCTACCCCAGCTTTCTTTTGAGGTCCGCTGGCATGAAAGATGGATCTCCATCCCTTCACTTTCAGTCTGGATGTATCTTTAGGTTCAAAATGAGTCTCTTGTAGACAGCATATGGATGGGTCCTGTCTTTTTATCCAATCTGCAACCCTGTGCCATTTTATGGGAGCGTTTAGGCCATTCACGTTGAGAATGATTATGGAAAGATACGAATTGTCATCATGTTGCCTGTGAAGATGTTGTTTTTATAGATTGTCCCTGTAAATTTCTGTTGTATATCACTCTTGGGGTCTTTCTCCTTTTATAGAACCCCCCCTTAATATTTCTTGCAGGGCCAGCTTAGTGGTCATATATTCTTTCAGTTTCTGCCAGTCTTGGAAGTTCTGCATCTCTCCATCCATTCTAAATGAAAGCCTTGCCGGATAAAGTATTCTTGGCTGCATGTTCTTCTCATTTAGTACCCTGAATATGTCTTGCCAGGCCTTTCTGGTTTGCCAGGTCTCTGTGGACAGGTCTGACGTTATTCTGATGTTCCTCCCTCTGTACGTAAGGAATCTCTTCCCCCAACTGCCCTTAAGATGGTTTCCTTGGTTCTAAGATTTGCAAGTTTTACTATTACATGCCGGGGTGTTGGCCTGTTTTCCTTCATCTTGGGAGGGGTCCTCTCAGCCTCTAGGATGCGAATGTTCGTTTCATTCCCCAGACTAGGGAAGTTCTCATCTACGATTTGCTCAAATACATCTTCTAGTCCTCTCTCTCCACTCCCTCCAGGATTCCAATTATTCTGACATTGGAACGCTTCATGGTGTCACTTATTTCTCTGATTCTATTTTCATGGATTCTGAGTTGTTTTTCCCTGGCCTCCTCTTTTCCCTTTTTATCTATTATATTGTCTTCCAGGTCACTTATTCGTTCTTCTGCCTCACTTACTCTAGCTGTTAGATTATCTAGATTGGATTGGATCTCATTGATAGCATTTTTAAGTTCTGCCAATTCACCTTTTATTTCTGCCCTTAGAGACTCTATGTTGCCATTAATTGATTTCTCCATTCTAGCCATTGTCTTCACAATTGCTAGCCTGAATTCCATCTCCGACATCTTGGTTATATCTGCATCCATTTGTAAATCTGCAGCATAGGTCATAACCTCTGAGCCTCTTCTATTTGGGGGGGCTCCTCCTCCTAGTCATTCTGTTGATGGGTGTTTGAGGGAATGTATAGAGTCCAAATTATTGACCAGAACCCAAGCAAGATGCACCTGTTTTCTTGGGACCTTAGGGTTGCTGGCCTCTTGTTTTCCCAGCCTGTCTTCTGCAGGAGGGGCCTGCCGGGCTGTTACTCAGGCAACCCTGTTTGGGCAGAGTTGCCCTGCCCACCTGTGGCGGGGGATGGTCTCGGCGGGAATCAGTCTTTGGGGGTTTTGTTCACTGGCGGCTTTGCACTCTCTTCCGCGAGTCTGAGCAGAAGAGACCGTTTCCAACCCTCTGCCTCAGAGCAGAGAGATCGCAGTCTGTTCTTCAGTGAGCTCTCCAGGCCACAGTGTCTCTGTTTCTATCCGTGCTGCTATCAACTTCAGCATCCTGGGTTGTGCGCCCCTCTGCAGTGGGCCCAGTCCTGCCTCCAGGTCAGAGCACGTCTCTGCCCTTTGTGCTTCTAAAACCACCAGCCGCTCCCAGTTCGCTCGCATGACCCCGCCGCTCCAGGTTTCTGCCCTGGGGGCTGCAGTTTGCACGCGCGACCCCGCCCCTCTGGGTTTCGGCCCCCAGGGGCTGCCCTAAAATCCTTTCCGCTACCGGTCTGCGTGTCTGTACCCATCCGCAGCGTGCGAGGCTGTCGCTCACCGGCGGTCTAGGATCCCCACTGCCAGGCACCCTCCCGCTGCCATTTATCCTCCGATATCTGCCCGCGGAATCACGGCTCCCCACTTCTACCTCAAAACCAACCGCCTGCGATACTCTGTTGTAGAGAACCAGATCTTCTTACATCTCAGGCTGGTTTCATGGGTCCTCAGAGTGGTCTGGTAGATATCCAGCTCAATTCCGGGGACCAGTTGAAATAGGGTCCCCTACTCTTCTGCCATCTTCCCCCCTCCCTCTACTAGATTTTCTTACCAATTTCTAGAAGCTCATTATTTAACACAGAAATGAGTACTTTGCCTCCTGTATGAATGACATATTTTCAAAATGCATTTCTTAAAAAGGTACTCTTTTTAATTTCATGAATACAAAAACGTGTTATTCTTTTATATTTCATGAATAAATTTCACAAGTAAAAGAAGCTTCTACTGCCATGGTCCATTTTATTTTAAGGGAGATAAGTAATTCTTGGAAGCAAGCTAGAAATCTTCACATCTGCTGAAGTTCTAAATACTTTACAACCTGGGACTTCAATGTTTAATGTGTGAGGACAACTCTGGCCCGTATGTCAGAGAAAGTATTGCCTTACACCTTAAGACATGAGTGAGTTCTAAATTATTTAAAATAACTATAGAATAACTGCTTTTACTTACTTCTTCTATAAAATTAATACACTCTGGATTTTTCTTTTAAGTGACTTAAGGAAACACTTCCAAATTACTTGACTGGCCATGTCTGTAGTTTTTAAATTGGTCTTCTTATCCTAACTCCTCAAATACCGTACATAGCCTTCACACACAGTCCTCAAATGTCAAAATAGAATTTCTAGAAATTAGCTTGTTGGGCCAGGATGATCAAACTTATTATCAGTATTTCCCTATCTGTGCTTCAGAGGAAGACAAGGAAATAGGAAAAAGGTGCTCCTTTTTTGTTTCAAGACAAAATGGCATCTCAGAGGTTGTGCATTCTGTTTCTTTTAAATACATCACAGTGCCATTTTAAATGCTCCACTCCACTCCCTCCCCCTTTCTAGACACAAAGTACCACTATGTGACTACTAAAATAGATTAGAAAATTATTTCAATTTTTACCTTCCTAAGAATATAAAGCTACCATTCATTAGGGACATTTTACTTGTTCAGTTGCTTCATTAAACCAATCCTGTTTTTACCATCTCAAATTTTTGAAAAATGGCAGAAAAGGCTCTGAGTTTCCTTCATTTCTGAAAGGTCCCTGGCTTTTCTATACCAGATCACCTGAATGGAAAGTAGCCTTGCAGAAAAACTGATTCTCAAAGAAAAGAAAAGGACTGTAGTTTAATGAAAACTATTTACAGGCATGAACAAAGCTAAGTTAGAGTTCACAAGGCAGAGCTGGTGCCTAATCTGAAAGACTAGAGGTCTAAGAAGAGATTTTAACAAATGTGAATTGGGAGACAAAAAGACACTAGGATCTAAGACCAGCAAAAATAGTAGTTTGGAAGATTAAGATTTTAACTAGTAAAACAGAATGAGGGCCTGAGGAAATAACAGATATTCAGAATGATTCATTCAGTTGATGCTTAGTATAAATTTTATGGGAATGTATCTTTATGTGAGATAACAGAGAATAGAGTTATGAAACAGTAGGATATATAATATTTGCTTTTTCGGGAACATTACATGGTACAAAGGGTAAATCACGGAGTTCAGCAGTAAATTATCCATTTGTCACTGATGTGCTCTCCATCAATATTAGCAGGAGGAAAATAGCTGTTCTAACTGGTGTTAAAAGAAACAATGTTATTCTTAGAGACAAAAAATTATTACAATCAGTATGAAATCGTATGTGAATTTCATACTTCATGAATCTAAGATTATAAATAATGACAACCATTCCATAATATTATTTAATAGAAAGGAACAAACCTGTTCCCACTCCAACTCTAGCTGGATGGTTATTTCAACTATTTTTATAAAAATAAGATTTAGCATATTATAGATTAAGGTGAAATGTCCCAACAGTTGCCCTGGGTTCAACCTCAAGAAAATATTTTAGGTAAGTATCCCCTGGTCCACTTCATATAATAAAAAAATGTATCAATAAAGTCCTACAGAGAAACTAAAAACACAGGACAGATCATTCATATAATTATGTAATTTACAAAGGGTTAACTGTACAAAGAAGTCTAATACCATTTCTGTCATTTCAACTAATAATGTCAAGATTCTTTCCATTCATATTCAAGCTTCATTCTTAATACTCCATTATATGACATAAGCAAATGCAAACAGAACATTTTCACAGAGACTCAAATTGTCTTTGAAGAAGGAAAATAACAAAAGGGTTTACTTTCTAAGGCTATGATTAATGTTCATTCCTTATGAGCACAGAATAAAATGTTTAACCAATACAGTACATCTGTATTTAGTACTCTGAATTCAAAATAAACCCTTCTTCCTATGCTATGCTATAAGAGAAAACTACAACAAGTTTCAGTATTTATATGAATTGAGAATGACTTTCATTCCAAACTGACTGAGATGAGATTATCAAGGAACATATATTTTGGATTATACAGTTTATTTAGAATAATCAGACTTATTAGGTATAGTTCATTTTTACGGTTAGCATTTTTTCTCCCTTATACAACATGTCGATGCTGTTTTATCTACTCTACCAAAATCTGACATGGGTCATTCTGGCTAGGGTTTACTCTATTAAGTCATTCTTTTAAAAGGGTGGGGGAACTACAGTGTTAAATTTAAAATACCTCCTCTAAGAAATGTCAGAATTTTATAGAAAATTAAACATATACATAAAAAAAATTTCCCCAAACAAGTTTGTTAAAATGATGGCAGCATGCTAAAATTCTGAAACTCAATTTGATAATGAAGAACCACTTTATTTCAAAAGAAAGCATATTTACATTCTTAAAATTATGCTAAACCTGATCTATATTGTAACCAAAATTGTCTTTAAAAGCATCACAAACACTTCAATACTGAGTGTTAATGCTGTCATGTCAAAAATCACTCACCTTTCAAACCTAGAGTTTGTAGCTGGAAGAGCCGACCAAGTTCATAAGGCAAAACCCGTAACAGATTGTTATTTAAAAGCAATTCCCTGTTTAAAAAAAAACAAACTGTTTAGTTTATCAAACTTTATTAATATCTGCAACTGTTTTCTTAACCTTCCCTAATATACCATGAGTGATATTTACAATCAAGGCATATTTCTATACTTTCAATCCAAAAATGTTGTGCAATATTAAAGTACCACAAAATGTGTAATTCCCACAACTGTTAACAGTGTTTCTATAGTTTACTCATTCTCTAACACTGATTATTAAAGTTGTAAGAATTGTATATCATTCTCGGGCTAAATCCATCCCCTTTTCTCTCTCACCCAAATGTCTTAAGAGATACAAATCAGAGTGACAGGTATTCTTAGTATCCAAAGACAACCGATATCCTTGAATCCAGTCTAATTCATAGAAAAAATAGCCAATCACCTTTACCAATTTTAAAATTGATTACAACTGTTATCACATTAAGATACTATGATGAACAATCACTGACACAGAACATAAAAACTGAAAATAAAGCATAAGATAATACAGATAATAGGATAATATAGATAAGATCCATGTTTATGATTTTGAAATTTTGGCCAGACTCCAGAAGAAATAAACAACCCTTCATTAGACAGCTAAAAAGTACTTAAAAAAAAAAAAAAAAAGAAAGAAAGAAAGAAAACCAACAGGGCGCCTGGGTGGCTCAGTTGGTTAAGCGACTGCCTTCGGCTCAGGTCATGATCCTGGAGTCCCTGGATCGAGTCCCGCATCGGGCTCCCTGCTCAGCAGGGAGTCTGCTTCTCCCTCTGACCCTCCCCCCTCTCATGTGCTCTCTCTCTCTCATTCTCTCTGTCTCAAATAAATAAATAAAATCTTTAAAAAAAAAAAAAAGAAAGAAAACCAACAAAAACATACAATAAGGAGATGGTGAGGAGCAAGATTCTAAAACAATATATAAATGTTTAATTTTAAATATATGACAGCAATTTTTAAAAATTACTCCTCAGCATACAAACATAGAAAAGCAATCCCTGTTGATACTGAGAACATTTATACAAGGTCTTAAGGGACCTACAAAATTTTTTCCTATGAAGAAATTCTTAAAGAATCCTGAAGGACTAGAAATAAATCCATTTATTATCAACTTTTAAAGGTTTCCTTAAAGATTTGTGATATATAAGTATACTTTTCCTTATAGAACAAAGATATGTTCCTAAAAGTTTACTACAAGAACAGATTATTTTCCCAATTACTTACAATTATCACACACTTGAGCCTAAAGTGAGACTTAGTATTTTAACCCCACCCCACCTCGAGTCTGTCAAAAGAAATATAAGCGCATTCTAGCTAGAAACCTTCAAGTTAAAGGAAATGTTCAATGGAAGCCAACTCAAGCACTGTTTAGACAGTTTATATCATTTGTTCTTTAAACACATATGGAAATCCTCCTGTAAGAGGCGTAATATCCCATAATTTTCTTACTTGGTAAATTTAGAATTTTATATAGTGAGTCATAGCTATAATATTTTCTTACCTGAGAGACACCATGTTTCCTAGTTCTGCTGGTAAACTTCTGAGTTTATTGGATGACAGATCCAGGTAAACCAGATTATGAAGCTTGGCAATATCAGGTGGAATGCGACTAAGGTAATTGTCATTTAGGTGCAGTGCTGTCAAGTGTGTCAATGACCAAAGTGACGTACTTAAGCTCCGCACTCTACCTAAAAGGCAAAACACTGAAGCATTAAATTTAAGGCCAAAGACAAGGATTCAACTTCAAGAAATAAAAAGTGGTAGAAGAGACTGCAATATATACAGATACTCCATCTTTGACATTTAATTTTGTATTAATGCCATTTGATTGCTTCCAAACACACTTGGCCCTTCTTTAATTTCATGCCACTTCTGCCTGACAACAAATATTTCTCATGAACTTTCCATGTATTAAATGAGATGTGGCATAATGAGGAGACCGTTGGAGTCAGGGTGATAAGGTCTCAAGAAAAACATGGGGCTGATAAGCTTTTGTGATAGAACAGTCTTGAATTTTAAGGCACAGTCCTAACAAAAGTATTTCTTACATACTCCACAAAAATTAATAGTGCAAGATTTATCCATATTTTGGGCCTGGATTATTCTACAAACTTTAAATAGATAAGAGGAAAAAAACCCATTCTACATATTATCTGTATTATACCAACCTTAGATTGATCACTAGAAAACCATTTTACCCCTAAAGGAGATAGCTTTCCCCTTTCTGATGGTACAATTAGATTTAGAACCAACCTTAGATTGATCACTAGAAAACCATTTTACCCCTAAAGGAGATAGCTTTCCCCTTTCTGATGGTACAATTAGATTTAGAACCAACCTTAGATTGATCACTAGAAAACCATTTTACCCCTAAAGGAGATAGCTTTCCCCTTTCTGATGGTACAATTAACAACTCTGGTTTAAGATTTTCCATTAAATGCAATATACTCAAGTAAAATGGTCACACATTAAGCTTTAGCAATCAGTCAGCATCTGACAGCTCAATGGTGGAACATGTATTAGAAAACGTCAGAAAACCTATTTCAGAGTCCTGATTTTTACCACTTACTAGGTATATAAACCTGGACAAATCACCCAGCTACAACTGCTCTAAAATGTGATATTATCTTAATAATTTATGTGAAGATCATTTTATAAACTTTACAAAAGTAAAATAGAATTTAATTTTATATCACTATCAAAACAACAGATTTTGATTAAAAGAGCACTGGAAGGTAGAGAAGGCACAAAATCTCAAACAGTAAATGTTATTTTTCACACAGCTATCAAGCAGTAAACTCAAGCTTACATCTGTCCAGGGTTCTTTCTGTCACAGATTCCTTCATACTGTCTATAAGCAGGCTTAAAGTGCCATCATTTTAACAACTAGGATTTTGTATTTATAGGAAAGAAAGTTTTCAAGTTAAGAGAGGTTCTGGTAAAAGAAAACTATTTCACTTGTACCCAGGATTTAATCAAGTGGTTCTCAACCAGGGGCAGTTTTACTCCCCAAGGGACTTTGGCAATCTAGACACATTCTTGGTTGTCAAAACTAGAAGAGTGCTAATGGCATCTAATAGGCAGAGGCCAGGAATACTGCTAAACACTATGCTGTACAACTGAAACTAATGTATCACTGTGTGTCAACTATACTTCAATTAAAATAATTATAATTTATGTAAATTATAGTCCTTAAGATCTCCACTGCTATGTATTACAGCAATCTTTTATCCCATGTGTGTTTTAATGGAATTCTTTACAAGATGGTAATATCTCATGTTAATATTCATATGTATTTAAACTTAATATATGCTTAATATATTAATATACGTTAATATTAACTTATATTTAAACATATATATGGGAAACTATCATATTATGGACCCAAATTGCTCGATAACTATCTTCATAGCCAAAATTCATGTCTACCAATGAAATATCATTGTCTACCATGAAATTAATGTCCATTAAATCTTTAAAAAAAAGAGACAGAGAGAGTAGCACTATTGGCATCTAGTGGGTAAAGATCAGGAATGCTGCTAAACAACCTACAGTGCACACAACCGCCCCCAACCACAAAGAACTATCTGGCCCTAAGTGTCAGCAATGCCAAGTTGAGAAACCCTGGGTTAGCCCATTAGGATTTACTCATATATTCATTCTGCTGATTACCATCACCTATCCACCTGGTTACCTTTTAGCTAAATGTACAGGTAATTCTTGCTATTGACACTAGGTTGTGAGTTTAATGCTTCCAAATGAAAGCCTACTGGAGGAAAAAAACCCATTCTACATATTATCTGTATTATACCAATTCATAAAAGAAAGAGAGTAATTATATTCTATTTTTAATACTTTTAACTTTATAGTAATTTTAGATTTACAAAAAAGTTAACAAGATAATAGAGTTCCTATATACACCTGATCCAGTTTCCCCTAACGTTAGGTTCTTATATTACCGTGGTACATTTGTCCAAACTAGGAAACTAATATTGGTACATTACTTTTTATTGGTACATTACTAATTTACAGATTTCATTTGGATTTCACCAGTTTTTACACCTTTTTGTTGTAAGAGTCAATTCAAGATACCATTTTGCATTTAGTCATCATATCTCCTTAGTCCCCTCAGCTATGACAGAGTCTTAATCTCTCCTTGTTACTCATGACTTTGACAATTTTGAGAATTACTAGTTAGGTATTTTGTAGTCCTTCAGTTTGGGTTTGTCTGATTTTTTCTCACTAGTAGACTGGGGCTGTAAGTTTTTAGAAATCATATTCTATTTTAACAAATCCTAAACATGAACGGTCATGTAACACAGTTATTAGTTACTTGTTAGAATAAACCAATAGCTTCTAGGTTTCCTACTCTGCCAACACTAGGATGACAGAAGAATAGCAAAGATTTCAATTTGCAAAAATAATTACTCTGCAATAGCCAAAACAAAATATATTATATCAAAGAACCTGATTTACTCAGAAACTGAACTCCCAATGTCCTCAATTACAGATGCCAACCCTGGCCCAAGGTATTACCTCAAAAGAATGAACAGAAACAAAGATATTTAGTCACAGGTAAATTAAACACTAGTACCTCTGCATCTCGTATTTTCTCAATTAGTTCATCTATTTAAAAATGTACAGCAAAGAGGTAAATATGACAATATTCAATTTGTATTCATTATTGTTATTATATCCTGGTTTAAATGCTTCAGATTCTACTCACCCGAGATTTCTAATTCTGCCCAGTGAGATTTTTTCCCATTGGCTACCTCCTCTGCTGACATGATGGTATAAATTCTGCGAGGATCTGGAGGATCATATTTTTCCTTTGGCATCCCTATTAGTCTGTTTAAACAAACAAAAAAGATGATCATCAATTACTACAGTCTTAGAGAAAAAAAGAAAAATGGCATGGTAAGTTTTCTTTTTCTCTCCCCTTGCCAGGCTACTAAGTCATTTTTTACTACAAATTCTCACTAGAAGGAAAACACAGTATGTTAGGCTCTTGCAGGAACTCAGGAACAGATGCCTAAGGAAGAATGCAAACAATGACATTGGATTTCACATTGAACTTTGTGGTTGCTTCCGGAACATCCATTCTATCCCAAACATCCATTCCCTTCTCCTTCCTTTAGCTGCCTTGCTTTCCTAAACAGACTGACCCTACACCAGTTTTCTGAATGGACTGACTAGTCTAAGAATATCAAAGTAATCCAACCACCTTACCTCAGTGATATTCAAATATCTTATATCTAAGACAATCAGCACATGACATTCCTCTTGTCACAGAGATTAGTTCAGAAGTATCTAATAATCATGAGGCTTAAGATTCATTCTATGCTTATGGAAGGAGCAGGCTTCTCTCTCCTGCTAGTCATAAAAGAAGAATATAGTCCACATTGCTATTGGCAACCATTCAACAATAATAAGGGAAGACAGCCATAGAAGTCAGAGTCTAGAAAATAGAGTAACAAAGAGCCCTCACCAAATCATACCTGTAGGACTCCCAAACACTGGGCTTTTTGGATACACAAGCCAATATACTTCCCTTATTGTTTAGGTTGTGTTTTCTGTTACTTGCAGTCAAAAACATCCTACATAGGGCGCCTGGGTGGCTCAGTTGGTTAAGCGACTGCCTTCGGCTCAGGTCATGATCCTGGAGTCCCTGGATCGAGTCCCGCATCAGGCTCCCTGCTCGGCAGGGAGTCTGCTTCTCCCTCTGACCCTCCCCCCTCTCATGTGCTCTCTCTCTCTCAAATAAATAAAATTAAAAAAAAAAAAAAAAAAATCCTACATAATGATATTTTCTTAGTATGAGCCAGTCTTGGTTTAATCTGTTGTTCTTAAGTAATACCATTTCTTTTTACTCTTGAAAGTGTCCAACTTGGGGGGGGGGGGGCGGGGAAATGTACCTGGGTGGCTCAGTTGGTTAAGCATCGAACTCTTGATCTCAGCTCAGGTCTTAATCTCAGGGTCCTAGGTTCAGCCCCATGTTGGGCTCCACACTGGGCATGGAGCCTACTTAAAAATAGTTTAAGGGGCGCCTGGGTGGCTCAGTCGTTAAGCGTCTGCCTTCGGCTCAGGTCATGGTCCCAGCGTCCTGGGATCGAGTCCCACATTGGGCTCCCTGTTCAGCGGGAAGCCTGCTTCTCCCTTGCCCATTCCCCCTGCTTGTGTTCCTGCTCTCGCTATCTCTGTCTCTGTCAAATAAATAAATAAAATCTTTAAAAAAAAAAGAAAAAAGTTAAAAAAAAAAAATAGTTTAAAAAAAAAAAGTGTCCAAATTTGAATGATGGAGCTACATGGCCACCTTAATTGAAATATTATAGTCTTCTTTATGTAACTGCAAAAATAATCACCAAATGATCATGAGTGAGGACAACTAGATATAAAAATCCTCAAGTGTGCAATATATGAAGCGTATGACAAATGGCCCTAAAGTAACCATTCGAGGGGTACAACACAAGAATTACTACTTGGTAGTTGGCAGAAAATAAAATCTAGTTCAGATCTAGCAAGAAAAGCAAATGACAAAGCCCTGAGCCTAATTAAAATCCTGCATGCTATCTGTAAATTGCCTTTTTTTTTTTTTAATAGTTGGTTCTTTGCTCACATTTAACACACACACACCAAAACCAAGTGCCTAATATGGGAGTATTTCCAAGTAGAGTTTAGAACCTATAATTCAATGGAATTTACTTTCAGGTGGTAAATAAAGAAAAATTAGTGGTATTCTAATTGTTTCAAAAACACAGGTAGTTCATAAGAATACAATCAAAATTTCCCATACCATATCTACTTCTCATATTTCTGAAGGTAAAATAGTCACTTTCCCCTTTACTAAAAGGGGAAAAGAGAAAGTTTTCCAGATCTATTCAACCGGTTTAACAGTAATTTACTTCCAAGTTTCCAGGTTAAGTCCTCTGCTTTAATCTTACCATACAATTTGGTTAATACTAACCTATATTTTATTTCCCATACATATCCCAGATCGTCATACAGCACAAAGAATAGGATCATTTTCCACAGGAAAAAAAATTAATTTTTACCACATTCAATCTATGTAAAATACTTTTTTTTTTTTTTTTTTAAGATTTTACTTCTCAGAGAGAGAGGGAACAAGCAGGGCGAGCGGCAGGCAGCAGAGGGAGAAGCAAGCTCCCCGCTGAGCAGGGAGCCCCATGTGGGACTCTTATCACAGGACCCTGGGATCATGACCTGAGCCAAAGGCAGACGTTTAACCAACTGAGCCACCCAGGCGTCCCACTTCTAAAAGTAAAATTTTTAGAGGACAAGGTTTTCAGAATTTCTACTGTGCACAAGGCATGTGTATCTCTTGAGTACTTCTGCATACTAATATAAGATTCCACAAAAACACAAGATTAAGCAAAGCCAAATTAAACAGATCCAAACCCAATGACATGCTACAAATCCATTCACTACATTGCAGATAGGTAAAAAATAAAGACTGCAAAATATGCAAAAATAAAAAACTGTTTCATTAATTTTACATCATTTTCATTAAACCACAGAACATAGGTTTAGTGGGGTGCCTGGGTGGCTCAGTTGTTAAGCGTCTGCCTTCAGCTCAGGTCATGATCCCAGGGCCCTGGGATCAAGTCTCACATCGGGCTCCCTGCTCGGCGGGAAGCCTGCTTCTACCTCTCCCACTCTCCCTGCTTGTGTTCCCTCTCTCGCTGTGTCTCTCTCTGTCAAATAAATAATATCTTAAAAAAAAAAAAAAAGAACATTAGGATTAGAGGTCAACTTAATATGGCTTTTAATCATGGCTCCCACTGGATGGTATGTTCCTTTTTTTTTTTTTTTTTTAAAGATTTATTTATTTATTTATTTGAGAGAGAGAGAATGAGAGAGCAAGCACATGAGAGGGGGGAGGGTCAGAGGGAGAAGCAGACTCCCTGCCGAGCAGGGAGCCCGATGCGGGACTCGATCCAGGGACTCCAGGATCATGACCTGAGCCGAAGGCAGTCGCTTAACCAACTGAGCCACCCAGGTGCCCGGATGGTATGTTCCTTAAGGGGACTATGTGTTATTTCTGTGTGGAGGCATGTCCTTTTTATATTGCTGTATAGTTCCTACCACATAGTAGGCACTTAAGATAAATTTGTGGAATGAGTATATGCTTTATAATCCTAAAATCTGCCACCTTCCTTTCCTCCCACCTTTTCCATCTCACAATTTTCAGTCAATGCTTTTCTAAAAATTAATCCCAGGAAATGGTAATTAATCCACATGTTCAATTCCCCTAAATATTTTAATAATCTAGACAGGTCAATTATTACTATCTCTTCTTGGTCCTCTAATTCTTATTTTGAAAACAGCAACTATATGGAATTTTTCTTTTTTCATAAATTTCCACCTTCCTAAATCCACTAAAATTCACAAAATCTGTTCCTGCAAACCAAATCCATGAAATGTTTACCAGTGTTTATATGTAAAACCAAAGTAATATTAATAGTGTCATATTAGGGGTCAGAGATCTCTTTCAAATTTGATTAGGAAGCCAATGAAAATACAAGTCACTTAATGCAAAACGAATATAGATTTGGATTGTCTCCTTAAAGCTTTAACATCTGACATTTGGGTTAACTAACAAGCAATTTAGTAGAGTCTATAGTTCTGGTGATCATTACTCTCTCAAACATCAGGTTTTCAAATATGCTACTAAAGACTTAAGAGAATTCAAATTTGGGAAATTGGTAATACTGAAGCCTCCTATTCAGCTTTATTTTCCCCTCTCAGTTCCTCAGCATCAACTTTTCACATTGAGACATACCACAAAAACCTACTTCAAAATACTGTAAAAGATAAAATAATAATTCAAATGTAATTTAACTCTCTGAACGTGACACTGGTAATGTGGTTTCTAGTAGTCTCATAGGTCGTTCTAAGGCTTAACTAATGAGTGATTAATACTTTTTATCCAAAAAATAGAAATGTTTTCTTTTGGAAAGCCTAACAGCTAATTCTTTATCTTCTTTTTCAAATTGATGAAACAGGTACATTTTTGAACTGGTTTTTCCATAAGTTCTAATTTTTACAACATCTTACATCAGTTCCCAAAGGATCCTCCTGTTACATCAACCTAATTTATACTAGGGATCCTGATCATGTAAGAGTACAATAAAAGCCCCTTTGGCATCACAACCTGTTTAACTTCCCAATCTTCAACCCCATTTCAACACTATAAAAAAATACTCGCCTAGCTCCCCAAATGCTAACTACATAAGCTTCTTTAAACCTGCCATCCACTTTTCATTCGTTGAAAATTAGCATATCATCTACATGACCCTCCCAGATTCTAGTGCAAAATTTCTGAGAGTTACCATCAGTCCTGGACCAAGAACCTGATTATGTCATACTTCTTAGTTCCTACATGAACTATCCTAAAAGTAAACTAGTTTTAATCTCCACCACTTAAGGCTATTTAATCACTACCACATACGACATTTTTCATTAGTTTATTTCTCAGTCTTCTGTTCCACAGAAAAAACTTCACGTAAACTCATAAAATACAAACTGTATGGGAAATGTATTCCAATTTTTTTTCAGTTACAAGCAGTATTTTTTTAAAATTTACTTTAGAAAGAGAGAGAGCTTGCAAGAGCAAGCAGGGTGAGGGGCAGAAGGAGAGAGAGAATCCTCAAGCAGACTCCCCTGTGAGCGCAGAGCCCAATGTGGGGCTTGATCCCAGGATCCTGGGATTATGACCTAAGCAGAAATCAAGTCGGCCACCCAACCGACTGAGCCACCCAGGTGCCCAGTTACAAGCAATATTACACACAGCACTAGACCTACTTTGCCCTAGAAAAATTTAAATTGGACTTTCCAAAACCATAAATATAATGCAAAATACTTATGTATCATGTTGTTTCAGTGAATAGCATATTATAAAATATATGTGAAATACACCCAAATATACTATTGCTAAAGAATCCCAAATCTCAGATTTTATATCTGAGGCTAATAAAATAACACAACTACTCCCCCTCCAAAAAACAAAAACAAAAACAAAAACAAAAAAACTAATCCGGACTTCTGTTAATAGTGGTTATCTAGAACAACTTATAATAAAAGAACAGCCTATACAGTACATAGAAAATGTTCTTACAGTGTTAAACCAGAGCTTCCCTCTCACCATGCTGTCTAAATTTAAGGTCATTTTATCCACATCTATAGTTCACCACAATTACTATTATTTCACTTAGAATTCAGTCTAAGAAAAAAAGAATGCTACAACTACCGCAGACTGCTTCATTATGAATCAGAGACTTCTAACTACTCAACCCTAAAATACAAATCATTAGACACATACTTATTTCCATACAAATATTAAGTGGGCAGAAATACTGCTAGCAAATTTCCCAGAGTTGGAGGAAGACAAAAAAAATTTTTTAAAGATTTTATTTATTTATTTGAGAGAGAGATCCTGAGCAGGGCAGAAGGGTAGAGGTAGAAGCAGACTCCCCATTGAGCAGGGAACCCAACACAGAACTCAATCCCAGGACCCTGGGATCATGACCTGAGCCCAAAGCAGATGCTTAACCGACTGAGTCACCCAGGCACCCCTGGAGGAAGACAAAATTAAGCCCACATTAGATATTTCTGCTTACATTTTAGAGCAAGATGTCAATGATTTATTGTATTTTATATATTCTCAAATAAATCTGTCTTATGACTGGCATTTATTCCCAAAGGTTATGAAACACATTATTTGTTATTTCATGAATAACCACCTAACATCCATCCTTCCCATCTGGTCTTAAGCATTAAGACTATTTTCCTTTCTGAGAAAATAAATCTAAGTTCACCTTTTTTATAGTGAAGCAAAATAACCCCTTGAGCTGCAGCATTTCTGAAGTTTCTATTTCCTCATCAGTATCTATTTTTAACTCTACACAACTCTTAATCATTTTAACTGTCACATAAAATTTATACTTTCCCTGAATGGGCTCACCACCCGATACTAAAAAACAGTACCTAGCAAATCACACTACATATAGTAGGATCATACTGTTAAAAATAAAGACTGACACTCAAGAGCTTAGAGGACACCCTGAGATAAATAATGATTTCATTAGCATTCCCCACTCTACTTCTATACCAAGGGCCTCTCTGGATGGCATTTGTCTGCAATGACATATTCAGCTAAAGTCCATAGATGATAAGAATGCAAACATTCAAAAAGAACCCCAAAGTGTTCATGAGTATTTCCCACTCTAAACAAAACACTAAACACTACTCTACACAAAGCAAAACAAAACCCATGTTTTATGACAGTAAAGTCACACATCATTATGGAAAAAAAATAACCTCGGATCTTTGGAATTTCATGTTTCTGACCAGTTTAACATTTATTCAACAAATATTTATTGCAGGTCTACTACCATCACGTATTATACCACATATTATACCAAGCACTAGAACTACTACAGAACTTTTACAGATAAACAATATCTTTGCCCTCATGTAGCTTACACCATTTTAATAGCACTACTTGAAAAATAAAGTTATAGAATATATATTTTACTCTCAAACAACGCTATAAAGAATTTGGCATTTCTTGTTAACTACTTTTTCCCCACATATCAGGTAGTTGCATTGCTCCCTCTTGTCACTATGCTGAAAGAGTACAACTAAAAGGAAAATAAAACATCCTTATCACAAAGGATGAGGGTAATGAAGCTGACCCTTGAACAATGTTGGGTTTGAACTGCTTAGGTCTATTTATAAGCAGACTTTTTTATAGTACCGTAAATGTATTTTCTCTTCCTTATGACTTTCTAAATAGCATTTTCTTTTCTAGCTTACTTTAAGAATACAGTATATAATACATATAACATGTAAAAAGTGTGTTAATCGACTATGTTATCAGTAAGGCTCCCAGTCAACAAACAGTAGGCTTTTACTGGTTAAGTTTTAGGGCAGTCTAAGGTTATACATGAGTTTTTAAATATATGGGGGATTGGCATTCCTAACCACCAAGTCATTCAAGGGCCAACCGTAACAGGTAATCTATAGAATGGTCAAGGACAGGTGGAGAAGAGTACAGTTCCCAGGGCAAGAATGGCAAGTTTTAATACTGGGGAATTGACCAAAGATAACCAGGTTAAAACTTATTAGTACATTTAATATAAGGTGATAGCAAATACTTTCCTAACCCAGAGACATTATTTTTTCTATGACCCTTACTGAGAAACCAAATATTTAGATAACAGTAGTTGGGGCGCCTGGATGGTTCAGTCGGTTAAGCATCTGCCTTCAGCTCAGGTCATGATCCCAGGGTCCTGGGATCAAGCCCCACATCGGGCTCCCTGCTCAGCGGGGAGCCTGCTTCTCCTTCTCCCTCTGCCTGCCTCTCTGCCTACTTGTGCTTTCTCTGTCAAATAAATAAAATCTTAAAAAAAGAAAAAAAAAAAAAAAACAGCAGTAACAAGGATTCTTTTGGTCTTTAAAAATAAAACAAAATCTTAAAAAAACAGCAGTAACAAGGATTCTTTTGGTCTTTAAAAATACTTGAACTCGGGATGCCTGGCTGGCTCAAACAGAAGAGCATGCAACTCCTGATCTTGGGGTCATGAGTTTGAGCCCCATGTTGGGTGTAGAGATTACTAAAAAAATAAATTTTAAATAAATTTTTAAAAAATAAAAATACTTGAAACTCAATAGCTCTTCTTTCTAGTTGGTTTATTCTTAGGAATCTACTTCAAATCCCAAGCTAAACTAGTTACCTACCCAAACAAAATGTATAGGCATATATGACAATAAAACCTGTGGATGAAAATGAGATGTCATAATAGTTGCTATACTTCTATCTAAAGGTAATCCAAAGGTAATCTTATGGTAACCCAAAATGATAACTAAAGGAAGCTTCTAACTCTATAAAGGAGTAAGGGCACAGTCTACTTGTCAGCTAAAGAAAGTACTACGAGAAGAGGAAAAAAAAAAAAACCCCAAAAGAATCAGAATATAACTCCTTTTCTGGAAAATTTGGAAATTTTCTCTCATATGTGGGATACCAGAAAACAACAGCAGCTACACAAAACAAATAAATGCTAAAAGGAAAAACAGAGACCTGGGATTATAAATCTATCAATCACTTCAAAATTCCAAAATAATTAGACAAGTTTCATTTTATTTCATCAGCTACCAATTTGGATAACCAAAGCTTACAACTCTATCATTCCAAATTAGGTCTTAGTTTCTACCTAACAGTCACTATGCTTTAATGCCTCTTGTATTTACTTACTTCCTCCCACTTATCTAAACATATTGAATACAATCTAATTATCCCGCAGAAAACGGGGGGGGGGGGGGCGGTTATTGGACTAGATTAGAATTTTCACATCAATTTTTTCAGGACTATGATTTCTTTCCCCTACCCCTTCTTATCTTTCCACTTTTTTTGGTGTAGCTTTTGTTTTCTATTTCCTCTGATACATACATTTTCACGTCTTTCAATTCCTATCCACCCTTCCTGGCTCAAGTCATCGGTCACCTCTTCTTCAGAATATTTCCCCCTTTAAAAATCAACAAGCTAATTCTAAAATTTATACAGAGGAATCTAAAATAGCCAAAACATTTTTGAAAAAGAAATATAAACTTGGGTGTACCCACTATCTAATGTTAAGACTTACTATAAAGATCCAGTAATCCAGACAGTATTGTATGGATGAAGGGATAGACACATGTAGTTCAAAGGAATAGAACTGAGAACTAGAAATAGAACCACACCTTACAACCAATAGATTTTGCAAAGGTAATTCCATAGAGATTAGTTGTTCTAGCAGCATTTGTTGAAAAACCTGACATCCACATGCAAAAATAAACAAACATCAATCCATAACTTGTACTATAAACAAACTTACAAGGATCATTAAATTTAAATGTAAAACCAAAAACCATAAAACTTATAGAAGAAAACACAAAAGAAAAATCTTTATGACCTTGGATTAGGCAAATAATTCTTAGATAAAAACACAGAAAGTATGATCTGTAGAAGAAAAATATTGATAAACTGAATTTCATGAAAATTTAAAACTTCTTCTCTTTGAAAGATGAATGAAAAGACATGCCCAGGACTGAGAATAAATATTTACAAAACACAAATCTGGAAAAGCACTCCAGAATATATAAATAACTCTCAAAACAAAATCATAAGAAAAACAACATAATAAAAAAATTGGCCAAAGATTTCAAGAGGCACTTCACCAAAGAAGAGACACAGATAAAAAATAAGCATATGGGAAAAATGCTCAACTGTAGGCATTTGGGAAATGCAACTTAAAATGACAATGAGGTATCACTACATGCCTATTGGAATGAGTAAATTAAAAACTTACATTATCTAGGGCCAACAAGGATGCCTCACACACACCCATTCTTGTGCGTATGTTTATATCTATATGTAAACACATATTCATTTATATTTTTATAAATAATATTCATGCATACATACACACACACCTACCCTCACATTTCGATGGTGGAAAGCAAAACAGTACCACCACTTTGGAAAGGAGTTTGGTTGTTTCTCACCAAGTTAAACATACTCTTATACAACCAGCAATTCCATCCCTAGGTATATACCCAAGCAAAATAAAAACTTACATTCACAAAAACCTGTACATAAATGTTTGCATCAACTTTATTTATAAGCCATCACACTTGGAAACAAGTTCAAATATCCTTCAACTGACAATTAGATACTAACTATGGTACAGCCACACAATGAAATATTACTCAGTAATAAAAAGGATAGAACTAATGATAAAAACAATATGGATGAATGTCAAATGCATTATGCTTAATTAAAAATACCATTACCAAAAGGCTATGTACAACGTACCTCACCATAGTAAAGGCCATACGACAAGCCCACAGCAAATATACCCAATGGTGAAAACTGAAAGCTTTTTCTTCATGATCAGGAATAAGACAAGGAGGCTCACTCTTGCCACCTTTATTGAACATAGTACTGGAAGTCATAACCAAAGCAATTAGGCAAGAAAAATAAAAGGCATCCAAACTGTAAACAAAGTAAAACTGTTTGCAGACAACGTGACATTATATATAGAAAACCCTGAAGACTCCACCAAAAAACTGTCAAACTAATAAATTCAGTGAAGTTGCAATATACAGAATACACAAAACTCTATCTCTATACATTCATAAACTATCACAGAGAAATTATGAAAACATCCCATTTACAATTGCATTAAAGAACAAAATACCTATGAATAAATTTAACCAAGGAGGGCGCCTGGGTGGCTCAGTTGGTTAAGCGACTGCCTTCGGCTCAGGTCATGATCCTGGAGTCCCGGGATCGAGTCCCACGTCGGGCTCCCTGCTCAGCGGGGAGTCTGCTTCTCCCTCTGACTCTCCTCCCTCTCATGCTCTCTGTCTCTCATTCTCTCTCTCAAATAAATAAATAAAATCTTTAAAAAAAAATTTAACCAAGGAGATGAAAGATTAGTACAATGAA
The DNA here is from genome assembly GCF_964656455.1 of Halichoerus grypus. Taxonomy (NCBI): domain Eukaryota; kingdom Metazoa; phylum Chordata; class Mammalia; order Carnivora; family Phocidae; genus Halichoerus; species Halichoerus grypus. Next base: position 61,942,518 of record NC_135714.1, read on the forward strand.
CACTGTAAGACATTGATGAAAGAAACTGAAGATGACACAAAGAAATGGAAAGACAGTCCATGCTCATGGACTGGAAGAATATTGTTAAAATTGCCATAATACCCAAAGTAATCTACAGATTCAATGTAATCCCTATCAAAATTCCAATGGCACTTTTCCAGAGAAATAAAACAAGTAATTCTAAAATTTGTATGGAACCACAGAAGACACTGATAGCTAAAGCAATTTTGAGAAAGAACAACAAAGCTGGAGACATCATACTCCTTGATTGTAAACTATATTACAAAGCTATAATAATCAACACAGCATGGTACTGGCATAAAAAGACATGTAAATCAATGGAATGGAATAGAGTCCAGACATAAAGACACATATACGATCAATTAATTTAAAACAAAGGAGCTAAGACTATACAATAGGAAAAGGTCAGTCTCTTCAACAAACTGTGTTGGGAAAACTGAACAGCCACATGCAAAAAAATGAAACTGGATCTATATCTTACAATGTATCCAAGAACAACTCAAAATGGATTAAGGACTTGAACATAAGACTTGAAACCATAAAATTCCTGGAACCTCCTTGACACAGGTCTTAGCAACGACTTTTGGATTTGATACCACAATCAAAGGCAACAAAAAACAAACGTGGGAGTACATCAAACTAGAAACCTTCAGCTCAGTAAAGGAAACCCATCAACAAAATGAAAAGACAGCCTACCCAATGGGAGCCTACCCAATATTTGCAAATCATGTATCTGATAAGGGGTTAATATCCAAAATATATAAAGAACCCATACAACTCAACTGAAAAAACAATCCAATTAAAAAGTGGGTAGACAATCTGAATAGACATTTTTCCAAGGAACACCAACAGATACATGACAAGGGGCTCAACATCACTAATCATCAGGGAAATGAACATCAAAGCCACAATGAGATAACACCTCACACCTATTAGAATGGCTATCATCACAAAGACAAAAGGTAACAAGTGTTGGCAAGGATGCAGAGGAAAGGGAACCCCTGCATACTGTTGGTAGAAATGTAAACTGATGCAGCCACTAGAAAAAACAGTATGGAGTTCTTCAAAAAAATTAAAAATAGGGGGAGCCAGGGTGGTGCAGTTGGTTAAGCATCCGACTCCTGGTTTCAGCTCAGGTCATGATCTCAGGGTCCTGAGACTTTCTCCCTCTCCTTCTGCCCCCCCCCCACTCTCTCTCTCCCTAAAATAAGTAAATAAATCTTTAAAAAAAATTAAAATAGAACTACCACATGATCCAGCAATTCCACTTCTGGGTATATATCCAAAGGAGCAAGATCACTATCTCAAAAAGATATATGTACCCCCATGTTCACTGTAGCATTATTTACAATAGCCAAGACATGCAAGCTAACTATTTATCTATTGACAGATACGTGCATGAAGAAAACGTGGTATAATACACATACATACATACATACACACACACACACACACACACAGTGCATTTTTATTCAGCCATAAAAACGGAAAAAATCCTCTCATTTGCAACAATATGGATGTACTTTAAAGGTACTATGCTAAGTGAAATAAATCAGACAAATATTATATGACCTTATACATGGAATCTAAAAAAACAACAACTGAATTATAGACACAGAATAGACTGATGGGCAAAATGAGTAAAGGAGGTCAAAAGGTGCACCTTCCAGTTAAAAAGTATGTCCTGGAGCACCTGGGTGGCTCAGTCATTAGGCGTCTGCCTTCAGCTCAGGTCATGATCCCAGGGTCCTGGGATCGGGCCCCACACTGGGCTCCCTGCTCAGCGGGGAGTCTGCTTCTCCCTCTCCCACTCCCCCTGCTTGTGTTCCTGCTCTCGCTCTCTGTCAAATAAATAAAATCTTAAAAAAAAAAAAAAAGTAATGTCCTGGGGATATAATGTACAACATGGTAACTATAGTTAATACCGTACTATATATGTGAAAATTACTAAGAGAATAAATAGATCTTTAGGGGCACCTGGGAGTCTCAGTCGGTAGAGCATAAGACTCTTGATCCTGGGGTCATGAGTCTAGCCCACATCAGGCATGGAGCATATTTAAAAATAAAAAGAGAGTAGATCTTTAAAGTTATCATCAAAGAAAAATCTGTGTGGTAATAGATGTTAACTAGACTTACTGTGGTAAGCATTTCACAATATATATAAAATCATTATGCCATACAACTAAAACTAATAGAATGTTATATGTCAATTGTATCTCAATTCCTTAAGGATTATATACTGTATCAATCCATTTATATGTCATTCCAGAATAATCAAAACTATTGGGAGAGAAAACTGGTTAAGTGGCTGGCAGAGGCTAGGGCTGGAAGGAGGGATAGACTGAAAAAGGAATGAGGGAATTTTTCTGTGATGTGAACTAGATATACTGGTTAATTATAATTACTCGTAATATTACCATCAGAAATACACTCACGATATAAAATAATTTAAGCCTTCTTGTCTCTTGGTAAAGCAGAACTTGGGGAAAAAATTGCTTTACCATCCAAAAACCATTAAGAGAGTAAAAAAAGGAAAATAAACTAACAGATTGTAGGATTTCCCTATCTCTAACTTCTCAAGGCATTTATAAATATGTTAGCCCAAAAAGAGCATCAACTGACCAGCAAGTAAAATCACATAACTTAAATTCACAGCATTTTGCAGACTCTTGGTAACTTAATGTCAAAGAGTCATAATAAGTCAACTTTGTTACTGACTAATAAATGCCAACAGGGTTTATGTGACCTGGGTCATCTGAAAAGTAAAATCCCTCCCTCCCTCCCTCCTTCCCCTGCACCCAACACACAGAAGAAAGGGGGATTACAAGCAGTTCAGAACCACTGAAAATTATCACACCAAGTAATGAGAAATTGTGTTGTACAGGAGAGCAGAGGAAAAATCATGGAAAGTTCAAAAGTCTGTTTTGCTTTCCTGACTCCATCCTATAGATTGTTTTCCTAATATAAAGAACTGCCAGCCATAAGAGTCTAATAATAAACATGATACTATTAATCCTGGTTGCCTCCCTCTTTCATTCCCTTTTACTTTCTTCTGCTCAATAGCATTTCTTCTAGTCACACTTCCAAGTGGGCCCATATCTTCTACTAAGTCAGCTGTCACATTCTTAAAGAAATTATAAATGCCTTAAAAGCCCTGTACTTATATGAAATATAAGTATATATAAGATATATAAAAAATTCTTGTCACTTCCCATCATAAAAGCAAACATAAGCACAGCATTGACTGTCATCACATTTAACTCAAGCTTTTTAGCCTGCACAATTATTAGTGAACAGATCCAGTTAGATCTGAATAAGATCCAATTAGATCTGCATAAGATCCAATTCTAAAATGTGTACTCATACTCTTCGTTGAAATTGAGAAAATCCACTTAAAACAAATAATCTCTAAATTCAGGATTCTTTAGGGTCAGCAACTAGCCTATCGTCTAGATCTAAAATAAATCTACCTTTGAAAACATATGTGAAAAACTACATGAAATAAATATAAGGTAGGAAATCTAGACTTAGACTATTCCATCTAAAAGAATGATTTTATACCTCAGAAGAAACAACAAACTCCCAAATTTATGCTTTATGAGAGTTAATTGAAAATTCCTACTCAGCGATACTTGGCTATAATTTTAGAAATGTTTATTAGGCCATCTGAAATTCCTATTCAAAAATTTCAGAATTAACATGTATTTAATGAAAAACACAGTAATTTAATGCATATATGAATGGCTGCATTAAAAACACCATAAAATGTTTAAATTAATACTTTTTAATAAAAGACACTATAATTTAATTTTTAAACACGGATACATCAAATACAGCAAGAAAAAGAGCTATAGCAATTCAGCTCCATAAAACTAAGGCAGACAAATGAATTGCCTTAAGGGAAAAAAATTTCCTAAAATTCAGTTTCCTCATGATTCTCTTTTAAGATGGGAAATTAGAGTACAAGAAATATACCAAATAATAAACCCCCATGTTCTTAGGAGACAGTTCTGAAATGAGTTAAGTAAAAAATAACTCTCCAGTGATGATTAGGAAGTGATGCCCGTCATTCTAAAACAGTGACAAAAATATGTGTAAGAGTAACTAAAAGGCTATATATTCTATACAATGTTACTACAATTAACTTCAAATTATTATTCTCCTTGCTTTAAAGAACTAGCCTCCAATAAAACCAGTAATTTGCTAATAACTATTTTGTATTGGTAATAACTATTGTAAGTTTCCTTTAACAACTACCTGAAAATTTTATTATTTTTTAAACATATGGGACTTAAGTAATGAGTTTTTCAAAGTTACATAAAATATAAAATACTACAAAAATTGGTTTACCCGGAATTCTATCAGTTGGTTCTAATACCCACCATTTGGGCTCATTTACAGTGAAATAAATAATCCCAAAGAAAAACATTAAGTTGCAATCAGTATAGTGTGGATATTTACATTTTTGTAGCCTAACCAGAAAACTGGTAATCTATATTTAGTAAAAAGCATCTCTCTAAAAACCAGAACAGTCTACTCTTCAATTGTGGATGAGCACTAATTATTAAAAATCGTTGAACATTTAATAAGTATGTGGGAAAGCATTCAAGATGTATTGCTAACTCAAAACAAAAACTGATGACATATACCAAATCCCATCTTTGTAACAAAACAACATATATATACAAAATGTGTACCAACATGTATGAAAAAAAGGTAGGAAAGAATGATAGGATTGTGGGTAATTTTTCTTATTTAGCTATATTCACTTTTCTACAATGACAATATATTGTTCTTATGAAGAAAGGACTTTTTATTAATAAACTTCATTTTTTAGGGAAGTTTTAGGGTCACAGCAAAATTGAGCAGAAACTAGAGAGTTCCCATAAACTCTCCTTGTCCCCAACAGTACAACCTCCCCCAACTATAAACATTCAGCACCAGAGCGGTACATTTGCTACAATCAATGAACTTTTACTCACACATCATCACCCAAAGTTCACAGTTTACAAAAGGGTTCACTCTTGCTTTTTTACATCCTATGGATTTCGTCATATCTATAATGACATCTACCATTGTAGCACCATACAGAATAATTTCACTGCCCTAAAAATCCTCTGTGCTCTATACCCCTGGCAACCACTGATCTTTTGACTGCATCCATTGTTTTGCCCTTTCCAGAAATGTTATATAGTTGGAATCATACATTATATAGCCTTATCAGACTAGCTTCTTTCACTTAGTAATAACCTAGATCTGGGTCCCTCTAGATCTTCCCATGGCTTGATAGCTCATTTCTTTTTCTTTTTTTTTTTTTTAAGATTTTATTTATTTATTTGACAGAGAGAGACATAGCGAGAGAGGGAACACAAGCAGGGGGAGTGGGAGAGGGAGAAGCACGCTTTCCGCTGAGCAGGGAGCCCGATGAGGGGCTCGATCCCAGGACCCTGGGATCATGACCTGAGCCGAAGGCAGACGCCCAACGACTAAGCCACCCAGTCGCCCTGATAGCTCATTTATTTTTAGCACTGAGTAAATTCCATTATCTGGATGTGCCAGAGTTTATTTATCCACTCACCTACTGAAGGACATCTTGGTTATTTCCAAGTTTTGGCAACTATGAATAAAGCTAATATACATCTGTGTGCAAGTTTTTGTGTGGATGTAAGTTTTCCATTCATTTGCATGAATACCAACGAACATGACTGCTGGCTGGATCATATGGTAAGACTATGTTTAGTTCTAGAAGAAACTGCCAGATAGTCTTCTAAAGTGGCTGTACCATTTTGCATTCCAACCAGCAATGAAAGAGTTCCTGTTGCTCCACATCTCCAGCATTTGGTGCTGCAAATGGCTTGTGGCCATTCCAATAGGTATGTGGTATTTTGTTATTATTTTTAGTTAAAAACTAAAAAGGCACTGACATATATTTGAAGATACACGTGAGACTTTCACATTTTAAAAAATAATCTTTGTCATAATTCTAATAACCTAGCATGTTATCAATACTGAGAAAGTTATATATTACCTACAGACAGCTGCAAAAATATCAAGATAAATAACAATCTTGTATTCTACAAAATACAGTTAAATAAAAGGAATCCTGCCAAATAAGAAAGGTAATTTAAAAAGAACTTAGATTCACAAAATTAATGAGTTATGTAAAGCGATCACTGTCCATTTAAACATCCACATTTTCTCTGATCAAAGGCAATATTTTTAAGCATTTCTGTGAAATGTTTAGTTGTTAAAAGCCTAAAGCCATAGAAGTAATACTATGGCATACAGTTTCTCTAAGGTTTACTCATCTGTTACACCCATAATATTTTCCTAAAGCTTTTTCCATATTCTGATTAAGGAAATTAACCTGATTTTCCTTGAGCATTATTTAAGCTATGTAGTATATTTTCTTTTATAAATCATTCATATACACATGTAACACAGTATTTTTTAAAAATTGTGAAAAATATTCTGATAAAGCAAACTGCATCTAAAGGAAATGCCAGATGTTTTTAATTTAGAGATTCAAAACCATATTCTTCCCAGAATATAGACACACACATCTGAAACATAAACGTTATATTTAAAAGGATGTTTTAATAACTACCGATAACTCCTCACTATGTACTTATTCTTTAATTATTCAATATTTAATTCAAATAAAATACCCTGGGTTACCTTTTTTTTTTTTTTTTTCCTGAGGAGCCTAAAAGTCACTTACAAATGTCCCTGAGGACAACAGTCCACCTCCAAGCAGTAATTTTCTTTCTTGGGGTAGAAAATATTTGTTTCCGGGGCGCCTGGGTGGCTCAGTCGTTAAGCGTCTGCCTTCGGCTCAGGTCATGATCCCAGGGTCCTGGGATCGAGCCCCGCATTGGGCTCCCTGCTCGGCCAGGAGCCTGCTTCTCCCTCTCCCACTCCCCCTGCTTGTGTTCCCTCTCCAGCTGTCTCTCTCTGTCAAATAAATAAAATAAAATCTTTAAAAAAAAAAAAAAAAGAAAAAAAAAGAAAATATTTGTTTCCCCAACCACCTCTGAGCACACCATTAGAAGTAAATTAGAAATGATTCCCTGTCTCTCCTTTTTGAAACCAAAGTGTAGCAACATACAAAAAAAGCTTAGGCCTGGGTGTTATGTTATCCATTGAAAATCACTCTAGATGCCCAATTCCATAAATCCACACATCAATACACATCAATAGAAGGCAAGAAAGGATTTTTTTTAAGCCACCAGTTTGAGGAATCATCAACTGACCAATCCCAGTAGCACAACTAAATCAAGTAGCTATACTAAAATGAAAATAAGAAAGATCTATTGCGGGCGCCTGGGTGGCTCAGTCGTTAAGCGTCTGCCTTCAGCTCAGGTCATGATCCCAGGGTCCTGGGATCGAGTCCCACATCGGGCTCCCTGCTCGGCAGGAAGCCTGCTTCTCCCTCTCCCGCTCCCCCTGCTTGTGTTCCTGCTCTCGCTATCTCTCTCTCTGTCAAATAAATAAATAAAATCTTTAAAAAAAAAAAAAAAAAAAGAAAGAAAGATCTATTGCGTAAAACTAATGGCTAAAAAGTAAGTACTGATAAATATATAACTGTCATGACTCCAAGAAATACTAAAATAAGAAATCAGTCTCATATTACAGCACACACTGAAATCCTCTCTAAAAGTATGGTTCTCAACCAGCTGTGATTTTGCTCATTAAGGGATATTTGGTAATGTCTGGAGACATTTTTGGTTGTCACACCTGGGGAAATGGGGCTAATGGCATGTAGTAAGTAGAGGTCATGGGTACTAAACATGAGCAATTTCTTTGCCAATAATGGTTGTCTAATACTGGAAGAATATTTCCTTAATTTTTTGTGCTATTCACAACAGACTCAGAGCATAATAAAGTTTAAGCTGGGTACTTGTGATGAGCACTGGGTATTGTAAGTGATGAATCACTAGAATCTACACCTGAAACTAATATTACACTGTATGTTATCTAACTGGAATTTAAATAACCGAAAAAATTAAACTGCACACCTGAAACTAATATTACACTGTATATCACCTAACAATTTTAATTTAAAAAAAAGTGTAGTGTAAATATTTACATTTTATAATTTGCAGAGATTTACCTCATTCCCAAGAACATAACTGACTGCATAATGATACATGAAAAAAAAAAAAGCTGGATTATTAATATTTCCTCATCACTTTCTTAAGACTAGACAATCAACAAATTAATTTCTATTTGTAGCATATGCCTATTTCTGTGGCGCAAATACCCCATGTGCTCTTGTGGTACAAAATTACCCATATTTTGAAAGGCAGGTTTCAAGCTGTCAACAGGATGCCCAGTAACTATAATTATACTGTATTTCAGAAAAAAGTAACCTCAAAATTATAACAGTAAGATATAGCAAAATAAGAAGAAAATTATGAGTTTTCAGGATTTGTTTCTAATATGGTTTAATTCCATGTCATGTAACTAAATTTTAATAGTTTGGATTCAATAATTGACTTGCAAAATTCCTGGAAAAATGAGCAAATGGCTCTTTCAAACCAGCCCAAGCCAACTCTAGCATACCACTAAGTATGTAACATCCTGATTTCCCTCTCCCATAGATGCTCAGTTCCTTGGAATCAATTCTGCTTCACCAAAAAATTCAAATCAAACATCAACTTGCTCCTTGTTGTACCTAGCAAACTTAAGTTACTTCTACTCCATCTCCAAGGAGGTTCATTCATCAAGTAATAAGACATAGGAGTTGTTCTTTATGAGAATGCATACAACATATTGTAGGAGAACAGAATTAAAATTTTACAAATAGAAGGAAACAGATGATCTGTATACAGTCCAGTGATTTTCAACCCTGGACAGCCTTTAAGGAAGAAACAATATGATTCTATACAAGCTCTTCCATAAAGCTGAAGTGAACATTATGTAATATCAAAACCAGATAGCACATGAAATTTTTTTTTAACTTTAGCAAATCAAATCTATAAATGTATAAAAAGGGTAATACATCATGCCAAGTGGTGATTATCTCAGGAATACAGGGGCTAACATTAAAAAAAAAAAAAAATCAATATAATCCACTTATATTCAGATTAAAAAGCATTTGGAAAAATCCAACCACCATTCCTATTTAAGAAGAAAGAACTCTCATTTAAATAATAAAAGGGAATGTACTCAGCCTGATAAATGGCATCTATAAAAAAAACTATAGGTCTGATGAGACTTACTTAATAGTTAATCTCTAAATGCTTTCCTGCAAAAATCAGGAACAAGGCAAGGATATCTGCTCTCACTTCTTTTCAACTTTGTACTGAATATTCTAGCCCACACAATTAGACAAGAAAAAAATATAACAGGCATTGAGCCCGGGAGGAGGAATTAACTCATCTTTGATCTCAGACAACATGATTATGTATATATACGTAGAAAAGCCTACAGAGACTAGAAAAAAGATGTAAGAACTAACTAATAAGTTATTTAGCAAGGTTGCAGGATACAAGATAAATATATCCCCCCAAAATCTATTTTATTTTTATATACAAGTAACAAGCAATCAGAAACTGATTTGTTTAAGTAGGCTTCACAGCCAGCATGGAGCCCAACACAGGGAATGAACTCAAGACCCTGAGATCAAGACCTGAGCTGAGATCAAGAGTCTGATGCTTAACCAACTGAGCCACCCAGGTGTCCCAGAAATAAATTTTTAAATACTATTTACAGTAGCATCAAAAAGTATACAATACTTGGGGATTAATATAAAAAGAAATGTGGAAAAATAGCATAATGCATAAAACTTGTTAAATCACTAGGCTATACACCTCAAACATAACATTGTGTCAACTATATTCAAATTAAAAAAAAAGATGTGCAAAACCTTAACACTAAAAACCGTAACACATACTGATAAAAATTAAAAAGCTAAATAAATGGAGACATGCATCATCTTCATAAAACAGAGGATTCAACACTGTTAAGATGTTAATTCTTCCCATATTGATCTACAGATTCAATGTAATAATTTCAAATTCCAGCATGTAATTTTTGTAGAAATTGACAAGCTCATTCTAAAATGTAAATGGAGGGGCGCCTGGTTGGCTCAGTCAATGGAACACATGACTCTTGACCTCAGGGTCATGAATTCAAGCCCCACATTGGGCTTAGAGATAAAAATCTTAAAAATAAATAAATAAAAATAAAATGTATATGGAAATACAAAGGACCTAGCTTTGAAAAGGAAAAACAAAATTAAAAGCTTACACTACCTGATTTCAAGAGCTATTATAAATAGCTCTTGGTAATCATGGCATTGAGGTATTAGCAAAAAGATAAACAGATCGAGAGAATAGAATAGAGAGTCTAGAAGTAAATTCACATATATAAGGTCAATTAATTTTCAACAAAGGTGCCAAGGCAATTCAATAAGGGAAAGGATAATCTTTAATAAATAGTACTGGATCAATTACAGTGCCATATTAAAACAAATAAGCCTCAACCTTTACCTCACACCACATACAAGAATTAACTCAAAAAAAGTAACATGTATTAATTTATATGCCTTATTAATTCACTAGTAATCACAACTATTCTAGGTTGTAGGAATTTTCATTATCTCTTATTTTGGAGAAGCAGGAGGAACTGTAAATATAAATGCTAAAATTATAAAACATCTATATAAATTATAAAACACGAGCAAATAGTGATCTTAAGTCTGGCAAAGATTTCTTAAATAACAGAAAAGCATGATCCATATAACAAAAAATTGGTAAGTTAACTTTCATCAAAATCAAGAACTTTTCTTCTTTGAAAGGCATCAAAAAAAAAAAAAAAAACAAAAAACCGGGGCGCCTGGGTGGCTCAGTTGTTGAGCGTCTGCCTTCGGCTCAGGTCATGATCCCGGGGTCCTGGGATCGAGCCCCGCATGGGGCTCCTTGCTCTGCAGGAAGCCTGCTTCTCCCTCTCCCACTCCCCCTGCTTGTGTTCCTTCTCTCGCTGTGTCTCTCGCTGTCAAATAAATAAATAAAAATCTTTAAAAAAAATAAAAAAAATAAAAAACAAAACAAAACAAAAAAAAAACAAAAAACAAAAAACCAATCCACGGACTAGGAAAAAAATATTTGCAAATCATACAATACAAAGAATGTGTATCCAGGGGCGCCTGGGTGGGTCAGTCAGTTAAGTGTCTGCCTTTAGCTTAGGTCATGATCCCAGAATCTTGGGATCAAGCCCCAGATGGGCTCCCTGCTCAGCAGGGAGTCTGCTTCTCCCTCTCCCCCTATCACTCCCCCTGCTTCTGCTCTCTCTGGAAAATAAGTAAATAAAATCTTTTTTAAAAATTAATAAAAAACAATGGATATCCAGCATAAAAAAAGAACTCTTAATAATAAAACTTTTTCAATGGACAAAACATTTTAACATATAGTTCACAAAAGAAGATATATGGATGGCAAATAAGCACATAATAGGATGGCAAATAAGCACATCATAGAATGCTTAATGTGATTAGTCATTAGAGAAATGAAAATTAAACCACAATGAGATACCACCACATACCTACTAGAATGGATAATATTAAAAAGACTGACCAGGTAAGAATGTGGAGCAACTGGAATTCTCGTACACTGAAGATAATGAAAACTAGTACAACTGTGGAAAACAGTTTCACAGTTTCTTAAATAGTTAAATATATATCTATATGACCCAGACATCCACTACTAAATATTTACCCAACAAAAATGAAAACATATGTCCAAAGACTCAATTGATCTCTAATGTTCTTAGTTTTATCTGTAATAGCCAAAAACTGGAAGCAACCCAAATGTCTTATCAACATGCTGGTAGATAAATAAATGTAGTAAATACAACAATGAAATATTACTCAGCAAGAAGGAATTACTTATTGATACACACGAGAACATGGAAAATTTTCAAAATAATTTTGCTGAGTGAAGAAAACAATTTTTTTAATCACTACATTGTACACCTGAAACTACTATAACACAATATGTTACCTACACTGGAATTAAAATTTAGAAAACAATTTTAATAATTTCAGAAAACTGATTCTTTAGGCAAATTGATTTTCAAAAAATTGATCTAGAAGCAGGGGAGTTAAGTAATAGAAGGTCCAAACAAGTATTCATTTTAAAATAGTCCACAATTTCTATATTAAGAAGTTGGTAATTCAATTCTCATTTTTCTTCATATGAATAGCCCCCTCAGAAACCGCAAGGATAGATGGGTAGATGATAATATGGCTAGAGACCCAGGAATACCCACAGCCTACTACTATCATACCCTTAACACCCTGAATCCAAGTAACTACACAATGGACTACACAATGACTCAGAAACAGTTCATTTTTCTGACATAGAAACAACAAATTTAACACCTATTACTGTGCAGCTGACTATTCAAGAGAGATAATACAAGAGAAACCATGTTCCCATTTCTCTAATGAATTCTCACACTAGCAGTTTCTTTCTTTCATTTCCTACTTCCTCACTAAAACAAATCCAAATAAATAAGAAAAAATGGTTTGGGGTTTTTTTAATACTCTTATCCTCCAAATTCACTGTCAGCCTAACTCAAAGAGTATACTCACATCCCTCTTAGAAAACACAGCTATAAGATATCCAGGTAAGCAAGAAAAAGACCACACAGATGGAGAACAAAGTTTCCACCCTGTTATATACTCAAGATGCTATTATGTAGTCAAGACAGATCTATCCAATACATCTGGCAAGTGTTCAAGGATAAACATGGAAAGTCATCTGTCTATTCTCCAGCATTCTCCTTAGCATACTGATCATCAAAGGTCACTGTATCTGACTGCGGCAAATTCTCATTTGAATTTTTTTCCCTACAGTAAACCTACTAAAGTTAAGTGGGAGAAGGAAAAAAAAGCAAGAGAACTATATTCACAAGGATGTCTACAATATCAGAAAAATTTACTTCAAGCATTCTAAAACTGCTAATCATTAAGAAGTACTGCCCAAAGTATTCTCCTAAATCAACTGGCTGTGCAAACTGAAAGATGAGTAAACACGAATCCACAGCATGTGTCTTCAAACCTACCAGAAATGAAAATATCTATGCTGCTATAAACAAAGAGTAAATATGTTAAGAGTAAATATGTTCAGACTCGAGACAAATTGCAAGGGTAGCTGTAAAAAGATCACAGATCACCTAGATAAGCCACATTGTTAAAAAGCAAGCATATCAACAATTGAGAGTTCTTATCAACTTTGACATATCCACTAGAAAAACTGGACTCAGCCAACATGTTTAAATGTGGAAAAAGAAAAAATCCTGAAGTAACATTCTAATACTTCATACAAAATAAAATACTTCACCTTTTTCCTTCTCCTACCTTCCAATTTCAGGCTTTCCCTCTCTACTGAAATATCATCTGTGTATTAACTAAGACTATTACACTGCATCAAGAAAATATGAACACTAATTCAAGAAACTGGTTTCTGTTTTTAGAAAACTGAATCTGATAGTCTCAAAAGCTAAGAATCTAATGAATCTCTCCTCATAATGAATAGCTTTTCTAATTATTTTAGCTTTTCTATTTCTTTAGAAAATAATTTAATTAAATCTTGACTGATATGAAGGTCTGCAAGTAACCAAAATAACTATTCCCATACTTTTGACCTAAACCAAATAATACAATGCTTCGGCATTAGATATACTCAGGAAGACAAACACTTAAAAGGTGTTAAAACTAGTTTGACATTTCTGAGAACCAGGGTTTACAATTTGGAAAAGCCATTATCTAAATGTACAAGATTCCATTAAAAATAGCAGAGTAGGGGTGCCTGGATGGCTCAGTAGGTTAAACGTCTGACTCCTGATCTCAGCCCAGATCTTGATCTCAGGGTCCTGAGTTCAAGCCCCACGTTGGGCTCCATGTGGGGCGTGGAGCCTACTGAAATAAAATAAAAAGAAAAGAGAAAAAAATAGAGTAAAACAGAAAAACCTTAGTAACCAAACTCTAAAACTTGATAAGGCACAAAGAAAAGCTCCATCCAGGAAGGGTTCCAAGGTGCCACAGCATCTTAATTATGAAAGAATTTAAAAGGCAGGGCCAACGCTGACTCACATTGATCCAAAACAGATAGCATCAAACAACAGAGCTAATCCGTAACTTTTTGGCATGAATAAATGCCTAGGAGAGTACCACTCTACTCATACAAATGACTGCCAAGAAAGTGGTGCTTTGTACTAAGCGGAAAAGGTTGGAAGGGAAGGGGTGTCAGCTTTAAAATAGTTCCTAAAATAGTTGCTTTATTAAAAGGATAAAGAATAAGAACTTACAAAGGCTTTCAGTCAAGCTTGGTTCCAGGAAAAGGATACTTTGGCCCTATGTGAAAGCAAAAACCAGCCATTGTAAAACACAGATACCCAGATTTTGTCAGCAGAAGGAAGAGCATTTATTGTTCATCATCTCCCACAAAGGTAGCAGAATCTTTAACTTGGATTCCTACTTTTTTCCTGGCAGGTAGATAACTCTGCAAAAGCAACAAAAAACAAACTAAATATAAAACTCTTCTGAATTTCAATCCTGCAGTCAAAATGCCAACTTGACAAACTCATCAAAGGTCACAGAGAAACAAATTTCCTGTTTTGTTACTTAAACTCATTACCTTCCTCCTAAGCTAACCAATACAGAATTTCCTTCTTGTTTTGAGGCTGACAAAATGAGGACAGTATACTTGCAACATACTAGGAACAACAGGCAGTTACCCAGAGTCAAGGAATAGAATTTGGTATCATGTTCTAAAACCCAATTACATATAATCCATGTCTATTTTTTCTCCACTTGAGAAAAATCTAAATGAACATTTTTATTAGCAATTTTTAAAACCGTACTTTGAGGTTATTTTATAAAAAGAAGAAAAGAAAGTGTAATGCTTTATAAACATTTGTCAAAATTATTGCATTACAAACATCTGTCAAAAACCCATTATTTTTAATTATTAGAACTGTGTTCACTGCCCTAAAAACCTTATAGTCTAGGAAAGATAAGAAAAATGTAAACAGTGATTACTGTATTATAAACATTTATGTATTTCCCATCTCTTTCTAAAATACACAAAGGATATATTACACTGTTTACAAATAAGTGTAACTTAATGAAGAATGTGTACAAATTCCATAAAGGGCTACTAAGAAGAATAAAATCCAAATGGAGAGGTAGTTCCTGACTGACCTAATGGATTAACTGTGAAATGTGCTATAAATACTGTAATTCTAACTAACAGTAAAAATGACCGAAACTTGTCTATAACTTATATACACATATACCATATATGTATTAGTATTGCTATCCCTGTCCTCTTACTAGCATCCTAACAATGAAAGAAAAAGAGAAAAAGGAAGCGTTACAACTATTTTTCAAAGATATAAAAAATGATGGATAATATCCCATACGCACTTATCATCCCTCATGTATGCTATATGGCTTTACTTAGTCTTCATCCTATTAAAATATGGCTCTCTCTCATCACTCCAATGAAAACTGTTCTTACTAAACATAAATGACAAAAAAAAAACCTAAATGACTTCAAGTCTACTAAATCAATTTTCAGTCCCCTTTTTAGTCAGCTCATCCTGTATGATTTGATTTTAAAAACTGAGGACCACCCTCTACTTCTTAAAACCTCCCCTCCTTATCTTCTGAATCAATTATAAAGAGGTTGAAGGAAGACAAGAGTTTGAGTGGGAGAGTAAGAAAACATGTACTGAATGTCCAGTCTGTGTCCAGATACTGTGCTCGATGATTTGCACACATTATCACATTTAATGTCACTAAAATTAAAACTACATGTTATTAATTCCCACTTTACCAATGAGGAAGCCGAAGAACAGAGAAGTTGTGAAACACCCAACATCTCACCGTTAATAAGCGACTAGACTGAAATTCGAATACACATGACTCCAACCACAAAATCCAAGATTCTTCTACTACACTATGACAAATTTAATTCTAAACATTTATAGAGGAAAATGCAGAATAATAATCTTTTAATCTTGGGAGTGCACAAAACTTTTCTAAACAAGGCAAAGACCATAAGATTAAACGATACAAAAAAATTTAATGTCTATAAGGCAAAGAGCAAAGTCATATAATCAAAAGATCAAGAGGAAATGGGAGCAAAGTCCCTGTAATATTTATAATGGATAATGAGGTAATGTTTCTAAAATATAAACAGCTTTTATAAATCAATAAGAAAAAAAACCATAAACATCCCAATAGAAAAACTGGGAATAAAGGTCATGATCAGGCAAATCACAAAAGACTGGCCAAAAAATAGTGAAAAGAAATACAACCCCCCTATTAATCAAATAATTGCAAATTTTAAAAACACATGGCTTGGGGCACCTGGGTGGCTCAGACGGTTAAGCGTCTGCCTTCGACTCAGGTCATGATCCCAGGGCCCTGGGATCGAGTCCCACATCAGGCTCCCTGCTCCACGGGGAGCCTGCTTCTCCCTCTGCCTCTGCCTCTGCCTCTCTCTCTCTCTCTCTCTCATGAATAAATAAAATCTTTAATAAAAAAACATATGACTTTATTATCAGAAAGATTAATAATGTGAATAAGAGTTTGGGGAAATAGGCACCCATTACACAGCTGATGTGAATAGAATTTTATACAATTCTAAAGGGTAACCCAACAACATGTATCAAAAATTTTAAATGGGCAATCATTTTAACCCAGCAAGTCCACTTCTAGAAATTTATCCTTTAAAAAAGTGTGAAAGGGGGAACGTAGGTACTTAGTGAGTTGAGCATCTGACTCTTGATTTGGGCTCAGGTCATGATCTCAGGGTCATGAGATCAAGCCCACATCAGGCTCCCCGCTCCGTGTGGAGACTGCTTAAGATTCTCTCTCCCTTTCCCTCTGAGGCCCCCGTCTCTTAAAAATAAATAACTAAGTGTGAAGTGTACGTATGAATCTTTTCCCTGCATTACTGTTGATAATTGTCCAAGATAAGGAAATAAATTGCCAATCGGTAAGGGACTGAATTATAGGACATCAATAAAATGAATTACAATTCAGCCATTAGAAAGAATAATGTGTGCAAATGTAAAATGCTGCCTCTGCTGTGAGAAAGTCTGTCAGTTTTCAAAGAATTAAAACAGAACTGCCATATGATCCAGTTACTACACTCTCAGGTATATACCCAAGAGAACTGAAAACATATGTCCACACAAAAATGTGTACATGAATGTTCATAGCAGGATTATTTATAATAGCCAAAAAGTGGAAATTACCCAAATATCTATCAGCTGATGAACAGATGAACACAATATGATATACCCATATGACGGCATATTACTCAGCCATAAGTAATAAAGTACTATTACATGCTACAACATGAAATAATCTTAAAAACATTGCACTAAGTGAAAGAAGCCAGACACAAAAAGTCACATATTGTATGATTCCATTTATATTTAATGCCTGGAACAGGCAAATCCATAAGAGGAAAAGCAGACTGGTGGTTGCCAGCAGATGAAGAAATAGGCAAATTAGAATTGCTAATAAGGATAAGGTTTCTTTTTTTTTTTTTTTTTTTTTTAATATTTTTTATTTATTTATTTGAGAGAGAGAGAATGAGAGAGAGCAAGCACATGAGAGGGGGGAGGGTCAGAGGGAGAAGCAGACTCCCCGCCGAGCAGGGAGCCCGATGTGGGACTCGATCCAGGGACTCCAGGATCATGACCCGAGCCGAAGGCAGTCGCCCAACCAACTGAGCCACCCAGGCGCCCAGGATAAGGTTCCTTTTAAGGGTGATGGAAATGTTCTAGAATTAATAGTGATGGTTCACAACACAGTGAAATACTAAAACCACTAAAGTGTATACGTTAAAACAGTGATTTTTGTATTATGGTGATCTCACTTTTTAAAAAATGCTATCAATTTTTAAAAGCATGAGGCATATCTACTGATGGAAAAAATGACCATAATATGCTGTTGAATCAGAAGACAAACGTAAAAAATAGTATATAGAATCATTCTATTTATATATGTTTATGTGGTTATATACACACATATTGCCCAGAAACACACAATTGTTCAATACTACTAACAGTCTTGATCTCTATGAGACAGGATGACCAGGAAATTATGCTCTTCAGTATTTTTTTTATATAAGGAACATGTATTTCCAAAAGCAGACATGAAAAAATATTGCCATGTGAAAAAAAAAAGGACAGTACTATGACAAAAATACACAAAATAGATGGAAACCAGGAGATAATACAAGCAAAGATTACTAACCTGGGGTCCATAAACCTCAGGAAATCTATAAATTTGCATAGGAAAAAAATTACATCAGCACCTTCACTAATGTCTAATGAAAATTTAGTACCTCTTTCAATTAGAACTAAAACACCTACCATGATACTAGCAGTAACTGTGATTTTGGTCATTAACACAAGTTATATTTTCATATCACATTATAGTTGTTACAGATATCTCAAAATATCATCTGTATGTACCACAACTTCAAAATTATGATAATTATTATACTCACTACTAGATCTTGTAATTTAAGTGTATTAATAAGAGGCACATTATTAATATATCACAAATTTGTTTCTATACATTTTAGTATTTTAATGTAACAGGTTCCTTTTTAACCTTATTTTCTTTCATTCACTTAAAATCATTATTCTAAAAAGGCTCCAGCCTTCTCCAGTCTGCCAAAGGGTCGACAGCACCAAACATCCACCTATATCCAAATATACCAGTCATCCATTAGAGGCAGGAAGGGACACCAATCATGAGGATATTCTAATTATTCAGGCATAAAGCAATTAGGGCCTAAATCCAGGGAAAAACCAAAATCATTCCAATTTTAATCAATTTGTCTAACACAGAATCCATAATTTTCCTCCCCAAATTATCTCCCCCTCCTTCTGATTTCTCAGTCATCTCTGACTTCTTCCTTCATATTTAATCACGTCACTTTATTAAAAGCTCTAGCTATCCCAACTGACACAGATTTCTTGACTTATCACTTCATGTTTTAACTCTTTAAAAAAAGAGCCTCCCTCCTTCTATTCTGATCTCAACTGATTCTGCATACCTCAACCAGATAATCTTCTTAAATAATTATTCCTAGGGGCGCCTGGGTGGCTCAGATGGTTAGGCGTCTGCCTTCAGCTCGGGTCATGGTCCCAGGGTTCTGGGATTGAGCCCCACATTGGGCTCCTGGCTCAGCAGGGAGTATGCTTCTCCCTCTCCCTCTGCCTCTCCCCCTGCTCATGCTCTCTCTCTCTAGCTCTGTGTCTCAAATGAATAAATAAAATCTTTAAAAAAAATAATATTATTCCAAACTGCCACCAACCTGCTCAAAAGCACTCAATGCTACCAATGTGTTTAACAGTCATATTGGTAATTGTGAGATTCTAGAACCCTATTTGCAGTTACTATTAATCAAAAGTAATATATTGCTATGTCCTATAAAGTATCATTTAAAACATTATAACAAAATTCAGGCATTAATAAGAGAACTTCAATTTATAGATGTAAAAAACCGCTTGGCTGCTCTAGAGTTGAACATAGGATAAAACTAAAATTCTTGGGCGCCTGGGTGGCTCAGTTGTTTACACAACTGCCTTCGGCTCAGGTCATGATCCTGGAGTCCCGGGATTGAGTCCCGCATCGGGCTCCCTGCTCAGCGGGGAGTCTGCTTCTCCCTCTGACTCTCCCCCCTCTCATGCTATCATTCTCTCTCTCAATAAATAAATAAAAATCTTTAAAAAAAAAACAAAACACTAAAATTCTTTACCTAGGCATTCAAACCCCTCCCTAATAATCATGTTCCAATTTGCCTTATCAGCCTCCTTGTTGTCACTGAACCTCTGGAAGTTAACCAGAAATTAACTAAATTTCCCTCTCAAACTTGAACCTGGACTTGCCTTTCTGTTACTACATATTTGTTGATGTCATTTCTACCATTTGCAATGCCATTTGATTATTCATTCATTTAGTAAACAGTAACTAAGCCCCTATTATATACTAAACACTCAGTACACTGATACACAGTAGGGTTTAACCCCTACAAACAACTTGGGCTACAAAGTGAGGTATCTCTGCCCTTAAAAACTCACAGTTTAATGGAAAAGTAGAAATAGAAACCAGGTAAATACAAGACAATATGGTAAATGTTATGAAAAAAGAATGCACAAGATGCTAGGGAAGCACAGAGAAAGAACATAAAACAAAGACTGGAAGTATCATCGGGCAAGATTTCTCAGAGTAGGAACAAGCTAAGGTGAATTATTTAAAAAGTCAATGAGGTCATCAAGTGTAAAGTATTGTAGGCACATACAAACCATAAACCAAGCTATAAGTTACTCAGTATGACAAGTCTAGGGAATATGTTCAGGAGAGAGGAGTAATAAAATGGTAAAACTGCAGAAGTACACAAGGACAAGATCATGATGGGTCTTACACATAATCCTATGAAATCTCCACTTCCTTCTAAAGAAAATAAGCAGCAGCAGGATATCCTGGAAAGTACACAGGTTTAGGAATTCCAATGACCTAAATCTGAATTTGAGCTGTCATTTCCTTGTTATGTGAGTTTCATCAAATTTGCCTCTCTGAGAGCTTCAGTATCCTCAACTATAAAATAGGGATTAATAATACCAATTTTGCCAGGATTCTAACAAGAATTCATGTAAATCTCCTAAGAGAGGTCAGCAAATTACAGCTTGGCTTGCCAGCAATTAATGGTTTTACATTTTTAAAGGACTGTTAAAAAAATAAATAAAAACTACAACAAAAAAAGAATACAGGACAGAGATCTTAATGTGACCCACAAAGCCAAAATATTTACTATGTAAGGCCCTTTACATAAAACACCAACTCCTGCCCTCAGCACACAGTATGCAACCAAAAAATAGTAACTATTACTATTATTGAAGGATTTTAAAAAGAGAACTTAAGCAGTGTCAAATGAATTTTGCAAGGATTTCTCTGGTGACAATGTATACAAAGGAATAGAAGTTAAAGAAGCAATAATGGATGCTGCAGTGTTCCACTACCTTTTCCTTTCCTTCCTTCTCCTAACCATAAAGGAGAGATCAACTTCTACCTCCTCTTTATCCTTGTAGATTACAAACTGGTATGTACTCTATGTTATAGCACTTAATGGTCTTTGTCAGTTAGCATATTCTGCTTACACTTGCTCTTTATCAGGGCTTAAATCCCTTATATGTATAAGTAGTGTAAGAGTAAGTATTCTGGAGTCAAACAGATCCTATTCTAAATACTGATTTCACCAATATTTAAGACTTGTTATTAACTTGTATGGATCCTAATAATAAGAAACAGTACTGGCTAACTTATATTGAGTTCCAAGTTTTGTTTTTTACTATGGATGTGCCACATACTACTGTTCTAAGCACTTTATAGATATACTTGATTTAATCCTCACAACAACCTTGCAAGATAAGAACTATTATCATCTCCCTATTACAGATGAGGGAACTGAAATATGGTGTAGGGAATTTCCCCAAGAGCTAGGAAGTGAAGGATCCAAGGGCTCACATTATTAACCACCTACAGAATGAGAATCATACTCTACTTCACAGACTTTTCATGAAAACTAGTTCAGATTACTATTTAAAGGGAAGGGGATGGCGTTTCGCAGTCCTTAGTTCTCAGCAGTCCAATAAATACCTGTTCCATTTCCTAGTAAAAAAGATTACATTCCAAACTTTTTATTGCCCAGAACCCTGAATACAATAGCTGGTAGCCAGCAGAAACTTAGTATTTATTAAGTGAGATATACTTTAAAGTGATTAAAATTCTTGTACTGTTTCAATATCATATTCTGTATATTCATGATATATTACTTCATAAATTACAGAAGACTGCACTGACATGAACCTACAGCAGAACATACTCTTGCCCGTTTTTTGGTTTTAAATTTAAACATGATCAGACAGCAACGAATATATACATAAAGATCTCAAGAAAGTCTTTGTATAAAGAGACATTACAGTTAGTATAGCCTATATTTAGTTCTATTCTCTTAGTAGTATTTGTAACTGGTATTATATAACTCTGATCTATGTTACTCATTTAGGGAATCTAAGTAATGTGGGAAGAGAAAAAGATTCTAAACTGTAAGATTACAGAGAGGTTCTCTCTGCAAAAAATGAATATAAGATAAAGTGTTGTAACTTCTACTTTGTGTCACTAATTAGTGTCACTAATTTCTACTGTTAATAAACAATATGAAAGCCCCAAAATACCTGGCATCTATTCAGTATGAATGAGTCCCTCACAGAGCAAAGTGAACTACTTATTTCTTCAAAAAAATTAAAAATAGGTTTTTATCTGTAATGAGATTTTAATGTGGTCTGAAAAAAAATGAAATGTATCCTGCTACAAAAGAGAATACAGAACAAAAAATCTATTACCACTTACTAATTTTGACTTGTAAACAGGAAGATTCTGGCTAATCCAAAGTTATTTAACTTCTGCGATGTATAACATGGGACAGAAATAAGTCTTTTTTAAATATTTATCTAATCAGAATGTAGCTGCATGGACACACAATTGAAGTTCCAAAAACTAAAGGGTAATAATCACCACATCAAATGAAACATAACCTTACTTTGCAGAACAAAATTTCCTAAGAAAGCTATCAAGTTTTTTAGAAAACTTACAAAAACAAAACCATTCATGCTGAAATATTTTGGGAAAAAGTCAGTTAACAACCAGGTTCAAAGTAAATATGAAATTCTTCATTAAATATACCCTCGATAATCACAAAAATGTGTTCCCATCTTTTTAATCCTATGGTTAGCTCTTCATTTATGGTTTAGTATTCTGCTTAACTGTGTCCCCCTCCGAACTAGCTATCGATGTAATCAGAAAAAAAAAACCCTCACACTGTTTTTATTAAACGTTTTTTGAAGAGAAACAATATTCTCCACTACTCAAGAAAGCTGAATTATTCAGAAAATCTTCAGTAAAGGATTAAGGGCCCTCCAAATGTGTATATGGATCAATGGGAAGGCAATTAGAGAACATTTAAGGAGTACGGAGGGCAGGAAATAAGGGAGAGGGAAAAGAGGGTGGTGAAAGCTAGCTCCTCTTTCTCAAACAAGTTAAGCATTATTACCTGCCTCTCAATACTGGACACAGTATCTTCACTTTGCAATCCATATTTCATACTTCCCTCAAAACTCAACCCTAACACCCCAGAACCCCTTCATGAGAGAAACACTCAACAAACTAGAAATAGAACTTCCTCAACCTAACAAAGAGTATCTATGAAAACCCCACAGCTAACAACATACTTAATAGTGGAAGATGAATGCTTTCCCCCAAGATCAGGAACAAGACAAGATTATCTGTTCTCGACACTTCTTTTCAACAATGTACTGGAGGTTTCAGCCAAGACAATTAGACAAGAAAATGAAATAAAACGCATCCAGATTGGAAAAGAAGTAAAAACTATCTTTACCAGTGACATGACCCTTGTTATAGAAAAAATGCTATGTAATGAACTAAAATAGTATTAGACCTGATAAACAAATTCAGCAAGGTTGCAAGACACAAGATCAAGAGACAAAAATCAATTGTATTTTTATACACTTGCAATGAACCCCAAAAAAATTAAAAAAACAATTCCATTTATAATAGCATCTAAACGAATAAAATATTTAGGAATAAATGCAGTTACTTATACTCTGAAAACTGAAAAATATTGTTGGGAAAAAATCAAAGAAAATCTAAATAAATGGAAAAGACTTAGTATTGTTAAGATGGCAATGCTCCCCAAATTATCTACAGATTTAACACAATTCCTATCAAAATTCCAGCCAGCTTCGTTGTAGAAATTGACAAGGTGATCCTGAAATTCATATGGAAACAGGAAATACCCCAAATAGCCAAAACAATCTTGAAAAAGAACAAATTTGGAGGACTTCCCCTTCTCAATAATAAAGCTATAGTGGTCAAGACAGTACTTGGTATAAGGAAAATCAAATAAGTCAATGGAATTAAACTAAGTCCAGAAATAAACCTTCATGTTTATAGTTAACTGATTTTCCAGAGGCATGACAAAACAATTAAATGGGCAAAGAACAGTCTTTTCCACAAATGGTACTGGGACAACTAGGTATCTACATGCAAAAAACATAATGTTAGACTCCCTACATCAGGTCATATGCAGAAATTAACTCAAAATGGATCATAAATCTAAATATAAGTGCTAGGGCGCCTGGGTGGCTCAGTTGGTTAGGCGACTGCCTTCGGCTCAGGTCATGATCCTGGAGTCCCTGGATCGAGTCCCGCATCGGGCTCCCTGCTCAGCAGGGAGCCTGCTTCTCCCTCTGACCCTCCCCCCTCTCATGTGCTCTCTCTGTCTCAAATAAATAAATAAAAAATCTTAAAAAAAAAATAAATAAATAAATAAATATAAGTGCTAAAACTAAAAAACTCTTAGCACAAAACAGAAGGATAAATCTCCATGACCTTAGATTAGTAAATAATTTTCTTGGATATGACACCAAAAGCACAAGCAACAAAAAATTAAACTTTCATCAAAATTTAAAACTTTTATTCTTTAAAAGACATCATCAGGGCAGTGAGAGGATAACTCACCAAGTTGGGGGGAAATATTTGTATCTATAATATTTGTATCTATAATATACAAAAGACTCTTACAACTCAGTGATCAAAAGATAAATAACAACTTAAAAATGGGCAAAGGATCTGAATACATACCTCTCAGAAAATATATATACAAATGGCCAATAAACAAATGAAAAGACACTCAGCATCTTTAGGGAAATGCAAATCAAAACTGCAATGAGATAACTAACACTCACTAGGAGAGCTATGATCAGCTATGATCAAAAAGATAGTAACAAATGTTGGCAAGGATGTGGAGAAACTGGAGCCCTCATACACTGCTGGTAGGGATGTGCAATGGTGAGGGTGCTTTGGAAAACAGAAGTTCCTCAAAAGTTTAAATACAGAGGCACCATGGGGCACACCTGGCTGGCTTGGTCGGTAGAGCATGCAACTCTTGATCTCAAGGTTTTGAGTTCGAGCCCCACACTGGGTGCAGAGTCTACTTAAAAAATAAAAGCTTTAAAAAATAGAGAAAATAAACACAGAGGCATACAATCCAGCAATTTTACTCCTAGCCATATACCCAAGAGAACTGAAACTATGGACACAAAAACTTGTATATGAATGTTCATAACTGAATTACTTATAATAGCCAACAAGT
Source organism: Halichoerus grypus (assembly GCF_964656455.1). Taxonomy (NCBI): domain Eukaryota; kingdom Metazoa; phylum Chordata; class Mammalia; order Carnivora; family Phocidae; genus Halichoerus; species Halichoerus grypus. The sequence continues at coordinate 61,967,813 of NC_135714.1, forward strand.
AGAAATAACCCAAATGTCCATTAGCTGATAAACAAAATGTAGTATATATGCATACGACAGCATATTATGCAGCCATAAAAAGAATGAAGTACAACATGGATGAAACCTTGAAAATGGGTAAGTGAAACAACCCTGTAATAAAAGACCACATATTACATTAAGATTCCATTTGTATGAAATGTTCAGAAAAGGCAAATATAGTCAGAAAGCAGATCAGTGATTGCCTAGAAGTAAGGGTATGGGAGTATTGGGGGGGTACTCTTAAAGGATACAGGATTTATATCTCAGGTGATATAAATGTTCTAAAATTATGATGCTGGCTGCACAACTGTGAATATACCAAACACCAGAGTTACATATTTTAAATGGGCTATTTCCATGGTAAGTGAATTCTATCTCAAAAAAACTGTTACCAAAAAAACCCTCCCAATTTTTTAAGTAGTCCCTGACCCACCCACCATTCCATTTCACGTTACTCCCTCAGAATGTCTGCAAACAGCTTATACTGTAGTGACTTGGGCTTGTTCATTCATTGTTTTGAAATAATTATAAATTATATGTTTTATCTCCTTTCCTCATAACCTACAAGCTTTGCAAGGGTTTCTTCTACTTCTTTCATACTTGAGAACCAAGTATAATAGTGCTCGCTTCGGCAGCACATATACTAGAACCAAGTATAATAATGGGTAAGAATGGGCCCTCAAATAAGGGCTGGAATTTTCAAAATGCAAAATATTAAAAATATATACCATGGAGTAGTTAACAAGACTACTCAGAAGACTTCCTTTAGGGGTGCCTGGGTGGCTCAGTCCTTAAGTGTCTTGCCTTCGGCTCAGGTCATGGTCCCAGGGTCCTGGGATCGAGCCCCGCATCGCATGCATGGGGCTCCCTGCTCAGCGGGAGGCCTGCTTCTCCCTCTCCCACTCCCTCTACTTGTGTTCCCTCTCTCACTGTCTCTCTGTCAAATAAATAAAAATCTTAAAAAAAAAAAAAAAGACTTCCTTTGGAGGAATACAGATATATATAAAATTCCTCAGATCCTTAACCCAACTGTTCAGAATAAAAATAAGTGGAGAACATAGAGATAAGGTTTCACATTACAATAATCCTAGGTAATGAAAGAATAAGTTATGATTTAATTAAAATTAAAGTTGCCCAGAGATAAAATTCATTTAATATATTAGAGGCTCACTGTTAGTGCAGTTAAAGAAAGTTGTAGTATTTTCATCATGAAACATGAGCACAAGTTAATAATTAAACCTTTGTTGTTTATTTGATGATTTTATTGTTGAGTGAAGTCTCACATATATTAATTAAAATGACTTTAGAATTACAAAAACAGCAACAGCAAACAAGAAAACACAATAAGGTCCACCTAAATATTTCCTTAAAGGATAAAGTAATAATAATATTTTATCCTAAAGAGAGAGTGAAAATTCAAAACTGTGTTTCCCATGGAACTGTAACACAGAAACTGAAATTCAAAGTCAATTGATTTCAAATTACAAAGAGAAAAACTCAAACAGCCGAAGCCCAGTAGACCACAATGACAGTTGATAACTAGATAGTAAAGGAGAGACCTACTAAAGGTTGTAAAATCCAATTGTTATGTTCTCTGTAAAATTTCTATCTTTAAATAGCTAGATTCCACTTGTCGTTCAAACTCCTCATAGGAGAGAGCTCTTCCTCCTCTTGTGGCTTTAACTCCTTCCTTCTCTCACCACCCCCCCCACCTCACCACCCCAATTTTACTCTTTGAAGATGGAAAGCAATTTTTAAGTATTATAACTCACCTTTTTGACATAATTTCATAAATATACGCTACCATCTAAAACAACATCATGAAATGCCCCAAGCTGTCCACCATCTGGGGACTACATTCCCATCCCCCTTGCATTCAAATAAGGCTCTGTGACAAATTCTCACCAGTCCAATGTGGGCAGATGTTTGTCACTTTAAGTCTGGGAGTTCTTAAGAAATGGCCTGTAAGTAACACACAAGGCTCCAAAGCCCTAAAGAATGCTAGAGCCATAGATGTTAAGGAGTGTGGGTCCCTCAAATACCACATGGAGGAAAGCCACAAGCCTGCTAACCAGGAGCACCTGCACAGAACTGTTACATGTGAGCAAAATACAAACTTACATGTGTTAAGCCACTGAAATTCTGGTGTACTTATTACCCTAATTAGCATTATCCAAAGTAATACATGCACAAAGTCTTAAGTATTTCAATTCCCCCAAAGACATTTGTAAGGGATATTTTGGAAAGACTGTTTAAAAGCCCTTTAAGTAACATTAAATTTTAAAATCTAAACAATTTTCCACCTTAATTTTGTTGTAACATAATTACTTTAAACAATGATAGCATGAGCAGTTCCACTGTTTATAAATTTTACTGTCCACATGTCTTAATATTTTATTTTAGTTCAGTATATTTTCATGATTACAAAGAAATGTTTTCCTCAATTTTCCCAAATTAAAAAATTATGAAGTGTTTTAAAACACTGTAATTCATAATGTCTAATTTGTAATATCTAATATCTACTTAAAGGCAAAATTCATTCCTATTATATTGTTCTTAAAGTATTAAAAATTATCCATAATTTCTGTGTATTTCTTTATTTTATTATCATCTATAATTCTTAAGGTAAGAATTCTTCCTTTAAATATAACCATATGGCAGATAACTCTGTTCACTGTAAATGTACACATACCCATAAGACACACACTTAAACAAAACCATGACATTTTGCATTCTAAAAAAGTTCTCCCTACTGTGCTTCACAAAAGTGTTAAAATTTTAGGGCTTTACAGGTTTTTTTTTTAAAGTTTAACATTGCTGATATAAATAAAAATAAGGCCTAACTGGGAAACCTGGCATTAGTAAACAGATAGTACAAACTTAACCCAATGAAACTCCTCCCACATTCTCTTCACCCTGCCTTCACAGAAAAAAAAAAAATCCTTCTTTAACCTCTCCATTGCCTTTAAGTTCCGTATCATTTTTTCCCACCACAATACAATTAAAATTAAATGAACAGCACATTTACTACTCCACACAGAATAAAAATGGAAAACTATTGAAAGCTGACTGAGGATTTTTCCTTAAACCATTCAGGAAAATATTCCAAGAGGTTTTTGTTTACCAAATCAGTCAACATGAACTAAAAGAGTTACACAGCAATTTGGGGGGCACTATTCTTTGTGAATCTATAAACGTAAACTAAACCATTTTAATGCTTGATTGTATTGGAACATATATGTGCTACATACAGTGTGAACAATTTTTTCCAGGGCTACATAGACAGAATTCATAAAGAGCAGTGAAACTGAGAGATGCCTATTCAAAAATATGGGGGTAAAAATGTATGACTAGATAGTCTCTATAAACTAATATACTAGGCCACTTTAATGACAGTCTCATTTCTAGGAAAGACATAAAATACAACTTAAAACTGTTTATATATACCTTATGTATTATCAAAGGACTCTGAAATGTTCTATTGTCTTCATTTTTAACCTACAGTTACATAATACTGCTCTCAATTATCAAATGGGTATCTGTACTTCCATACATGTTTTTCAGTGACCACAATCAGGGTTGCAGGAGGAGGAATATTTAACTAAGCATCTACTATGTGCCAAACATGTTTTCTCACTCTACCCCCAGGTCAATCTTACTATAAATGTATTATCTGCTTGTTACAAATGAGAAAATTGAGGTTTATAGACATTAGGTAACTTGCTAAGGTCAAACAGCTAAGAAAAATGGCCCAGCCAGAGTTCTGAGGTCTGTAAAACAAGTCCTTTTTTTCCACTAAACTACATATGTTGTTTTTCCAGCAGTGGTCATAGAGAACAGCCCTCCACTCCTATTCTTCCCTCCACTCTTGTTCCCAGTGAACAGCCTGGAACATTTCTTTGTGAGACCAGGTTTAGAAACAGAGCTATCTGGCCATTATACAGAGCATGGCTGCAAAGATCCAATCTGTATCATGACTTTATCCATACGGTTTTAGCTAGATGAGCTTACTAAATGCAAACGGAAAGAGGGTGGAGTAAAGTAGATGAGCAAATAATTATCCAAATACCATTTATATTTGGGTCTACAATGCACTGTACACCTATTGGCAGCTTTATCTTTATAGTTCCGTTTTGCTTAGACTACTCTCAAAATAGCTTTCCAGGAGCACACACTGGGTAGACAATAAAGGCTACTTGATCTAGGTTTTGGAGATTCTGAGCGAAAACTTGTTTGTTTGTACGTGACTATCCTGATTGACAATTAAGATAAGTAGAGGCAATACGGTAGTAAAATGTAGTACTGTGCTTCCAACGTGTACAAACGGCTCCGCTAAACTCCCTGAACACAATCCATCTAAACAGCTAAATAGGCCGAGTTAAGGACGATGACAGCTACAGTAACTTCCTCTTCCTCACCGACCTCCTCAGCTCGGCGCGTACACGCCTTTCCCCCTAGGAGGCAGGATAAAACAATTTCAAATGCACAAAATCGATCCAATCCCACCAACACCACAGGACAGGGAAGCCAGGCTCCATTTCTTACCCCGCCTCTCAAGAAAAATGTTATCTTAAAAATTGCATACATATTATCCAAGAGAAAATATTTGCAACGAAAACTGAGAACGTGTACTTAGTCTCTCCACCCAGCCTTCAGGGAAAGATGAAGGGAAGGGATCTCAACACCGCGTATTCCCGAGATTTTACTGCTTTGATTCACTTTCCCTCAGGTCCCACCGCCGGCTAGGGGAAGAGCTTGCAGTTCCAACGCCAAAATCTGCCTTCGCCTCTCCTCAGCAGACGCGGAGGCGGCCGAGGCGACGGCAATCCGCGCGTCCCGCCTCCGACCCTCACCTGCCCAGGCCCGAGGCAGCGCCCTGGGCCCCCGCGGGCCCGGCGTCCCGGGAGGCGTCCCGGGAGGCGTCCGAGGAGGGCGGCGGGAGGCTGGCGCGCTGGCTGGCGGGCGCCGAGGCGGTTAGGCCGCGCTGCAGGCCGGCGCGCTTCCTGCCGGGCCCCGGGAACAGCGGCGCGGCCCCGACCCGCGGCTCTCCCGGCCTGGCTGCTGTGCGCGTGCCGCACACACACTACCCTCCCCGGCCGGGCCGAAGCCGAGCAGCTCTCACCTGCGAGGCACCGGAGCCTCGGCCACAAAAGGGGGGGGGGGGGGGACACGCCACTCGGGGGGTCCCAGACACACGAAATCCGCCCCCAGAGTCCCGGGCCCTGGGCGCGGACCCCCCAACACACACACACACACACACCGGAACCTTCGCCGCCTCCGACAGCGACGCGGGTCAGCCCCACAGCCGACACACACCCACTCGCTCTGGGTCCTCAGGCCGCCTCCCCGCCCGCCAGAGTCCCAACTCGCACACCCACACGCACATTTGTCCCTCTCCCACCTCATTTCCCCGGGGACGCGCTCCTCTTGCCACCACTCTCGATCTACTCGGAGGCACAAAAACACTCTACCTCATTCTCTTCCTCTGGCCCAGGAGAGGCAACAGCAGCCATTTCCCCGCGGCAGGGGAAACACACACACAAACACGCGCGCGCGCGCACCAGGCCCCCACAGATGCTTCCCCTCCGAAGCCGCAGACGCAAACACAAACACCCACGGGCGGGCCTCGCTCCCGCCCGCCCCGAAGGGAAGCCGCCGCGACAGGCAGGGCCCGCACCCCGCTCGCGGGCGGACGGGCGCGCAAGGCGCCCGGGCCTGGGGTCGCGGAGGGCCTGCGCCCCCTCCTCACCTGCATTCAGCGCGCCGGGGTCCGGGCGGCGACGGCGGCGGCGGCGGCGGGGCGGCTGCTGCTGGTGCTGGTGCTGCGGCGGCGGGGGAGGCGGCGGCGGCGGTGGCGGCGGGGCTGAGGGCAGCAAAGACATGCAGGCAGCCCGCCGGGGGGAGAGGCACCGGCCGGAGGGGACGCGGGGCGGGCGGGCCGGGCCGGGCCGCCTGAGGAACAGCAGAGGCAGCGGCGAAGAGGACGGCTGACGGGAGCGAGGAGACGGACTGGGGGCGGGGAGGGGGACGAGGGCCGCGCCGCCGGGTTTCAGGGACGGTGACCCTGGGCGCTCAGTAGAGGCCCCGCGGCCGCCGACGCGAAAGCCCCCTGCCGGAGGAAGCTACGCCCCCGCAGCCTCCGAAGCCACGGCTATTACTCCGAGAGCCGCGCAGAGCCTGGCCTTGGCCTTGGCCTCCTGGCACTGGGGCTGCCGCCGCTGCGGGGGTTGCTGCTGCGCCTGCTGCTGCTGCCGGGCCCAAGGCTGCTGCACAGAGACGCCAGCTTTCGGTGCCTTCGCTCTCGCTCACACACGTTCACACCCCCGAAGGCCGGGGGAGAGGCGTCCGCGCGATATCGGTATTGAGATTAATAACAAGGTGCAGAGAGTGCGAGAAGGAGGAGGGTTGATTGACGTGGAGGGGCTGGCGAGAGTCAGTCACTCCCCTGCGCGGGGGTGGGGGGGAGGAGGCGGAGCTCCAGCGCCGCGACTCGGCCCCGCCCCTTGGTCAGGGCGTTTGGTCTTGGCGCGCGTGCGCGCGTGGCTGCCAGGGGTCTTACCTATTTTCTCCTTTACCCTTACCGCTTTTTTGCTCTCTTTTCTTGGCTTCAGTGACGAGCAGAGCTGGGAAGACTGGTAGGGTATCAAAAATCCACGTCCACAAAGCCGTGGTGGGGAAGAGACTGGCGAACCCTCCTCACCCTGTGTTCGTGCCTGGACTCGGCGCTGTTTACTGCATGCTCGCCAGAGGCTGCCTGACTGCGAAGCTGAGCGCTGGTCTGGGTAGCTAATGAGACGCCAGGTGAGGTGAAGTGACGAAGGAGAGGTTTCCTGACATCTTCGATGGGTTGTTTTTTTTTTTTTTTTTTACATAAAACATCTGTAAGTTGTGTCGCGAAAGGTAAATAAAAGAACCTGTGACGCTCTGCGTTAATCCCCTTCCTATTTATTTGCTAATTCTCCCCTCTCGCGATAGAATTACGTTTGTTTGGCAGTTCCCCCACCCGAATGAAAAGATCAAAACGGAAACGAGAAAGATTAATGTTTACTTGGTGAATGTGGCCTTGACATTTTAAGTTTCTGGGGTTTAATTATGTTTTTGTGGATCAACTTCTGCTTTTTACCACCGGTAGTCCAAAAATTATACCAGCTCTAGAGGCAGAATACTGCTATTGCTTGCAGTTTTGCACAATCTCTCGATGCATGCTCCGGGCTTGCGTACTTAAACAAGCAGCATAAGGGTATATTAGCAGCGTAGAGTATTTTTTCCCCCCACAGGGGTGTTGTTCAGCATTCTAAGCATGTTGTGTTGGTTGCAATTAATTAGGCCTTTATTATTGAATGCCAAAGGCCTTCATTACCTGGGGGGGGGGGCGGCGGGCGGGGAAGGTGTGGTACATACAAATCATCATTTAGCCAGAACTGGTCAGATATTGAGTCCACCATTGCAAAAGAACAATTGCACCACTTTCATTTTTGTCACCAGAAAGTGAGTGAGTGAGTGAAGAAGCCCCTTAAGATATAGAAGACTGTGGGCTACTTTGTTTTCCAACCGTGTTAAGTTTCTTTTTTTTTTTTTCCGTGTTAAGTTTCTATTTCCCTCTCTAGCACCCCCATTCCAGCCTCTGTAATAGGTGTCAAATGGCCTAATCTTGGAGGAAGCCTCACTCATTCCCAACTATCTTCACTCTAGGCTGACATATATGAATAGTGATCTCTAACTTTGTAAGTAACAAAGAAACGAGGCACTTCAGGAGCCCAGACTAGTAAACCTGCCTGAATGGCCTTTTGCCACAGCATTTCTATTTGGCACACACTCTTCCCCCAAGGAGAAATACTACCAACTGCTGAAGAAAAGAGGAAAATAAACACCTGAAAAATATAAATGTGATGATGGCATATCCTCAAAAGATTTAAGCTTCTTGAAATACCTATAGATATATAAATTCCTAGCTATTCGTTTATATATAATAAACAAACATCTATGGAGGGGATATTATGTTCCAGACATTGTATTTAGCCTCAGAAACACAAAGATAAGCATATATAGTCCCTATTCTTATGTAGCTCACAATGGTTGTAGGGGAAACAGACTCTAAACAGGAAATTCTCACAGAACAACCAGAAATGAAATTATGAAAGGTAACACAAAATTAATAGTCACAACAATACCCAGGAGGATAAGGCTGATGGCACTAGCATTTTTACTGGAACCATATGCTATGTCTCTCTGATACCACTCTCACAGGCTGACTAGCAAGTAGCGACTGGGGTGAGGAAAGAGGGGATAGCCTTTGCGGATGTTAAGGAAGCACTAATAAATGGTGTGGTTTGCTAGTCTTGAAGCTCAGGTTTATATGGGGAATGTTCATTGTTGGTCTCTGAATTTTATATAGTAAATGATCACAATCCATTGAATAATTGTAATTGTGACATTCAGAGTTAATAGTAGGTGGGTTTGTTTGTTTTTTTTTTAATTAAAAAAAACCAATCGAATGCAGGTTAAGTTTAAATAACCTCTACTCTCAGGAATGTTCTCTCTATACCATAGCAAATGTATTGACTCACTGAAAACAAAAGGAAAGCAAAACTTTTATATATTAATAAAAATAACTATATCATCCCAAAAACAGATTGTTTTTCTCATTTGCTATGAGATTGAGATCAGAGAAATAATTTTCCAAATAGTTGGCATTGTATAGATGCTGAGAAATTAAATCATCATTGATACTAAAAAACTCCTAAGATTCCAATTAAAAATACATTGCAGTAACAACAAAACATTAGCACTTAAGCCATTTTTAAAAAGCAGTTTTATAGTAGATCAAAGTTTGCAACAGAATGGTAACCTGTTTTGATGTCTCATTAGGTGGGAATTTTTCATGTTTGTCAGACATTGCAATTTTTTATTAAGATTAAAAATAAGAACACAATAGAAAAGTCTCTCTTTTAAAAAAAGTGATTTATCCCACTGAAAGCTTCTGGCTTAAGTAAGGCCTTTTTGACCAAGTTGGTAATAGCAGCACTGTGTAGGTACAATTTGTTCTGAAACAACACTTACGTTTATTTGCATTGTTACAGAATTGTTCATTCCTTCCCAATTAAAAAAAAAGTACTTGATGTTCTAGTGACCACCTGTGTCTTTTCCAAATTAGCAATTAATATTTGATCTGAGTATATCTGATCTCCATGTTTTTTCTGTCAGTAGTATAGGTAACTGGACCTATAAGATCCCTGAGAGCTATGTTCTTTTATCTGTTTTCTGAAATTCTATTGAACAGTTTGCTCAAAAGGCAAAGGTTTAAAGTTTTTTATTTAAGAACATCATTACTATTTGATAAAGAACTAAATTTGACTTTACTGATTTCAATACACTTATATTAGTAGCTACATAATTTTTCAAGAAAAGTATCACATTTATTTAGTAAGATGTAATTGGTAAAATAATTAAATGTAATTTTACCTGATACTCAGTACAACTTTTAAACAAGTATTAATCAAGATGATCTTGAATTTTTACTTCCCAGACCTCCGGACAGGGCATCCAAACTATATTCCAGTGACATATTCTACCCTTTACTGAACCACATTCCTCTCCATCTTCCCATCTTAACTCATCTTATTCCTATTCTGTCTCCCTGTATCCTCATTACTTTATTTCTAATATTTTTTGAGCTACCATCTACCATGGGTATATCCATCCAAGAAAGGTGTCTTTACTCACTGCCTCTGCCCCTCTCCAGGTCCACCAACTCTCTCTGACTATCAACCTCCCCTTTATTCCTTTCTCTAGAATGACTATGGATGACACCAAGGACCATCACACCACCCTGGCCAAAGATGAACATTTTCCACCATTATATAGTGTGCCATATGATATGTTAGTCCTAGATAAAATGGCAAAGCAGACAAAGTTCATCTTGGTGCCCTCCTGCCTTCTCTTTCTTTCTATACTTCCCATCTCAAGTTCCTTGATCCCTGAATATTCAGAATCTCCACCCCAGCCCCATCAACATCAGCACCACTCTTTCTAGTACTTCCCTTATTCCAGAAATTTTCTAATTAAGCACTACCACCATCAGTAAATATCTAGTACTTCAGTTTATCAAGGACTTGCAGGCACCTGGCATGCTATCCAATCAATACAATCGATTATTTTAATGCTATATTCCAAGGATCCTCATGGGGTTTTGAAAGGTATACTCCAGAAACCACCTAGGGTACAGAGGGGACCAGGTAGGTGGGACTTCAACTAGAAAGTTTCTGTTTTACATATTGACCATCTATTTGTCTCCCTGGTAACTTTCCTTTTCCTACAGACAATATTCCTTTCTTTTGGAGAAACTATTCCTGCCTGTTCTATAAACAGGTGACTTTAGTGGCAGCTGCAGCTCAGTCCCCCAACTTCTTGGCTGCAGAGTGGGCATGTGACTCAAGCCAAAGCAAGCAGAGCTCTTTCCCAGGAGGTGTTCAGGTGGAAATAAGGAAAGAAGGGCTATCCCACTACAGTGGTAGTCTGAGGAAAGAAGGGAGTCTTGATAATGGCAAGTGGCCACATGCTGCTTTTGTGGAATGAAGCCATTACACAGAGATGAAAGTAGAGCAAGTCCTAGTGGTGCACCAGTCTGAGGTGCCAGTCACCCATGGGGTCCAGCTGCACCTTTTCACATAGTACGGTTAAATTAACTAGTCAATTCTCTTCTACTTCTAGACTGACTTGAGTCAGACCTCAAAACCAAAACATCCTGACTAATACATTGTGTCTCTGCATGAAAGTTCTTTCAAAGAAAGCTAACTGCTGCTAAATAAGTTTGAAAGTCACTGAACTAAACTATAATAAGACATTATAATTGGTGGAATCATAGTCTACCAAACGTTGAAGGTCACCTTGTCCTAATTCCTCATATTCCACGAGGAACCTAAGGCAAAGTGACTTGCTAAACATCACACAGGCAGTCAATGGCAAAGTCAATGTTAGGAACTGATCTCAGTTGTTCTCTTTGTTACACTATCCTGTCACCTGTTTAATTCCTCCCAATGATATTTTTAAGAGGGAATTACTTAGAGAAACAACCTTAATCTAAAAGAATAAATCACAACAGTGGCAATTTCACTTACTGACTGCTTAGTGAGAAGCTATTTGGCTGCATGGAGGCCATAATAGATGCCTTTCCTCTTTAAGCCTCTTAGATGTGGTTTCTATTGGGCCCAAACACACTCTTTTGAGTCTAAGACAGGTCAGAGCTACAGGTTTTAACACCATCTTTAGGCTTAAAATTTCCAATCTACATTTCCAATCCAGAGTTCTCGCCACACATTCAGACCTACGTTGTCAATTTCCTCCTGGATCTCTCCACCTGAACAGTCTGTACGTATTTCAAGATCAGTATGCTTAAAACTGAGCTCATTGTCTTTCCTCCCAACATCTATTCCTGGCCTTGGGGAACCCTCTCTTATTAAAATGGTACCACCATGGGGCACCTGGGTGGCTCAGTTGGTTAAGTGACTCTTGATTTCTGCTCAAGTCCTGATCTCAGGTTCATGGGATCAAGCGCCTTGTGGGGCTCCGCTCTCAGTGCAGAGTCTGCTTGGGGTTCTCTCTCTCTCCCATTCCCTCTCCCTCTGCCCCTCCCCCTGTTTGCACACACTCTCTCTCTAGGTAGATAAATAGTCTTTTGAAAAAAATGGTACCACCATGCTAATAGGAATGGTTCCCCAATGCAGAACCCTAGGAATCATCCTTAACTTTTATCTCCCATCATCACCACAATCTACCAATTTGACCTACTAAACACTTTCATTAATCTATTCCCTCCATCCCAGTGAACTGCTAATGTCTTTTTTTAAAGATTTTATTTATTTATTTATTTGAGAGAGAGAGAAACAGCATGAGAGGGGATAGGGTCAGAGGGAGAAGCAGGCTCCCCGCCGAGCCGGGAGCCCGATGTGGGACTCGATCCCAGGACTCCGGGATCATGACCTGAGCCGAAGGCTGTCGCTTAACCAACTGAGCCACCCAGGTGCCCCTGAACTGCTAATGTCTTAAGTCAGCCTGTCTCTTGCCTGAGTTTTCGCATTTTGTCTGTTAAGGCATCCCTACTAAGTATAATCCCAACATCCTTCTAATACATATTCTATTCATTTTACTCTGCTCTTCAAAATCTTTCAATGACTTCCCATAATCTATAAATGAAAAGCCAATTTCACAAGCATATATGGCCCTTAATGATCTGCCTCTCCCTTACCACCACCACCTGGAGCCATTAACTATTAGCCTCTCTCTCTCACCCCTGCTTTTAATGAACCACTTATTTCCAAAGCAGGACATGCTCTTTTAGAGTTTTTGCACAAGCTACTTAGTCAGCATGGTATGCTCTTTCCCATTTTTGTCCTCTTGAAATCATGTTTCAAGCTTTAGCTCAAGCATCACTTCTTTTGTGGAGCCATCTTTAAAAGCCCTACTGTGTATTTTAGCACACTGTGCCCACTTTGATTACAATGTATGTGGTTAAATTAACTAGTAAATTCTCTTCTACATCTAAATTAATTTGAGCTAGACCTCTACAACCAAAACATCCGGACTAACACATTGTTTCTGCGTGAGTGTTCTTTCAAAGAAGGCTAACTGCTGCTAAATAAATTTGGAAATCATTGAACGATAAGGCATTATTCTTGGTTGAATCATAGTCTTTAAAAAGAGACATCTCATTTGTGGAGATGAACTAGAAAAGATTCCCTGTCTGCGTGAATGCAGTCTATCAGAGCCCAGCCCGCACTCACTTTTTGGCCAGATGTCTATGTGCAAAATGCGAACTGAGCAACCATGTCATGATATACTGTCATTATCTATGTAAGTATGCATCTGTCTTTCACAGCCTAGATTTTAAGCCCTGTTTTTATTCCTAGCACATCACAGAGTGATACATAATGCTCAAGAAACATCTGTATAATTAATTAATTACTGGTAGCACTTCTTAAACCACTTGGTCTTAATTTACTCACAATTAGCTGCTATGCAAGAAATCAGAAATAACAGTAACTTAAAATAAATTTTATTTTGCTCTCACATAAAGGAAGTATGGGAGTAGTGAATTCAGGGCTGAAATGGCACATCCATGTTCAGCAGGGATTTGTCTCTTCCCTGCTATCCTTAGAACATGGCTCCATTTCCAGCCTCAGCATCCAATACAGCTGTCAGGGTCACCTCATGTGGCTGTGCACTTCGTTTACTGCAAAGGCACCTGACCAAGAAGTGAGTGGGATCTATATACTGCAAGGTAATGCAGCTGCCCAGAAGAGGCACTTTTTTCTAATTCATCTGCAAGGAACGGTGTTTCTTTCTATTCTGTTCAAAGGTACCAAAGAGTAAGTTATCTGGGATATGGCCATTGAGATTCCAGCTATCCCACCCATTCTCCTAGAAGGGCAAAAATTACCCCCATGTCTGGGCACTTTCCTGGAAGGCCTATTTCCTTGCATTTCTTTGGCCCAAACTTAATGACAGGACACAACTAGCTGAAAGGGAAGCTGGGAAAGAGTGTTTCAGTTAACCGTACTGCCACCATAAATAAATACACTGGGAAGCTTCAGGATAGGTGTAGCATACATACAATCCATCATTTCAATATTGGATAGTTGATGAGTCCAAAGAAATACACTAAGGCATTGTACTGAGTTTCATAACTAAAAGTTTAAACTCTAACAAAGCAAACTTAAACTTATGTTTATCTAAATTGAAGCAAGACACTTTCAATAAAATTTTCATGGTCTGTTTTTTTGAAACCAATCAATCAATCTCTCTCTAAAAGACCAGTAGAGTTTATTTTTGGTACACTGAACACTCTTTATATAAATTCTGAGTTGTCGAGTAGAAGGATTCTCTTACCCTTTATAAATTAAAAAAGAAAAATGTCCCGTTAAGAAGGTGATACTCCTCACCCTGTTACCATTAAAGTTTTAGGACTGTGTGTTTTGTATTCATACCTGTATGTCTAAGCCAATGGATTCAGACACCTTTCCAAACTCAGCACATTCTTCCTTCACGCACCCTAAATTCCATCCAAACTTGTTCCCTGCATATTCCCTGACTCCCAGTCTGTACCTTTGTTTGGCATTGTTCTTGGCTTCCACTTCTCAGCCTATCTCCACATAATCAAAACAAGCACATCTTTCAAACACCAGTTCCAGTGCTCCTTCTTTTGTAAAGCTTTACTTGATGTACCCTCCACAACCAGAAGTATCTCCCTCCCCATCTGAATACCCACAGCACTTTGAGAGAAGGGACTCTGACGTTTTATTTGGTATAGTAAAAATCCTATGGCTTTTGGAGTAAGACAGATTTGAGTCAAGACAGGATACAAATTCTGGCTCTGCCTCTCACTATGCCAGACAAATTGCTTAACTTCATCTGAAACATAAGTATAATATGTACTTGCAAGGTTGGCATGAAAACAAGTGAAATGATAACTGTTGTCAGACACTCAATGTTTCTTGACTAAATTAATAAATATAGTATACAGGTTTGTGCTGAGTTATATTATTTTGAGTCATAATGTGAATTTTTCGAAGATACCTTCAAGGAGCAGTTAATATACTTTCTTCCATTAGATTTTATCAGAAGTAAAAATCATAAAAACAAAACACATTTAAAAAAACACACTGACATAATTAAAAGACAAAATCACAAGTAGAAAATACTTAAACCATGTGTTTACTTCAAGAAATTTCTTCACCAGAAATCTCCAGGTAACCAGAGCCTGAAAAATTGTGGAAATGCACACATCTGTTTACACTGAGTTAGGAGGCAGGAGTGATGTGTTCTACTTCCAATATTGTCATTAAATACTTTCGCTATCTTTGGCAATTTGCCAGGATTGTCATTTCCCAGCTTCTTTATCTATCAAAAACAGTGGAGTAAAATCAAGACATTATATACCCTGAACAACCTAATGGTGAGGATACCAAGTGTAAATATTATGAAAAATACTAAATAATAAAAAAAATGCTATGTATTATTATGTCTTATAATTATGTTATTAAACAAAGACAAATAAATGGTTAAAAGAAGTTATGTCTCTTTTGGCTCTCTTCCTGCAATGAATTTCTTCTTTATGAGCTATAATGCCTTGTTTTCTGATAACACACCCTAATCAGTTCCCCAGAACAAACCCACCCACCTAACCTCACCTTTTTCTTCCTTACTTGTTTCCTTTGATAGTGCAGAATTTATAATTGTCTGATCAATTAAGTTAATATTTTTACCTGATCAACTCTTTTCGTGGATAGAAGAAATTATATGCTAATGCATGGGTTGACCCATATAACTGCTTTACCAAAAATACCAAATGTCACTGTGTTCTCATGCTAACTGCGTTGAGGAGGATTTGCTTTTTTGTTTTTCTTGTTCTCGTTTTTCAGGGCAACCTGCAATTCTGTGTACCAAGCATGAGCTAGAGATTGAAATCATAGATTATATAATGTCAATCCAGGCCCCACACTGATATGTGAATCTGTTAATAAAAGTTATAGTCAGTTGCTATAGGGGTGATTTTTAGTATATTGTGCTTAAGGGGTGATTTTTCAGATAAGAAATTTCTATGAAATTCCAAATTTCTAAGAGAATGTAGATGTTCAACCTCTGGATTTATTTGTTTTGATTATATGCTTTTTAATTAAAATATCAGAATATTCGATAGGGAAGTAGGAGTGAATTAAGAAACAATCATGGAACGCTACATCAGAAACTAATGATGTAATGTATGGTGATTAACATAACATAATAAAATTAAATTAAATTTAAAAAAAAAGAAAAAGTAGAAAAACAGGTACATTTTATCAAGATTATACTACCTGGCATGTTATTCTGAAAACATGCATAGTACCGTAATTTTCCTAAAGTGTTGTGAGGAATGGATACTTCATGTGCTCTAAAATTTCTATGAAATGTCTATGAAGCATTTTTATATTTCTTTTAGAAACCAATTACACTTTTCTGGGATTTTTCCTGTCAACAAAGTACATTTAGTATAGCCTCTAAAAATGTGTCCCCTACTATGCCGAAGAGATTGTTGCACTAACTACACTATTGGGCTGAGACCAAAGTTTCTTCCCACAGAAAGGAAGATGGCTGGTTGGCTAGCTTACCCCATTGTACATGAGAAGCTGGAACAGCAAGAGAGAGAATGGTGGACAGGCAGCTACAGGTAAAACAGAGAGAGGGTAACAGGTCATGTCTTCATGGTGTGTGTTGCTGAGGAGGCTCTGCCCAGATGTCCAGCTAGCACATCAGAGCTAGAAACCCGATCTCCTCCATCTGATATTAAAAAAAAAAAAAACTAAAAGTGCAGAGTTACACTGTAGACCCAGCAGCCCTACCACCAGTAAACTGTGCTCTAGAGAATGTCAAGCTCTAGCCCATCTGGTTTGCCACTCCTGTGTCCTCAGGACACCAGTGAGTAAGGGGCCCAACAGAAAAAGGGTTTCATCCACCATTTCCTAAAGTGGGGAAAGAAGCCTAATCCTTTTCTCTGTGTGTCTTTAGGAGACAAGAAGAGTTTACTCTTAAATTGTGAAAGGCTCTCAGAAATACTTGACTGATAGAAGAATGGGGGATAGGAATGGGGTGAGACAGAAACATTTACATGAGACTAGAAGTCCAGCATTCACTTGTAGAATCGAGACCCAGAAAAACTTAGCTTTTGTCAAATTCCCTTCCTAATATACAGCCTGGTAAGTCATTGGGAGACTCATTTCCTTGAGGGCCATATATTTTGTTGTTGTTAATAGCCCTTTATTAATGAATTGCATTGTAGAAAATATAGACAAACAAAATAAAAATGTTACATTTCCACTACATTTAACACCTTAGTGATGTATGTCTTCCTGGTTCTCTTTCTATATTTTTAAACTAAATCAATTCATACTGTGTATGCTGTTTTGTAGCCTGCTTTTATCAGCCAATGATGTCCACCTATTTTAGTAAATATTTCTTTTATCTAACACATAGAATATAGTCCTAAAAATTCCCTAATGACACAAAAATGTCCTTTAGAGCTGTTTGTCCAAACTAGTCTCCAATCCAGAACCACACATTACATCGAGTTGATATTGCTAAGTCTCTCTTTATCTAGTACTGTCCCTTTTTTATGACCTTGACTTGAAGGAACTGGGACAATTATCCTGGAGAATGTCACACTTTATGATTTGTCTAATTTCTTCCTTGTGTTATCATTTGGTTTATTCCACTGTCCCCTGTGTTTTTTTTGTAAATTGGCTGTTATACGTAAGGTTTTAATGAATTCAAAGTAAGTATTTCTGGCTAGAATACTTAATAGGTACGTTCTGAATACCATATTGCCTCTCCTCAGAAGACACATACTGTCTGTTGACTCACAATAAATAATACTGATGTGGACCCTGGATTAGAGTGATGACATTCCCTTCACCCACCCAGAAATGTAGCTTAATGACTTGTGAGGTAGAGACTTAATAACTGTTTGGTAAAATGTAGACTTCAGTATTGCTTTTATCCTTAAGAATTTTATGTTAGTAAATCATTAATTTGGTTTTAGAATCCATTATCTGACTGTTTTGTTTTTATTTGGATGGTAGACTTACCTTCATGATTAAGTTTTACTTTGTATATTATTAAAATTAGTTTTGATATACCATCTCCTGTGGGAAACTGTGGCCCAGAAGTACATTGTATGGCAGAGCAAATAAACTAGATGTTAAAATTTTGCATCAGATATTCCACACATTAAATAATTTACATTTTGAAATTTGACATTTATGTAATCTAGAATAACTCTTTAAATGCTAAACAGGGGCACCTGGGTGGCTCAGTCGTTAAGCGTCTGCCTTCGGCTCAGGTCATGATCCCAGAGTCCTGGGATCGAGCCCCGCATTGGGGTCCCCACTCAGCGGGAAGCCTGCTTCTCCCTCTCCCACTCCCTCTGCTTGTGTTCCCTCTCTCGCTGTGTCTCTCTCTGTCAAATAAATAAATAAAATCTTAAAAAAAAAAAAAAAGTGGTAGGGCGCCTGGGTGGCTCAGTTGGTTGGGCGACTGCCTTCGGCTCAGGTCATGATCCTGGAGTCCCGGGATCGAGTCCCGCATCAGGCTCCCTGCTCAGCGGGGAGTCTGCTTCTCCCTCTGACGCTCCCCCCTCTCATGCTCTCTCTCTATCTCATTCTCTCTCTCAAATAAATAAATAAAAAATCTTAAAAAAATAAAAATAAAAATAAATAAAAAATAAAGTGCTAAACAACAGGTTTTTGGTTTGGGTTTTTTTTTTTAACTAATACCAACTGCTGATACACCCACACAAAACAATTTTGGCAAACTTCTACCAGTTGACCTTTAAAATAATCATTAAAGAGATTATGCTATTTTCTGCAGCAGAGATAATTTTGTTATTTGTGTTCTTTCCAGAATTACACTCCACTTTTTTATTTAGTTTGTCTATATTGGTGGCCCAATCCCCCAAATAACCAGGAAAGCACAATATATCTACTATTTCAAATCATCTAATTTTTGTCCTATTTGTTTTTCATCCATAATATTATATTCTGTGCATACCTGCACTGTGCTCCATATCTACATTGTATTATTTTTCTTTTTTTTTCTTTTTTTTTTTTTTTTTTTTTAAAGATTTTTTATTTATTTATTTGAGACAGAGAGAATGAGAGAGAGAGAGCACATGAGAGGGGGGAGGGTCAGAGGGAGAAGCAGGCTCCTTGCTGAGCAGGGAGCCCGATGCGGGACTCGATCCAGGGACTCCAGGATCATGACCTGAGCCGAAGGCAGTCGCTTAACCAACTGAGCCACCCAGGCGCCCTATTTTTCTATATATAATATTTTAAACTGAATAGACCAGCCAAACCTGTTTTTTTTTGGACTGATTTTATTAAATAGAACAGTCTTTTAGTGTGAAAAGAGCTTCTATTTCACTCTCTTGTTCTAAAATGATTCATGCTCATCACACATTTTAATTTGTGTTCTTCTTTTTTTAAGATTTTATTTATTTATTTGAGAGAGAGAGAGAGTGCGAGTAGGGGGAGGAGGAGAGGGAGGAGGACAAGTGCAGAGCCCAACGTGGAGCTCAATCCCAAGACCCTGAAATCATGACCCAAGCCAAAATCAAGAGTTGGACACTCAACTGACTGAGCCACCCAGGCGCCCCTGTGTTCTTTTTTTTTTAATTTGTGTTCTTTTGTTAATTTTTTCAGTTTCTTCTTCAGTGTTTAGTCAGCCTAAACTTGCAAGTTAGGATTCCAACATATAATGTGATTTAAGAGAATCACTACACAAAACAATTTCCCTCATTGCTTATTACAATGCCTGAAAATTAACCATAGGGACTCAGTACTTTGAAAATAAAAACTTTTCTAAAATGTACATTGCCTTGGGCGCCTGGGTGGCTCAGTCGTTAAGCGTCTGCCTTCGGCTCAGGTCATGATCCCAGGACCCTGGGATCGAGCCCCACATCGGGCTCCCTGCTCCGCGGGAAGCCTGCTTCTCCCTCTCCCACTCCCCCTGCTTGTGTTCCCTCTCTCGCTGTGTCTCTCTCTGTCAAATAAATAAATAAAATCTTTTAAAAAATAAAAAAATAAAATGTACATTGCCTTAAATTAGTATATTCCAACACCTGCTATATAGAACACTACTTCCATGAAATTCTCAGGGTTTAGGGAAAGAGGAAAATCTGTGGCAAATTATGTACAGGAAATGCTACAACTGTACTTCTCTTGAAAACTCACAATACCCTTAAGCTGAACAAAAAAAAGTGAAAAGTCTTACCTAAGGAAACATGTCTAACTTCATTTAAACCAGTGCTTTCTCAAATACATTGATGACCGAACTCTATTTACTTAAGACCCGTAAATGTCCTATTGTATCAGTATTCCATGGACCATACTTGGGGAAATGCTTATAATTATAGGACCAGAAAGCTGGAATTCTTGTTATTGATAATGTATCCCTAGGCCTTAGGTTTTTCAGATAAAGAAACACACTTATAAAAATTAAATGACTTGGAGTAAATAATAAAGCCAAGATTAGAACACATATTTTGTTTCCCATGTGATTCCTGGGAACCTAAACAATACATTTCTATAACTCTCTAATTAAAATAAAGCACACAAATTATTTGATCAAAATGCTACCAAACTATAAGAGGCCTCTTCAGTTGGGTTACTGTGATTCCATAAGTTATTATAGGGGAAGGAGTGTGAGTTCTTGAGGGTTTTGTTTGTTTATAAAAATGGGATCAACCCGGGGCGCCTGGGTGGCTCAGTCGTTGAGCGTCTGCCTTCGGCTCAGGTCATGATCCCGGGGTCCTGGGATCGAGCCCCACATCGGGCTCCCTGCTCAGCAGGAAGACTGCTTCTCCCTCTCCCACTCCCCCTGCTTGTGTTCCCTCTCGCTGTGTCTCTCTCTGTCAAATAAATAAAATCTTTAAAAAAAAAAAAAAAAAATGGGATCAACCCATAGGTAATGCTTTGAAGTTTTCTTTTTTCACTTGATCCTGTATTTTTTTTTTAAGAGTCTTTTTAATTCCAGTTAACATAGTGTTATATTAGTTTCAGGTGTACAATATAGTGATTTAACAATTCCATATATCCCCCAGTGCTCATCACAACAAGTGTGCTCCTTAATCCCCATCACCTATTTAACCATCGCCCCACCCAACTCTCCTCTGGTAATTAAAAGTCTGTTTCTTGGTTTGTCTCTCTCTTTTTTTTCTACTTGCTCATTTGTTTTGTTTCTTAAATTCTGTATCAGTGAAATCATACGGCATTTGTCTTTTTCTGACTTATTTCTCTTAGCATGATACTCTCTAGCCCCATCCATGTATTGTAAATGGAAAGATTTCATTTTTTATTTTATTTTATTTTATTTTTTTAAAGATTTTATTTATTTTTTTTGACAGAGAGAGACATAGCGAGAGCAGGAACACAAGCAGGGGGAGTGGGAGAGGGAGAAGCAGGCTTCCCGCCAAGCAGGGAGCCCGATGTGGGACTCGATCCCAGGACCCTGGGATCATGACCCGAGCCGAAGGCAGACGCTTAACGACTGAGCCACCCAGGAGCCCAAGATTTCATTTTTTACATGGCTGAATAATATTCCATTATATATATATATATAAAATATATATGCCACATCTTCCTTATCCATTCATTAGTCAATGGACACTTGGGCTGCTTCCATAATTTGGCTATTATAAATAATGCTGCTATAAATTGGGGTGCATAAATCCCTTCAAATTAGTGTTTTTGAATTATCTGGGTAAATATCCAGTAGTGCAATTGCTGGATCACAGGGTAGTTCTATTTTTTAACTTTTTAAGGAAACTCCATACTACTTTCCACATTGTCTGCACCAGTTTGCATTCCCACCAAGAGTGCACGAGGGTTCCCCTTTCTCCACATCCTTGCCAACACCTGTTGTTTCTTGTGTTGTTGATTTTAGCCATTCTGACATGTGTGAGGTGATAATCTCATTGTAGTTTTGATTTGCATTTCCCGACGATGAGTGATGTTAAGCATCTTTTCATGTGTCCGTTGGCCATCTGTATGTCTTTTTTGGAAAAATGTTCATGTCTTCTGCCCATTCTTTAATTGGATTATTTGTTTTTTGGGTGTTGAGTTGTATAAATTCTTTATATATTTTGTATACTAACCCTTTATCAGATATGTCATTTGCAAATATCTTCTTCCATTCTGTAGGTTGCCTTTTAGTTTTGTTGATCGTTTCCTTGAGGCTTTTTATTTTTATGAAGTACCAATAGTTTATTTTTGCTTTCGTTTCCCTTGCCTCAAGGGACCTATCTAGAAAAAAGTTGCTACAGCTGACATCAAAGAAGTTACTGCCTTGCTCTCTTCTAGGATTTTTATGGACTCAGGTTTTACATTTAGGTCTTTAATCCATTTTGAATTTATTTTTGTGTATGGTGTAAGAAAGTGGTTCAATTTCATTCTTTTGCATGTTGCTGTCCAGTTTTCCCAACACCATTTGTTGAAGAGACTGTCTTTTTCCCGCTGCATATTCTTTCCTGCTTTGTCAAAGATTAATTGACCTTATAATTATAGGTTTATTTTGGGACTCTCTATTCTGTTCGATTGATCTGTGTCTATTTTTGTGCCACATTGTTTTGATTACTACAGCTTTATAATATAACTTGAAATCCAGATGAGGCCTCTAGCTTTGCTTTTCTTTTTCATGATTGCTTTAGCTATTCTTGGTCTTTTGTGGTGACCTTATGTTATTAATATATTTTCTTGCCATTAAATATAATCCTAGAGCATGGCTTTCAACTCCATTAGGCCCAATACTCCCTTCTAATAGCAAATATTTTATAATGCCTTCCTTATTATCCTGAGATGAAATGCATAGGTAATATATTCAATGAACATAAATAAGTTTTATTTTTTGAACAAGTTTTTATTTTTTTTTAAAGATTTTATTTATTTATTTATTTGACAGAGAGAGACACAGTGAGAGAGGGAACACAAGCAGGGGGAGTGGGAGAGGGAGAAGCAGGCTTCCCGCCGAGCGGGGAGCCCAATGCGGGGCTCGATCCCAGGACCCTGGAATCATGACCCGAGCCGAAGGCAGACGCTTAACCGACTGAGCCACCCAGGCGCCCCTTGAACTCAAGTTTTTAAAAGCAATACAATGCATTAGCTGTAAAGTATAGGATAATAAAAGCAAAGCAATTTATAATGAAATAATATAATGAAGTGCTCAGACATGACTTCATTAGAAGGCAGAATGAAGAAGTTAGATGCTTGTACCTATATGTAGCTTTAATTCGAATGTCATGGCCAAAAAAGCAGACTGATATTCAGATGTGTTGATTTGTCATAGGAGTAACACTGTTGAGTGACAGGATTTTCCCAAAATGATGAACTCTCCTTGGTAAAATTCCAAGCAGAACAACATTCATTTTTTCCCTCTATTTACATAATAGCTGCTTTCCTAGAAAATTCGTATTAACCGTGGGGAAAAAAATCTTTTTATATTTTGGGGCGCCTGGGTGGTTCAGATAGTTAAGCATCTGCCTTCGGCTCAGGTCATGGGCCCAGGGTTCTGGGATCGAGCCCCACATCCGGCTCCCTGCTCCGCAGGGAACCTGCTTGGGTTCCCTCTCACTGTGTCTCTCTCTGTCAAATAAATAAAGAAAATCTTTTTTTTAAAAAAAATCTTTTTATATTTTAAGTAAAATGGAGTTCAGTTCTAGGTTCACATCATTATACACAGGGTTTTGGTTTTGGGGTTTTTTTTTTCTTTTTTACCTGCACTAATGTCTAAAAGGGACATTGAAAATCATGTAGGTGGGCTCCTGGGTAGCTTAGTCGGGTAAGCCTCTGCCTTCTGCTCGGGTCATGATCCCAGGGTCCTGGTCCCAAGTCTGGCTCCCTGCTCGGCGGGGAGTCTGCTTCTCCCTCTCCCTCTGCCCCACCCCCCTGCTCGTGCTCTCTCTCAAATAAATAAATAAAATCTTAAAAAAAAAAAAGAAAAAAAGAAAAGGTGGGACGCCTGGGTGGCACAGTCGGTTAAGTGGCTGCCTTTGGCTCAGGTCATGATCCCGGGGTCCTGGGCTTGAGCCCGCATCAGGCTCCCTGCTCAGCGGGGAGCCTGCTTCTCCCCCTGCTTGTGCTTTCTCTCTGACAAATAAATACATTAAATCTTTAAAAATAAATAAATAAATAAATAAAATTTTAAAAAAAGAAAAAATCGTGTAGGATGCATGGGCAGCACCTTTCTATGTGGAAGAGTTTCCTGAGAATTCTAGGACATACAGTATCTTCAGCCCCTGTCCACTAATCCCAAGTATCATTCCCCACTGCCACTCCCATGATTATGTTGTCCAAAAACCTTTCATACAAACTCTCAAAATGCCCATATCCATGGACACACCAATTAAGAACTACAGTTGTAGAATGTATTTTAAAAGATTGCTTAGCATTCCATTGAATTAATATGACACTAGTGGATTACCAACTATTCACCAAATTCAAGGACACAGTCTCCTTAAATCACCAAATAATCGTAATAGAAACCACTTACTGAGAGTTTACAATGTCCCAGACATTTTATTTGCATTTGCTTGTTTAACCTTTTTCACCACCATATAAAGGTAAGTAATAGTATTATTTCCCCCCATTCTACAGATAAGAAACCTGAGGCTCAAAGATGTCAAAAAACCTTCTTCAAGGGAGCCAGGATCCAAATCCAGGTCTTTTTAATGTTTAGGTCCATGTGCTTAGCTAGAACAACATATTGCCAGATATGGTTTTTTTGTTGTTGTTGTTGTTTTTATTTGACACAGAGAGAGAGAGCACAAGCCGGGGGAGTGGCAGCCATAGGGAGAGGGAGAAGCAGGCTCCCCACCAAGCAGGGAGCCCGACTCAGGCCTCGATTCCAGAACCCCGGTATCGTGACCCGAGCTGAAGGCAGATGCTTAACCGACTAAGCTACCCAGGCATCCCATCAGATACAGTTTTTATTACTTCTTAGAGCAGCCATTCTCTTTCTGTTCAGTGCTTTTCTTACCTTCTGATGCAGCTTCCCTTCATAATCGCCTTTCCTTTTTTTTTTTTTTTAAAGATTTTATTTATTCATTTGACAGAGAGAGAGCATAAGCAGGGGGAGCTGCAGAGGAATGGGAGAAGCAGGCTCCCCACTGAACAGGGAGCCTGATGCGGGGCTCGATCCCAGGACCCTGGGATCATGACCTGAGCCAAAGGCAGCCACTTAACTGACCGAGCCACCCAGGCACCCCCGCCTTTCCTTTTTGATCTTTCTTTTTTTTTTTAAAGATTTTATTTATTTATTTATTTGAGAGAGAGAGAGAGAGAAACAGCATGAGAGGGGAGAGGGTCAGAGGGAGAAGCAGGCTCCCCGCCGAGCCAGGAGCTCGATGTGGGACTCGATTCCAGGACTCCGGGACCATGACCTGAGCCGAAGGCAGTCGCTTAACCAACTGAGCCACCCAGGCGCCCTCCTTTTTGATCTTTCTAGAACAGTTCTTTTCTGGAAATATGAGCCTGTTTGCCACTCCCTCCTCCCTGGGCCTTTTAAAGTGAAGATCTGGGGGCGCCTGGGTGGCTCAGTCGTTAAGCGTCTGCCTTCGGCTCAGGTCATGATCCCAGGGTCCTGGGATGGAGTCCTGCATCAGGCTCCCTGCTCAGCGGGAAGCCTGCTACTCCCTCTCCCACTCCCCCCCTGCTTGTGTTCCCTCTCTTGCTGTGTCTCTGTCAAATAAATAAATAAAATCTTTAAAAAAATAAAAATAAAATAAAGTGAAGATCTGTGTTGGATTTGGATCTGCTACAATTGGTTCTAATTAATGTCCCTACCCCCAGGCAGTCTCTGAATGAATGACTCAATATAACTGAGCAAATTTAATTTTTAAAGGAGCTTGAGAATTTTTAACCTGAACCAACATGTCCAGGGAGTATCCTATTACATGTTTATTGCCTCTTTTTCCTCCCTAGCCATTCACTTTTTAAACTGCTGGATGGTTGCTTTAATCCCACTATTGTCATCTGAAAACATTATTTCAGTGGTTATGAATAACCTCCTCATTAGTGGAGTGATTTTTTTCCTCCATTACTAGAATGGAAGTAATCTGAGGACAGAGAATGTATGTCATTTTGTTTCCCCTTCGATACATTGTAATGCTTGTACATAGTAAATTCACAGTAAATATCCATTGAGTGACTACAGGAAGCTGAGTTCAATCTGATTTAGCACAATAATTGCAAGCTAAACATGAACAGACTTCTTCACTTAGATCCTTTGTGTTTTGTTTTCCACACCTATAAAATGAGCCAAATTCACAGGGTTGTTGGGAAGATACAATGAGATATTTATGGGTGTTGCTAGAACTATATTAGCGCATAGAAGACATTTGAAGAATAGCTTTTCTTCCTGTCTTTTCCTCACAGCCTTTTCCCCTTCACAGAGTGCTTGGAGCCAAAGTAATGAAGGTTCACATTTTGAACCTGTGTGTGTACAGGCTTTTTTCCTTTCTGTGTGATCTGCGTATGGAACTTGGTGGGATATCAGAATCAATCAACAAACTTAGTTTTTATATTATTCTTATTTTAATAAACACAGAGCCCATTTTCCTAATTACAGATGAAAGAGGAAACTACAGTTTAGTATCCTCATGATGCAGAACTAACTTTCCCACCTGTACTATGACGGTATGTATGTATCTCTTGAGAGAATGTTCAGCTTCTCGTGTTGTGATGCAGTCTGAGCAACCACGTTGATACTTGCCAAGGAAAGGGGCTGCTCCTCAGACAGGAGCATTTTTCTGAGTGGGTGGGCCAAAAATGATATGAAGTAAGATTTGATCTTCAAAGGTCAAAGAATCAGAATGTTTGGAAGTGTATTTTTTTAAAACATTTTATTTATTTATTGAGAGAGAGAGAGAGCCCTCGCAAGTAGAGGGGGAGAGAGAGGGACAAGCGGACTCCACGTTGAGCACAGAGTCCGACTTGGGCCTCGAGCCCAGGACCGTGATCTCATGACCTGAGCCGAAACCGAGAGTCAGATATTCAACTGACTGAGCCACTCAGGCACCCCTGGAAGTGTATTTTTGAGTGATTCCTGTTAAAGATGGCTCCCATGATCCACCATGTGGTAACAAAAGGAGAACAAAGAAGGAAGGACACAGATAAGATCTGTTTTGTTTTTTAATTGTCTTTTTTCCCCCCCTCTAGGGTAGCACATGAGCTTTGGAGGGATGGTATAACCTCAATCCAGATTATCCAAATTCACACTATTATTTAGCTATTGTTTAGGTTACCTTTTGTTATTCCTCAATCTTTAATAAACTTTTTTTTAGTTTTTTTTTTTTTACATAATCTCTACCCCCAATGTGGGGCTCAAATTTACATTCCTGAGATTAAGAGTTGCATGCTCTACCTCCAGAGCCAGCCAGGCGCCCCTCTTTAATAAACTAAATGCATTACAGGAAACCCAGAGAGGGTCATTTGCCCACGCCTGGGGCAGAGTGCCAAAAGCAGGATCTGCACCCCCTCCCCAGTATGATTATCTCAATGACAATCAGTTTAACGATCCCCATGCCAAAGGAAGGCCAGAGGAAAAAGGCATGGCCACATGGTCCAACTATCTCCTGATCATCTGGAAATTCTTCTAATGTTAAACTTGGAAGATCTGGGTTATATTTTTGTAAAGAAAAACAGAATCCTAACACACGATTCATTGCTTTATCGTCAGAGCCTTCCTAGTACATGGTGCTTACTGAGAATTCGTAGAATGAATAATTGAGCCAATATATACTTAATGAGCTTTGTCTTACTTTGTGACTATTACTGTGTTTCCTAACCAGCATCTAACATACAATACAGGTAACTTTTATTCAGGTTCAACTCAGTACCTACTTAGTACCTCCTATGAAGAAGGAACTTAGCTAGTTGCTCCAGGAGACACAACTATGAATAAGACATGGCATCTTGCCTTAAGGAACTAAAGATCTAGTGGCTGAGATAGACACAGACATAAATAACTATTTTTTTATGTGTATCTTCAGGGATATCTGAAGTTCCCTAGCTCATTACCTTTCTCTCTTTTTTGTAAGCATTTTTCAATTTCTCTCTCCTGTAAGAATACTTGTGCTTTTGTGCTTCATCTTCCTTGCCTGATTTACTACCTTGACACCATTCTTAGATTCTGTCATATCAACAATTCTTATTGTTCTAATAGCTCTTTCCTCTCTCTTTTCAGTAAGCTTTAAATACATCCTTCTTGACTGGGGAAAAGACTTCCCTGAGGCTTTTCTTTGATTATCTCTCAAGTTAGGTTGCTTTTCATTTCTTAAAAAGTTTTTCTGTACTTTACGTTGGCCATTCTTAACTTTTAATAGAATAGCCCTCTTTATATTTTCCCCAGAAGATATTAGGTAAATGTTTTATTAGTAAAGTGAAAAATCTGTGCCTAAGGTGTTTTTTCCCTTTAACTCATAATATATTACAGAAGCTGGTTGAAATTCTTAATGGTGGACATAGGCACAATATTGTTTCATTATAATAAAAGACAATAAGCATAGTTACCTGAAATCTGAGGTGTGCAGCAAAGGTCCAATAAATAGAGGTAAGACATTCTAAACCTCTCCAGTTTTCTCCAGTTTGGTAAGGAAAATGAGATATTACTTTGCATTTTTTAACAAATATTTTTATTACTGTGTTTCTGATTTTGCATAGCACCTTACAATTTACAAAACTTTGTAATGTACAATCAGCTCATTTGATCTTTACAACAGTATTGTTTTGAAGAAATCAGAGTTATATCATCATAACTGTCATTTTTAGCAGATAAGATAATTCAGAGATGCCAGATGACATCTCCATGTATGTGGCAAATCTAGATCTCAAATTCAGCCATTCTTACCTTTAGGACCTGATTCTTCTGCCTCTAATAATAATGCTATACATTATTTCATCAGGTCATTTACATTTAAATTTAAATGTGGTTTTACTCTCTCTTGAAGTTTCTGAACCACAACCTCTATTCTATAAATATTTTTCACTAAACCCTTGTGTAGAAAATTAGTATAGATTATTTATATGTTTAACAGGTAGGACTAGACTTTTCACTATGTGGAATGTGGACCTTAGTAACTACTAATGGAGATAGTGCTATTTGAAGCATAGGGGCTGGAGAAACCCAGGAGATGAACTCCATGGACCTAAATAATTGCATAATTGCATTAGACCCAAAGACCGCTTTCTAATGAGCCCTATTTAAGACTGCATAAAGTGAAAACACTGACCCAATTGTCCATGTCAATGAATTAGCTCCAAATATCAAAAATATTGGAGAGTTAAGGGGATATTATATTATTAAATGAGTATAAAAAAGATCTGACTTTTCATTCAAATGAAATTCTGTAGCATTAGATATTTGTCTCAGTGAAACAGCATGGGGCAGCTTGACAATTTCTTAAAGTCAAGGTAAATGAATAGAAATCATCAGAGAGTTTTTGAATAGAAAGGTTAGATGGAAATGACAAACTAAAAATGAAGTAAAAATATAAGACTTGATAATATTACTTCCAAAAGTCTTCACTAGTCTTACGTATGTTTAAATTGTATAAAACTAAGTCTCAAAAGTCTCATGCACTTAACTGCCTGCCACACTGAAAGGCAAACTGCAAATCAGCCAATGGTAAACAAATTTTCTTAAAGCCTTTTCTTTCCCATGCCTCTCACATAACACCAGACCCCAAGTGACAAAAAAAATTTCCTTCCAAAAGTTTAGTTTTAAAATAGTGGTCTAAAGGCACCTGGCTGGCTCAGTCAGGAGGGCAAGCAACTCTTGGTCTCAGGGTTGTGAGTTTGAGCCCCACACTGGGTGCAGAGATTACTTAAAAATAAAATAAAATAAAATAGTGGTCTAACAGCCTATTTTTGCATCCTGGGTATTCATGAGTTGGATGTTTGTCACTCAAGTAGTATGACAACCAAAATCAGATAAGAAAATTCAGTAAGGTCCTTTAAGATATGGATTAAAATCTCTATCAGCTGTATTTTTATCATATTTTTCTATCATATTCCTAAGATTATACATTTGTGGACTAAGATTTAGCATAAAGCAAAGAGAGCCTTAGAACAGAAATATGCATCAATGTAATCCTTATAATTGAGAATAGAACCTGATTTAAGATACTTAGTAGATGTAACAGTCTCTTCATGTACTCCTAGAATTTAGTGCTGGGTTTTGTTCTGGCTGTTGGAAAGTCTTTTTATCTAAAACATCTTATGAGCAGTTTACGTGGGGCACATAGAATGTTTTACTCAGGAGACTAAATTGTTAATCTTGCCTTTGATGTTTCTTGTACATTGCTCTATTTTTCTGCTCTCAGTCGCAATTTCATGTAAGTCATAAAGGATTGGTAAGCACCTAATCATGCTATATTCTGTATACTCATCTTAAAATATTACCCTTTTTTTTCAAATTTTGTTTTATTTTCTTGGGAAGCTTACATCTCCTGGAAACTTCTTTCCCTGCTATATCACTCTAACCTACAGACAGACCCAGGTCCCGTGCTTAACAGCCAGCTGTGTAATTTTGGAAAAATCTCTTCACCTCTTTGACCTCAGTTTTCTTTTTTTTTTTTTTTTTTTTGAGCTCAGTTTTCTGAGAAATTTGGCCTTAAGTTCCTCTCAGGTATTCCTTCTTCTTCTTCTTCTTCCTCTTCTTTTTTCTTTTTTAAGATTTTATTTATTTGAGAGAAAGAGAGAGAGTGTGCAGAAAGGGAGAGAAAGGGAAAGAATCCCAAGCAGGCTCTGCACCAAGGGCAGAGCCTGACATGGGGCTCAATCCTACCACCCTGAGATCATGACCGGAGCCAAAACCAAGAGTTGGGCGCCTAACCGACTGAGCCACCCAGACACCCCTCAGGGTATTCCTTCAAAAATATTCTTTGACATAAAGCAAGTGTTCAGAAACACTCATTGAAGGAATAAATATTAGCCTGGTTTTCACATGTGTGTTTGGCCAGACTTATGGAGGTCTTACAGATATCAGTAGAATGAGAGGACTGGCTGGGAAAGGGGGCGTGTTATAGTCCTCCCTCCTGGAAGTATCCAACATGAGGTGATTCAAGTCTAGGAATCATTAAGGACCAGCTAAAATCCTGTGAAGAGTGATGACCAAATTTTGATACTGTGATTATCCTGAAGTTTTCAGCTCTTACTTTTATGGTCATCCAAGGACTAGGAAGGGGCTGAAGATATAAATTCTCTGTATCTTGCTACTCATACACCAGTGTGGCAAGGAAGCACAATAGACCACTCATCAACTAGGAGAAGCATACAACACTGGAAATATACTGTTGGCAATCTTTGGGTAACTTAAGGTTCTCTTGGGTTCTCATCAATTGTAGGAGAGGTTTGACTGTCAAATTTTCCAGTACTTTGGGAATTTCTACTTTCTTGGGTCATCTATTGTAATTTAGTATACAGAAAAACAAAGTCTGGATGAATAAACATGTTAATAGTGGTGAGTCCTGGGGAATGGGATTGCTGGGGAGAGACTTCCATATTTTTTATACTCGTTGGATTTATATTACTTTTGTTATTAAAAAAAAGAATTTTAATGTGCTATATTAACAATCTTAAACTGAAAATAGTCTTGTCATCCAGACATTTCAGGCAATGGGTATCATTCTCAGGCTGAAAAGAATTATTCTCTAATTTCCGGAGTAGATTTTACCACTATGGCTTAAGTTTGTAGATAGTTGGAAGAAAATTGTTTTCATTTGCTTCCTTCTCTTCACAAGTATTTGATTATTTTATTGTATCCAGAGATTTCTGTGTGTTTATTTTGTCAAGGGACAGACTTGATACATATATTCTTGGTACATAGCAAGTGATCAATAAATGTTTGTTGAAGGAATATATTAAATAAACCTTAATCCTATTCTATCTTGAAATCAGGAAAACTTTTAAAACAGAAGGATACCAATTTGGGCTCTGAAACAGTGTTGTTGTTGTTGTTTTTCCTTAGTAACCTTAAAGATTTTATAATATTCTCTAAAAGGTATCTTTTTAATTTTCCTACTTATCTTCAGGGAAATCTGATTTAACAAATAAATTGATTGTGAAAAAAATCTGACTTAACAAATTAAGTCGTATATGATATCTCGGTTTCTAAAGAAATGATTAAATAAGGCATTTTATGTTGGCAAAGCACTTGTGTATTATTTAATTAGCTGTTCCTCACAGCTACTCCTCTGGTGCTATTATCTGAGTTCAAAGGGAGTGATTAAATGAATGGATGGATGAATGAATAAATGCTTTGCTTAAGATCCCGAAGGTAAGGAGCGGCAAAGACAAGTTGGTGTTCATTGGCCCTTCCCTTGACTGTCCCAGAGCCCCGTTGTCTCCCCGGAACAAAGAGGTAGAATTGCAGAGCTTTCTCCCATGGCAGTAATAGTGGGTCATTTGTTAATGCTTGGCCGGAAAAGATGAAAGACTAAGCCAGATAAGAAATGTCTGTTTGCTACAGGTTTGGTTTAGCGTCTTGGTTTATAACTTATCTATGGTAAATATCATGATCGCTATTAGCTAGGCTTTGCACCTTTTCTTTCCTTTTTTTTTTTTTTTTCTTGGCTTTGCACTCTTTAAATGCACAAACTCACATTTCTTCTCCAGTGCCAAAATATAATTTCCTTCTGTTCCATGCCTAGGAAGAGAGAAACAGAGGAGAGAGAGAGAGAATACGAACAAAGTTTAAATGGATCTGAATTACTGAGGTTTCTTTGCGTATTTTATTGAATTTCACATTTTCAAATTGATGAAATGGTTCTTACTGAAAAAAGTACTGGTATTGATAGGTATACTTTGAAGGAAGAGAGGGAAAATTATATTTTTGGCAGTAGGTGAGCTTTTACTAAATCTATTTTCCTTTCCTTACTACATTTTATTGAGTGTTTTCCTAGAGCTTTTTTGGAATTAACCGAGTTGCCCCAGGAGGAAACTTGTTTGCATGCAGAAGTGAGGATTTTTTTCCTCATTTCATTTAATGTTCATATGAATTTTTATTTAATTTCTTTGGCTTTGGATATTCACCTCTCTTCATCATCTGTGTGCTGAATAGCATTTTCCCTTCACCTATTGTTCATGTGAATGAGGCCTTCACAGTTGCATTTACAAACTGTTCTGGAAATTAAAAGTTTTTCTTTGTGGCATGCGACTCTCAGAACACAATCTACCCTTGCCATGTGCCAGTAAATGCCTAGACCTTTCCGAAGCTAAGCAACAGTACAGGTGGTTGAGAGACATCAATGTTGAACTAAAGCTTTTGACTAATAGGCACAAAATCCCTTTTGTTGCATAGTTGTGTTTCGAATATGAATTCTCTGAGTGATTTCTGGGTGCTTTACTTTTTTCAATTCCAATCTCTGGTTCTTAGCTTTACCTGCCTCTTTGAAGTATTGACCAGCATTATGTCTCAGGATAATCACTGACAAATGTACATTATTATTGTGCTGGCTTTAATTCCCTACTAAAATTTAAATATATTTGAGGTATTATTAATATCCATTTACAATGTCCTTTTCATTCTTAATATGGAACAAATCCTGCTGGATAACATTATACAAACAGCAATTTGATTTCCTGAAAGTAAACCTAAGTAATGAAAATTCCTACCCCTCAGGCTTATGCATTATTTTAAATGTCAAAATCTGCCTAGAAAAATCAACTGTATTCCCCTCCCAGGTAGTTAGCTACAACCAGAAAGGAAGAAAGAATTGAAATACTTTTAAATATTGTTACAGCATTAAATAAGTTTGTCTTGAGTTTCTAATATAAAATGTCTAATAGAAGTCCCTCTGTTTGGAAGATGCAGCCCAATTCCGGACTTTTGTTTGGGAAAAGATCATTTAGAAATAATGGCTTTTAGTCCTTTTGCATTATTAAGTTCTATTTTTCTCATTTTTTAAGGAATGTGGCAGGTATCCCTACCTTTTATCGGTGCCAAAGGAGCTTTGTGATGAAGTTATTACTGTTTCTCCCTTGTCTTTATTAAAAGCCTTCAATCCCCAAGGACTCAGTGACAAGTCAAGCTCCTTAGCCTAGCAGGCAAGGCTGCTTTTTCTACCAGGTGTCTCACCCATCTTTCCTAACTTACAAACATCCTACAACACTTGCTTTCTGAGAACCCTTTCTGACAGTCCCTGCTTTTGTCAATGCCAAACCCCTTCCAGAATCCACTATGCCTTGGATTTTCTTAGAACTTCTATTACAAAGTCAGCTGTGAAGGCTTCTCAAATACCAACGTCCCTCCCAGTTAGTGATTCCCCCAGGGCAGCGGGTTTCCTAGGTGTGGTATCCTTCAGACCATCTCAAAGTCACCTCATCACCCTGGAAACTTGTTAGAAATGGAAGTTCTCCGGTGCACTTTAGACCTAGTGAATTAGTCTAGGGGTGGGACCTGTTGTGTTTTAACAAGCCCTTCTCTGGATTCTGACCCACAGCCCTATGGCATTAATTCAAGTATCTCCAGACTGACTCTCACTCGTTTTCATAGCAGGTGCTCAAGAAGACTTTCATAAAAAACCAATCCTTCTAAACAAGCAAATAAAAACAAAAGTAGTTGCCTAAAATGGGTTAACTAAAATAAATTAGCCTGAAGCCGATTTTTCCAAATGTTATTAATGATCAGGGCTCTTAATGAACAATTTACCTAAAGTTCAATCTCCTTTGAGTGTTTTTTACATCCTTATCAGTTTCCACACTTACACATTCTTTGAGCCACTAATGGTTTCTCAACTTTCATTTGAAACCTGAGATCTACCCCACCTGGGCTAAGTTATTCTCTCTTATGTGTTCCCAAAGTGAGTTAGCTGCACGTTTCTCTCACAACATTATGAATTTCTCATGAGTAGAACTCTTGCTTTTCTTGTTATGTCTTATATAATGCCTTGTATATAGTAGACATCTGAGGAATGGTTGTTGGCTTCAATGATAGCATACAGTAGAAGAGCAGATAGTATAGACTGGAGCCACGCCTTGTGCTCAGATGGCACTTCTTTACTAGCCATGTGACTGGCAAGTTTTTTAAAAACCACTCTATGCCTCAATCTCTTTATCTATAAAATGGGCGTAATATATAATAGTACTCATGTCATAGGGTTGTCGTAGAACAAAAGGAGTTTATATATCTGACGTGCTTAGAACAGTGCCAGCATATAGTAAGCATTATATACGAGTGAAGTTATTTCTTTAGTATTCAAATCCTAGTTCTGCTTTTATTCAACTGTTTTACTCACCTATATTTATTTCCTTTCCGATGTTTCTTGTTCTTGTAGCTAGGGTGCGGGGGTGAAAGACCACCTGGCTCCCGGGATCCCAAACAGACCAGGTTGGTCCACTCACCACTGACAAAATCTGAAAGCAGAGAGACAGTGATGGTGAAATAAGAAAGGAATTTAGTTCAGTGAGGCCAACACCAAGAAGACAGCCGGCCAACCTAGTGTCTCAAAAACTGTCTCCAAAGTACTGAAAATACTTCCA
Source organism: Halichoerus grypus (assembly GCF_964656455.1). NCBI lineage: Eukaryota > Metazoa > Chordata > Mammalia > Carnivora > Phocidae > Halichoerus > Halichoerus grypus. The sequence continues at coordinate 62,002,891 of NC_135714.1, forward strand.
GGTATATATAAGGAATATGTGGGACAAAGGTGGGTGGGTACGTGCAGGTAGGCAATGAAGGTCAAATAGATCATTGCCTTGGAGTCAATCATGGGTCTGGTCTTGCTGGCTCAGGGCAGTCCTTATTGCTTGAGGGGGTAGTTTCAATTCCCATCAGGGGATGCTTTGCTGTCAGGGTTTTCTGCCTGAGCCAGGAGACCAGCTGGAAAGAAGAACCCACGTACAAAGTCTGAGGTCAAAATAGAGGCAGCCAAAGTTCTCTTCCATTCTTATTTTACTGCCTCTGCCTCATTTGGATTTAATAGAATAATTTTGTCACAAAAAAAATTAAATATTACCACTTTTTAAAAGTTAAGATGCACGCTTTAAATAGCTCATATTCTCTGACCCAGGAGTTGTCCTTCCAGAACTCTATCTTCCTTTTTTTTTTTTTAAGATTTTATTTATTTTACAGAGAGAGACACAGCGAGAGAGGGAACACAAGCAGGGGGAGTGGGAGAGGGAGAAGCAGGCTTTCCGCAGAGCAGGGAGCCCGACGTGGGGCCCGATCCCAGGACCGCGGGATCATGACCTGAGCCGAAGGCAGACGCCCAACGACTGAGCCACGCAGGCGACCTTGGATATGTCTTTTATCAGATATGTGGCCTGCAAATATTTTCTTCCAGTCTGTGGCTTGTCTTCTCATTCTGTTAATATATCTTTCACAGAGCAAAATCTTAAAATTTTAATAAAGTCTAATTTGTCAGTTTTTTCTCTCATGGATTGTGCCTTTGGTGTTTTATCTAACAAGTTATGGCCAAAACCAAGGTCCCCTAGAGTTTCTCCTATGCTTCTAGAAGTTTTATAGTTTTGTGGATCACATTTAGGTCTATGTTCCATTTTGAGTAATTCTTGTAAGGTGTAAGCTATGTGTTAAGGTTCATTTCTTCTGCATTTAGATGTGCAATTGTCCAGCATCATTTGTTGAAAAGACTATTCTGTTCCTTTTAATGTCAAATTCTATTCTTTCTCTCATGAGAAAACACTCTATTTTTATAGTGTGTTTCGCAACAAATTTCTAGACCCAAGATGGAGCTTGCTTCTACGTGGGATGCTGTGTCAGCAAACTGAAACTGGGATCACTTTTGTGTCCCTGTAAATGCTCTGCTTGGCCAGGAACATAGCATATCAGTCAGTCGATCCACAAATGCCAAGCCAGCTTGGGCCTTCTCACCCCAAACAAGGTTGACTATTTGGCCCCAGCCAATCAGATATTTTGTTTTTCATTTCCTTGTTCTTTATTCCTTATCCTATAAAAGCTTCCCATCTTCCACCCCATTTTACAGTTCTCCAAAAGAATACTTCAGGAAGTGCTTATTTTTTTTTTTTTTTGCATAACCTAAATTGTTTTCTTTAATAACTTTTTAACATGTGACTCAATGTTTCACTTCTTCGAATAGAAGCCTTTTATTTAGTTCATTTGCAATGTATGGCTGGTTAATCATAAAGATTTTTTAAAATTTAAAATGTATAGAACTCATTTGTTTGCTGAACTTGTCTTTGAATATGGATCTGCTGATTGTTCTAAATTCTTTTTTTTTCCATAAAACACACTTAAAATATATCACCTATGATAGCCAGTGTTTTCAGCTAAATTCTTAGGTTTAGAAGTGGGTTCCACCATGGAATTATCTACAGCATCTTACCTGGCCTGCCTGGGCTTTAATTTCCTCATCTGTAAAATGAGAGTAATAATAGCACTTATAAGAGAATAAGTTAATATATGTTAATCACTGATAACATTTGTCTCACACATAGTAAGTATGCTATAGGTATTTGCATTAAAGTGGAACAGAACTTGTGGCACAATCTGAATGAAGAATCCTAGATTTTTGGTCTTTTTTCTTTGCCTTGTTACCTCAAATTTGGCAGCAATGGTTTTTAGCGGCTTTTAGCATCTTTATCAAAATTCCAAAGCACTCAGATACATTTTCATATTAAAAAAAATGTTTCTTGTACACACATTTCATCAACAAACATAGCAGATTTGGGAAAACAATGAACTCAGGTATAAAACTGCACTCGTGGGATAATTAGTGGGCAGACTACAGAAGAGACTGGAAGAGAACTTGGCTGACTCACTCTATTTTGACCTCAGACTTTCTAGTTGGGTTCTTCTTTCCAGCTGGTCTCCTGGCTCAGGCAGAAAAGCCTGACAGCAAGAGGACAAAGCATCTCCTGATGGGAATTAAAACTACCCCTCAAGCAATAAAAACTGCCCAGAGCCAGCAAGACCAGACACGTGATTGACTCCAAGACAATGATCTATTTGACCTTGGTTGCCTTCCTGCACGTACCCACCCACCTTTGTCCCACATATTCCTTATATAAACCTGGAAGTATGTTCAGTACTTTGGAGTTTTTGAGATGCTAGGTTAGTCCGCTGTCTTCTTGGTGTTGGCCTCATTGAACTAAATTCCTTTCTTGTTTCACCATCACTCATTTTTCTGCCTTTGGATTGTGTCAGTGGTGAGTGGACCAACCTGGTCTGTTTGGGATCCCGGGAGCCAGGTGCTCTTCCACCCCTGCGCCCTGGCTACAAGATTACTAGCCAGGTTTTCAGGGTGCAGTGGAAATCAGTCAATTTGTTTACAAAGGCACTGGACGGGTTCAATTAATTTGGTTAACTGATTATGTGGCACTTGGTTAATAGGATGTACAAATGCAACAAGACCATCTTTTCTTTATCGGTATTTTTAAGCCAGCAGTGACTAGACCGTGGCAAAGTTTAAATGGGCTCTGTGGAGCAAATTAGGACTTCAAAAATAGGTATAAAGTTTTCTTGACAATGGAGATTACATTTTGAGCATCACAACCTCAGTACAACTATAGAGAGCAAAATGGAGTCTCTCATGTCAAGCAGGGGCCTGTGTCAAGCAATGATGCAAGCAGTTCAGGTACTGCCGCTAGGAGATACCACCCGGACCAGCGTCAGCTGACACCCCAGAACCGATAACGAGCAGAACCAGAGGAGGTCTGCGGGGACCCAAAACTGATTATATCCCTTTAAAAAGGGAAAGATTTTGGCAGCAAACTGTCAGACTCTTCAGGCCTACCCCTCTATGTCTGACCACTTAAAAAAGGCAACTGGTACCGAAGGCTCTGCCCGATGGGTCTCTGAACAGAACCGAGATCCTTCACTGCTTGAACATAGGAAGCCGTAAGTGCTGAGAGCTGACCAGGAACAGACCGAGGCCTTATCTCAACGGCGTGCTCATAGACTTCACGTTTGATTCGTTAACTTCCTACACCCGTCTGTTATCTTGTTTGTTGTGGGGCTTGTCTTCTATCCTGCTTTGTGTGCTGTGTTGGAAGCCAAGTTTAACCACATGGTGAAATGTCCTTGAGTTTGGAATCCTGAACCTGCTTTATAATTGTGATTTAACTTTGCTTTATGAGTGAGTAAAGCTGACATTGTGGAAAGACACAACTCGTGTGTGCGCATTCATAGCGTGCTCATGGCAACAACAAACCTAATAAAGTGTTCCATTATATTTCCACACGTAATGCAAGAAGTCAAGTTTAAGTAATGGCTTGAGACTATAGTGGACAGACTTCAAAGAATAATTCTGGTCTGGGGATTAAAAAATACCTCAACTAGCACTGATGCAGGCTGGCTGGGTCCAAGGACCCAGACGGGGCAGGGGACTCACAGGTCCAGCCAAGAGGGTTTTTGGCTTCTGGCAGGATAGAAATCAAACGCAAATTGGAAGGAAGTGAGAGCAGAGTTTATTGAAGACATAGAGAGAGCAGATACAGACAAAGCGTCTGGGAGACTCGGAAAGGAAAGGAGAATGACTCTTGTCTTTGCTTGGGTCTGGGGTTTTTATTGTGGATTGTGCTCTGGTGTGTAGGTCTTCTCACACATCCAGGAACTGGTTAAAACAAAACCGAATGCTCAGTTGTCCTCCATAAATCACTCATGCCCTGGAGCCAGGGGTCTTGTTGAATCAGTGGTCTTGGAAAATGTACATGCAGAGCTCGCCCAATCACTCCTTAGATGTTACCTGTTGTGCTGGAAGACTCCAAAGAAATCACTAACTCCTTGACCGTTACAAGGAGAACATACATTATCTGTATGATAAGGCATATGTGGGGCGAGGTGTAGGTCCTAACGAGAATAGAAGCAGGAAAAGGGGCAAAAAGCAGTCCTTTGAGGGGTTCCCTCGGTTTCCCTGTCTCAGTACTATACCATATCTGCAGCATATAAAACTGATTCAAAGTGGAAAAAACTCACCCAGGATTCAAATGGAAAAAACATTTAATAATTCATCCACTCAAAAAGTGTAATTGAGTGAGCTCAGACTAATTCACTAGAAGCGTTTATCTTGGGGCACCTGGGTGGCTCTGTTGGTTAAACCTGACATTAAAAAAAAAACACAAAACAAAAAGCCTGACTTTAGTTCAGGTCATGATCTTGGGGTCCTGAGATCAAGCCCCACATTGAGCCCCATGAGCCCCACACGGAGTCCCACATTGGGCGCCGCGCTCAGCAAGGAGTCTGCTTCTCTCTCCCTCTACCCGTCCCCGCCACCCCACCCCCCGCTCATGCATGTACACCCATGCTCTCTCTCTCTCACAAATAAATAAATAAAATCTTAAAAAAAAATAAAAGCTAGTTTACCTAAACCACTTTGACTAAGAGTAGTGTCCAAAAGTATATAAAATAGAAAAAGCATCAGGATACAAAATATCCACCCATTTAACAAAAAGTGCAAATTGTAGAAATAATAATCAACTATAATAAGGTTCAGATGGAAAGACCCTTAAGTAAATCAAAATATGGAAGGCAAAAGGACTTTCTCTAAGAATTTAGTCAGACCCTTACAAGCGGTAATTTTGTAGCTTTGGCCTGGTGTTTTGCTAATGGAACTACCATTAAGAGGTTTATTCTTCAGCAATAGGCCTATTTCTTATTCTGATAGACGTCAGAGCGGGACATTTGAAAAGGAATGGGATTAGAGCGTGCAGACTCAAGTGTCTGCAGGGTCTTGGCCACTTTGTGAGAGGCAACAATGCTGATTGTGGTGCAAATGGAGCTTGATGTGCCGGCTCAAAAGTGCAATCCCTGCTCAGCTCCAGTGGGTCATGGCCATGTAGAAATGCGGGCCCAGTATGGCTTGGTCTGCTGATTATTTTCAAAAGAAGACAGAAATGTAAAATGTTAGCTTAATTAATGGTCAGTATAATTAAGAAAAATATTTGTGGACCAATAGTGTATTAACAAAGCATATTGTCTCTGAGAATTCATATTTCTCCTTAGGAGATGTGTATGCATGTCTGTGTGTGAGTGTATGAATGATCTAATAGCTTTCTGCTTAGACAGTTGAAAGAAGAATGTGACATTTTGGCAACTCACACTAAAGGCAAAAGTTAAAGAGGATCATACTCTAGTAGCTAAGCCCTCCTACTGTTCTATGGGCCCTGGAGCGTGCTAAATAACATAAAGAACTGTCTTGGAGTCTCCAGGGCATTATTCTAGACCAAACAACTCCAAATATTGGATGTGTATTGTGTTGGAAGGGTTGTAAGTCATGGGAGAAAGACCATCTCTTATGTACAGAAGGGGTTTCAGCAGACTGGTGTAGCATTGCAGTTTGGAAATAAGATGAAGGTGGTGTTCTTACCATAAAACATAAACCTCAGGGCAGAGTTACGAACAAAAGTCAACCCTAAGACAACCTGCTATGACATCTTACCTGTGTTTCCTTTGAACTGTGGAAATCGCGATTGTTAGCATCGTTAAAAATTTTTCGCCAACACATGTAATTCTCTTTGTTTATCCCACCAGTTCAGTTAAAAGGCTGATCTAACAATACAATGACCAGGTGTCTGTATTAGTCAGGGGCCTGGCAGGAAACAGATGGCAAATTCAGAGTTTAACCAAGGAGAGTTTAAAAGGGGGACTATTTACATAGGTGTGGGCAGGGTTAAGGGCACTGACAAGGGATGTTGAAATAAACATAGATGAGAAAGGGAGGGACCTACTGCTATGCCAGGCCTGAAGGAACAAGGGGAAACATGGTGTGATTACAAATGAGGTGAGGGGGCACCTGGGTGGCTCAGTCGTTAAGCGTCTGCCTTCGGCTCAGGTCATGATCCCAGGGTCCTGGGATCGAGCCCCGCATCGGGCTCCCAGCTCGGCGGGAAGCCTGCTTCTCCCTCTCCCACTCCCCCTGCTTGTGTTCCCTCTCTCGCTGTCTCTCTGTCAAATAAATAAAATCTAAAAAAAAAAAGAAAAAGAAATGAGGTGAGAGCTAGAGCTACGGAAGGAAAGCTGCCTGGAAGAACTGAGGGCCATCCACAAAACACAGCCATCTCCAGGACCACAGCCAAACGGAGGGAGCCGGGCAATACCTTGGCTTCTCCTTCGTACTGTACTCTGTCTCTCCTGGAGCTCCCTACCGCCAAACCCAGTGAGCAGCCCGAGGCAAGGGAGCCCAGGTGGTACCGCTTAAAAGGGTCAGTCTCTAAGGGTACACCTGGCAGGGTGGACAAAAATGCAGAACAAATGTGGCTGGTGGCAAACGGAGTATAATCAGTATAATATTCTGTTAAGATAAGAGATTACCAGTAATTTCCCAGATTATAGAAAGGAGGGAAAAAAATCTGTTAGGAAAAATGAGTAAAGCGAATGAAATATTTTTGTAGCAGGTGGATTTGTGCCAACATGATAAGGACAGTTTCGTAAAACTAAGTAGTTTCTTTCTAATCTACTAAATTATTTGAAAGAGGTAACATAAATGACAAAGGAGGGTTAGCCAGTGAATATAGTTTATTCAGATTTTGCAATGAATTGTGATAATGCCTTCTTATAGACGATGAAAGATACTTAATTCTCATGGAAGAAGGGATAAGGTAAATAGTCATAGGTAACTTGGTATGATTTAGCAAATCAGTAAGAAACAAAACAAACGAACAAAGAGAAAAAGAGACAAACCAAAAAGAAAAACCCACACTCTTTTTTTTTTTTAACATTTTATTTATTTATTTGACAGAGAGAGAGAGTACAAGCGCGGGGAGCAGCAGGGAGAGGGAGAAGCAAACTTCCCACTGAGTAGAAACCCCCCAGGCGGGGGCTCAATCCCAGGACCCTGGGATCATGACCTGAGCCGAAGGCAGACGCTTAGCCGACTGAGCCACCCAGATGCCCCAAAACCACAGCCTCTTTTTTTTAAAGATTTTATTTTATTTATTCATTTGACAGAGAGACAGCGAGAGAGGGAACACAAGCAGGGGGAGTGGGAGAGGGAGAAGCAGGCTTCCCGCCGAGCTGGGGGCCCGATGTGGGGCTCGATGTGGGGCTCGATCCCAGGACCCTGGGATCATGACCTGAGCCGAAGGCAGACGCTTAACGACCGAGCCACCCAGGCGCCCCAAACCACAGACTCTTAACTATAGAGAATAAACTGATGGTTGCCAGAGAGTGGGTGGGGGCCTGGGTGAAGTAGGTGAAGGGGATTAAGAGTACACTTCTCATGATGAGCACTGAGTCATGTACAGAACTGTTGAATCCCTGTGCTGTACATCTGCAACAATGTAACGCTGTATGTTAACTATACTGGGATTAAAATAATAATAATAATAATAATAATAAAGATTTAGCAAACTAGACAAGGATTTCATATTACAATGGACCCTCAACAAGGATTTGAACTGCCTGGTTTCACTTACAGGCAATTTTTTTTTTATATAAATACAGTATAGTACTGTAAATGTATTTTCTCTTCCATATGATTTTTTAGTGACATTTTCTTTTCTCTAGCTTACGTTATTGTAAGTATACAGTATATGATACATATTACTACAAAATACGTGCTAATCGACTGCTTATGTTATCCATAAGGCTTCTAGTCAACAGTAGACTATTAATAGTTAAGTTTTTGGGGAGTGAAGAATTATTCATGGGTTTTCGACTCTACAGGGGGTTGGCACCCCTAACCCCCATATTGTTCAAGGGTCAACTGTAATTCAACTAATAGTAAGTTAAGATATAGGGTACATGTGCCATATTTCAGTGTGTAACCTGGAATTTGATATATTATAAAAAGGTGCAAGGAAAAAAAACCTGCTAACCTTGGCCAAAGAAAATCTAGGAAAATCAAACATTGGATGAGACCTAACAAGCTTCATAAGCGGACAACATTATTGTAAAAAATAATCATAGTTGCTTGTCTTATTCTGAGATGGCTCTCTACATGCGGCTGGTGTCTTCCAGGCCAAGGGTGAGCTAGAGCCTGGGTATTTCTCTGCCTTTAGGACCCCACGAATAATGATTGGCTCTACACTTCACCCTGCAGTGCTCCTGAACTCCGGATGGATGCACTGGTTGTTGCAAGGAAGTGTCACATCGAGTGGTTCCAAACACATTTGCTACTGCATTGTGTCAATCCTCTTTGTCCTCTTCTGCTGCTTTTGGCTCCTTTCTGTGTGTAAGAAAGGTGCCAGAGCCAGCACAGCTATTGCTGTCCCAAGTGTGTCAGACTGCAGCATGGTACATTCGAGAATTCTTCTCATGTCCTCTTTGTTACCTGGTTCCCATAAACAACAAGTCCTGTGCTCACAGGTCCCTAAGTGGTTTCAGTGAAATGTCTCTTTTACACATTCTTCTTTTGCCTCCCTGCCCATGGTGTAACACTCATGCTTGTAAGGCCCTGGGCAGAAGCAGGGGCAGAAGCAGGGCCCTGAGGCACACACTCAGGCTTGCCTTCTCTCCCACACTGGTGCTGTGTCCTTCAAATGCTCTCACCTCCCTTAGAAGGAACAGCTCCTCAGAGCCAAGCAAAGACACCCTGCAGCTCTTCTGTCCGTCAAAGGGCATCTGAATCTCGAGACGCACACAGCTTGAGCTAAGAGGAGCCCTCCTGTGACACAGCCCCTACTTCCTGAATCTATTCTGTGTGCTGTAAGAGCGGTGAGTTGTGGTAACACTGCAGAAATCCCCACCCACTGTCAACCGCGGAAGGCTCCAGGCCTCTTCCGATAGTGAGACATAGGGAACCGGAGCATCTTACTCTCCGTGAGTTTCTGTAGCTCTCCTTCTGGAGAGAGTTCAGAAGAGCAATGCATTCTTGTGTCTTCTTGAAGAATTACAGGTTTTGTATTAGTTTTGGTGGCATCAACTATTTTAGAACCTAGATTATTACAGTTGAAAATAAATGTTATTTAGAAACCCAGCTATCCTTATTTCTAATCCCAGCCATTACTGTTTTCCTTTGACCTTTGGAGAAATTCATTAATTTTTCTAAATACAATGTACTTTTCCTGATGGATAAGGAGGCTCATTACTCCCTTTCCTTGGGCCCCTGTATATCTCTTTGGCCTGTGCTTGTTTTGTTTGCTTGGGTTAGAGCTCTGCCATCTCTCCTAGAGGAGCCGGAAGCATCTTATATTGTCCATTAAAAAATTAACCCTTAACAACTATTCATAGTTGTTTAGCATAAATTAACAAGATGTCATTGACACTAAGGAAGTGCAGTGGAGAATCACATGCCACAAAAATGCTGTCATCCCTATTTTCAGATGGAAAGACTAAGGCACTGAGCAGGGACATAACTTGCTAGCGTTGGCCATGCCAGGAAAGCCTGACCTGAACCTCCGGCTTCTGGATTATTAAAGGTTCCTCCACTCTGAGTCTCTTTTCTCCCCGTCACTCTCCCACCGTTCCCTCCAACACCACTACTATTCTACCTCTACCACTTGATAACTAAGGGAAGAAGACAGATGCTAACCCACTTGCAACAACAGAAAATTTGTTAGACAGAATAAGATGATTTAGATAAAGATGAGATGCTACTATACATGGGTGAATATTGGAGTATTTAGACTCAATATTTTTCAGATAAATTGACTAAGAAATAATTCCCAAGATTCCCTAAAAACCTTGGGCTCCTTTCCTGAAGCAGTAAAGAGGAAATGTCTGGAGATAGAGAAAGAGCTTGTTAACCCATAAGACTGGGGCTTAAACTCAGCCTCAGTTCGACCTTATATAAAAGAAAGAGAGGACCTGAAAAAAGTGCAACAACAAAATGTCAAGTTCACTTCTAAGTCTACAAAACAATAAAGCCGCACAGTACAAAAGGGAGGAAGAGAGTCACATCCTTTCAGTTACTTACAGCCTCCTCTTGTGGGTTGGGCACACTCTTCTATGAAAATAAAACATTTTCCTGAGAATTGCTTTGTTGGTATTGTTACTTTTCTCAGAGCTATAAAATGTTTAAAATATGCATTTCCAGGGGCACCTGGCTGGCTCAGTTGGGAGAGCATGTAACTCTTGATCTCAGGGTCATGGGTTCGAGCTCCATGTTGGGTGTAGAGATTACTGAAAAAATAAATAAATGAACTTGAAAAAAATTTTTTAAAAAGTTGGGTAAGAGAGGGCTCTTAAAAAACAAATTAAAAAAGTAAAAATGCATTTCCATATTTAGATAAATATTTCAAGCAAGTTTTACCACTGCATACATTGAAGATAAAAATTAACTCTAATTAGTGTTTTGTTGGTGCTTGTGACTTACATGCTTGGCTTTGAAGATCAAAAAATAATACATATGTGCTTACATATTATTTACTTTCTCCCACACACTCTGATATTATCGGGCCATTTTCTAATTTAAAACTTCGGCATCAGAAATACTGAGTCATGGGTGTATGTGTGTTTAAACACCAGAGTCTCAGGGCAGTGAAGCCGGAGGAAGGTGCAGTGGTCAAATATACTGAGCTGATACTAGGCTCTAACATTAGCTGTGTGGCCTTCGGCAAGTCACTAACTTCTTGGAGCCTCAGTTTCTTTATCTATAAAATAGGAATTAAGCAAGATAACGATATGTATGGTGCTTAGCGCAGTGTCCAGCTTGAAGTATGTGTGAGATACATGTATAATAGTGGTTATGAATGCAGTCTCTGGAGTCAGGCATCCTGGGTTGAAATCTCAACTCAAGTACTTATTAATTGGGCAAGTTTCTTAACCTCCCAGTGCTTCTGTTCCTTCATCTGTAAAATGAGAATAATTATAGTGCCTATCGTATAGAGTTGTTGTGAAGATTTAAACACTTAAAATATGTAAACCTTTCCACAAAGCGCCGGGCACAAGGTGAGTGTTCAATAAGTGTTAGCTATTAATATTCTTCTAAAATTGTGCTAATGTGGTAGCCGCATGTGGCTCTTGAGCATCTGAAATGGACTTAGTCCTCGTTGTGATATGCTCTACGTGTAAAATACATATAGAAATTCAAAGACAGTATAAAAAAGAATGTAAAATGTCTCAATATTTTTTATATTACACATTGAATTGATATTATGAATATATTGAGTTAAATTGTTAAAATGAATTTTGTGTCTAATTTTTTAATGTGGCTACTAGAAAACTTATAGGTACGTATGTGACTTGCATTATATTTGTATTGGACAGAGGTATTCTAAAACATAGAAATCTTAAAGCAAGAAATTCATCAAAAAGAAACTTATTTTTTGGTTTAGCTCAAATCTGGGTTACTTGTGGTATGCTTTTAGTCATAAATAAAGAAGTACTAAGGAGAAGCAAAGGAATTACAATGTACTAAGTGAAGCCATTAGAAGTTGCTGCAATTTAGGTTGTGTTAATTTTTCCAGGAAAGATGCTCCTTTCTCCTCTGGAGTGTTTTGTTCAATTTTGGGATTACATTTTAAGAGAGACACAGGCAATCTAGAGTATATTCTTGGTAAGCCTCCTAGGAAAATGAGAAGTTTTCATCACCGTGCCATGGAAGAGAGGAACTGTGGGTGGGTAAGAACATGAACATACTCAGCTAAGTGAGAAGACCTGAGAAGCATGACCGAATACCAGGAATGTAGATTTGCCACGTGGAAATGGAATTGGAAATGGAATTGACCCAAAGGGTTCAATTGGGTCCAAGTTAGAGGGAAGATGATTTCAGCTTTAATATAGGGAGCAGCTTTAACAATTAGAGTTGTCCAAAAATGGAGTGAACTACCTTATAGAATATTCAAGAATTTGCCACCATAAATTTAAGCAGAGAATTATAGATAGGGTTAATACATCCGGTAGATAGACAGAAAACCTCAGAAGCTTTTCAAACTCTGAGATTCCATGATTAAGGCTTTGCCACTAATTCTGGTAGAGAGCTGCCAATTCATGCATCATGACCAGAATAACTAGAGTTCCATGATTTTAATTAGTTTTCTAGTTTAGTTTTTTTTTTTTTTTTTTTTGGTTCTTTGTTTAGAAGATACAGAAGTTCACTGGTACTAGCTCAAGCAAACCGGAGTTATTGTGGGGATATATATATGGTAGATAAGGATCTCACAAGAACGCAGGGAGAGGGATAATGATACAGCAGACTCGACGGAAACTGTAACAGGAACTGAGGCTGCATCTGCTATCTTCCTCTCAGAGGCTGGCTGATCTCTTCTTCATGATAACTCTGCTTTCCTCCGCATCCTCGTTCTAGTCTATTACTGAAACTGACTTCGTGTAACTCTGTTCATGCACCATTTCTGCTCACTACTAATTTCAGAGGGTCTTTCAAAGCTTCCCTGGACTTGAATCTACTCATGACCTTACAACTTGGGTTCTCCCACCTAAATGTTTTGGTCTTTCATTTTCCCCAATTCCAGTTTTATGAGAAAAAGGATTGGCCTAGCTTTTTTTTTTTTCAAGCCAGATCACTGGCTACAGTATGGATGGACTTTCCTTGGGTGAGATGGCTTCAACTGGTCCAGATAGCTGGGGTTGGGGAATTTTATTTATGTGGGAGGGGGAAGTTTCTGCCAGAAACAGATGTGGGTGGGGCAGGGAGTTATTGCTATTTCTAGTATCACTACTGAAAGATGGAGGTCATGGAGTTTATACTCAGAAATTTGGGAATCCACTTCAGTTTATTCTGTGTATTTTTTTTAATCTTTTTTTTTTTTTAGATTTTATTTTTTTTATTTTTCGACACAGAGAGAGAATGCAAGCAGGGGGGAGTGGGAGAAGCAGGCTTCCCGCTGAACAGGGAGCCCAATGTGGGACTCGATCCCAGGACCTGGGATCATGACCTGAGCCGAAGGCAGACGCTTAACGACTGAGACACCCAGGGGCCCTTATTCTGTGTATTAAGAAGAGAGACCCTATTCAAAAGATTCTGGTTTGAGACTAATGATAGAAATATGAATTTTATTCTAAGATGTGTTCTAGGAACTTGTTACTCAAAAGTGTGTTTCATGGACTAGCAGCATCAACATTGCTTAGGAGCTTGTTAGAAATTAGAAACTCAGGCTCCACCCGAGACCTACTAAATTAGAATCTACATTTTAATAAGATTCCCAAGTGATTTGTATTCACATTGAGGTTTGAGAAGTGTGGCTCTCGAATAAGTTGGTCTGGTTTAGGTCTTTTAAGTTACCAAAGGCTTTTACTAGGAAACTTCCTGTAGTGTGCTATAGCCATGTGAGAACCAAGTGCTACATTGTCACAATTTTGTGAATAGGTTGATTTTATGTAGAGCCAGTTGTTAAACATTTACCAGCATTCCACTGGACAGTTCTAAATCTCCTAATTCAATCTGGAATTAAAATAGTCTCCTAGAGGTTGTGGGACAGAGTAACTTCCATATTGGGGTGGGTGTGGAGCAAGACAAAATGAATTAATTCCTCACCAAATTTTCCACCTTATGACTAATAAATCATTATTCTAGATAGATGTTTCTGTATAAAAAGAAATAATCTGAGTTTGCAGTAAGCACAAGGAGGGAAGGCAATCTCGGATTTGGTGATACTTGAAATATGGATAGACAAACAGGCAGAGACCAGAAAATTTCCCAGCTGGCAGCTGGACAGTTTTGGAGCTAAAACCTAGGTATGGAATAGCAGTTTCTGTATAGAGGAGAGGTAAGGGTGGGAAGATTCTGGTCCTAGAGACATAACACATATGGGAATTAATGCTTTTATTGCCTATATTATACTGAGTATAAAATTGTTAAACAAAACAACTCCAAGTTAATGATAGGTGTGGATGCCAATGTTTCATGGTATTACATAGGGAGTGGTTTTTAAAGTGTGGTCTCTGTGGTCTCTGAGAACTACACCGGTTCTCAGCATCACCTGAGAACCTATTATAAATACAAATTCATGAGCCACACCCAGGCCTACTGGATCAGAAACTCTGGGGGATAGAGCCCAGCAATCTGTTTTAACAAGGCTTCTGGGTGATTCTGATGCATACCATTGAAGTAGGAAATGTCACTGAGTTCCTTATTTTTGTCCAATAAGAGAATCCATTTTCAACTTGAACCTAAAATGGGAAGTGACTCTTCTTCCAAAGGAGTTTCCAGAACAACTGAAAAATGGTTGAGGAAAGCAGAGAGCACAGATCAAGGGAACTACAGGGTTAGGCAGATATTAAGAAGCTTTTCCCAGGGAAGTTAGCCAAACAGGCAGACACCTGGCATGTTGCCAAGACTCCTGGAGAGTATAAACCTTCCTAGAAATCTACTGGGAAAAGTTGCGTTTAAAGTGAACTTTAAGGAAGTGCATAAACACAGCCTAAAGACTTTCTGCAAATACTAATAAAAGTTCTGATACAAAGAATGTGACATCCCAGCCCATGTATCATACATGTATCAGCATATATTATATTAAGAAATAAGCAGATAATGGAAAAAAGGTACTAGGACAGCTTATTCATTTTGCCTCTCTGGTTAAGAGCTCTCACTGGTTCCTCACTAATGACAACTTGTAACATTTAACGAGTGCTTACTCTGTGCCAGGTACTGTAGTAAGTACCTCAATAAATTGTCTCATGAGCCCTGTATCCCAGATAAGGAAATCGAGGCCCAAAGAAGTATAGTAGCTTGCCCCAGGTCACATAGCTGGTAAGTGATGATACTGAGATGCAAACCCAGAAAGTTTGGTTCCAGAGTGCCATTGCTTAACCAAAAGCTCTACTGCCCCTCTTTAGTGAGAACTTCATTACATATTAAATATTTAGAGGCTTGCAGTTCCTATTTCAGAGTATGAATTTTTTGTAGTTTTTAATAAGTATCAAACTAAATAACCTCTTTACATATTGGTATATACAGATAACTGGACTCTGGACCCCATCTGACTAATGCCATCAAGTTCTGGTGGTCAAAGTGGGCAGAGAAATCGCACCTCTTTAAGAAGGACGCTGCTTTAATAAGCTACTACTATAAGCATACTACATGTTACTCTGAGTCCCAATATTAGGTGCTTAAATTATCTCGTTGTAACAGGAGACATAAAGAAGTACACAGATGGGGGCCAAATGACCCTGGGTACAGAACAGGGGAGTTGTAGATGCTCAGGAAAAGCACCTTTAATCACCTTTTTTGTCTGGAAATGGATTTGGTGAACTTGCCCCAATTCTTGAATTTACCTTCAAATGAAATTAGTTTTTAAGCATCATGAGAGCAATGGCTATGCTGGTTTTGTTCACCGCATCTATGCATAGCCAAGCACACTGCTCGACACATGGCAAACAGGCAGATATTTGTGAAAAGGGAGGAGAAAAGAAGAGAAGGAGGGAGAAAAGGAAGAAAGTTGTAAAGGTAGATTCAAGTTCTTTGAATTTGTGTGTGTGTGTGTGTGTGTGCGTCTAACAGTCATAAATGGGTATGGAACCTTTGAAGTAACTGCTTAGGTGTTAATAGGATAGGGGAATAAATTAGAAATCTTATTCTTCATGTAGCTGGGTACAATATATACATATGAAATAAATCATCTGGGAAATTCCTACTTTGATCCAGTCCAACTTCTCATGGGCAGCTTCATGGAAGAAGTTAATTTTGCTAGCTTGCCGTGTGTGTGTGTGTGTGTGTGTGTGTGTGTGTGTGTGTGTGAGAGAGAGAGAGAGAGAGAGAGAGAGAGAGAGAGAGAAGGGATAGAGGAATCTTGGCAGGGTGTTGAGGCTGGGAAGATAAACAGAGGCCAGAAGGGAGCTCCAGAAGTAGTTACTGGAGGGCTTTATTTAAACTGGAAAGCGATATAATCTGCGATCAGATTTTTTTTAGATTAAACTACGCTGACAACAGCTGTGACGTAATGGAAAGGATACTGATTTTTTTTTTTCCAGCTCTAATAACCTGTGCGTAGGTCTCAAGACCTGCCATTTTAAAACCAGAAGAGTTATATAAATTTTTTTCAAGTATTATTCAATTGATCCTAATGGCTCAGCTTGCCAGCAGAAGGAAAATATAGAGCTGATTAATGTTAAGATGAAGTTAAAACTACGCTGATCTCGAGTTGAGATAAAAAGAAAGTTTGTTGGGGCACCCGCCTTGGGCGGTAGTGGAAAGTTTGGTGATTTTAAAGTTTTTACAAGGCTGGCAATGGGGCGATGGAAGCTGGTCAGATTCTTCAGATTTTGTTTTTCATGCTTTCCCGGGGACTCTCTCAATATATTAAAATTATCGTCCTGAGTACAACTGAAGACTCAAAAAGGAAAGAAGAAATAAAATAGGGTAACGCCACAGGACCATATTTTCCATGAGGGCAGATTTCTCTGAAGTTGGTTTAAGCTGTCGTACCGGAACCACGAAACAGAGGGTCCTAGCACGGAAGACTGACTGTAACACCGCCACGGGGCACCGGCGTCGTTCGCGGTTCCTTGGCGGCTTGAAAGCCTATTTTGGTTCCCGCCCCTTTTCCTCTTGCTCTTTCTAATCCTTCCCCCTCGGCAATTCCGGACAGGAACCCTTTTTAATTTCTTCTAAGTTGAAGCGTAGGACCAATTTCGCCAACACAATCCGGAATGGTCAACATGGCGGCCGCCGTAAGGTGCCTCGGTAGAGGTAACCCAAGGAGTTATCTGGGCTTGGGGGGAAAATAGCTCTGGTATGGAGTCTCCTGTTGTAAGCCGGACTCTCCTAGGCACGGGTCTGCACTGGGGGCTCGAAAAGCTTTTCAGGGCTCTAGGTTCTCCAGAGGGTTATTACTACTTAAAGCGACCTTATCAGATGTTTCACTCCTTTCTGGAGCGTTCCTAGGGGTGGAGAGGGAGGGAGATGTGCACTGCCCGTTCTCCAGCCACCCCTAGGGACGGAGCTGAAGACGCGGTTCTGTCTCCAATACTGGCGGTGTGGGCTGCGCGGGAGAGTTTGATAAGCGAAGTGAGTTCTGGTATGGAAAAGGTGGTATGTTTAAGTGATCTACGTCTGTAAACTTTAACACTTTACAAAATGCTTGTTGGTGCTTTGGGAGTACATCGTTGCAGGCAATTCTAATTCTTAAACGTCCAGACGTTGTCTAATTCGCATCAACATTTATCATTTGCAGACTAATTGTGTAGTACTTCTTGTTAGCAGCTCTTTTCAGCAGTTAGTAAACTCCAATTTATTGTCTAGGAGGACAGCCCTTTTTTGGTACAATGCTTTTTTTTTTTTTTTCTTGTACAGTGCTTTTTAATTTTTGTTTGGTGTTTTTGAATGTGCCCGGCTAGCTCAGTCGGTAGAGCATGAGACTCTTAATGTTTGTTTGGTGTTTTTTGAAGCACTGATACGTATTGTTATTTAATTAAGGTAGCTCTTTAGGTGGAGGCAGTAGCCAGCATCACTCCCATTTTACGGAGGAATCAACTGATCCTGTTAAAGTATGTGGTAGCCCTCGGATAACTAGTAAGTGGCAGGGGCAAAACTGAAGCTTCACTCCTAGGCCAGTGATTTTTTTTTTTTAAACTACATGTTAGTTTTCTCTTTGAGCTTCTTACAGGAACGCCTAGTGTTAAGACAGGATTCTGTGTTTGGGATAGTTGTTTAAAAGAGTGGTGGCAAGAGATCATAGCAGACCCTGATAACTACTAAGTGAGCAAACCAAAAAGTGTATCTTTACTGAAAAGAGACTTATGGTATTTTCTTCATGTATGACAGAAATAACATGATGTTAGACAAGTCAAATAAACCAAAAAGAGAACTGAAGATTATCATTCTCTCCTTGCCACTGTTTTCTTCTCTTGGCTTCTAGGATTCCTGACTCTTGATTTTCTTTTTATCTCACCTGTCATTTCTCACATTACTTTGCTGGCTCCTCCTCTCCCCAATCTCTTACCTTGGAATGTCTTAGGAGCCAGGATCCCATCTTTCATCTTCATGTCTTTTGTATATAAATTCACTCCTCTTGTGATTTCATCCAAGTCTCCTGGCTTTGACTATTTTCTATATCATAATGGCTCTCAAATTTATGTCTGCAGTTGGGACCTCTTGTGGACTTTAGATTCTTAAACTCATCTGCCAGTTCTAGATCTCCACTTGTTCATCTCTTTAGCACTTAACACTTGTCTAAAATCAGACTCATCATAGCCTGCAGTTTTCCCCATCTCATTTCAGGGTAACTTCATCCTTTCAGTTGTCTGGGCCAAAACCTCAGAATATCCTCAACTCCCCCTCTTTTTCCCACACTTCACATTAAATGGTTGACAAATCTGATTGGTTTTACCTTCGAAATAAATCCAAAATCTAACTTCTCACTATACTATAGCAACTACCTTACATGCCATTACCATTCCTCACCTGGATTTCACTGTATTTTCAACGAGTATGAAATTGGTCCTTTAAGAACTAAGTCATGTTACTCTTGTGCTTGAAACTCTGCAAGGCCTCCCCATTTTTCTTAGTCCTTAGAATGGCCTACGGGTGTGCTGTCTTTATTATTATCCACTATTGAGCACTTCAGATGTGGTTAATCTGAATAGAGTGTGTCAAATACACATTAGATTTTGAGGACTTAATACCCAAAAAAGTAAAATATCTGAATTTGTTATGTTGGTAACATGTTGAAATGATAATATTTTGGGGTATTAGCTATAATAAAATATGTTAATTTTTTTTTTTAAGATTATTTATTTATTTGTCAGAGAGAGAGACAGCGAGAGCAGGAACACAAGCAGGGGAGTGAGAGAGGGAGAAGTGGGCTTCCTGCCGAGCAGGGAGCCCGATGCGGGGTTCGATCCCAGGACCCTGGGATCATGACCTGAGACAAAGGCAGATCCTTAATGACTG
Organism: Halichoerus grypus; assembly: GCF_964656455.1. Classification (NCBI taxonomy): domain Eukaryota; kingdom Metazoa; phylum Chordata; class Mammalia; order Carnivora; family Phocidae; genus Halichoerus; species Halichoerus grypus. The sequence continues at coordinate 62,021,919 of NC_135714.1, forward strand.
AGCCACCCAGGCGCCCCGATATTTTCATTTTTAAATGATCCCTCTTACTAGTAGGTAGAAAAGAAATGGAGAAGACCAAGAGTGGAAGATGGAATAGTTTGAAATTTGTTGCAGTAATCTATGTGGTAGATGATGGTGGTGTGGACTATGATGGGTGTAGTGGGAAGGCAAAGACTAGATGGATAAGATCTCCTAGGGAAATTGAAGATTATAGAACTCTAAGCTTTCAGTATCAGATATAAGAATAAGCTAGGAAAGGAGATGAAGTAATTTCCATCTCATTGCCAAGGGGTGGGAGAGGTGGGAGTGACTTCTGAGAACGAGTACAGATTCAGGTAGATTCCTAAGTCCTTGAGATAATTCTGTTTTCTCTGAAGTAGCAAGTGAGGTTATCTGCTAAGAGTGAAGGGAGAAGAAATATGTTAAAGGAGTGTAATAATACAGATAGACAAAATGACCCCAGAGGGATTGAAAATACAGATATTATGGCCTAACAGTGCTATTTAAATATAGTTGACCCTTGAACAATGGAGGGATTAGGGGTGCCCCCCCAACCCCATGCAGTTGAAAATCTGCATATAATATTTTTTTGAGTTTCTTTCTTTATTGAGTCTACCTCCAGCCAGGGGAACAGCGACAGACCATGGTAACTGTCACACATCCTCCCTCCCCACTATCCCCCCACCTTGCCATAATTTTTGACCCCTCAAAAACATAACTACTGATAGCCTAATGTTGACTGGAAGCCTTACTGATAACAGTTGATTAACACATATTTTGTATGTTATATGTATTATATACTGTATTCTTATAATAAAGTAAGGTAGAGAAAAATATTAAGAAAATCGTAAGGCAGAGAAAATACATTTACAGTACTGTATTTATTGAAAAAAATCTGTGTATAGTGGACCCATGCAGTTCAAACCCATGTTGTTCAAGGATTGCTGTAGTGGTATTTTTGTAATTTGGTTTTTATTAGTCTGTCACAGTTTCATAGATTTTTTTTTTTTTAAGATTTTTTATTTATTTATTTGACAGAGACAGATATAGTGAGAGCAGGGACAGAAGCAGGGGGAGTGGGAGAGGGAGAAGCAGGCTTCCCGCAGAGCAGGGAGCCCGATGCGGGACTCAATCCCAGGACCCTGGGACCATGACCTGAGCCGAAGGCAGACGCTTAACAACTGAGCCACCCAGGCGCCCAGTTTCATAGATTTCTGTTGAAAAGTTCGATTTCTGGTTGTCGTGACTTGGGGATTTTAAATAGTAGTGGTTGATTGTTTTATAGTAGGTTGCAATTGATGTATTCGAGAAGATTATTATTTTGAGGACCTTACCAAAGTTGTTGGGTTCTTGTTTAGTACAATTAGAATTATTTTTTATTGTTTGGAAGTGTTTGCCCAGCCTTGAGTGGATAATTGCTGTTCCTTCATTTACCATGTATGATTTTTTGAAGGTAGCTGGCTTCTTTGAAAATGTGGAGGATCTCTGAAATTGTTGCATACCAGCATAGCCCACTAAATTTGAGATTTATGAGGGCAGGTACTGGATCTCTTAGTCTATTTCCCTCTTCTTCCATAGCCATTAAAGCCCTAAAATTCCCAACATTAAACAGGTTTCCTACACTGCCCCAAATGTTATTCCTGTATGTTCATAGCATTCAGTTTTAGTGATTATCTTGTACTTCAACTTTCTCTTGAAAGATAGGGATGAAATTAAGTTGTTAGGCATGTGGCTTTGATGGTATTTGAACTGATGATAAGAAGGAGTAGGCTAAGGGAAGATACGAAGATGGCCCATCCCAGTCAAATGTAACATTAAATGCAATGGCACAGAGGCAGCAATTAACTTGAGGGATTCAAGGGTTAGAAAGTAGGATCATAGTGAGCAAGTCCTGCTATTGAGTGATAGGCAGGAGCCAGCTCACAGAAAGCCTTGTAGACCTCAGTAAGGAATTTGTACCTATTCTACATGCACAGTGCTATGCACTTGGAAACTTACTGATGAAATGAATTCACTTGATGTGTAGATAAGTATTATAATTCCCATATTACTGGTTGTTGCATGGTTTTATATAATGAATGGATTTTAAGATTAGATTTTAAGTCATATGAAAATCTAGTTGTAGAGTACTAATTTAAAAAAATTGAGTTGAAGTCCATTCAACAGAAAAGACAATTTAGAAGGCCAAAAATATGGAAACTTACTCTAATGTATAAGAAAAATGCAAATTAAGACAATTCTCCATACCATCTTTCATTTACTAGATTGACAAAGACCAAAATGTTTGGTAACATACTATGTTGGCATAAATGTGTGGAAATTGGGGCGCCTGGATGGCTCAGATGGTTGGGCGTCTGCCTTCGGCTCGGGTCATGATCTCCAGGTCCTGGGATCTAGCCCCACGTCAGGCTCCTAGCTCAGCGGGGAGTCTGCTTCTCCCTCTCCCTCTGCCTCTCCCCCTGCTTGTACTCTCTCTGTCTCTCTTGCTCAAATAAATAAATAAATAAATCTTTAAAAAAGATAAATGTGTGGAAATAAGCAACCTTTTCATTGCTGGTGGAACTGTATATGGCACTGTCGTTATGGAGAGCAATATTTATCAAAATTACAAATGTTCATATCCTTTGACTCAGCAAATTTACTTGAAATTTATTCTGTAAATATATTCGTATGTGTACAAAATGATGTTTACACCAGGTTATTTAACACAGCACTGTTTATAATAGCAAAGTATTATAAATGACCTAATGGTTGGTCATTGATTAAGTAAATTATACAACCACACAGTGGAGTACTTTGCAGCTGTAAGGAGATAAAGGCTTTATGAACTGATAGGAAGTTATCACTTTTTTTTTTAAAGATTTTATTTATTCCTTTGATAGAGTGAGCGAGAACACAAGGAGGGGGAGCTGCAGAGGGAGAGGGAGAAGCAGGCTCCCCACTGAGCAGGGAGCCCGATGTGGGACCTGATCCCAGGACCCTGGGATCATGACCTGAGCCGAAGGCAGATTCTTAACTGACTGAGCCACCCAGGCGCATTGGACATTATCACTTTAATATATACATATACATACACTTTTATGAAAGGCCTACATGAAATTATGTATATACACCTCACATAAATGTGTGTATTTATATCTACATATGCGTGTGTGTGTATATGTGTGTGTGAAAATAGACTCTTAACTACCATTAAGTGAGAAAGCAAAGTGTATAGAATGGTGGGTAGAATGTACTACCATTTTATTGAGGAGGGAAATAATATGTCTACAAGGATGCACAAGAAATTGCTAACATGGGGCGGGGCAATGCGGGGGGCTAGTGGTGGGAGGAAGACTTTATTTTTGAAGAATTTATTTATTTATTTGTCAGAAAGAGCGTGTGCACAAGCAGGGGAGTGGCAGGCAGAGGGAGAAGCAGGCTCCCCAGTGAGCAAGGAGCCCGCTGTGGGACTCGATCCCAGGATGCTGGGATCATGACCTGAGCCGAAGGCAGACGCTTAACCGACTGAGCCACCCGGGCGTCCCCCTCCCATTTTTTTAAAAAAGATTTTATTTATTTATAAATAAACAAAAGACACAGAGACAGACACAGAGAGAGAGATAGCGAGAGCAGGAATACAAGCAGGGGGAGTGGGAGAGGGAGAAGCAGGCTTCCTGCTGATCGGGGAGCCCGATGTGGGACTTGATCCCAGGACCCTGGGATCAGGACCTGAGCCGAAGGCAGACGCTTAACCGACTGAGACGCCCAGGCGTCCCGAAGACTTTATTTTTGTGTTTTCTTTTGTGATTCTTAAATAAGGACATTTTCTTTGTATTTCTGCATGCAAAAGAATATAACATATATAAAGAAAAATGTAAAATTCTGAATACTATTAATCTTAAAGATATAGAACATTATCAATTCTTCAAATGCCCAAGTGCCTTTTTCTTTCATCTCCTTCTTCCCCAGTAGTAAACACTTTCCCTGAATTTCTATTTTATCCCTCCCTTGTTTTTATGTATAGTTTTAATGCACACACATACATACAAATAATATATATATCCATACAGTATTGATTAGTTATGCATGTTTTTGAACTTAAAATAATACCAAATAAATTCTTCTACTTACTTTTTTTGCTCAAAATTATGTTTGTGAAATTCATCCATATAACATATAGTTTAGTCATTTTTACACTTCTCTAGCTTTCCATTATAGGAATATACCACAATTTACCCATTCTACTATAGATGAATGTTTGGGTTCTTTTCTGCAGTTTTGCCATTACAAAGATGTTATGATGATGATGATGATTTATTTTAATTCCAGTATAGTTGACATACAGTGTTATATTAATGTTTCAGGTGTACAATATAGTGATCTAGCAATTCTAAATATTGCTCAATGCTCGTCATGATAAGTGTACTCTTAATCCCCATCACCTATTTCATCCATCCCCCCACCTACCTCCCCTCTGGTAACCATCTGTTTGTTCTCTATAGTTAAGAGTCTGTTTTGTTGTTTTCTCTTTTTTTGGTTTGTCTCTTTTTTTCTTTGTTCATTTGTTTTGTTTCTTAAGTTCCACATATGGGTGAAATCATATGGTATTTGTCTTTATCTGGCTGACTTGTTTCACTTGCTGTTATAATTTTTAGATCAATCCATGTTGTTGCAAATGTCAAGATTTCATTCTCTTTTTATGGCTGAGTAATATTTCATTGCATGTATATATATATACACACACACACACAGACCCCACATCTTTTTTATCCATTGATTGATCGATGGATACTTGGGCTATTTCCAAAATTTGGCTCTTGTAAATAATGCAGCAGTAAACATAGGGGTGCATATATCTTTCCGAATTAGTGTTTTCATATTCTTTGGGTAAATACCCAGTAGTGGAATTAGTGGATCATATGGTAATTCATATGGTAAAAAATTTTAAATTTTTTTTCTATTTTTTATTTTTTGAGGAACCTCTGCACGGTCTTCAGAGTGGCTACACCAGTTTACATTCACCAGTAGTGCTCGAGGTTTCCTTTGTCTTTGTATTGTTGCCAACACTTCTTTCTTGTGTTGTTGATTTTAGCTATTCTGATAGGTGTGAGGTGCTATCTCATTATAGTTTTGATTTGCATTTCCCTGATGATGAGTGATGTTGAGCATCTTTTCATATGTCTTGTTTTATGTCTTTTTTGGAAAATGTCTGTTCATGTCTTCTACCCATTTTTAATTGAATTATTATTGTTGTAGAGTTGTTTAAGTTCTTTATATATTTTGGATACTAACCCTTTATTGGATATGTCATTTGAAAATATCTTCTCCCATTCAGTAGGTCATCTTTTAGTTTTGTTGTTTCTTTTGCTGTGCAGAAGCTTTTTATTTTGATGTAGTCTCAATAGTTTGTTTTTGCTTTTGTTTCTCTTGCCTCAGGAGACATATCTAGAAAAATGTTGCTACAGCTGATGTCAGAGAATCTACTGCCTGTTCTATCTGCTAAGATTTTTATGGTTTCGAGTCTCACATTTAGTGTTTTTTTTGTTTTGTTTTGTTTTAAGATTTATTTATTTTAGATAGTGTGAACAGGGGAAGAGGCAGTGGGAGAGGGAAAGGAGAGAAAGAAACTCAAGCTGACTCCCCTCTGAGCATGGAGCCTGATGCAGGGCTCAATCCCACGACCATGAGATCATGATCCGAGCTGAAACCAACAGTTGAACGTTAAACCAACTGAGCCACCCAGACACCCCTTGCATTTAGGTTTTTAATCCATTTTGGATTTATTTTTGTGTATGGTATAAGATAGTGGTCCAGTTTCATTCTTTTGCATGTGGCTGTCCAGTTTTCCCAGCACCATTTGTTGAAGAGATTGTCTTTTTTCCATTGCATATTCTTTTTTTTTTAAGGTTTTATTTGAGAGAGAGTGCAGAGCGAGAGAGAGAGCGAGAGAGAAAGAGCACAAGCAGGAGGGAGGGGCAGAGAGAGAGGGAGAAGCAGGTTCCCCACCAAGCTGGGAGCCCCATATGGGGCTCGATCCCAGGGCCCTGGGATCATGACCTGAGCCGAAGGCAGACGCTTAACTGACTGAGCCACCCAGGTGCCCCCCATTGCATATTCTTACCTCCTTTGTCAAAGACTAATTGACCATGTAATTATGGGTTTATTTCTGGGCTTTCTATTCTGTTCCATTGATCTATGTGTCAGTTTTTTGTGCCAGGACCATACTGTTTTGATTACTGCGGATTTGTAGTATATCTTGAAATGTGGGATTGTGATACCTCCAGTTTTGTTTTTCTTTTTCAAGATTGCTTTGGCTATTCAGGGTCTTTTGTGGTTCCATACAAATTTTAGGCTTATTTGTTCTAGTTATGTGAAAAATGCTGTTGATATTTCGATAGGGATTTCATTAAATCTGTAGATTGCGGGCGCCTGGGTGGGTCAGATGGTTAAGTGTCTGCCTTCGGCTCAGGTCATGATCCCAGGGCCCTGGGATCGAGTCCCGCATCGGGCTCCCTGCTCCGTGGGAAGCCTGCTTCTCTCTCTGCCTCTGCCTCTCTGTCTCTCTGACTCTCATGAATAAATAAATAAAACATTAAAAAAAAAAAAATCTGTAGATTGCTTTGGGTAGTATGGACATTTTATTTTATTTTATTTTTAAAGATTTTATTTATTTATTTGAGAGAGAGAGAGAGAATGAGAGAGAGAGCGCATGAGGAGGGGAGGGTCAGAGGGAGAAGCAGACTCCCCGCCGAGCAGGGAGCCTGATGTGGGACTCGATCCCGGGACTCCAGGATCATGACCTGAGCCGAAGGCAGTCGCTTAACCAACTGAGCCACCCAGGCGCCCTAGTATGCACATTTTAACAATATTTGTTCTCCCAACCCATAAGCATGGAATATCTTTCCTTTGTTTGTCTCATCTTCAATTTCTTTCTTCAGTGTTTTATTGTTTTCAGAGTACATGTCTTTCACCTCCTAGGTTAAGTTTATTCCTTTGTATTTTATTATTTTTGGTCAAGTTGTAAATGGGATTGCTTTCTTAATTTCTTTTTCTGCTATGTCCTTATTAATGTAAAGAAATGCAGTGGATTTCTGTATATTGATTTTGTGTCCTGCAACCTTACTGAATTCATTTATCAGTTATAGTAGGTTTTTAGTGGAGCCTTTCCTCTTTTCTTTATATAGTATCATTTTATCTGCAAATAATGAAAGTATGACTTCTTCCTTACTGATTTGGATCCTTTTATTTCTTATTGTTGTCTGATTTCTGTGGCCACGACTTCTAGTACTATGTTGAATAAAGGTCATGAGAGTGAACATCCTTGTCTTGTTCCTGATCTTAGGGGAAAAGCTCTGTTTTTCCTCATTGAGGATCATGTTAGCTTTGGGTTTTTCATATATGGCATTTATTATGTTGAGGTATGTTCCTTCTAAACCTACTTTGTTGAGGGTTTTTATCTTGAAGGGATGTCGTACTTTGTCAAATCCTTTTTCTGCATTTATTGAAATGATACTGTGTTTTTTATTCTTTCTTATTTATGTGATGTATCACATTGATTAATTTGAGAATATTGAACCACCCTTGCATCACAGGAATAAACCCCACTTGATTGTGGTAAATGAGTTTTTTAATGTATTATTGGATTCAGTTTACTGATATTTTGTTGAGGATTTTTGAGTCTATGTTTAGAGATACTGACCTTTAGTTCTCTTTCTTTGTAGTGTCTTTTTCTTGTTTCAGCATCAGGGTAATGCTGGCCTCATATATTCCTTTTATATTTTTTGGAATAGCTTGAGAAGAATAGGTAACTCTTCTTTAAATGTTTGGTAGAATTTATCTGTGAAGCCATCTGGTCCTGGAGTTTTGCTTGTTGTTTGGACTTTTGATTACTGATTCACTTTCATTGCTGGTAATCGATCTGTTCATTTTCTGTTTCTTTCTGCAGTCTTGGTAGATTATATGTTTCTAGGAATTTACCCATTTCTTCCAGGCTGTCCAATTCGTTGGCATATAATTTTTCATAATATTCTCTTATAATGTTTTCTATTTCTGTGGTGTCAGTTGTTATTTCTCCTCATTTCTGATTTTGTTTGAGTCTCTCTCTCGCTGTCTCTCTCTCTTTTGATGAGACTGGCTTAAGGTTTATCAATTTCATTGGTCTTTTCAAAGAACCAGTTCTTGGTTTCATTGATCTGTTCTATTGTTTGTTTGTTTGTTTTTAGTTTCATTTATTTCTGCTCTAGTTTTTATTATTTCCTTCCTTCTACTGGTTTGGGGTTTTGTTTGTCCTTTTTCTAGCTCCTTTAGGTGTGTGGTTAGGTTGTTTATTTGAGATTTTTCTTGCTTCTTGGGATAAACCTGCTATGAACTTTCCTCTTAGAACAGCTTTTGCTGCCTCCCAAAGATTTTGACCACTGTGTTGTCATTTTCATTTGCATGTATTCTTTGATTTCCTGTTTGATTTCTTGGCAACCCATTCATTGTTTAGTAGCATGTTATTTAACCTTCACGTATTTTTGTTTTTTCCAGATTATTTTGTGGTTGATTTCTAGTTTCATAGTGTTGTGGTCAGAAAAGATGCATGGAATGACTTCGATGTTCTTGAATTTGTTGAGATTTGTTTTGTGACTTAATATATGATCTATTCTGTAGAATGTTCCATGTGCGCTTGGGAGGAAGGTATATTATTCTGTTCTATTCTGAATATATCTGTTAGATACATCTCGTCCAGTGTGTCATTCAAAGCTACGGTTTCTTTGTTGATTTTCTGTTTGGATGATCTATCCATTGATATAAGTGGGGTGTTAAAGTATCCTACTATTATTGTGTTACTATTGATTATTCCCTTTATGTTTGTTATTAGCTGCTTTATATATTGGGTGCTCCCATGTTGGGTGCATAAATATTTACAATTGTTATATCTTCTTGTTTTGTTTTTCCCTTTATGATTATATGGTGTCCTTCTTTTTCTCTTGTTACAGTCTTTATTTTAAAGTCAATTTTGTCCATTATAAGTATTGCTACCATGGCTTTCCTTTCACTTTCATTTGCATGATAAATGCTTTTCCATCCCTTCACTTTCAACCTGCATGTGTCTTTCTTTTTAATTAATTAATTATTTTTAAAGATTTTATTTATTTATTTGTCAGAGAGAGAGAGAGAGAAACAGAGAGCGAGCACAAACAGGGTGAGGGGCAGTGGGAGAAGCAGACTCCCCGCTGAGCAGGGAGCCCAAAGCGGGACTCGATCCCAGGACCCCAGGATCATGACCTGAGCTGAAGGCAACCGCTTAACCAACTGAGCATTGTCCCCTGTTCATCGGAATCTGGCACTTCAGGCATGTCTCCTGTGAGTGTTGCATGTGCCTGGCTGTTGTGGCTGAGCCATGTTTGCCTTCAGTCCAGTCATCTGCAGTGGCTCTCTTTGCCTATTGTGGGCAGGGTTTGGTCCCTGTGTTGTTAGTGGACTGGTCTGGGGACACCTTGGGCTTAAGTTGAGTCAGACCAGGCATTTGCCAGAGATGCAGTAGCACCTAACTGCAGGTGAATGTGGGGGCAGGGTGCTTGGTGCCAGCAAGGTCCAAGCTGACAGGACTGGACCTCCAGCCCAGGAGACTGAGGCAGGTTGTATTGGAGGGGGCAGATCTACAGAAGTGCTCTGGGTTGGGATGCATGGTGTTAGCAAGGTTTACGTGGGTCTGTTGTGAGAGGAGACCTGGATCAGAGGCCTGGCTGGAGGGGGCATGTCAGCTGGAAAATGGGGGTGAGGGGGTGGGGGTGGGGATGGCGGCAGGGTCAGGGAGAGTGCACTGTTAGCAAGTTAGGTAGCAGGTGTTGGTGCTGCACTGGTTGCCAAAGGTATTAGTGTGTTTATGCTGGGGGTGAGTCATGAGAATGGTACCTGCTAGTAATTTTGTTCCTGGAGAGGTCTCCCAAAGATCCCTGCCTCTCCAGCACATGCTCTGAGATTTGTATAAACAAATCTCCCTCTTGTACACCCCAGGCATTTTTCAAACTGCTGCTTTTGTGCTGTATCTGCATGGGGGCTGTTTGTTTTGCTGTCTCTTTAAGGGCGGGGACTCAGTTTCTCTTGCCCTCCTGGCTCCCTCCTGTTTCTCACTCCTGGCTCCCTCCTGTCTCTCACTCCCGTCTCTCCCATAAGCCTGTTGATATTTAAACTTCCAGATGTTAAGCCTTGCTGATTGTTAAGAACTCCTGAAATTCAGCTCCCCTGGTTTTCAAAGCCAGATGTTATGGGGATTGGTCTTCCCTGTGTGGGCTCCCTGGTGTGAGGGTCTGTTTCTCTCTCCTCTCTGTGCCCATGGTGTTCCTCCCTCCTGTGGACAGTCCTGCAGGTCCATTTAGTTCCCAGCCACATCTCTGTCCTTCCTACCTTCTTCAAAGTGGCCTCTTCTCTACATTTAGTTGTGGAGTCTGTTCTGCCAGCCTTTGGGTCATTTTCTGGGTTATTTATACTGAATTGGCTGTTACCTAGTTGTGTCCCCAGGATGAGGTGAGCTTATGGTCCTCTTACTTTGCCATTTTCCCCAGAAGTCTCCTGATGTTATGATGTTGTTATTTTTGTGCATGTCTCTTAGTACACATGTGCAGGAGTTCCTCTAGGGCATATTCCCAGAAGTGGAATAACTGCATCATTGATATGTGTATGCCCACCTCATTGAATTATGCCATATTGTTTTCCAAAGTGGTATTCCAATTCATACTCTTATCTACTATGTGTAAAATTTACCCTTACTTAACATTTTCAGCAATCCCAGACTTTTTTAAAAAAGTTGCCAATCTGATGTATGTAAAACATTGCTACTTAAATGATCACATCTAGAAACTGTTACCTGTCCACAATTTAATCAAAGCGCTGCTTGCTTTACTGAAGTCTTGTGAAAAAAAATATTGTCAGCTGCAGTAAATAATATACTTAGTAATGTGGTTGATTTACATGCTGATGTAATTTTAATTTACAGGCCAACTGACCACTCTTTAAAAAGCAAGGTGGAATGATATTTTATTGTGGTTTAAATTAATATTTACGTGATTACTAATGAGATTGTGCATTTTCCCCTACATTCATGTATCATTTATGTTTCCTCTTAAATTAGAAACTTGTTTATCTCTTTAGTTTATTTTTTATTTTTATTTTTTATTTTTTTTAAAGATTTTATTTATTTATTTGACAGAGACACATCAAGAGAGGGAACACAAGCAGGGGGGAGTGGGAGAGGGAGAAGCAGGCTGATGCAGGGCTTGATCCCAGGACCCTGGGGTCATGACATGAGCCAAAGGCAGACGCTTAACGACTGAGCCACCCAGGTGCCCCTCTTTCATTTACTTTTTAATTGGGTTGATCTTACATATTCTGGATACTAATCCTTTGTTATATAGGTTGCTATTCTGTTCTTCCAGTTTTTTTTTTTTTTTTTTATTTGACAGAGAGAGAGACAGCCAGAGAGGGAACACAAGCAGGGGGAGCAGGAGAGGGAGAAGCAGGCTTCCCGCAGAGCGGGGAGCCTGATACGGGCCTTGATCCCAGGACCCTGGGATCCTGACCTGAGCTGAAGGCAGATGCTTAACACCTGAGCCACCCAGGCGCCCCTGTTCTTCCAGTTTTTGGCTTGTCTTTCACTTTCTTTAATAAACAGATGTTCTTAACACTAATAAGTCACTTTTTGGCTAGTGCTTTTGGGTTTTGTTTGTGAAATTATTCCCTCCCAAACAGTCAAAAAGATATTTTCCTGCATTCTAAAAGTCTTTAGTTTTGCTATTCAAATGTAAATCCTTAGTCCACCTAGATTTGATGTTTGAGTGTGTGTGTGGTGTGACATAGGGATCTAAATATACTCTTTTCCGTATGGATAATCCCTTTCCTTAACACCACTTAATTGAATTATTCGCATAGTGATTTGTAATAGCATTTGTCATATTTCCGATATCCACATGTGTATGGGTTTGTTGCTGGGCTCTCTTTACTTTGTTTGTCTTTCTATACTTGTGCCAATAGCCAAGTGTCTTAATTACCATAGCTTCATAACAAGTTGATACCTGGTAAGGCAATTCCCTCCACTTTGCTGTTATTCTTCAGAAGTACTGTAGGCAACTCTATGAATGTATAGCATATATGTTTATTATGTAAATAAAGAAAATTTAAATTATTATTATTATTGTTATTAGATTATTTATTTATTTATTTGACAGAGAGAGACACAGTGAGAGAGGGAACACAAGCAGGGGGAGTGGGAGAGGGAGAAGCAGGCCTCCTGCTGAGCGGGGAGCCTGATGTGGGGCTCGATCCCAGGACCCTGGGATCATGACCTGAGCTGAAGGCAGACGTTTAACGACTGAGCCACCCAGGCGCCCCTAAAATTTAAATTATTAAAAAGAAATTCAGGATACATATACATATTACATAATAGTAGAGCTAACATACTCTGTTGAGCCTGAACTGGATTAAGTTAAAAATAAGTGAAGACAGGGGTGCCTGACATGCTCAGTTGGTAGAGCATGTGACTTTCGATCTCGGGGTTGTAAGTTCAAGCCCCACGTTGGGTGTAGAGATTACTTAAAAATAAAATCTAAAACAAAAAAGTAAATGAAGACAGAATTGTTCAGTTAGATGTTTGATTGGCTTTAGTTTCAAGAATTGCAGTTTCTACTCTTAGTTTTTTGTTTTTAAGATTTATTTATTTATTTGAGAGAGAAAGAGCACAAGCAGGAGGGGCAGAGGGAGGCAGGGAGAGAATCCGAAGCAGACTCCACACTGAGCACGGAGCCCAACACTGGACTTGATACCGTGATCCTGAGATCACGACCTGAGCTGAAACCAAGAGTTGGACACTTAACTGACTGGGCCACCCAGGCACCCCTACTATTACACTTTTTAAAGAATGGTTGAGACTCCGAAAATACTGACTATTTTTGTTTTGAAAAACATTGATTAAGAATGTAAAAATTATGGATGTAATGGTTAATATTAATATTTTACATGTTTTTTTCCTTTCAAGTCTTGATACATCATCAAAAGCATAGTCTTTCCAAGATGGCTTATCAGACACCTCTTTATCCTTGTTCTGTATATGTTCAGGTGCCCAGCAGACATTTTGCTGCTGCTACAAAGTAAGTATTTTTTTTATTAATTTTGTTTGCTTTCATTTAAAATTTTGATTAAAAAACATTATGCTTTTGTTCCATAAAGATGTATAGGGACATACAGTTGTGAAAGTTAAACATCTCTGCTTTTTTTGACCCTTTGTAGTTGTAAAGGAAAATATGACTTATAGTAATACTTAACATTTATTGAACACTGACATTCAATGGCTGATTTAGGTTCCGCAGCTACTTTATGTGGAAGCTGTTGTTAGCATGTTCTTTTTTGAGTTGAAGAGCATGGCGTTGAAAGATTATGTAACTTGCCTAGGTTCACAGAGGTAGTAATTGTTGGAGCTAGGACTTTGTGACATAATAAATATTTATATTGGTCTCTGCCTCCAGTTCCTGATACAGAGCTCCTAAAATTCCTGTAATCTTCTGAGTGATAGGGATGCTAGGAGCATCTATTATTCTAATATTTGGTCTTTGACCCAGTTTCTGATACAGAGCTCCTAAAACCCTTGTAATTTTCTGGGTGATAGGAGCATATTTTGTTCTATTTTTTTTTTTTTTTTGCATCTTTTGTTCTAATAAGGAACTCTTGGGGCTCCTAGATGGAGGCTGGTCACCAGAAAGACCAAGCCATGATTAGAAGCTTTCAGACCCACCTGTCATCCAGAGAAGCTAGAGATTGAATTCATAATCAATCATGCCTCCATAAAAATCCCTGTATTATGAGGTTCCAAAAGTTTCTGGATTGGTGAACATATACATTTGCCCAAAGGGTGGTGCACCTAGACCCAACGGGAACAGAAACTCTTGTACTCCAGACTCTTCTGGACCTTGCCCTGTCCACCTATTCATCTGTATCCTTTATCATATCTTCTATTATATAATAAACTGGTAAATGTTAAAAAAGTGTTTCTCTGAGTTCTGTGAGTTATTCTAGGAAATTATGAAGTCTGTGGAGGGGGTCACAGGATCCCTTGATTTATAGCCAGTTGGCGAGAAATACCAGAGGCCTTGAATTGTGATTGGCATCTGAGGTGGAGGCAGCCTCATGGAACTGAGTCCTTAACTTGTGGGATCTATTCAGGTAGATAGTATCAGAACTGTCTTCCATTGTTGGATACCTGGCTTATATCAGATAATTGGTTGGTGTGGGAAAAAAAATCCACACATTTAGTGTCAGAATTGTTGTTTCTTATTTAACTGTATATCCTGTTCTACATCTTGCTTGCTTGCTTTTAACTTAATATATCTTGGAGATTGTTTCAGATGGAGCTGTCTAGTTATTTTTTTTATTGAGATATAATTGAAATATAACATTAGTGTCAGTTGTACAACATAATGATTCAGTATTTGTATGTTTTGGGAAATGCTCACCATGGTAAGTCTGGTTAATATCTATCACTATACAAAGCTACAATTTCTTTTCTTGTGATGAGAATTTTTGAAGACTTACTTTCTTAGTAACTTTCAGATAGACAGTACAGTATTATTTATTTTTTATTTTTTTATTTTTTTAAAGATTTTATTTATTTGACTGAGAGATAGAGAGAGCACAAGTAGGCAGAGTGGCAGGCAGAGGGAGAGGGAGAAGCAGACTCCCCGCTGAGCAGGGAGCCCGATGTGGGACTCGATCCCAGGACCCTGGGATCATGACCTGAGCCGAAGGCAGACGCTTAACGACTGAGCCACCCAGGCGCCCCAACAGTACAGTATTATTAATAATAGTCACCATGCTATACATTATATCCCTGTGATTATTTATTTTATAACTGGAATTTTGTACTTTTGACCACTTACCTGCCTCTGGTAACCTGCCTCTGGTAACCACCAATCTGTTCCCTGCATCTGTGAGGTTTTTTTTTTTTTTTTTTAATATTTCATGTATAAGTGAGATCATATGGCATTTGTTATTCTCTGACTTATCTCACTTAGCATAATGCCTTTAAGGTCCATCCATGTTGTCTCAGATGGCAAGATTTCATTCTTTTTTTATGGCTGAATACTATTTCATTGTGTATATGTACCATATTTTCTTTATCCATTCATTTGTCAATGGACATTTAGGTTGTTTCCATGTTTTGGCTATTGTAAATAATGCCGTAATGAACACGCATATAATATTTCATTGTGTGAATATACAATAATTTATTTAACCACTTCCCTGTTTCCCCCTATGGCACACATTTATCTTCTCAATCTTTTGCTATTACAAGTGAATAATCATGTACATAGATCTTGTCAAAGATTATGAATGTATTTGTAGTATAAACTCTGAGAAATAGAATTTTTGAATCAAAAGATGTGTGCATTTATAATTTTGATAGATAATAGGTAATACTAAATTGCCTTCATAGAGATATTGCTAATTTATGGCCTTACCAGTATATTGTATTAGAATGTCTACTTTTCCATATATAGTATAGTTAAAATTTTTGAACTTTGCCAATTTGATAGGTAATAAATAGTATCATCAAGTTTTAATTTTTTTTCATGTCTGACAATGAGAGTTATTCAGTAGCTTGATGAGAAGTTGTGGTTATTTTTTTTAAGATTTTTTATTTATTTGTTTGAGAGAGAGAGTGCCCAAGCATGTGTGCATGCTGGGGGGGAGGGGCAGAGGGACAGGGGAGAGAGAATCCCAAGCAGACTCCTTGATGAGCACAGAGCCTGATGTGGCCCTTGATCTCTTGATTCTGAGATCACAACCTGAGCTGAAACCAAGAGTTGGACGCTTAACCCACTGTGCCACCCAGGTGCCCCTGTGGTTTTAATTTTTTTTTTTTTTTTTTAAAGATTTTATTTATTTATTTGAGAGAGAGAGAATGAGAGAGAGCAAGTACATGAGAGGGGGGAGGGTCAGAGGGAGAAGCAGACTCCCTGCTGAGCAGGGAGCCTGATGCGGGACTCGATCCAGGGACTCCAGGATCATGACCTGAGCCGAAGGCAGTCGCCTAACCAACTGAGCCACCCAGGCGCCCATTTTAATTTTTTAACGTACTGACTTTATAATACACTAAAAAATCGTTTTTGTATGGCAAAAAAAATTTTTTTATCAGGATCTGAGACAGGGTGGAGAGGCTTGTGCTTGCTTCTCTCTTCTCTCTTGTCATGTTGAATCTCTTCGTTGGTCCATGTATGTGCATGTACTCATGGTTTGCCAGTGGCAGATCCCCAATAAAAAAGGCCACTTTCGTCATCTCCGACTTTGGTTCTGTTTCTCTGTTGATAATAGGTTCTTTTTCTTCTTCATGTATCTCAGAATTTTTTGTTGACTGCCAAACATCTTGTGTAGAACAGTTGAAGCCAAAGTACCTAGTGTTTATGCCCGGGAAAGCACATGCCTGTTGTCACCGTGTTGAATCAGTCCAGTCAGAAGTCGAGCTAGGTTTTGGTTTTGTTGTTGCTATGGTTACCACCAGCTTCAAATTTCTGTACTTTACCTTGTGCGTAGGATGGGGGCTGGGTTGCTTGGAAGGTTTTTCTCAGTGTTCCCGTTTTATGCTCTGTTTTCTGCCTTGCCAATACAGGCAGCTGTGCCTCAGAGGGGGAGGTCTCTCTTTATACTCTTGCTCCTTCCCTAGTATAGATTGCTGTTGCTTATTAGTGCTTGCTAGTCTGGAGATGGGTGCAGGAGGGATCCTCTGTTTTCCAAACCAGACTTTATCTTAAGTGGGCCCAGTGTGGCTGGACCTTCGGGATGGGGTTTTCTTAGTATTTCTATCCCTTCTCCCCATGGTATTTATCTACTGCTGGTCTTTGCCAGAGTGTCCAGGCCCTTCCCCCCAGCTTTACCGTACTGGTAGAGGATACTGTGCTCCGGACTGTTTCCTGACCTACCCCTAAGGGTAGAAGTTTTTGTGTTTTTTCTTCTTTCTTTTCCCTATACACATGGGTGATTACCTGTGCCCTACATGGTTTCAGGGTTACATGCCTTTCTGCAGTGGCTAAGCTCTGTACCTGTACTCTTTAGGGAGGCTTTCTAGTCTCCTGGCCTGCTCCCGTCTTTCCCAGGAGCATCTGGTGGAGGTCTGTGGAAAGAGCCTACAAATTGAGTATGAATTCCCATTGTGTTTGAATGTCCCAGGGGCTTTCTAGTAGCCCTAACATTCTTACCTGTTTGCCTTCCTCTTATACTCTGCTACAGGTGAGAGTGTCCTGAGTATGCATGTGGAGTGGTAGAAGGGAATGTGGGCTGATGCTTCTTGGATTTAAGGCTACTTGGCTGACCTGTGATCTCAGCTTTGTGATGCATTCAAGAAAAGTTGTGATTTTATCCAACTCTCTAGTTGTTAATACTCTTTCCAGTTTTTATTTTTTAATTTTCATTTATTTGTATTATTGACTGGGTTTTATTCTTTTGGCTTTCACATTATAAGCATAAGCAGAACTTCTGCATTTAGTTTCATGAATAAACCAGGGTCAGAGATATTAATGAATTTATTTACATGATTATATTGAGAAATGAGATGTCCAGATGTTTGCATTCCATTAATAATTACATGCCCTAGGCATTTTCTCTTTAGTTCTGTTTAGTTTGACAGAAGTTGTGTATCACCATGCCCCCCAACTTCCATCCCCCAATTCCTCAATGTAAAGGGTTTTTCAGCCTTGAAGGGACTTGGATCTCTGGGGTCACAGATCTTCAAAGGTCTTGAAGTGAGCTTTATTATAGCACTGAATTTTTTTGTTTGTTTGTTTTATTTGAGTATGACCATGGAATTATTTTTCCTTTCATGCTTTTGGAGTTAAGGGACAAATGAGGCAGGGGGAAAGTTATTACCTGAGTGTAATCTCTCTCTTTTTTTTAAAGATTTCATTTATTTGACAGAGAGAGACACAGCGAGAGAGGGAACACAAGCAGGAGGAGTGGGAGAGGGAGAAGCAGGCTTCCCGCGGAGCAGGTAGCCCGATGTGGGGCTCGATCCCAGAACCCTGGGATCATGACCTGAGCTGAAGGCAGACGCTTAACTGACTTAGCCACTTAGGCGTCACTGAGTATAATCTATTATTACTCATTTAATCTATGTGGTTTAGGTACCCAGTAACTGCAGCTAAATTCTCTTTGATTCAGACTGCCAGGCATTTTTCCCTCACCTTGGCAAAAACCTTTTTTAAGTATGATTTATTTTTAGTCCCCAAGAATCAAAGTATTTAAGCTCTCCTGATAGGGCCTTACATAATTGCATGAACAACAGAGGTCTTCTGGATATGATTCTAATGAATAAAGATAGACATTTTTTGGAGGGTCATGGAAAACTGGCAGTTGGTCTATTAAATTAATTATTGACAGATTTTGTTCAGTTGTGCTTTTTTTTTAATTTTGGAAGAAAGTGTTTTTTTTAGAGTCCTATTTGATCTCTGTTATAATGACATTATGCTTTTTTTTCTTTAAAACAGTGTTCCATTTGTAACTTAAAAATATTTTTACTGAATCAGCTCAAATATTTTGTGAAACAAGGACCAAAGTATAAATAAACAAATTGCTGTATACTCAATGCACTCTATGTATCAGACTTCTATTGGGTGTTGCATATATTTATGAATTTAAAAATCATATTTCAGTCCCTGGGAATTTGATATTAATTGCAATTTAATGGACAGGTTTGGCCATGATAAAAAATTTTGTGGTGAAATCAGCATTTATGTAAAGTAAGTCTGTAGGTTACAGCTAGGACATTTATTTGTTTTGTTTCTTTTAGATGGAGAGTATTTTACTAAACATGCTCTTTAGGCTCCTTCTTTTATTGGCCTCCCTATTCTTTTACTAAATATAAAATAAAAATGTGATTTCTCCAGTTTGGAAGATTTGGAATTTTGTGGAGTACTTCCAAAGTAGCTGTTGAGGCATGTTGCATCCATCCACTTGGACACCTGCTTAGACTTGTTGTCATCAGTCCAGAAGGACACCTGTGTCCCATTAAAAATGAGCATTGTCATTATCTGCTATTCTGCTGAATTGCTTATTAGCTGGGAGGATGCTGTTAGTTGTGGTAATAAGGATTCATTGAGGGCTAAAAAGTGAGAATGGAATTATACATGGGATTGGATTTTGAGTTTCTTTTTTAAAAATTTATTTTACTGTCATCTGTTTCTTTCACATAAATTTTATAGGACCTGTATTAGTTTTCTGTTAACAAATTACCACAAACTTTGTGGTTTAAAACATTAGAAGTTTGTTATCTTGCAGTTCTGTAGGTCAAGTCTGTCATGGATCTCACTGGGCTAAAATCAAGGTGTCAGCAGGGCTTCCTTCCTCTCTAGAAGCTCTAGGGGAAAATCTGTTTCTTCTCCATTCCCACTTTTGAGAGGCTACCGACATTCCTGGGCTTGTGGCCACCTTCCTCCATCTTCAAAGCCAGGAATGGCAGATTCCCTTTCATGCTCAAATTTCTTCTGTCTCTTTCCATCTCTTTCAAATGTAGGTGGGAAAGGGGAAAGTTTCTCTGCTTTCAAGGACTTGTGTGATTAGATTGGCCCCTGGATTATCCAGATAATCTCCCCATCTCAAAGTCTTTAGCCCTAAGCACATCTGCAAAGCCTTTTTTGCCATGTAGATATAACATTGTTGGAAAGCCATTATTCTGCCTACAACAGAACTCAAACCTTTTTCTAGAAATATTACTTAACTAATTTAAAACTCTGTGGTTAAAAGATTATAGGTGTGATTTGAAATAGTGTTGAGAAAATATATGCTATTTATTATCTCTCTTTTTTTTTTCCTGTCTTCTTAGGTTCAAACTCTTATCTGCTCTCTTAACTTACCTGTTGAACATATTTTCCTAGATATTTTGTAAACACCTTGTTAGCTTTTGTTATATACCAAACCACTCAAGAATTCTTTATCATTGCCCACACATCTGTGGGTCAGCTGATCTAAGCTAGGTTTGGATGGTGTCTCTTAGGACTTTGGCTGGGCTTGCTGCACATCTGTGAGTCTGCACGTCAGTTGTGAATTGTCCAGTCTAGCCTCTAGCCTGGGGCTCTGTGGGGGCAACTCTGTTTCACAGTCTCTTATTCTCCTGCCTTTGGGGTGGCACAAGCATATTCTTATGGAAATGGCAGAAATACAAGCATGCAAGTGGGAACATATGAAGCTTCTTATTGGCCTAGGCTTAGAGCAGAGAACTGTCACTTTTGCTTTATCATATTGACCAAACTAGTCACATGACCAATCCAAGTGCTGGGAAATATGCTCTACCCCTTTAAATGGGAGGAACTGCAAAGTCACCAGCAAAGTGACTTGAATGAAGAGAGGGGATAAAGAATTAGGGTCAGTGATGCAACTAACCCCACACTCAAACTCTGTATTGCCCCAAACTGAACTCATCTCACAAGAAACCTGTTTTGCCTTTATTTCTGGGCTTAATGATACTATGCTATGTCTGGTCACCCAAGCCAGAAACGTAGGAAGTATTGTATAAAAATAGTCTTCTTTTTTCATCTTTATTTTTCTGCAGTATTTACTTTATAAATATCTAATCTCTCATCTTCTCCAGCCTCTTACCATCACTGCTGTCATATCTCCTTGAGAAGAAAGGGAGGGGCTAGTCTTTATATTGTCTCCAATCCGACTTCCTTCAAATCTATCTCTTATATTGTAGCCGGAATATTCTACTGGAAATACAGATGTCACTCCTGTTCTGTAGCTTCTCATTGCCTCTAGCAAAGGCCCTCTATGATCTAGATTCTCCAGCCCCATCTTCAGATGTTTCTTGCCTTCTGTTTTGCCCTGTAATTCAGGAGTCAGCAAACTATGTCTAGTGGGCCAAAAAATCTGTTCTACCATCTATTTTTGTATGGTTCGTGAACATAGTTCTTACATTTTTAAGTGATTGGATAAAAAAAGAAAAAACAGTATTTTGTGACACATGAAAATTATGAAATTTAAGCCATTTGTTTGTAAATAACGTTTTATTGGAACATGGCTACACTCATTCATTTTTCAGTGTCTATGGCTGCTTTCACATTACAGTGGCATAATTGAAATACTGAGGTAAGAGACTATAAAATATTTGCTGTCTGGCCCTTAGAGAAAAATTTTGTCCCCCTCTGCTCTCGTCAGAATTTATAATAGCTCTCCTTGTGTACTTGTATTCTGTTTGATGACTCAATAATTTTATTATGTTGTTTCTTTGCCTGGCTAACTCTACTTTTTAAGATAATAGCTTTATTGAGATATAATTTACATACCATTCAATTCACCCATTTAAAGTGTACAGTTCAGTGGTTTTTAATATATTCACACTTTTGCCACCATCACAGTGTTATTTATAGAACATTTTTGTTAACTTGCCTTAAAACCTCATGCCTAGGGCGCCTGGGTGGCTCAGTTGGTTAAGCGACTGCCTTCGGCTCAGGTCATGTTCCTGGAGTCCCGGGATCGAGTCCCGCATCGGGCTCCCTGCTCGGCAGGGAGTCTGCTTCTCCCTCTGACCCTCCTCCCTCTCATGCTCTCTGTCTCTCATTCTCTCTCTCAAATAAATAAATAAATAAATAAAAATAAAAAGAAACCACATTCTTAAAAAAAAAACAAAAAAAAAAAACCTCATGCCTATTGGCATTTAGGCCCCATTTTTCTAACCTCCTCTCCCAGCCTTGGACAATCACTAAATCTACTTTCAGTTTCTATGGATTTGCCCATTCTTGATGTTTCATACAAATGGAACCATAAAATATGTGGTCTTTTGTGACTGGCTTCTTTCATTTGCATAATGTTTTTAAAGTTTATACTTATTGTAGCTTGTATCAGTACTTCATTCCTTTTCACTGCTGATTAATATTTTATTGTGTGGATATATCACATTTTGTATCCATTCATCTGGGTTATTGAACATTTGGGTTGTTTTTACTTTTTGACTGTTAGGAGTAATGCTGCAGTGAACATTTGTGTACATGTTTTCATGTAGTCATATGTTTTCATCTCTCTTGGGTATATACTTCAGCTAATTCTTCCTTATCCTTCAAGAATTGATGTTAGGGTCATCTTCTCTAGAACACTTCCCTAGCTTCCTAGACTGGATTAAATGTCTTCCCTGCGGCTCCGAGAACACTGTGTCAAAGTACTTACCCATTGTATTGAAATTATCTGTTTGCATGTCTGTATCCTCTATTCCTCTAAATTTTTGGAGAGCAGCATCAATGCCTTATCCAACTTTGCATCAACTGCAAACAGTACAAAAGTTTACTTAATATTTGTTCAACTAGAAACATTGTAAAGCAGTCTATGCTTTTGAATTAAAATAAACTTAAAAAATAAAAATAAAATAAACTTTATCTTTTGTTATTTTTTGTGTTTTATGTACATTGGCTTTTTATTTTTTATTTTTTTAAAGATTTTATTTATTTATTTGAGAGAGACAGACTGAGATAGCGACAGAAATAGCCAGAGAGAGCTTGAGCGGGGAGGAGAGGGAGAAGCAGGCTCCCAGCTAAGCAGGGAGCCTGATGTAGGGCCTGATCCCAGGACCCTGAGGTCATGACCTGAGCTGAAGGCAGATGCTTAACCGACTGAGCCACCCAGGCGCCCCTACATTGGTTTTAAAAAAAAAAGTTTCTTAGAATATGTACTGAGATAACTGATCTTGAATTTGTCTTTTTTTAAGGCCTGCAAAGAAAACAAAAAAAGGTGTGAAAGACAAAGCATCAGATGAGAAAAAAGATGAGATAGAAAAAATAAAGTCATACTCCTTTATGGAAGGCGAACCTGAGGATGATGTCTACTTAAAGCGCTTATATCCAAGACAGATATATGAGGTGGAGAAAGCTATTCAGTTACTTAAGAAATTTCAAACTCTGGACTTTACTAATCCAAAGCAGGGTGTTTATCTTGATTTGACCCTGGATATGGCACTGGGGAAAAAGGTATGTAGACTCAACTAAAATAAATTTATTTGTGAACAGGAGCTGTATGAATTGCTGTTTCTTAATTTTTAAAGTTCCTTTTTTCTTATAATAATTTTTGGGAAGTTTTATGTTCTTTCTATACTATGGGATGAAAAATTTTGTTTTTATTTTCCAAATATAAAAATACGTTGAACATACTCTGCAGAGTCGATGAACATTTATCTCCTAGTTACCTGAAAATCACTGGTATAAATTTCAGCAAAAGTAGTGTTAAAATTAATTGAGGTATTACTGTAACTTTGAAAAATGACTTAAGCTGCCTGGGTGTCATATTCCTTTTCTGTAAACGAGGGTTTGGGATTAGAGGTATGTTCCTTAGAGTCCTGCATTGAGACTAAGTTTGCATCAGTGGGGTGCCAAACCCCTCACTCTTGCTTCAACCAAAACTTTTCTGCTTTATTTGTTTATATGCAGTTCCTTGGATGACTTTTGTTTATAAAACTCTAAAAGTAGTAAAAATACTGAATTAGAGTTGAGGTCCATTACAACTCTAAATCTCATTTAAGAAATCTAATTTTCTTGGAAATGGTATTTTAATTTTTATTCTGAGGATGTCTTTTTTTTGGTCAAACTAGAAGGTACAAATTTTTGAATACAGTGTAACGACCTCAACAACAACAGTGGTTGAACACTTAGGAGGAGGCTGTATGATGTTGCGCTTAAGAGCACGGGCCCTGGAGTCAAACTACAGCACAGGCCAGAATCCTGGTGTCACCACTTACTTGCTTTTTGACTTTGGGTTTCTGGTTTAACCTTTTCAGATCTATTTTTTCCCACCTCTTTATAAAGGGAGATAAAATGCTTAGTTTACACAGTTTTTAAGAGGATTAAATGAGACAGTGCATGTAAAGGACTTGCTAAGTGTTTAATAATCACAATCAACATTTACAGGAAACTTTCTGTGTACCAGCCACAATGCTAAGTGCTTTGCATGCATTTTCTCATTTAATCCTATAATAACCTCAAAAGAGGAAGCTGAGACAGAGAAGCTGAAGTAACTTGTTTATGGTCACAGAATAAGAGGTGAAGTTAGGATTTGAATCAAGGTGTATCTTATTTCATAGTTCTTATTTCTTAGAAACAGTTTGTACCAGCCATGCTGTAATTTTATTTTATAGCAGTTTTACTGTTAGTTCTTTTATTTTAAAAATGTTGTAGTATCCAAGATGATCACTTTCTCAGTCAGCCATTAATGTACTGTTGACCCTTGAATAACATAGTTTTGAACTGTGAGGATCCACTTACATGCAGAGTTTTTTTTTTTTTTATAAAGGCAGTATACTACTGTAAATGTATTTTCTCTTCCTTATTTTCTTAATATTTTCTTTTCTCTAGCTTTCTTTGTTATAAGAATACAGTATCTAATACATACAACATACCAAATATGTGTTGGTTGACTGTTTATGTTATCGATGAGGCTTTTGGTCAATAGTAGGCTATTAGTAGTTAAGTTTTGGGGGAGTCAGAAGTTACATGCAGCTTTTCAACTGTGCTGGGGGTAGTGCCCAACACCCGAGTTCTTCAGAGGTCAGCTGTGATTCATAATGAAGAGTTGTAGGACCACAAGCTTCATTTCAGAAATGAAAGCCACTTGTAGACTATTAACATTGAAAGGGTACTGTTGTCTTCCTAAGACATTTTTTGTTTTCGATAGAGTGCTTATACAACAAGCCAGTGTTTCCCCAGTATTGTGATTACTTGCCATTGAAATATTTACTGAAACTAGTTGTGACATGTTAATGGCAAAGGAATGCCAGTCAGTAAAATTGAGTTGCATGTCTGATGTCAAGTATGCTTAAGAGTTCGTTCTTTCTTGTCTGAAAAGAAATTCTCAAGAAGTTATCTCTACTCAAAATAAAGTTTTGCTAAAAATATAACCTTTCAATCAGTCTGAATTAGGGAACAACCTTTTTTCCCTTTCTTCTAGACTTTAAAACTGCACCAAAACTATGGGCCTAGATTTTCCATGTGAAGTCTAAGTGATATGAGCCACAGGGCTAGAGAGGTCCTTGGCTAGAAAACAACAAAGAAGTTCTGAGGCCCTGTAGAATCTCCATCCATATTTGGGTGCCTTAATGCGTGCCATTATATATTTTGGATTTTCCAACCGACTTCCCAAAAATCTTTGAAAGTGGTGGGCAGTCCATGTTGTTTCAAAATAGACCCACTCAGAAGAGCCTTTCAGGCTTGGCATTCTGTCTTAGATTTAGCGTTAATAGTGACCTACTGAGCAGATTAGCTGGATATTTTCTGTCGTCTATTATGCATAGCTGTGCTCATGTCCTCCTTGATGGTGTTAAAAAACTACATGTTCTTTTGAATTTAATTCAAGTTAGTAAACATTTATTGATATCCATCATGTAGAAAGCATTATACTAGGTGCTGGGGAAGATATGGATATGCAAACACATCACTTAATACATGAGAGATTGTGATGAATGATGTAGAGGTAGAAGCCAAGTGCTGTGGCAGTATGGAGGTGGGGAGAGAGATGCAGATTTTCATTATGATTTCTTAGAAAAGAAATAGAGTCTCTTATGCTTTAAATTGTAATCAGTGAATAGTTCTAGATTAATTAGAGGACATATGGTAGAATTAAAACGTTGAAAACAAAACATCAGTTTTGTTTTTTTATAGATGTGAGATATATAGAAAAGATGAATGAATTTTTCATTATTATTTTTCCATTGTTGTGTATCTAGAAAAAAGTGGAGCCATTTGCCAGTGTTCTTCATTTTCCATACCCATTCGTTTCAGAAATCAATAAAGTTGCTGTATTTACAGGGGTGAGTAACCTTTGTCAACCTTTCATATCATTTAATTTTTTGTACATATCACATTAATCAGTGCTTAGATTAACTGAATGAGTAGACTATTCACATAGTCTTATTTTCCCCATTTGAAGCAGTTAGATGACTTATTTGAGGTTATGTCATTTGAGAAAGAGCTAAACTAGAAAATTAATTTCATCATTATTAATCTACTACATTATGTTTCTCACAAGAAACTGAAGAGAAATAGAGAATTTGTCCTACTACCTCCTGCTTCCTACTCAGAGTACTCTCTTCAAATAAAAACAGTAAAATTATTTTTTTTTAAAGATTTTTATTTATTTATTTGACAGAGAGAGGAAGAGCACGTGTGCGCACATGCAAGCACACAAGCACCCAAGCAGGGGGAGGCAGAGGGAGAAGCAGACTCCTTGCTGAGAGGGAACCTGATGTGGGGCTCCATCCCAGGACCCTGAGATCATGACCTGAGTTGAAGGCAGATGCTTAACCGACTTTGCCACCCAGGTGCCCAGTAAAATTGTTTTAAAGCAATGGGCCCACTTAGTGCTATGAAGACACAGAAACCACACTTAAAAATATCTAGTCTGGAAAACCAGGAAAGTCGAGGTTGTAACAAATAGAATCATATGGCTCTTTGTCAGTTTTTTGTATTATAAACATTTGAAATGTATTTATGAATTTGTTTTGTAGAGTGTTTTGATTTTTCTGTATCTACTTCACTTTCAAGGAAGAGATTCTTTACTTTTTTTTTTCTAGAAAAGTGGAGAATATAGTTGTTGGAATGCTACAAAACTTGAGTGACTTAAGGGAGTGATACATTTTCACAGTAAAATGAAATGGCATAAAGGGAACATAGAAAATAACTAATACTGTGTATATATATTTTTTTAAAGATTTTATTTATTTATTTGACAGACACAGCGCGCGAGAGAGAGAGAGAGAGAGAGAGAGAGAGAGCACAAGCAGGGGAAGTGGGAGAGTGAGAAGCAGGTTCCCTGCTGAGCAGGGAGCCTTATATGGGGCTGGATCCCAGGACCCTGGGACCATGACCTGAGCCGAAGGCAGACGCTTAATGACTGAGCCACCCAGGCGCCCCTACTGTGTATTTTTCTTTTGAATTTTCAAACAGCTGGCTAAATTTTTTTTTTTTTTAGTTTTTAATTCTAGTTAGTTAACATACAGTGTTACATTAGTTTCAGGTGTACAATATAGTTTTGATTCTAGCATTCCTTAAGTAACTTTTCCTCTTTGGTTTGATAAGATGTCTCCATTTAAGTTAGCAAAACTAAATATATCTTAATCTTTTACTTTTGGAAGATGATGTATTGAAGGCATTGAAGAATTAGATTGAGCCACTTCTTAGGTTCCTAATATGTCATTTCAATGTATTTCCTCATGTGTTAGTCAAGAAACACCTTAATCAACTACAAAGTAAACTTGTTCAGTATACAGTATCTCTGATGCATCTGATTGAGAAATGATGCATTTTCAGTTAAAAGTAAAAACCACAATTTTTATTTTGAACTGTGATATTATTTCTTACAAAATACTTGAAATCAGACTGAATTTGTTTAAAGATTGATATTCAAACTATTGTATTTTTATAGAATGCATCAGAGATTAAAATAGCAGAAGAAAATGGAGCTGCATTTGCAGGAGGAATTAATCTAATTCAGAAGGTACAGTGTTATTTTCATATTCATTAGTTATAGAAATTGTTCTGTTATCTTTGCCATGCATTGATTTATTTCATGTGAAACATAACCACTATGCCTATATCTTTTGACAAATGGTTAGTAAAGCTTTGTAGAATAGGGAAAAATTTTCCTACTCTTTTGAGTCTCAAAATCAAGCTAAGAAAAAACTATCCAGACAGTCTGATATTAATTATGCTTGATTTACATCATGATTTTTTAACCCCTTGCTTCCTATATGTTTGTGAGAGTTTTTGTGGGTAGACTGGAAAGAGCAATCTGACTCTTTGTGGTTTTGAATGCAAGATTTAAAATGAAATTTAAAAGGTAGTGATATCATGAATATCACTGTTCATGTTTTGAAGATCAAATATTTGTTTTGCCTTCTTGGAGTGAAAAGTGTGATTAACTTTACAGATCACAAAGGATAATATCTGACCTCTGTAGTAATACAATACTTCTGATTACTCTTAACTTTTACTCTCCAACCACTTCGGAGTGGCATAGGCTCAGCATGAGGTACCAAGTGGTTATGTAGCCTGTGTTAAGAAAGTAGCAAAGAATTTGTGGAGCTGGTTTGCAATCAGAACAGTGTTTTTTTTGTTTTGTTTTGTTTTGTTTTTTAAGAGGGAAGAAGCAGCATGTCTGTTGAATTTTGGGCGTTATTTCTGAAAATACAAATTTCTAAAGTGTTCTAAATTTGTTTATAGAATACCTTTTTGTTTTTATTTTTTATTTATTTATTTTTTTAAAGATTTTATTTATTTGACAGAGAGACATAGCTAGAGAGGGAACACAAGCAGGGGGAGTGGGAGAGGGAGAAGCAGGCTCCCAGCTGAGCAGGGAGCCTGATGCGGGGCTCGATCCCAGGACCCTGGGATCATGACCTGAGCCGAAGGCAGACGCTGAACGACTGAGCCACCCAGGCGCCCACCTTTTTGTTTTTAGAACAGGAGAAAGTGATTTGAAAATTTCTCTTTGCTCCATATCCAGATTTTGATTTGGGGAAAGTTTGCACTGGGCCCTTCCTTTGGGATGTACAAGAGTGTTTGTAGTGTGTTTTTTTCCACCCCAATAGTACTCTAAATGTGGTGGGGATTCTGGATTTTTAAGGAGAGTCTCCAGAATGATTTTTGGGAGTAGCACTGGTGGCAAATACGAAGAGATTATGCTTTCATGCAGACTCTGGGTCAAAGTCAGAGGGTGGTATCCAGTTGTTTCTGATGTATCATAAGCTTTAATTTAATAAAATTATTAAAATTCTTTTAATTTTTAAAAAATAAGCAATACCACAGATTCTTTGGAATTAGAGAATAGAGCTTAGTTTCTGGAGTCAGAGAACTAACTATTCTTATTAAATCAGTGTACCGCCTTCCATCTGTTTGTTTTTTTTTTTCCTGAAAGCATAAGAGTGTCTTGTAGAACTGTCAAAACAACAATAGAGTTTAAATGAAGTTAAATGTTAAGCAAGAAATTACTTCTCAAGAAAGAAATGGTAAGGGAGCAGAAAGTCTTCTGTAGAATTAAGTTTATTAAATAAAACATATTTGAAAAAGTAACCCAAATAAGGAAACCAAGTATATTTTGAAATTATTTGGTAAATAAGATGTTACAGTACAGAATTTCTCTTTAAGGGTGCCAGTGGTGATTGATTACTAGAGGGAAAATGCCAGTTGTATAAGGCATCACTAGCATATTCTTGCAAGTTACTCCATGGAGTCTTTCAAAGCTTATCCATGTTATTTTATTTTTTTAAATTTTCTAAAGATTCATTTTTTTTTACCTGAGAGAGAGACAGAGTGCACACACAAATGGGGGGAGGGGCAGAGGGAGAGGAAGAATCCTTAAGCAGAGTCTGTCCGAGCTCAAGACCTGAGCCAAAACCAAGAGTCAGCCGCCCAACCGACTGAGCCACCCAAGCGCCCCTCATCCATGTTATTTTTAGAAGCTATTCAGATTATGAAATAATTTCAAGACACTTTTGGTAAATAGTATCATGGCTGTGATTTTTTTTTTTTTACACATTTCTGTATTTTTTAGTTACGTTAAATACTATTTTACTTAGCACTTATAGAAGGTAAATGTAGGGTAAATTTACTGAACTAATAGTCATTTCTTAAGTTAGGCCTTTAATAAATTCATGTTGTTTCAGAACTTCAATTTTACTTGTCTCTAAAGCATGGTTTTCATTTATATGGTTTTGTATTATTCCAAGAGGTGATCTTAAGGTTAACTTTAACATAACTTTTAAACAGTTTTAAATTTAAAGGAGCGTGTCATAAAATCTGTATTGAAAGGTCTTAGAGTAGAAATTTCACACACAGTTCTTTGACGTTTCAAAATTACCTCTGTTTTCATATTTCTATGAATAAGAGCCATTGCATATGTTTGAAATCTGGATCTGCTCTTTATAAGTGCACAGACTGACTAATCTGTCCTAAGCCCTCAGTTTCCTGATCTGGGATGTGTGGTCAATATTAGTACTGGCCTCATAGGGTTATTACAAAGACTGGATGAACTAAATCATTTGACATGTTCAGCAGATTGCTTGGTACATGTGGTAAGTGCTCATTTAATGCAAGTTGTTACCATTAAGGGGACCACAGTAAGTTATTTAGGGAGTAAAGAATTTGGAAAAATAAGAATAATAACAGGAAGGTAAAATTCCAGAATCACTGCTTAATTTTGCCATGGTACAAGATTTTAGGGTTCACTGTGTAACCCCAAACCATGTCTTTGAATGACATATTATGGTAATATTATATGCAAAAAGAATCTGGTAAAATATTTGTTGTCCAAGCGGTATTATTCTAAAAAGTTGCTTTTTTGTAATCAACTAAATGTTTTTGTAATCATTTTGTAATCAACTAAATGTTTAAATGGAGTATATTGTAGTAGTCTAATAATTATTTCGGATGCTTGCCTGAATTAATTAAAACTGTCTTTTAAAAATTGGATATTATTCTTTTTGCTATTAAAATGGAATTAGAGTGTGGATAAATAAATTATAAATGAATTTGTCTTTGACCATCCCATTCCTCTTTTATTTTTAGTTATTGGAGGCAAATAGAATTTTAGTTTCAGTTCTTTGTGAAAATAATTATAGATTAGTTCTCTTGATGCTCTAAATTTAGGACAGCAGTGTGGTTGCTAGTGATTTGGTTGCTAGTGATTTGAGTATTATTAATTTAACATATGATATATTGCAAAATTTTCAGCATTGTTTCTTCAGTTTTAATGGACATATGAATTCAACTTTGTAGGATTATCTGAGCCATGTATACACATCAGTGCTATCTTCTAGCTGATTACACCTTTGCCTAGCATAACCCCACAGAAGAATTAAACCCAGTAAATGGGTTTTTGTTTTGTTTTGTTTTAAAGGATGTGGCTATTTTTAAAAGAGAACATCAGAAAATGTTTTGGTTCTAACGGTTTTCATAATTGGTAAATGTGTTTGTAGGATCTTTGAAGGAAAGAATTGTGCTTAATGTCTGTTTTCTAAATTATAAGGGAAATTACAACATTATACTTTATTTTCAGAAGGATAAAGCTTTTCATATAATCTAAGGTTATCTTTTTTCCCCTGATTTTCAGATTTTGGATGATGAAATTCAATCAGACTTTTATGTAGCTGTTCCAGAAATAATGCCCGAGCTTAATCCATTAAAGAAAAAGCTGAAAAAAAGATTTCCAAAACTAACTCGAAGTAAGGGAGAATTCTTTTTACTATTTTTATATGCTGTCAACAACTTTCTAATATGTATGTTTAGTTATAAAACAAAACTGCTAATATATATGTAGAGTAAATAATACGTTCTGGTATTTGGATTTCGTGTTGCGTAAGAACATGTGGATTTGATTTTTTTTTTTCTTTTGGCATTAATATTGGTAATCTAATAATTTGAAAACCTAGTTACTTTATGATACCAGTTCTTTAAATTTAGGCCATATTCAGGTTTGAAATTAATGACACATATTACCCATCAGGTATGTTATCATACTGTTTTATACTTATTTATCAATATAATATGTATGCTTATTTATGTCAGCATTCAACATATATATTTATATATTATATATATACACACGTTTATATACACATATATACATATATATGTATATGTATATATATGTATATATGTGTATATAAATGCTTACTGTGTACGTGGCTCTGTAGATATTTCCTTAAGGAACTTTCCCCTTATGGATATTTCCCCCTTACGAAATCTAGTAGGAGGTAATGTTGCTACATAAATAGCCATAGTGTTAAGTATTATATGATAAATTCACAGGATGCCAAAGGTGTTTAGTAGAGGAGGATTTCACACATTGTTGGGGAAATCAGAGAAGGCATGCTGAAGGAGATAACATTTAAACTGTAACTTGAGGGGCACCTGGCTGGCTCAGTCAGTAGAGCGTGAGACTCTTGACCTGGGGGTTGTGAGTTCAAGCCCTACGATGGGTATAGAGATTACTTAAAAATAAAAATAAAAAAATTTTTTTTTAAAAGATTTTATTTATTTATTTAATTGACAGAGAGAGACAGCGAGAGAGGGAACACAAGCAGAGGGAGTGGGAGAGGGAGAAGCGGGCTTCCTGCCGAGCAGGAAGCCCAATGTGGGGCTCGATCCCATGACCCTGGGATCATGACCTGAGCTGCAGGCAGTCGCTCAACCAACTGAGCCACCCAGGCACCCCTAAAAATAAAATCTTAGAAAAGAAAATAAACTGTAACTTGAAAGGGGTGCGTGGCTGGCTCAGTTGATAGAGCATGTGACTCTTGATCTCAGGGTTGTGAATTGAAGCCCCACGTTGGGTATGGAGCCTACTTAAACAAACAAACAAACATAAAAACTGTACCTTGAATAATTGGATGAATGGATTAAGGGTGGTATTATTTTATATAGAAGGAATCTATTAATGATATACATTGAAGTAAGTAGGATATTATAGGCCATGTACAAAAACTATCAGTTAATTCTCTTTGGCTTGTAGTGAATGGTACCCCTACATTGAAATGAAAGAAAATAATGGGAATCATATTGGAAGATGGATACCATATTGAGAAAAATCTTGAATAAGATCCTAAGAAGCTTGGACTTTTATTCTGTTTTTAGCAGGAATCTCTTAGAAGTTCTTATTATTTATTTATTTTTTAGTTTTTAGTTTTTTAAAGATTTTATTTATTTGAGAGAGAGAGCACAAGCAGGGTGAACGGCAGAGGGAGAGAGAAGCAGACTCCCTGCTGAGCAGGGAACCTGACGTGGGGCTCGATCCCAGGACCCCGGGATCATGACCTGAACCAAAGGCAGCTGCTTAACTGACTGAACCACCCAGGTGCCCCTCTTAGAAGTTTTTAAAATGGGGAGTTCCTTAGAGCTTTAATCTAGAGAGAATTTATAAGATGTATTGGCATTAATCAAAACTAGAAGTTGGGAGACCAGTTTAAGTGCAATTGCCAGAGACTAATAAAGGTATTATTTAAACTAAAGTCTTCATAATGAGACTGTAGTAAGGCGATTAATGTCAAAGACACTAGGTCTTTGTGCTACAGTTAGCAATGGACAGGTTGAGGGAGAGAGAGGTGGGGAGTCATATGATGCTGAGATTTTGAAGCCTAGGGATCTCCTAATAAGTTGATATTAATGGAAACAGGTAATAGATTAGGGAGGAGTATTAAGTTCATTTGCTGACATAGTTTGTTTTGGGTGTGCTGAATTTGGGGTAAATTTTGTAGTATAAACAGAACAAGTATTTCAAATTGTTTTAGTAGATTCGTGTTCAAATTTTAATTCAAGTTGAACTAATTCATCAAACATGATAGCCACTAATAACCTGAATTATAGATCGTGTTCGGTACTTTAAGCAAATTTAAATGTCCTCTCCGATTCTTTTATTGTTGTAGAATTTTATTTGTTTGTTTTTGGTAACCTGCACTGAATAACACATCCTTATTAGATATCTGACTGAGGTTTGGTACGTTTTGTTAGGGATATCCATTATGGGAGTATCTGTTGTCATGGAATCAGACTTATATTCTTTCCTAAGTAAAACCTGAAACTGAACATTATTTTAAAAATTTAAACCAGAATTACAGTTGAATTTGATGAAAATATTTTTCATAATTTTTTTTGCTTCTAATTAAATTCAAGCTCACTAAAACCAAACAATACTGAATATAGTCAATTAAAAGTGAAACTGAATACCAAATATATCAGTATCCTGTCATCTCCTTGCTTTACACAGTGAAATGATTTTTCATAGAAATTAACTTTGTCACCTTTGCTACTTTTCCATTCTCTAAATAATCCTTTTGGCCTCAATTTTCTTTATTCTTTAGCCTTGAGTTATTTTTATTACTGTTTTCATCATAAAACTTGAGACTATTTTTTAGCCTGAAAGGTTTTCAAATAATTTATTTCTTTATCTCAAATAAGAAAACTGTCCCTTTAAAATGTTTGTTTTTTTAATTGACTTTCCTTTATTTACACTTTCATAATGAGTCATAGCTTCCGTATACCATGGTCAAGTTTCCTAGGTATGTAGTCCCCCCGCTTCCATTTGCTTTAACAAAGCATGAAGAAATAGACCTTTCTCCTTCTCTAACATTGTCTTTTCACCCCCCGCCCACCCCCGCCCCAGGATCTGTTTAACAGCACTGGCAAAACATTTGTGTTCTTTAAACATGAAGACAAACGATTAACCTGTCAAAAATGTTAAAACAGAATACACCAGATGTGCATTAGAACAAATGAGGCTTGTATTATGCATTTTCAGAGCTTATTCCGATTTTTGTTTAGGAACATTTGATTCCCCTTATATCCAACAAAGACTTTAGGGTAAAATAGAAACTACATTTTGAGCAAATGGATGAAATTAAAAAACAAACAAACAAGCCCCTGCAGCTGAGCTCATTAGTTTCCCATTTTGTCTTACATTTTGTTTTACTAATGGGAGTGGGTGTAACTGTCTTGGCTGGATTGAGTGTGCACATTTTGCAGCATGTTTAATGCTGCATTTTTATTCATTTTATTTTAATTGCTTACGTAACTGTAGGCAAGTTCTCTATTTTTCAAATGCACATTTGGCTTCTTTTTCTAGTATTATTTCTTTTTTATTTTTTAAAAGCATTTAAAACTTGCTTTTTAAATTTCTTGGAAGAAATTGGGCTTCATTTTGCTTATCAACTAGCTTTTTTTCTTCCAATGTAAGTGCACTCTGAAATTCTTTCATCTTTAATATAGATATGTTTTATTGATAAATTGGATTTTTAAATTGCTAACCTATCTTTTAGCACTTACTAAACAAAAAATACGAGTATGAAAAATATCTTGACTTAATGGAATTAGTTTTTTATTATATATATTAACCCATGAATGGGTATTACGGCATATATGGAGAAAGTTGAATTCTTTTAAACCATGCTAAGTTATCGGCAGGTAGGTGGAAAAGGGACATGATTAGGAAATTGGACTCACTAATGTGTATTCCTCTTAACGCATAGAATTGAACATCAGGGCTCCAGTTGGAGTCTTGTCAAAAGGATGTGGTAGCAGTCTTGCCCAAAGAGTATCCATATCTACTGAGTAGGACACCGCTTTCTGTATGGAAGTTGGTGTTGTTAATCATATTTGAGACTAGTGGATGTGAACTTACTGAAACCTAATGTGAAATGTTTTTAATTCATAGATTGACATTCTGTACTTAAAGAGTATTGGTTGCATTATTGAAATAATTAGAACTCTTTGGTTATATAAAGAAACATACTAATACATAGAGAATTTTTGCACAGTAATGAATTTGAAATTTTCCAAATTTCCCCCCTCATGTATTAGTTTAAAAACTATGTGTGAAAGACTCCAATGATTATTATGAATAATTATAATTATTAGAGATGAATTATTGATATATTACAGCTGGTTCTATTATTCTTTCCTTCATTTCCTTTACTCTAGCTATAGTGGCCTCCTTGTGCTTTCTCACACACATTAAGTGTTCTTCCTTCTCTGATCTTTGGACTTATTGTCCCATCTGTCTGTAATGCTCGTTGCTTATTAGCTTGGTTCACTTCCTCATTCAAGTATCACCTAGACAGAGTGGCCTTCCATAACTATACTATATAAATTATTATTCCCCACGCTCCCTTATCACTGTATTTTTCATTGTTGCGATTTTTTATACTTTTTAGGACTTAACATGCTTAGCATCTTACTCTGGCAACCACCATATTGTTCTCGGTACTTATAGCTCGTTTTTGCCTTTTTGTGTGTTTGTTTGTTTTGTTTTTTAGATTACATATATAAGTGAAATCATATGGTATTTTCCTTTCTCTGACTTATTTCACTTAGCATAATACCCCCTGGGTCCATCCATGTTGTCACAAATGGCAAGGTCTCATACTTGTTTATGGCAGAGTAACATTCCATTGTATATATATACCACACCTTTTTTATCCATTCATCTATTGATGGACATTTGGGTTGCTTCTATATCTTGGCTATTGTAAATAATGCTGCAGTAAACAAAGGAGTGCATATATAAATTTTTTTGAATTAATGTTTTTATTTTCTTTGGGTAAATACCTGGCAGTGGAATGAATTACTGGATTGTATGGTATTTCTATCTTTAATTTTTTGAGGAACCTCCATACTGTTTTACACAGTGGCTGCACCAATTCACATTCCTACCAACAGTGTACAAGGGTTCCTTTTTCACCACATCCTCACCAGCGCTTGTTATGTCCTGTGTTTTTGATACTAGCCATTCTGGCCAGGTGTAAGGTGATGTCTCATTGTGGTTTTGATTTTCATTTCCCTATGATTAGTGATGTTGAGCATCTTTTCATGTGTCTTTTGGCCCTCTGCATGTGTTTTTTATAAAAATGTCTATTCAGATCCTGTGCCCATTTTTAATTGGATTGTTTTTCTGGTGTTGAGTTGTGTAAGTTCTTTATATATTTTGGCTATTAACCCACTATCTGATATATCATTTGTACATATCTTCTCCCACTCAGTAGGTTGCCTTTTCATTTTGTTGATGATTTTCTTCACTGTGCAAAAGCTTTTTATTGTTTTAGTGTAGTCCCATTAGATTATTTTTGCTTTTGTTTCCCTTGCCTGACGAGACATATCTAGAAAAATGTTGCTAAGGTTGATGTCAGAGATTACTGCCTATGTTTTCTTCTGGAGTTTTATGGTTTTAGGTCCCACATTTAGGTCTTTAACCCATTTTGAGTTTATTTTTGTGTATGGTGTAAGAGTGGTCCAGTTTCATTCCCTTGCATGTAGCTGTCCACTTTTCCCAGCACTATTTATTAAAGAGATTGTCTTTTCTGCATTGTATATTCTTGGCCCCTTTCTCGATTAATTGACCATGTAAGTGTAGGTTTATTTCCTTCTTTTTTTTTTGGATCTTTAAAATCTCCTTTTTATTTATTTATTTTTCCATTTTCAAGATATGCTTTTATTTCTATGCATTTTTTTATTATGTTAATCACCATACATTACATCATTAGTTTTTGATGTAGGGTTCCATGATTCATTGTTTGCATATAACTCCCAGTACTCCATTCAGTATGTGCCCTCTTTAATACCCATCACCAGGCTAACCCATGCCCCCACCCCCTCCCCTCTAGAGCCCTCAGTTTGTTTCTCAGAGTCCATAGTCTCTCATGGTTCATCTACCCCTCCGATTTCCCCCCCTTCATTTTTCCCTTCCTACTATCTTCTTTTTTATAACATACAATGTATTATTTGTTTCAGAGGTACAGGTCTGTGATTCATCACTCTTACACAATTAACAGCACTCACCATAGCACATACCCTCCCCAATATCTATCACCCAGCCACCCCATCCCTCCCACCCCCCACCACTCCAGCAACCCTCAGTTTGTTTCCTGAGATTAAGAATTCCTCATATCAGTGAGATCATATGATACATGTCTTTCTCTGATTGACTTATTTCGCTCAGCGTAATACCCTCCAGTTCCATCCACACCATTGCAAATGGCAAGATTTCATTCCTTTTAATGGCTGCATAATATTCCATTGTATATATATACCACATCTTCTTTATCCATTCGTCTGCCGATGGACATCTTGGCTCTTTCCACAGTTTGGCTATTGTGGACATTGCTGCTGTAAACACTGGGGTGCACATACCCCTTTGGATTCCTACATTTGTATCTTTGGGATAAATCTCCAGTAGTGCCATTGCTGGGTTGTATGGTAGCTCTATTTTCAACTTTTTGAGAACCTCCATATTATTTTCCAGAGTGGTTGCACCAGCTTGCATTCCCACCAACAGTGTAGGAGGGTTCCCCTTTCTCCGCATCCCCGCCAACATCTGTTGTTTCCTGACTTGTTAATTTTAGCCATTTCCCCTGCTGTCTATCTTCCTGAATATTGCCTCGGATTCACTTCTCCGCACGTCCTACCTTCCAGAAAGCGGTCCCTTGTCTGTTCAGAGAGTTGCTGCTATTATTTTCTTCTATCTCCTGTTGAGTTCGTAGGTGTTCAGAATGGTTTGATCCCTATCTGGCTGAATTCCTGGGACCAGACGAAATTTAGGTCTCCTACTCCTCCGCCATCTTGGTCCTCCCCAGTGTAGGTTTATTTCTGAGCTGTCTGTCCTGTTCCATTGATCCATGTGCCTGTTTTTGTGCCAGTACCATACGTTTCTGATTACTACAGCTTTGTAGTATATCTTGAAATCTGGGATTGTGATATCTCCAGCTGTGTTCTTTTTTTTTCAAGATTGCTTTGGGTATTCAGGGTCTTTTGTGGTTCCATACACATTTTAGGATTCTTTGTTCTAGTTCTGTGAAAAATGTTGATATTGATAGGTATTCTATTCAATCTGTAAATTGCTTTGGGTGGTGTGGACATTTTAACATATTACTTAATTTTAACATAATATTAATTCCTTCAGTACATGAACATGAAGTATCTTTCTGTTTGTTTGTGTCATCTTCAGTTTCATCCGCGTTTTATAATTTTCAGTCTTTCACCTCCTTGATCAAATTTATTCCTAGGTATTTTATTCTCTTTTGGTGCAATTGTAAATGGGATTATTTTCTTAATTTCTCTTTCTGCTACTTCATTGTTAGTATATAGAAATGCAACAGATTTCTTTATATTAATTTTGTATCCTGTAAGCCTACTGAATTCATTTATTTTTTTTAAAGATTTTATTTATTTGAGAGAGGGAGCTAGCATTAGCAGAGGGAGGGGCAAAGGGAGAGAGAAAAGCAGACTTCCTACAGAGTGCAGAGCCCAATGAAATGAACTTTCATAGTTCATTTATTGAATAGCCCAATCTCCCAGGACCCTGAAGTCATGATAGCTGAAGTCAGATACTTAACCAACTGAGCCATCCAGGCAACCCTCATTTATTACTTTTAATAGTTTTTGGTGGTCTTTAGGGTTTTCTGTATAGTATTATATCATCTGCCAATAGTAACAGTTTTCTTCTTCCTTACCGGTTTGGGTGCCTTTTATTTATTTATTTTTTTTCTTGTCTGATTGCTGTGGCTAGGACTTCCAGTAGGTGTTGAATGAAAGTGGCAAGAGTGGTCATCCTTATCTTATTCCTGATTTTTGAGGAAAAACTCCCAGTTTGTCACCATTGAGTATAGTGTTAACTGTAGATTTGTCATATTTGGCCTTTATTAGGTTGAGGTATGTTCCTTCTATATCGATGTTGTTGAGAGTTTTTATCATGAGCGGATGTTGAAATTTGTTACTGTTTTTTCTGTATCTACTAAGATAATCAGATGATTTTCATCTTTCATTTTATATTTTTTGTTGTGGATGTGTATTTGGTTCCTCTCATTAGAGCATGAGCATTTTTTGGTTTTGTTCACTATTTTATTCCCATGGCCTAGAGTAATATGTGGCACATAGTGGAACTTAACAAATATTTGTACAACGAATGCACATTTAATGCACCATTCAGTTGATAGTAGATACAGCATTAAATTAATCAACTGAGGAGTGAATTATCTACCACTTATAGATTTTTTTGGATTAGAATAATTGTATGTACAGTTATTGAGTATCTACTACGTCTCAAGCCTTGAGTGTGGTGAGTATGAACAAGACAGACAAGGTCCTTACTGTCACAGAACTAACAGTTTTTGTTTTTTGCAGCAGGCAAACTGGTTTAATTTAATATTTAATCATGCTCAGATTCTCTAGTTAAACAAAAGAACAAAAAACAAAACACATAGCCCCAAAACCTTTATTTGATTTAGCTATCCTTTCTAGCTACGATCTTATCTTCTCTGTTGTTTTATACGAAGTTTTCTAAACAAGTGGTCTTCACTGGTTGGGTGTCTCCATTTCCTTTCCAAGTGTTATTCTTTCTTACATCCTTCTGTCTCGTAATTCAACTAAAATGTTGCTCTCAGTAATAATCATCAGTCTTTCTTTTACCACATTCAAAGATCTCTTTTTAGAAGTTTTTTTTTGTTTCTTGAGACTTTATTTTACACTGTATGATCTTTACCTTTCTTACTAACTGTTCCTACTTTGTTTGGAAAACAAACTTTGGCTGTCTTGTTTTATTCTACTTGCTTCTTCCCTGTGGTATTCTTGGGTAAAGAAGAAAAGAGAATATTAGGGTGAAATACCTGATCATATAGTTTAGTACTGATTATGTTCATTATGGAAATTGATAGAATTAGAGGAAGAGAAAGGGAAAGGAAGAACGAGGAGAGAAGTAGAAGAACATAAAGGTACAGAGAAAAGAGAAAGTGAAGAAGAGAGCAATTACATAGCAGTAAGGGCTAGCAGAGGCCTAGAAATAGCAGTGAAGATTTAACATTGGGCTATATTGAAAAGCAGAATAGAATAGCAGTTAATATAAACCTCTTGGTCTTGGGTTTATCACTGACCTTGAACCAGTTTTTTAACATTTTTGTGCCACTATTTATTCATCTACAAAATGGGTTTCATAATAACATCTCTCTATAGTGTTTTTGTTATAGTGTATGTAAGAGCTTAGCACAGGCTGGGTGATAAGTACATAATATAAATGAACTGCAATTATTATTGACTCCCTACAATTTAGGTACAAATACCTAAATTTGTACCTTAGGTACAAATACCTAAGGTAGCTACTTATTCTCCGCAATTAATTTAGGAGTATTCATTCTTTTTCATGCCTTCATATATCATTTCTACTTTCATAGTTCATTTATTGAATAAGTACATAACAATTGAGTACCTACTATGTGCCAGGCAGTGCACTTAGTACTGAGGGTTGAAAGATAAAAAGATAGTTCCCATCTTTAAGGAGATAAAAATTGAGGCGAGAGAGACAAGAACAAACTGCTGCACTAAAATGCAGAAAGTGTACTAGTGTACAGTATACAAAGTGCTGAGAGGAGTGAGGGACTACTTTGTAGAATCAGATTATATAAAGAAGATAGCAGTTAAGTTGAGAGGTTAAGCATGAATAAGTATTTTCTTTTCTGACATGCATGGGGAGAACATTCCAGGTAGAGGAAATGGCCTATACTAATGCACAAAAGTATGAGAAACTCAGTTGTGTTCAGGAAATTATAAATACCTTTCTATCATTTGGCACATAATATTTTATCAGATAGTGGTGGTCAGTGGGGTTAGACAGCAGCAATAGGCAGTGGGCCAGATCACCAAGGGCTTTGCGTGACATACTGTGGAGATTAGATTTTATCCTTTATGCAGTTAGGAGCCATTGAAAAGTGTTGCTCAGAATAATGGTGTAAAATTTGCATATTAGAATGACTCTATGTGGGAGCTGTTTAAGTGATAGTGTGGTAATAGGGAAATGATGAAACTCAAACAGACCAGTAGGAGGCTAATGCAGTAGTCTAAGTAAAAGATGAATAAGGACAGAATTTGAGCAGTGGCAATAAAGACAGAGAGGAGGAAAGCTGTTGTGGGATATTGAGGAGGCAGAATGAACAGGAATTACTGATTAGATGTGGGAGGTAAGGGAGAGGGAGGAATCTAGAATGATTCCCTGATTTCTGTTGTGAGTAACCAAGTGTATACTTTGAAACATATAGGAGGTGAAACAGGTTTGGTCATGATCATAATATCAGGTGATGGAGGGAAGATGGAGTTAGGCTGGCACATATTTATTCTGTTTTCCTGGAAGTCAGTAT
The DNA here is from genome assembly GCF_964656455.1 of Halichoerus grypus. Lineage (NCBI taxonomy): Eukaryota > Metazoa > Chordata > Mammalia > Carnivora > Phocidae > Halichoerus > Halichoerus grypus. The sequence goes on from NC_135714.1 coordinate 62,063,557, forward strand.
TAAGATGAAGTAGGTTGTGATAAATAAATATGCACATTGTAATCTCTAGAGTAAGTAAAAAACATACATAAAGAGATGCAGGTTAAAACTAAGTAGAGGAATAGAAAATAAAAAAGATATACTAAAATATTTTTGTTTAAAAGAAAAGAAGGCAGTAAGGAAGAACAGAGGAACATATGAGATGAGACAAATAGAAAACACGTCAAAATAAAGACCTAAATCTAGCCATATCATTAGTTTTAATTGGAAATGGAATGGATAAACATTCCACCCAAAAGTCAGAGATTATAAAACAAAGAAAAAAGAATCCAATTATATGGTGTTTACAGGAGACACACTTTATATTCAAACACACAAATAGACTGAAAGCAAAATGATAGATAAAGATATACCATGAAGGGCACCTGGGTGGCTCAGTCAGTTAAGCGTCTGCCTTCAGCTCAGGTCATGATCTCAGGGTCCTGGGATGGAGCCCCACATCAGCCTCCCTGCTCTGCAGGGAGCCTGTTTCTTTTTCTCCCTCTGCCTGCCACTCTCCCTACTTGAACTCTTTCTGTCTCTCTATCAAATAAATAAATAAAATCTTTAAAAAAAAAAAAAAGATATACCATGAAAGGAGTAAGCATTAGTGACTTGGATTGACTATATTAATACCAGACAAAATAGACTTTTGAGACAAGGACTGTTAGGAACAACTTTATGCCAATGAAATGGGCAAATTCCTTGTAAGACACAGATCACCAAAGTGTCTAGAAGATAATAGAAAATCTACATGGATCTATATTAGCTGAAGAAATTGAATTAGTAATTTACAGCTTCCCACAGTGAAAAGTTCAGGACCACATGACTTCTTACAGGTGAATTCTATCCAACATTTAAGGCAAAAATAATACCAATCCATTAAACGTCTTTTAGAAAATAATGGGGAAGGAACACTTACCAACTTATTTTATGAGCTCAGCATTACCCTGATATCAGAGGTAGACAAGGACATCACAAGCAGAGAAAACAACAGACCAATATCCCTCATGAACATAGAAGCACAAATGCTTAACAAAATATTAATTGAATCTGGCAGTATGTTTTTATGTATATATGTATGTATGTATTAAAGGTTAGTAAACATTAACCAAGAAGATTTATTCTAGGATTACAAAGTTAGTTTGACATCTGAACATCAATATAATATATCATGTTAATAGAATAAAGGAAATAGACCTTAAGATCATCTCAGTAGATGCAGGGAAAACATTTGACAAAATCTAATAGCCGTTCATGCTAAGAACTCAGAATACTAGAAATAGAAGTGAACTTCCTCAGCTTGATAAAGCACATCTATGAAAAATCAACAGCTCATATCATTCTTAGTGATGAGACCATTAAGACTGAATGCTTTCTGCCTAAAGTCAGGAACAAGGTAAAGATTTGTGTTCTCACCACTTATGTTCAGCATTGTATTAAAGTTCAGTGAAATAAAGGGCATACATATAGGAAAGGAAGAAATAAAACTGTCTTCATGCCCAGAAGTTAGGATTCTAAGTGAGTGAATTCTTTTTTTTTTTTTAAAGATTTTTTATTTATTCACTTGAGACACAGAGATATAGACAGAGAGAGAGAACACGAGCAGGGAGAGAGGCAGAGGGAGAGGGAGAAGCAGTCTCCCCGCTGAGCCAGGAGCCTGATGTGGGGCTCGATCCCAGGACCCTGGGATCATGACCTGAGCCGAAGGCAGACGCTTAACCATCTGAGCCACCCAGGCGCCCTAAGTGAGTGAATTTAGTGAGGTTAAAGTATTTAAGATCAATACACAAAATCAACTGTATTTCTATACCAGCAATAGCCAATCAAAATGAAATTTATAAAACAGTTCCTTTAATAAGAGCATAAAAAGTCAAATAAAAGAATAATAAATCAAAATAAGGAATAAATTTAACAAAAGATGCAGGACCTACTTACAGAAAACTGCTAACTGTTGCTAAAAGTATCAGGAATACCTCAGTAAATAAAGGTACATGGCATTGCTGTGGATTTGAAGGATAATATTGTTAAGAGGGATTTTTCCTACATTTTGTACAGATTTAGTACAGTCCAATCAAGCTCCCAGAAGCTTAAAAAAAAAATTTTTTTTTTTTTTGGAAATTGACAAACTCATTCTAGTATATAAGTAGAAATACAAAGGACCTAGAATAAAAAATGTTTTTAAAAAGGAAGAACAGAATTGGAGGACCTGCATTAGCTGATTTAAGACTTTAGTCTATAGTAATCAAGACAGTGTGGTATAGCATAAGGATGGATGTGTATAGATCAGACATTGAGAGGTAAAAAATAGACCCAAGCCTAAGGTACAACTGATTTTTGACAAAGGTACTAAGATTATATGGGGGAAAGAACAGTTTTCAGTGAATGTATCTAAAATAACTGGATATCCCTTTCCTCCCATCAAATATAAAAATTAATTAAAAATGGATCACAGATCTAATTGTAAGGGTTAAAGCCATTAAATTCTAGAAGAAAATTTTCTGGAAGAAAATCTTTTTTTTTTTTTTTTTTTTTTTAATTTTTTTTTTATTTAAAGATTTTTATTTATTTTTTGACAGAGAGAGAGAGAGACAGTGAGAGAAGGAACACAAGCAGGGGGAGTGGGAGAGGGAGAAGCAGGCTTCCCTGCCGAGCAAGGAACCCGATGTGGGGCTCGATCCCAGGACCCTGGGATCATGACCTGAGCCGAAGGCAGATGCTAAACAGCTGAGCCACCCAGGCGCCCTGGAAGAAAATCTTTATGGCCCTAGATTAAGCAAAGATTTCTTAGGACACAAAAAGCATGAGCCATAGAAGAACTTGCTAAAATGGACTATCAATATTAAAAACTTGGCTCATGGGAAGACGCCACTAAGAAAATGAAAAAGACAAGCCACAGTTTGGGGGAAAATATTTGCTACATATTTATCTGACAAAGGACTTATTTCTAGAATATACAAAGAACTCTTATAACTCAGTAAGAAGACTATTTAAAAAGGGGGCAAAAGAACTGAGCAGACAGTTTACAAAATAAGATATACAATTGGCCATTAAGGACTAGAAATGATGCTCAACATCTTGGTCATTAGGTAAATGCAAATTAACATCGACAAACTTTGCTTATAAGACAAAGGTAGAAAAGGGAATATGTAAAGTCAAAGAAAGATTTTATTTGTTTTGGGATGGAATTGGCCTGAAAACTCAAATCTGCGTTATTACCCCCAATCTATCACTTTTTTTCTGGTTTCTTATTCTAACTGTACACACACTGTATATTTTTTTTTTCAATACTCCATCAGAACCTTCTCTTCAGTATGTTTTAATGAAAAACTATTTCTGTTTTCTTCCTAAGCCCTGGTCTTTCACACTCATTATTACAATGTCACTATGAGATCAGACTCAAAATTATGAAGTCATTTATTTGTTCATTCTTTCAGCAAAAATTTGTCCTTTTGTACTCCCACTAATTACCTACCTGCATCTAGACAGAGATATCAAGTACATGGTTGGAGATCATGAGAGAGATTGTGGCTGGAGATGTAAATTTGGTAGTTCTTGGTGGATAAATTGTTTTTAAAGCCATGTATCTGGATGAGATTGCTTAAGGTATGATTGAGTAGAAAGACAAGTCAAAAACTGAGCCCTGAGGTAGTTTAATCTTTGTAAGTCACCTAGGTGAGCTGAGGGTGAGGTGGCCCGCCAACAAATTGAGTGGAACAGCCAGTGAGAGCAGTGTTTCAGAGGACAAGTCAGGATATTTTAGGGAAAAAGAGAGATATACGCTGAACTGCTCTTGATAGGTCAAGTCAGAGGAACATTGAGAAATGATTAATGGATTTGTCATTGTGAAGGTCATTGGTGACCTTGACAATATTATTTTCAGTGGATGATAACCTGATTCAAGTAGATTTAAGAGAAAATGGAAGGAGAAGAAGTAGAGAGAGAAAGGATAGACAGCTGTTTTGAGAACTTAAACTCTTAAGGGAAGTATTGGTCACTGGAAGACAATATGAAGTTGTAGACTTATTTTAAGATGGGAGATTTTATAGCAAGTTTGTAAGCTGATGATGATGATTTAGAAAAGCATGTCTAAGAAAATCGACGGTGTAGTAGAGAGAAGGGAGGGGTGGGATCCAGTGCACAAATTAAGAGGGTTGGCCTTTGCTGAGAGCATCGACTCTTGATTCACCATGACAGAAAGGAAGGCATTGTGGTTAACATAATTCTTGAGCTCTCACTATGTAGAAGGCACTATTCTTGAGAAACAAGCTTAAGTAGAGATATAAATGATTTAACCAGTTTCCTGTTTTTTTGTATATCACTTTTAGCATTTACTGTTTTATTATACTGTTTTTCATACTGTTTAATACTAGTTACATCAGAATTTGATACTAAAAAAAGGTAGCATTTTTTTGGCGGTAGTTCCAAATGCAAGTCCCTTTTCTCCCCATCAATTACAATTAGATTGTAAGCTCCTTGTGGATAATTGCTTTCATTTACAGTGAAGTGCTCCTGAGCCATACTGAACAACTCCCCAGATGATCCTTGGCAGTAATGTATGCTGAAGATATACTGTACTCTCTATATAATGAGATCTTCATGTTGACTTATCATGGGAAGAATTATTGGAGACATATAAGAGTGGTGTGTCTTTAGCACATTCCTTTTCAAATAATATTTTCTATGTACAAAATTGAAAAATTTTCAAGTTAATGTATGTTGTCATGAAATATTAAAAGCTTGTATTTTTTTTGTATTAAATTTGAGTTAAATGTTAATGACTAAAAATTTGGAAGGTACAGTTTATTTTTGAAGTCTTCTGTGTGATCTGTTGAAAATTCTTAATTTTTACCTTGACTTCATTTTCTCCTTTCTATATTCAGTTGTACTTCTTTTTCTACCATAATGGAGGACAAAGTGACATTAGAATCCAAAAAATTGAGTTTCAATTCTTAACTCTTTTTTCATGCCAGCTTCTGTAGCCATTTATGCAGTAATGAACTGCCTCTAGACTATCACATGAGAAGGGAGGGGTGGGATCCAGTGCACAAATGAAGAGGGTTGGCCTTTGCTGAGAGCATCGACTCTTGATTCACCATGACAGAAAGGAAGGCATTGTGGTTAACATAATTCTTGAGCTCTCACTATGTAGAAGGCACTATTCTTGAGAAACAAGCTTAAGTATAGAGATATAAATGATTTAACCAGGTTCCTATTTTTTTGTATATCACTTTTAGCATTTACTGTGATTATTATTTCTATTGCTAAATCTTGTGACTTCTAGTACCTTTCCCTTTTTTATGGTAAGGCAGGTCAGGTGAGTTTCACATGAAAGTAGGTAAAAACTTCCTAAAAGATTTCAAGACTGTACTGTTTGCTCTTATCACAGAAAATATTATAGATTTTAATTTGTCCTTAGGTTTCTAAAGGGTGATAAGCATCATCCTTGCATATACTTATTTATTGGTGTGCAACAATATTACCACAAATTTAGTGGCTTAAAACAACACACGTTTACTATCTATTGGTTTCTCTGTGTTGGGAATGTGTGTACACCTAAGCTGGGTCCTCTGCTTCAGTGTCTCATAAAGCTTCAGTCAAGGCATCAGTCAGGGCTGTGGTTTCATCTGAGACTTAACTGGGGAAAGATCCACTTCTGGACTCATGTGGCTTTGGGGCAGGATTCAGTTCCTTGCAGGCTGCTAGGTTGAGGGCATCAGTTTCTTGTCTTGGGGCCCTTTTCCTATGTCAGCTTAAAACATTGCAGCTGCTTCTTCAAAACCAGTAAAGAAGAGAGTCTCCTCCAAGATGGGCATTACAATTTTATGTAACGTAGTCATGTTCATATAAACATCCTGTCTCTTGGTTAGAAGCAAGTTGCAGCTCCCATCCACATTCAAGAGGAGGGGGTCACAAAAGGGCATGAAACCAGGAAATGGGCATCACAGAGGCCGCTCTATAAAGTCTTTCTGCTATAACTTGTTTGCTGTATCTTAATATAGGATGAATGTTTCTCTTACTCAGTAATTTTTGTTACTTATATGTAGTGATAACTGGATTTTTAATTTTTCTAACCAGATTCCATTGGCCGTGACATCCCCAAAATGCTTGAATTATTTAAAACTGGACATGAAATTAAGGTAGATGAAGAAAGGGAGAACTTTCTCCAGACCAAAATAGCAACAGTAAGTTACAATGGAAATTGTTATTAAATAACCATCTTTTTTTTTTTTTTTTTTTTTGCTTGAGTGACTGATAATTTATAATATAATATGCCAGTCCTTTGAACTTGTTCTTGGCACTAACATCAGCAGTAGCAGTAAATATACAGAGAGATAATTTCTTTTTATTCTGTATATTGAACTCATAAATTTTAATGGTATTTGAGAATTCCTTCATGTGCCACTCAGTGATACTGTATTTTGTCTTATTTTATTGTTCTATGTATGTATTTTTTGCTCTGTAATATTCTAAGTGTATTGAGAGTAGGGATAGATCTTGTATATCCCCTGTGGAACATTGCATAATGCTGAGTGCATAGTAGGTATTTAATGCTACTATACTGGAATTGAGTAATTTGCTTTGTTTTTATGAATTGTTTTGATTATCCCTGCTTGTGTTTTAAAAACTGCCTACTTATAGAAGATGCTGGAAATCAACTCTCAAAGCTATTTTTTTTGGACTCTGATATAGATATGTCAGGTTTATAGGACTATGTTTTTAGATATAGTTATTTCCTAATATCTTCTTTATGCTGAGGAATCTCTAAAATACTTTTTACTGTTCAGTAACCATAGGAATAATAGTGATATTGATAATAAAATTTAAACAGTGCCTAGCAAGTGCCAGGCACTATTCTAAACACTCTTCATTTCATACATTCTCTCTCTTAATCTTCAACACTATGAGAGGACAAATTATCATCCCCATTTTATGGATGAAGGCCAAAGAGGTTAAATAATCTTTCCAAGGTCTCACAGCTAGTATGAGGCAGAATAGGTATTTGAACGTTGGCAGTCTTTTTAAGAGTCCAGGCTTTTTGCCCAAAACCATCTTGCCTCAGGCCTGGAATTACTTGAATAGCTGTTATTCCTCTTCCCATCCTGCTTTTAGAGGAATTCTGCATTATAGCCCACAGCTAGTAGTCCAGGCTAATTGAGCTATGCCCCACTATAGATCATCAGAAGTAGAGAAAAGGTACTTAGCTAGTTTTATGGAAGGAAAACTTGCTTTAGAAAGAGGGCAAAACAGTGTAATCCAGTCAGGGATTGGGAAAGCCCTCATTGCTGTCATTACATCAGAGCTCGGCATCAATTGTGTGGCATTGTGTTCTGCTAAAATCTGATGTTGCACTTCCCTTATTTCCAAAAGGCCCTTGGCAGTGCTTCTTGTTTGTTAGGGATGATAACACTGTAATATACAAAAATGAAAAAAATGGAAATTTTAAGAAAATATTGTAAAGCTGTAGAGTCTTAGGTTTGAATACCTGTTCTGCTCCTTATGGGATGGCAGACTTTAAACAAGTTTCTTAATGTTGTGTCTCCAATTCCTGAGCTATCGAATTTACATAGTAATATTTATTTCACAATGTGGTTTTGAAGATTAAATAAAAATTTGAAATGGTAGCAGCAATTGTTAGTGTTTTTTGTTTTTAGAGATTCATTTTATTTTATTTTAGAGAGAGGGGGAGGGGCAGAGGGAGAGACTCTTCAAGAAGATTCCCCTCTGAGTGGGGATCCCAACACAGGGCTTGATCCCACAGCCCGTGAGATCATGACCTGAGCCAAAACCAAGTTGGATGCTCAACTGACTGAACCACCCAGGTGCCCCATTGTTACGGTTTTGGTTGGACTTTTGGGGACTATAGGACATCTTTATAAGACTATTTCTTTTCAGCTGGATCTTTTCTTTTTGTTAAGTAATATTTTCAGTAGTTAATAGTTTATATGGATCCTGACTCTGTATAAGAAACTGTGGCATCTCATTTATTCTTCTCAACAAATACCATAGTTCTTAAGTGATTACATGAGCTCCAGGTCAGACTACTTGTATCATTTAGAGGTAGAATGTTTTTTCTTAATGAAAAATAAATTAATTTCTGTGTTTAAGAGAATCTTTTTGAATACTACTTAAATATTACAGTATTATATAGTATAGCAGATTAAGAGAGTGGATTTTAGATTTATACTCTCTGGATTCATATCCTAGTTCCAGATTGGAATTGTGTTCCCTTGCTCTCTGAGCCTCAGTTTTCTCCCCATTCCCCATTTCCCCTAAATGCAAAATGAGGTTAATAATGATGCATATTTTCTAGGCTAGGAAGGAGTAGTTGAAATAATGACTATAAAGCAGACTTCTACTTCTGACTAACATGGAGTAACAGGGACCTGATTTACTCTTTCACCTAAGATAATCAGCATTACCTTGGTACCAAAATCAGGCAAAGAAAGATACAGTCCAGTATCATTCATGAAAAATAGATGTTAAAATTATAAACTAAATTTTAGCCAGTGGAATCCAGCAATATATATGAAAAAAGGATAACATGTCATCACCAAGTAGGGTTTATCCTAGGAATACTGTTAGTTTAACATTCAATGATCAATCATTAAAATTCACCATATTAACAAACTATAAATCAAAAGCTGTCTGATTATCTCAGTAGATACAGAGAAAGCATTTGACAGAATCCAACATTCATTCCTGATTAAAAAGTCTCAGCAAAGTAGGAATAGAAGTTAATGTCCTCAACCTGATAAAAGGCATCTAAGAAAAACCAACAGCTAACATTATTTTTTTTTTATTTCTGATTTGAATGGAAATGCCTCTAGTGTTTTTTGTTTTTTTTTAATTTTATTATGTTAGTCACCATACAATACATCATTAGTTTTTGATGTAGTGATCCATGATCCATTGTTTTCGTATAACACCCAGTGCTCCATGCCCTCCTTAATACCCATCCCCCCACCCTCCTCCCCTCTAAAACCCTGTTTGTTTCTGAGTCCATAGTCTCTCATGGTTCATCTCTCCCTTCGAGTTCCCTCCCTTCATTTTTCCCTTCCTTCTCCTAATGTCCTCCATGCTATTCCTTATGTTCCACAAATAAGTGAAACCATATGATAATTGACTTTCTCTGCTTGACTTATTTCACTTAGCATAATCTCCTCCAGTCCCATCCATGTTGATGTAAAAGTTGGGTATTCATCCTTTCTGATGGCTGAGTAATATTCCATTGTATATATGGACCACATCTTCTTTATCCATTCATCTGTTGAAGGGCATCTCGGCTCTTTCCACAGTTTGGCTATTGTGGACATTGCTGCTATGAACATTGGGGTGCATATGGCCCTTCTTTCACTACATCTGTGTCTTTGGGGTAAATACTCAGTAGTGCAATTGCTGGGTCATAGGGTAGCTCTATTTTTAATTTTTTGAGGAACCTCCACACTGTTTTCCAAAGTGACTGTACCAACTTGGATTCCCACCAACAGTGTAAGAGGGTTCCCCTTTCTCCACAACCTCTCCAACATTTGTTGTTTCTTTCCCTGTCCATTTTTGCCATTCTAACTGGTGTAAGGTAGTATCTCAGTGTGGTTTTGATTTGGATTTCCCTGATGGCTAATGATGATGAACATTTTTTCATGTGTCTGTTATCCATCTGTATGTCTTTTTCAGAGAAGTGTCTTTTCATATCTTCTGCCCATTTTTTGACTTGATTATTTGTTTTTTGGGTGTTGAGTTTGAGAAGTTCTTTATAGATCTTGGATACCAGCCCTTTATCTGTAGTGTCATTTGCAAGTATCTTCTCCCATTCTGTGGGTTGCCTCTTTGTTTTGTTGACTGTTTCCTTTGCTGTGCAGAAGCTTTTTATCTTGATGAAGTCCCAAAAGCTCATTTTTGCTTTTGTTTCACTAGCTTTTGGAGATGTATCTTGGAAGAAGTTGCTGTGGGCGATGTCAAAGAGGTTACTGCCTATGTTCTCCTCTAGGATTTTGATGGATTCCTATCTCACATTGAGGTCTTTCATCCACTTTGAGTTTATCTTAGTGTGTGGTGTTAGAGAATGGTCGAGTTTTATTCTTCTGTATATAGCTATCTAATTTTCCCAGCACCATTTATTGAAGAGACTGTCTTTTTTCCATTGCCTGTTTTTTCCTGCTTTGTCAAAGATTATTTGACCATAGAGTTGAGGGTCCATATCTGGGTTCTCTATTCTGTTCCATTGGTCTATATGTCTGTTTTTGTGCCAGTATCATGCTGTCTTGGTGATCACAGCTTTGTAATATAGCTTGAAATTGGGCAACGTGATGCCCCCAGCTTTGTTTTTCTTTTTCAACATTTCCTTGGCGATTCGGGGTCTTTTCTGATTCCATACAAATTTTAGGATTGTTTGTTCCAGGACTTTGAAAAATGTCATTGGAATTTTGATCGGGATGGCATTGAAGGTATAGATCGCTCTGGGTAGCATAGACATTTTAACAATGTTTATTCTTCCGATCCATGAGCATGGAATGTTTTTCCATCTTTTTGTGTCTTCTTCAATTTCTTTCATGAGTGTTTTGTAGTTCCTAGAGTATAGATCCTTTACCTCTTTGGTTAGGTTTATTCCGAGGTATCTTATGGTTTTTGGTGCTATTGTAAATGGAATCGTTCCTCTAATTTCTCTTTCTACAGTTACGTTGTTAGTGTATAAGAAAGCAACTGATTTCTGTGCATTGATTTTGTATCCTGCTACATTACTGAATTGCTGTATGAGTTCTAGTAATTTGGGGGTGGAGTCTTTTGGGTTTTCCACATAAAGTATCATGTCGTCTGTGAAAAGAGAGAGTTAATTTTTTAACTTCTTCTGTGCCAGTTTGAATACCTTTTATTTCTTTTTGTTGTCTGATTGCTGTTGCTAGGACTTCTAGTACTATGTTGAACAATAGTGGCGAGAGTGGGCATCCTTGACATGTTCCTGATCTTAAGGGAAAGGCTCTCAGCTTTTCCCCATTGAGGATGATACTCACTGTGGGTTTTTCATAGATGGATTTTATGAACTTGAGGAATGTTCCCTTTACCCTATACTCTGAACAGAGTTTTAATCAGGAAAGGATGCTGTATTTTATCAAATGCTTTTTCTGCATCAATTGAGAGGACCCTATGGTTCTTCTCCCTCCTCTTATTAATGTGTTCCATCACATTGATTGATTTGCGAATGTTGAACCACCCTTGCATCCGGGGATAAATCCCACTTGGTCGTGGTGGATGATCCTTTTAATGTATTGTTGGATCCTATTAGCTAGGATTTTGTTGAGGATTTTGGAATCCATATTCATCAGGGATATCGGTCTGAAATTCTCCTTTTTGATGGGGTCTTTGCCTGGTTTGGGGACTAAGGTAATAACAGCTAACATTATACTTAGAGGTAAAGACTGAATACTTTCCTTCTAAGACCAGGAACAAGTTAAGGATATCCACTTTCACCACTTCTGTTCAGCATTGATCTAGGGATTCTAGGCAGTACAATCAGGCAAAAAAAAAAGGCATCCTGATTAGAAAGGAAAAAGTAAGATAGTTATTATTCACAGATGATATAACTAGCTACTAAAACAAAGAAGTAAGTTAAGGTTGCAGGATACAAATATACAAAAATCAGTTTTGCTTCTATATAACAGCAACAATTAGAAATTAAATTTTTTAAAAAATTAAAATTTAAAAATAATAATTTATAGTAATATAAAAATAAGAAATACTTAGAGATAAATCTGACAAAAGATGTGAAAGATCCACTCACTGAAAATTTCAAGACACAGTTGAGGGAAATTAAAGAAGATCTAATAATTGATGAGGTGTACCATAATCATGGATCAGTAAATCCAGTATTGTTAAGATGTCAGTTGTCCCCAGAGTAATGTATAGATTTAGCACATTTTTGATCAAAATCCTATTTAGCCTTTTTTTTTTTTTTTGTAGAAACTGGCAAGCTGATTCTAAAATTCATATGGAAATACAAAGGTTCTAGAATAACTAAAACAACTTCAACAAATAGCAAAGTTAGAGGTCTACCTGATTTCAAGATTTATAAAGCTACAGTATTTAAGACACTGTGGTATTGACATCAAAAAAGACAAAATGATAATGGAATAGAATAGAGTCCCAAAAACCAAAACATATGTGGACAACTGATTTAAAAGATGTTGCAAAGTCATTTTTAATGGAGAAACATTACGTCTTTTTGAGAAATGGTACCAGAACAATTGAATATCGATATATAGTAAAATAAACTTTGACCCATAACTTCATATCACATATAATTAGCTCAAAGTGTATCAAAGACCTAAACATAAAGCCTAAAATTATAAAATTTGTGGAAGAAAAAGTTGAGTTAGGGAGTGATTCTTTTTTTTTTTTTTAGATATGAAATGAAAAGCATAGCATACTCCACAAGAGAAAATGATAAATTGCACTGTATAAAAATTAAAAGCATTTGCTCTTTAAAAGACATTGTTAAGTCACAGACTGGGATGAAATATTTACAAATCATATAACTGATAAATCCATAATACATAAAGAGCTCTTAAAGCTCAGTAATAAAAAAACCCAGTTTTAAAAATCAGCAAAAGATTTGAACATACCTCACCAAGGTGTGACAAACACATGGCAAACAGAGGACAAATACTTTGAAAGATGCTCAACATTATTAGTTGTTACAGAAATACAAATTAAAACCACAGTGAGATATCACTACACATCTATTGGAATGATTAAAATTAAAAAAGACTGATCATAGCAAGTATTGGTAAGGATGTGGAGAGATTGGAACATTTACACTACTCTGGCAGTGTAAAATGATACAACCTCTTTGGCAAACAATTTGGCAGTTTAAGAAATTTAACATCCAGGAGTGCCTGGGTGGCTCAGTCAGTTGGGTGGCCAACTCTTGATTTTGGTTGAGGTCATAATCTCAGGGTTCTGGGATTGAGCCCCACATTGGGCTCCACACTCAGCGGGGAGTCTGCTTCAGGATTCTCTCTCTCTGCCCCTCCTCCCACTTGCTTGCTCACTCTCTGTCTCTAAAATAAATAGATACATCTTTAGAAAAAGAAAGCAATTTAACATCCACCTGCTAGATGATCCAGTATTCCACTTTTAGATATTTATCCAGGAGAAGTGAAGACATACGTCCATACAAAGACTTATGAACAAATGCTTAGAACAGATTTATTTGTAATAGCTAAAAACTGGAAACATTCCACATGTCCATTGACAGGTGAATGTATAAACAATCTTTGTTATATCTGTGTAATAGAATATTTTTTAGTAATAAAAAAATAATTGATACATGCTTTAACATGGATGAATTTAAAAATGATTATACTGAGTGAAAGTCAGAGGAGTACATACTGTATGATTCTATTTATATAAATTCTGGCAAATACAAACTTATATAGTATCATTAATGTATAGTGAAAGAAAGCAGACTGGTCATTGCTTTGGGCATAAGTGGATGGGGAGGGGTGGGAAGGAGGGATTACAAAGGAGCACATGGAATTTTGGGGGTGATTGACATGTTTGTTATTTTGACTGATGAGGTTTTCACGAGTATATGCATATGTCAAAACTTAATAAATTGACACTTTAGGAATGTGCAACATATCCTGTGGAATACCATTCAACAATGAGTACTATGGATGCCTGCTCTGATGTGGATGATTCACAAAAGCATTATGCTCAGTGAAAAATCAGACATAGAAACCACATATATGTGATATCATTTATATGAAAAGGCAAAACTATAAATAAGAGAAAAACTAGATGAGTGGCTGCCTTGGGCAGGGGTGGGAGCAGTAAGTGTAGGCATTAACAGTAAATGCATGAGGGATCATATTGGGGTGATGAAGATGTTTTAAAACTGATTTATGGTGATGGTTTCACAATATGATAAGCTTACTAAAAAATCAAGAAACATAAATTAGAAAATGGTAAATAATATGATATGCAAAATATACCTTAATCAAGTTAAAAATGTTCAGTGTGTCAAGTATACCCCAATATGGTTATTTAAAAAGGAATAAAAATGTATTTACAGTTGTATCTAATGTAAGTATTACATGAATTTTATTTATAATTATCAGAGATAACAAAAAAAGATTTTAAAGCAAAGTAATATATCTTCCTCAAAAGTTTGAGATTTCTGTGAGTGATGTTCTTCTTTTTTTTTAAAGATTTATTTATTTGAGAGAGAGAACACAAGCAGGGGGGTGCAGAGGGAAAGAGAATCCCCAAGCAGACTCCCCACTAAGCGTGGAGCCCCACATGGGGCTTGATCCCAGGACCCTGAGATCATGACCTGAGCCGAAACCAAGAGTTGTTCGCCCAACCGATTGAGCAGCCCAGGCGCCCTGAGTGATGTTATTCTTACTATACAGTTGGAAATATTTCAGGTTTTTCAGGCTACATATAATCTCTGTAGCAAATTCTTTGTTTTATTTTTTACAACTCTTTAAAGTTGTAAAGAGTATTCTTAGCTCACGGGCTGTACAAAAACTGTCAGCAATTGGATTTGGCCCATGAACTATAGTTTTTTGACCCCTGATCTAGATACCTTCCTTCCTTCTATATACCAAACTGAGAACCCCTAATAGGTATGTGATACTATCAGTGCTCCTTCATCTGCATACTCCTTCTAAATCCAGTCCTCATATCACACAGGTGGCAAAAACAAATGAACAAAAAACCCAACATCTTCAATATTTCCAACTGTATAGTTTCTTTTAGTTTTTAAACTATACTGTATATAGTTTTCTCTTTAGAGAAAAGGTTTGCTGACCCCTGATCTAAAAAGATGTTTTTTGGAAGAGTGAAATGTATTAATTTTGTGTTTCTATTTGCCTGTAGAAGAGAGACTATCGTACTTCAGTTAAATTGTTTTGGTATCCCTTGTTACGATTCTCAAAGGGTCTGTACTCCCACATGGCTTCAAGATCCAGTTCTAGTATTGATGTAATGTAAGATTGATCTTGATTAGTTTAATCTGGCTTTCCTTCTGTATCAAAGTGATGAGTACAATCAGTTGAATGATCTTTCTTAGTTATCTGACTTGAAGATTAGTGTCTTGGGTATTAGAACTCCACCACTGGGGCGCCTGGGTGGCTCAGTCGTTAAGTGTCTGCCTTCGGCTCAGGTCATGGTCCCAGGGAAGCCTGCTTCTCCCTCTCCCACTCCCCCTGCTTGTGTTCCCTCTCTCGCTATGTCTCCCTCTGTCAAATAAATAAAATCTTAAAAAAAAAAACAAAAAACTCAACCACTAATGCCCTTGTATATCAAACCTGTACAAATGCTCTTATAGCCAACCAGTATCTAACATTTGTCAGCAGTGTTACTTATAGGTAAATTAGTTTTGTTGCTAATCTTTCCTACCATTTGTGTCTATAATTTACATATTCATGAGACTGGCTATGACTGCATGCTGTCAGATCAAATGCTCATATCAGTGAAAATGCCTTTTTTTTTTTGAGAGAAAAAATATTTTTCTATGTTTATTTCTTTCATTTGTGGCTAAATATTCTTTATTTTTTTTTTCAAGTTTTTATTTATGAAAATGCCATTTAAGTGATATGTTGAACATCATGCAAACACAACAGATTATCATGGGAATATTTTATTTTTCAGTCAACAGACTGTCAAGTAGTCACCATTTATTTTTTCTCAGCATGAAGAATATGTTGGTTGGGATAAAAGTAAATTGCTAAGTGACCAGATTTAAGGGCAAGATTTTAAAGCATAAAACTAAAAATAAAGATTCAAAGGGGAAAAAAACACATTTAACTGGACCCTAACTTACTTTAAAATTATGGTTCTTTCCATGAAAAAGAGATGAAACTAAGGTAGATCCTCTAAAAATTTTGAGACATTAATTATGTACCTGGCTAGCCTGGCTAGTATATATATTCTAAATAGCAGTTCAATTTCAGATAGTAATTTGATAATTTTAAAAGGATTTATCTGAGTTTATAATATAGAAAACAATATATAATGTCCACATAACTCTGTTGACACTTTTAAATTTTCAAATTAATATATGCACTTGGTTAAATTCAAGCAGTTTACAAAAAGGACACACTAAAGTCCCTCTCCCTGCAATGTTTTCTCCTAGAACTTTTATTAATAGTTTTTTGTTTGGATGCCTGGCTGACTCAGTCAGAAGAGCACCTGATTCTTGATCCCAGGGTCATAAGTTCAAGCCCCATGTTGGGTGTAGAGATTACTAAAAATAAATACACTTTTTAAAATGGATTTTTTAAAATTAATTTATTATTTTAGAGAGCATGAGCATGGGGAGGGGCAGAGGGAGAGGGAGAGATAATCTCTAGTAGACTCCTTACTGAGTGTGGAGGCCAACATGGGGCTCCATCTCAGTGAGATCATGACCTGAGCTGGAATCAAGAGCTGGAAGCCCAACTGACTGAGCCACCCAGGCGACCCTAAAATAAATACACTAAAAAAAATAGTTTTTTGTCCTAGAAATGTTAAGGCGTAATAAACACCCTTATAAAAATTCACTCACATACAGGATATGCCACACACACTGTTCCATACCTTTCTTTTTCACTTAAAATGGCATGGATGTCTTCAAAGATGCAAAGTGATCTGCTCTGTTCTTTTTAATGGTTGCATAGAGTTGTATTCCCTTGTGTACATGTACAATAATCATTTCCTGTTGATGGACATTTAGATCATGTCCAGTTTTTTTCTATTACAAATAATATTTTAATGACATTCTTACAAATACATATTGCCAGTTTTTTCCAAGTATACCCAGAAGGCAAATTTCCAGAAATAGAATGTATATTGAAAATGTTATTGTAACCATCGCTAAATTGCTTTATAAAATGTTCATATTAACTTATAATTCATCCAATAGTGTGTTATAGTGCCTCACATAGTCACCAGAATTAGATATTATCGAATTTAATCATTTTATCAGTTTGTTAGGTCATATATTACTGGTGTGTGTGTGTGTGTGTACTTTTAATAGCTTAAAAATTCCAAGGTAAACATTACCATTGTTTTCTTCTTTAGTTACAGTCTTCTGTTCTTCTTAAGATTCTGAGTTTCCTCATCTGTTCCCCCCCATTCTTACTCCTTTTTTCTCACATTTCTAGACCTGTTCTGATTCCCCCCCACTGTCTTTTTTTTTTCTGTGTGGGCTCCTGTGACTCCCTTTACTGTGGACCCTGTCTGACTCACCTCTACCATGACTTGCTCTGTTTACTAGTGCCTACTAAATGAAACTGACAAGAGCTATGGTCATTGAAGGTGCTTGTAAAATTGAAGTGTTTACAAACACTGAGATTGCCTGGCATCTGCTAATTACTAAAAATAAGGCCTTTTCTGCCTAGTGTTTGGGACTGATTTTTCTGACCCATAATGTATTAGAGATTTTCACTGCATCCTATATTAAAAATATCTTCATTTATTGATTTTTCTTAAGCTTTATTCTTTGAATAGGAAAAATTATTAGTTCATTTATAACCTAACCAAAAAAAAGAAAAAAAACAAAAAACAAACTAATTTAATGTGTTTTATTTAATAAATATTAAGTACTGACTCTTTGCCATAGTGTGATACAAAAAAGACCTTTTTTCTTAAGAAAGACACATCTAATAGTGAGATAAATATGGAAATAAACTACAGTAAAGTGTGGTAAGTGTAATAATAGGGATACATATAAAATATGAAGAAGTTGCACAAAAGAAGCAGGAATTGATGTAATCATGGCATGGAGTAGATCAAGGGTGGCTTCTGTGAGGAGTCTGAAAATATATACCAGGTAAATTAAGGGTCATTATTCATATTTTAAAATAATACACAAAATGATGAGTGGACTCCTACACATCTATATTGGTTTAGCTGGTTTTTGTTTTGTTTTGTTTTGTTTTAAAGATTTTACTTATTTGACAGAGAGCGAGAGAGCACAAGCAGGGGGAACAGTAGAGGGAGAGGGAGAAGCAGGCTCCCTGCAGGGAGGCCGATGCGGGGCTCTATCCCAGGACCCTGAAATCATGACCTGAGTTGAAGTCAGACGCTTAACCATCTGAGCCACCCAGGCGCCCCTGGTTTAGCTGTTTTAAAGGGACCAAATAACAGTGACTTAACCACAGTAGAAAGTTATTTTTCTCCCAAGTTTGAGTTGGTGGGCAGTTTGGGGCTGTTCTGCTCCAGAGTCATCCAGGGGTCAAGGTTCTTCCCCCCCAACCCTTTTTTTTTTTTCCATCTCCTAGGGTCTTTTATTCTGTGTGGTTGAATCTTGCTGATACCATGTCTGATTTGTAGCCTGTGTGAAGGAGGCAAGAAGGAGGTGGAGAGCAAGCAGCTTTCTTTCAAGCATGTGAACCATTGACCTCATCATTTCTGCCCCCATACCATGGTTCAGAGCTTACGCACATGGCTTAGCTGAAAATCTGTGCTAGCTGAGTGGCCATGTGCCCAGAAAAACTTTATTTAAAAGAAGACTGGCTGGATTTGAGAGACAATTAAGGCTTTGGCACAGCTGAGGAGGAGCCAAGAAACCTAAAAGAATAAGAAAATAAAAGGAATTTTTGTTCAATTTGTTTATTGCTGTATCCCCAATTCTTAGAATAGTACCTGACAGATAGTAGGTGCTCAGTAAGTAATTGTTGAATGAATGAATATACAAATATATGAATAACAAAAGCTACTGCCAATTGAAGATCAATTAGAAATAAAGACATTTTAAATGTATATATAGTGAATCAATGTCTTGTTTTATAAAAATTTGATTTATACCCAACTTTTCAAACAGTCCTAATGGAGTAATATTAAAAGTGAAAATTTTAATTCCTGGAATTTCTCAGAATGAGAGAATTATAGAAATGCTTAGCGAGGTATATATTTTGACATTACACAAGAAAATTAAACTGTGTCCAGATATTATAGCATAAACCTGCCAGAATAAAGACTTCGAAGTAATTTTCAAAGGGTGCCTATTAGTATTTTATACCACAAATACATTTTATGTTAGCTGTGAGGCTTTCAAAACATGCCTTGTTTTTTTCTCTTTGATAGATTTCTTGTGTGATTTAAGATACTTAGCCTCCAGCCTACTTTTTCTCAGACTTCTAAGTGTAATTATAGGACAGCTGCATTGTTGATTGGCTTTCTTATTTCCCTTTATTTCTTATTTTCCTTTATTATAAGGTAAAAGTTCTAATTTTCAATTAATATGGGATTTCCCATTTTACAGAGGCACACATAATACTTTTATATTTGTCAAATACTAAAATGTTCTTTGTCTCCTTTCACTTTTGTTAATGTTGACTGCCTCACATATTTCCAAAACAGGTGTGGTAATGTTGTAGTTGCTGAGAATGGTGGAGATTAAGGGACAGAACTTTTCATTAGGAAAAAACTACTAGAGCTGTAAAATATGGCACATTAAGACTTGTAGTAGGAAACATTTATCCGGAACAGAGGACATGCACTGTAGTTTAAAAGAAAATTTGCAGTGTGCTTACTTGGTGTATTTAGCCTATCATAGTATTTAATACCATAATAAATTATATGACTCTCATGGCCTGTTATATATACTCCTAAAAGAGCCTATAAAATCAGCCCCATGTTTCTGTAGATATGTTTTCAACTAGCAACTAAGCTTTTTTTTTTTTAACCTGGCCCCCTCAACTGAGCTAACTTTTATGTCTGAATCCAGCTTTTATTAGAATCTCATATATGTAGAAGTACTCATTGTAGTTTCCATGGGTTTTAGGCTTTGATTTTAAAATTGAAAAGTCTTTTGTGGTTAACAAAGTTGGATAAAGTTTGAGGATAAAGACATAGGTTTGCATTGTAATGCACACTGGACCTTTTAAAGGGTGCAATGTACTATGAATCTACTTAGTTTCAGATAGTTTTTTTTTGTAGTCTTGTTTCCTTTATTAAGTGTTTTGCTGTCAGCACAGCAACTTGTCAGAATTTTCCACACTTTATAAAAAGTGTTTGGTTTTTGAAAGAATGGTTAGTGAAGACCTGCTGTATTTCCAGTCAACTTTTTGTTTTAATTTTTCATTTCGAAGGAATTCTTTTCAAGTATACACGTAAATAAAGTGAGGATTTTTTAAATGACTTTTCATTATAATATTTTCTAAAAAACCATAAAATCAGGAATCTTGATGTTTTATCTTAATTTTATCTTAGAACAATGGGGGTCCAGGGTTCATAGCACTTTAGAAAAGAAAATCTGAAGGGCAAATAAACAATATTCATTATGTTTCTGGTAAGAAAGTAAAGAAATTAAATACCACACATTTTCTTGCTTTATAATTTTTTACCTCTAGTTAAGCTCCTTTTTGTAAATGTCCTCAATGTCTGCATATTTTTCTTCAGTTTTTTATTTTGAAAATTTTTAAATGAGTGGAAAAGTTGAAAGACTAGTCCAGTGAACACCTATATACTATATTCTCATCATATAGATTCACTAATTTTCCACATTTGCTTAGAAAACCTAGTAAAAGTAGTTTGCTTAGAGAAAGTAATAAATATCTTTTTTTATTTTCTAAAACACAGAAAATTAAGTTGCAGACTTCATACCATTTCACCCTTACATATTTTCTCACACAGAGCCTAAGTATAGAACATTCTCCTATATATGCTTTTCAAAGTAGTTTTATTTTTTAGTATGGCTTTTAGAATTTGTTTATTGGTACCTTTTCCTGTTTATAATTTGTTTATGTGCTCTTTTTCTTTATCCTGTTACCCTGAGATTTTTGCTGTTGTTGGTTTTCTCATTTTCTAAGTTTTATATCAGATTTGTAAGTTTTCTTTTTGTTTGTTTCAGGTTTTTATTTAAATTCTCGTTAGTTAACATATAGGGTTGTATTGGTTTCAGGAGTAGAATTTAGTTATTTATCACTTACATATAACACCCAGTGCTCATCCCAACAAGTGCCCTCCTTAGTACCCATCACTTGTTTAGCCCTTCCCCCCACCCCCCACCTCCAGCAGCCCTCAGTTTGTTCTCTACTATAAGAGTGTCTTATGGTTTGCCTCCCTCTCTCTTTTTTCCCCCTTGCCCTTTGTTTCTTAAATTCCAAAGAGTTTAAATCTGTGATTTTGCCTGTGATTATATGTCTTGATATTTAGCTTTCTTGTCATTATTTTTTTTTTTTTTATTTTTTATTTTTTTGAGAGAGAGAGAGAGAATGAGACAGAGAGCACAAGAGGGGGGAGGGTCAGAGGGAGAAGCAGGCTCCCCGCCGGAGCAGGGAGCCCGATGCGGGACTCGATCCTGGGACTCCAGGATCATGACCCAAGCCAAAGGCAGTCGCTTAACCAACTGAGCCACCCAGGCTTGTCATTATTTTTTAAATAATGTGTCATGGTACTTTTTAATCTTACTTGGCAGAGTATTTTAAAATTTGGAACCTTTTTAAAAAATATTAGGAACCTTTTTTGATTTGTTTACATTTTAGTTATATTCTAGTTTGACTGCCTTATTGTTGAAGAATGCATTGTTTGTAGTTTTCTACTTTTTAAAAATTTCTGGAGTCTTTATGGCCTGTGGTGTAAGATTGGTATTCTTTTTTCAAGTATACCAGTGACACTTGAAAATAACGTGTATTGTGAGGCTTCCAGGTAAAGATAGTGTATTGAACATCACAGTGATAACTGATGAGAAAATGCCAAATCTAAGTCAGCAATGGAGAAAGCCAAAAGAACTAGTATAGTCTACATTTCAGGATCTTGCGAAAGGCTCGGGATCTCCCTCTAGGTACGTCTGGAACTGGTTAGTGGTATGTCTGGGGATGGGACCAAAACCCTCTAAAATAGGGAGCATTAGTTAAAACTATTGAAGATTCTTACATACTTCACGACACTGGGTAACTGCCCTTTCCCATGCTAGCAGATGGATGGAAAGATTAAAACAGTTTCTAACCTGGGGGAGGTTGGGAGTTGAGAAAATTGAAATGGAGATTAGTGAATCTATGTATACTGATGCTGAGAAATCCTTCCGCTATCCCCTGTCCCCTTCCCCCTCCCCTGATTTGGCTTTCAGAATTCTGGCAGGAGGGGATTAGATGAGGCTTGGCTCAATAATAATAATAATAATAATAATAATAATAGTAATAATAAATAATAAGTAGCAGTAGTAGTAAGGTTTGTTTTCAGGTTCCCCTTTCCCTTCTTTCTTCCTTCCCCTCCTTCTCTTTCCTTTTTTTTTTTCTAATAGCTCTCTGAAGTTTTTCTTTTCTATTTTCTTCCTCCCTCTCCTTCTTTTTGCTTTTCTTTTTTTTACTTCTTTTCTACTCATCCCTCCCTCTTTGGCTGTCCACCTATATATTGGAAAGACAAAAATATAAATTTATGGGAAAATTAGTATGAATTAGTGGGAAGTGAATACCACAGAATAGTTTTTCAGTGGCATTCAAGTTAATTAACTTTGATTAGATAGGTTATCTCATCACAAAATGTTGCCTGGTAGATGCTGCCTGAGTTAATGCTATATCATTAACAAATCACAAATGCCTATTTAAAAATGTTTTTAATACTAACATTTGTTCTCTAAAGATGTTTAAATGTTTTCCTGTAATCATAGTATTCATTTGTTACATTATAAACTTTTTAAAAAACATCTGATGGTCTGTGAATTATTATTAATTCCAAATTAGTGGCATCAGTAAATTTATTATGAAACATTGATTCCTCCTGTGAGTGAATGAAGTCTTACTCTTCCTATTATTTTCTTATATTACAGGACAAGATCCCACTAGTATACTATAAAAACAAGTAAATAAAAGAGAGTATTCTAAAGCAATTACATACTTTAAAAATATGTGTGTCATTTGTTCTATTTCAGTTTAGAAACTATTTCTATTCTTTTAATTTATTAATATGTACCCCTTCAAATCACTATGTTTGTATCCTTTGGATAATTAGAACATAAAATCTTGAATGATTTGGAATGAGGAACACTTGTAAAAACTTCACTAAATAGTATTGAAATTTTGAGGAATATCTTTAAAATATGCATTATGTAATAGACTGGCTTTGACGTGAACAGTTACCATAGCATTAAAGGAAAAGCAGCTGTAGCCCTTTTACAGTCATATAAATAACCAGATTTTGAAGACTTTTAAATGATAAAGATATCGGCAGATAAAACCTATGCTCATTTTCTAAAAGGAAAAAAACAGGGTAAGACAGCTCAGATTTACATTTATACCAAATCATGCCAAGACCTGATTTAACTAGTGTTTCTTGTTCAGGTTTCAAAAATACTTGGATCTTTGACACAGTTAATATAAAGGCAGTGTCTTTGATGTGCTTTTTCTTCTTTTTAAAGTTGTACACATGGTTCATTCATAGGCTTGTATCACTATGCTTTGCTTATGTAATAGTGAATTGTTTTGTGGCAAGAAATATTGTTAACCTGGCAGCTGATAAAAGCTGAAGTATATTGTAACAAAAATAAACAAGTTCAGGGTAAGGGAATATAAACATAGTAAAATCTTGTGTTGAAATCAGAGCCTCCAGTTTTAGTGAACGTGTTACAACAGGAAAAGTCAATGTGTTGAAGTTCAGTTAAACAGGATGTGGATAATATAGTACGCGGAAATTGAAGGCTTATTTTATAGCAACGAGGCCCATAAACTGTGAAAGTGGCGAGTGAAGATTATTGCTTAAATCAGTTAGAAGCCATAGTTGGATAAAAAGTGGTAGCCCATTGGCTCATAGCTCACTACCACTTCCCCTCCTCCTTTTCTTGCATTCCTTCCAGTTGATAATTAACTTTCATTTGTTGTATTGTTTCTGGTGTACTACAGTGTGCTGTCTCATAGGTAAGGGAATTATAAAGAGAAGAAAATAAACTGTAGAATGTAAAAGTCAAATTCTGTACTTGTTAGTTCTCATTAAAAAAGAAGGAAGTAGATTGGAGATAGATCTTAGATCTTCAAGAGTATGGGGCTAAGAAAGAGGAGAGAGAAACAAATATTTATCCAGAACCCAGTATGTGCCAGCATTCTGCTTGATGCTCTATTGTGAGAGATGTATATTTAACTGGGATGAATAATCCTTGTAGTATGTTATGTTACATCCTTTGGATGGATAGTCATCAGTGTTATTACCAGTAGGAGTATTAGGTCAAGAATCATTTATTATTATTTCCAGTTTTCTTACCTATATTGTCATGAAATTAGAAGATAATTTCCCAGAACTTTTGGGAATTGAAGGTGTGACTTTCCCCTTCTATCAGATATAAATAATAGCATAAAAAAAACCATACCATTTGAAAAAAACTGCTAACTTTTCTTTTTAATTCATTGCATTAACTCAATAATGTAGTGATCATTGATTAATAGAATAACATGATGAAAAATATGAGTGTGTCGTAACATGTAAAAGGGGAGTACACTGACTTGCTTTCCTTTGTTAATCCATTTGTTAATAAGTGGTTGTCAGTATACTGCACACACAGCTTTCTTTTGTTAACTTTACTTCAAAGACCAGTGATAAGTTTGATAGCTTTTACTGCAGTCTGTTTTTATCCAAATGCTGGGAGAGGACATTGACATTGAATGGATCTGAAAGATGATTCCTTGTGAGTGTCATCAGTGTTACTTTCAAACAAATAACATTCACTAATACAGTATATATAGTAAACAATAAAACACCAATAAGACCCTATTACGAATTATTAAATATATTAAATAGAAACACAAAATTAAGCATTTTCCAAATAGCTTTAGCATAAGCAATGATGAAAGCTGCTGTTGCCTGAGAGCACCCTCCTTCCCCCCATTTAGATTTTGGTAAACAGGAATTTTTCTTTTTAATTTTATTTATTTGAGACAGAGAGAGAGCACAAGCGAGGCAGGGAGGGGCAGAGAGAGAGGGACAAGCAGACTCCTCACTGAGCAGGGAGCCCGACACGGGGCTCTATCCCAGGACCCTGAGATCATGACCTGAGCTGAAGGCAGATGCTTAACTGACTGAGCCACCCAGGGGCCCTGAAAGTGAGGAACTTGTTAAAGTGATGTAAAGCATAACTCATACCACAGCTTGTCTTTTGCATGAATTTTTATACATTTGGAGACAAATAATGTATTCTAATACAGCAGTTGGCAGACAGTGGCTCTGCGAGTCTGTTTTTGTACCACTTGTGAGCTTAGAATGATCTTTTAAAGGGTTGTGAAAAAAAAAAGGAATATGCAGCAAAAATCATATGTGGCCTTAAAAGCCTATAATATTTACCATCTGGTTCTTTGCAGAAAAAGTTTCCCAACCCTAAAATATAAATACATAACACAAAAGCCTGAAGATCTGGTTCCAGGTGATATGGGGTAATCACATGACAACCTGTCTCTCGCACTGAATGCAGCTATTATAAAACCTGGACAGAATGCATGGAGTAGCTATTTGAAGACTCTGAAAAGGGGCGCCTGGGTGGCTCAGATGGTTAAACGTCTGCCTTCGGCTCAGGTCATGGTCCCGGGGTCCTGGGAGCGAGCCCCGCTTCGGGCTCCTGGCTTAGCAGGGAGACTGCTTCTGCCTCTCCCCCTGCTCATGCTCTCTCTCTATCTCTCTGTCTCAAATGAATAAATAAAATCTTAAAAAAAAAATGAAGACTCTGAAAAGTAAATAGTAACAGGCAAATTACGGAAGACCAGAATTTGAAGTACCACCACTCACCACTGGTGGTGAGTTTGCCATTTTTCTCCTTGGTTGTCACATGAACTGGTCTCACCATAGTCTGAAACTGGGAAGTGGACATTGGCACAGGCAGAGAGAGCTTCAGGAGAAGCCCTTTACTTCAGGCTTGAGAAGTAGAGATCGTGGATCCTAGTGGGGACAATTGGTGCAGGAAAGGGTACAGGTATCTAAAATTTGAGAAGGGGGAACCTTCCTTTCTGACTGGAGGATCTGTGGTCACAAGAGGGGGGGCATACTGTCTTTGCTTCTTTTCTCTGTCCTGTCAGTTGGCCCCCAATGCAGGAGCAGTTACAGAGAGTAAGTGGCAAAATGGGGTAAATAAAGCCCCAGCTTTCTGGCCAGGGTTCCAAAAGGAGGGCCTTAGGGAACCAGAAAGTACTGGGAAGATCAAGGAGAGGGGGGAACCTGGGAAAGGGACCTCATAAAAATTATATATGAACTACTGGAGATGAAATTAATGGAGATGACAGAGGAAAGAAAGAAAGAAAGATCATAGGAATTATCCAATCTGAAAAGCAAAGACAAAAGATTGGAAAAAAAAGAAAGCCTTAGGGTCCTATGGGCCAATAACAAAGATGTAACTTTCCCATTGTGTCCCAGAAGGAGAGGAAGCCCAATGCGGGGCTTGAACTCATGACCCTAAAGAGTCAGATGCTTAACTGACTGAGCCACCCAGGTGCCCTTAGAGTTGAAACATTTAAAGTGAAATCAGAACTTACATTCACACAAATATCTGAACACATGTTTATAGGAACTGTATTGAAAAGCATCAAAAGCTGGAAAAAACTCAGTTGTCCTATATATGAATGGATTAAAAAACCCCATCTGGTATATCATACAATGGAATACTACTCAGTGACAAAAAGGGTATGAACTATTGATAGAACAACTTAAGTGAATCTCAAAAAGGTTACATTTATAACCTAAGTGAAAGTAGTCTCAAAAGGTTATGTATTGACACCAAAAGCACAGGCAACAAAAGAAATAAATGGGACTTCATCAAAATTTAAAACTTTTGTGCATCTAAGATCACTATCAGCAGAGTAAAAAGGCAACCAACTGAATGGCAGAAAATATCTGCAAATCATATATATATGGTAAGAGATTTGTATCTAGAATATATGAAGAACTCCTATACAGTAGTCCCCCCTTATCTGTGGTTTCGCTTTCCACAGTTTCAGTTCCCCACAGTCAACTGCGGTCTGGAAGTAGATGGTCCTCCTGACGCATTGTCAGGAGGTCAGTAACAGTTTAACACTATGTCACAATGCCATGTAGGCATTTTTTAAAAAGATTTATTTATTTGAGAGAGAGACAGCAGGCAATGGGGAGAAGCAGAGGGAGAGGGAGAGAAAGACTCTCAAGCAAACTCTCTGCTGAGCGTGGAGCCCGGCGCAGGGTTTGATCTCACAAACCTGAGATCATGACCTGAGCCAAAATCAAGAGTCAGACACTTACCTGACTGAGCCACCCAGGTGCCCCACCATTAGGCATGTTATCATATCACATCATCACAACAAGGGTGAGCATAGTACAGTAAGATATTTTGAGAGACAGACCACATTCATGTAACTTTTATTGCAGTATATTATTATAATTATTTTATTATTTTTCATTTCTTACTGTGCCTAATTTATAAGTTAAACTTTATCATAGATATGTATGTATAGGAGAAAACATAGTATAGAGGTTTGGTACTATCTGCAGTTTCAGGCATCCACTGGGGGTCTTGGAACGTTAGTGGGGGGACCACTGTAACTCAATAATAAAGTGATAAATAATTCAAAAATGAGCAAAGGATCTCAATACACATTTCTCAAATAAGATATACAAATGGCCAATAAAGACATGAAAAGAGGCTGAGCATCATTAGCCAACAGGAAAATGCAAATTAAAACCAAAATGAGATACTGCTTCATACTTACTGGGATGGCTATTATAAAAAAAAAAACCCAGAAATAAGTGTTGGCGAGGATACAGAGAAATTGGGACCCTTGTGCATTGGTGGTGGGGATATAAAATGGTGCAGTTGCTGTGGGAAATGACATGACAGTTCCTCAAAAAATTAAATATAGAATTACCATAGATCCATAGATTCTAGTTATAGATAATATACCCCAAAGAATTGAAAGCAGGAACTCAAACAGGTGTATGTACAGCCATGTTCATAGCAACATTATTCAAATAGCCAAAAAGTGGAAGTACCCCAATTGTCCATGACAGATGAATGGATAAACAAAATGTATATTCAGGCGTACTTTGGCGATACTGCAGGTTCAGTTCTAGACCACTGCAGTAAAGTAAATACTGCAATCAAGTGAGTCAAATGAATTTTTTGGTTTCCTACTGCATATAAAAGTTTATGTTTATATTATACAGTAGTCCTTTAAAGTGTGAAGTAGTATTATGTCTAAGAGAACAATGTGCATACCTTAATTAAAAATTATTTTATTGCTA
Source organism: Halichoerus grypus (assembly GCF_964656455.1). Lineage (NCBI taxonomy): Eukaryota > Metazoa > Chordata > Mammalia > Carnivora > Phocidae > Halichoerus > Halichoerus grypus. The sequence continues at coordinate 62,091,745 of NC_135714.1, forward strand.
AGAAATCCTAGCCATCATCTGAGCTTTCAGTGAGTTGTAATCTTTTTGCTGATGGAGGGTCTTGCCTTGATGTTGATGGCTGCTGACTGATCAGGGCAGTGCTTGCTAAAGGTGAGGTGGCTGTGGAAATTTCTTAAAATCAGTCAGCAGTGAAGTTCCCTGTATCGATTGACTCTGTAACAAATATAATAGTGAAAAAGTTTGAAATATTGTGAGAATTACCAAAATATGACAGAGATATGAATTGAGCAAATGCTGTTGGGAAAATGGTGCCGGTAGACTTGTTCGATAGAAGGTTGCCACAAACCTTCAATTTGTGAAAAACACAGTTATCTGTGAAGTACAATAAAGTGAAGCTCAAGGAAACGAGGTATGCCTGTATGTACAATGGAATATTATTCAGTCTTAAAAAGGAAGGAAATTCTGACACATGCTATATATAACATGTATGAACCTTGAAGACATGCTAAATGAAGTAAACCAGTTGACAAAGGATAAATACTCTTATGATTCCACTTGTTTGAGGTACCTGGAGCAGTCATTTTCATAGAGACAGACAACAGAATGGTGGTTGCCAGGGCCTGGGGGCAGGGGAGAACGGAGAACTAGCGTTGAACGGGTACGGTTTTAGACGAGGAAGATGGAAGAAGTTCTGGAGATGGATGGTGTTGAGAGTAGCACAACCACGAGAATGTACTTAATGCCACTGAACCGCATACTTCAAAACAGTTAAAATGGTAAATTTTATGCTGTGTATATTTTACCTACCACACTTTTAAAGAAATTACAAAGGAAAGAAAAAAAGGTTACATACTGTTACTCCATTTGTACGACATTTTTGGGAGGACAACGCTCTAGTGACACCACGGGTTGCAAGGGTTAGGAGTGGCTATGAGAGATCAGATGAAGGTTTTTTGGTTGTTTATCATATGTTATGGTGGTGGTTCCTCAAATGTATGTGTGAGTTAAAATTCATGGAACTGTACACCTAAAAAAGGCCAATGTAACTGCCTTTTAATCTTAAAAATATAATTAAAAATTATCTAAGCTGTAACAACATAATTAGCCTGTTGCAGCTGTGGTGGTGGTGAGGGTGGGGGTTTCGCTCTTTCCTCCACTATCACTATGAATGAGTCTCATTTCAAAAAAACATGAAGAAGTAAAGTATGCCTTGTAATTTGTAGCATCATAAAGGCCTGGTTTTGTAATTTTAAATGCTAAACTGAAACTAATTTTTTTATTAACAAGTACATAATAAAATATTTGAAAAATATTAAATAGCATAAGAATATAAAATTCATTCAGAGATTGCGTTTGGTAACGTTGCTATCATACTATATATTAACTTGTATTCTCTTTTTCCTTAAATACTGTTTCTTGAATACTTTTCCAAATTACTAAAATTCTTGCAAGATATAATTTTAATAGCTATATTGTAATGTCATGTAGATATCTCATAATATATTCAGCCTTATTCCTTTTCTTGGGCATTTAGACTGTTTCTGGTATCTCTTATCATATATATCATTCCTGTGAGCATAAGTGCATGTCTTTCATATGTACAGAAATACAGTTCTGTATATAAATGTGTAACTCTTTATTGAAAAGTCTGAATTTAGTGGGATCCAAACATGGAATGGTTTTCTCCGCTCTCTGATTCTCGCTGTGCCACGTGTACTTTTTCCTTTCTCTGTTCCCTTCTATGGCATGTGAGATAGATCTCACAATTCCAGTGACTGCCAGTAATTAAAAGTGCAGTCTGATCTAGTTCCTAGGCAGAGATTTCTCTTGCCCAGTTTGGAACCAGGCTTTTATGGCCCATGTGATCTAAAGTGAGGAGGGCTTTATTAAGTTTTCACTCCCACCTCCTCCCACTGTAGACATGAAGAGTGCTACAATGACTTGATGCAGTTCTGAAATACCTTGCCCCAGTCGCCTTCCCAGGCTTGACTCCTCTGGGGTTAGAGGCCTGATGAAGGGAATAAGGGAGAAGAGGCACATGCCCCTGCTTACCTACCTATATGTCTTGTCCCCACATTGATTATTGCTACTTCTCTGGCTAGCCCTTTATTGGCTTGATGTCCTTCATAGCACATGTTCAGCCAGCTAGTCTCCCCTCCTGACAGGTGCCCCCTATCTCTGCAGAGTAGCTGCTTGAAGCCTTGCCTCCTCACTCGGCCTGCTTCTACTCAGGTGGATGTTGATTATAATAGGACCTTTTTGGCTCCTTTAATTGTTGGCATCTTTCTTTAGAGTATAGGGTACTACGTGCCTTTTTTTGCTTTCAGATTTAGGACCTAATCATCAGTCCTGAAGAAGCTTCCAGAAAAGCCCCATACAACATCTTCTTCCAAACACATATCTAAGCTTAGGACAGCTGTTAAAACAGTTGCTAAACATTTTTCCTCCTGTTACTTTAAATGGCAATGCAATACTTAGCCTGACAAAACATTTTTTTTCTTGCTTCATCTGCGTAGTAGGTAGATACATAGTAAAAGTCTCTCAGCACCTAACAAAGCTTTCTGTTAACAAAACAAAAATCTTTTTTGATCTGGCAAAAATTAGTGGTTGTTTTTGCCCATTCACTTCCTCAAACATCCTTCAGTCTGTCTTCCACACCAGAGGTCTGCAAGCTGGCCTGTGAACCATTTCTAGCTCTTTACCTGTTTTGTAAGGCGAGTTTCATTGGAACACAGTTGTGCTCATTCGTTCATGTATTGTCCTTCTTTCGTGCTAAAAAGGGCAGAGTTGGGTAGTTGCAACACAGACTGGCCTGCAAAGCCCAAAATACTTGCTGTCTGACCATTTATAGAGAAAGTTTGCCAGTTCCTGTTTTACCTCCTTCCTGTGGAATTCTTCCTAAAACCTAGATCAGATATACCATTTGCTGAGAAACATTAGTTTCTGACTGCTTGCAGTTCTAAATAAAATCTTTAGCTTTACATTCAAATCTTTCTGTAGTCTCCAATCACTATGTCAAGTTCAAATTCAGTATTTCTTGCTATTTTCAGTGATTCAGGCTGAAGATTGGCAGCGTACAGGCTGAATTTGGTCCCCATACTTATTGGGTCCATATAGTGGTTTTGTTTTGTTTTCTTGAATCAGCATTTAAAAACTAGATGATACCACAAAGAAATTCAGATTTCTAGTTCTTGACAAGTCAGGAATTCTGTTAACCCTGGCCCCACAGCCCCCAGTGTAACAGTCTGTTAGTGCTGAGTAGCTTCCTGCCTCCCCCAGATGGAGTGGTGCCGTCCGCTTCCGCGCGGCCTGCGTCACCCAGGTGTTGTAGCCATATTGCACCCAAACCTAGTCCTCCTCAGTCCTTACACATTACCTGCTCTGGCCACTGTAGGCATTGGAGTTTGCAACGCTGGGCCTAGGTATAGTGAGCCACGTTATGGTCACCTGTCCTACCTTGTTATCACATTATCTCTCATGCTACACCTTCTGCCTAGAAGATCCTCATTGTCCCTGAAAATTCTTCATCCTTTAAGACTCAGTTAATCTTTAAGACTCACATGTCCCCTTCTTTGGGTAGCCTTCTCTGTCAAAGTCAGTCACTTCTTCCTCTGTGCCTTGGTGCTACGTTGTTCATATAGTTAGAGGGGCACCTGTGATGTTGTATTTTAGTTACCAGTTTGTAAGTTTCTTGAGGACAAAGTTTGTATCTTATTCATCTTTTGTTCCTAGTTCCCAGCATGATGATGGATAGAGTGGGAGCCAAAAAAGGGTTGCTGAATTATATGGTGTTGCCACCTAAAAGCTTGGAAGGTAGTAAAGGATTCATTTGGTAGAGAGAAAAATTCATATTTTTCCCACCTAAATGCATCTTCTTTTCCATTAAGCATTTCACTTAGTTTCCTCTTTTTCTACCCTATGTTTATAACAAACTCATTTGTGTTTTCCAGGCAACTGATACTTCATTTTTCATAAGGGTTACCAACACTTAAAAACTGTGTCCAGGGTTAGATTTCTCTGCCTTTAGTTAGAGCTCATGCACACAGCTGCTGAGCTGCTCTTTACCAGGGGTGTGTGCCCTTGGATAGGTTACAAAGTTTTCCAAGTCTCAGTTTCTAATGGTAAAAAAGGAATTGCAGTAGTTCCTATCTCAAAGGATTCTTGGGAGAAATGAATGAGAATATTTACATAATGCTTAGAATAGAGCTTGGCACAGAGTATTTACTCGATAAATAGAGCTGCTCATTCAATCAATTATTCTTATTACTTTCCTTAATGTTGTGTGGGAGGCACACAGATTATCTTCCCTTTTCTTGGTTGTGACTCTTAGGAGTCATGGTGATTAAGACCATTGGCCCATCTGCAGAAACTGTATGCCAGGCCATCCTTTATTTAATCTTAGAACATTGCATTTGGAAGAGATTTTGGAGATCAGATGTTCTAACAGGTGCTTGCCAAAGGAGCAGTCCTCTCTCCAGTTTCCAGTTAGAGATGCTCATTCATCTATGGGCTATCAGAACATTTCAGTGACAGCAGCTGACCACTTTGGGGAGGATCATGTGATTGTTAAAAAATCATGTGAATGTTGCTTGTTGTTGTCGTTTGTTTGTTTCTTAGTTTTATTCCCCTGTAAAAGGTAAATAATTAAGTCAAATCCTTTTTCTACACTGTAGTCCTTAGTCCTCCAAAATATTTTAAGACTTAACCTTTTGTCTAGCAGTTCTCCAAGTGTGACTAGAGATCCCTTTTAACTGACACACTTTCCTCAGAAGCCTTTCTTCTCTCTTCCCCTTTCTTTTAATCAGAGAATCCATGAAGACCCTGAAAGCATAGGCTAATTTTTTTGTGTGCCTATGTGCAGTTTTCTGGAGTGAGTTTTGATAACTTAAAAAAAGTTTAAGAATCATTGCCTTAGGTTAGCTAAAATGGTGGTGTAGGAGGAGGACCCTAGGCTTGCCTTGCCCCTCGAACACAGCTAGATAACTATTAAATCATTCTGAGTACTCAGGAAATCAATGTGAGGACTGATAGAACAAACTGCACAGCTGGAGGGAGAGAAGAGGCCACTTCAAGGAGGGTAGAAAGTGCTGAGATGTGGTTTGGGGGAGACATGGATTGCAGGTGCAGGGGAGGGAACGGAGCGCTGGTCGCAGAGAAAGGCAAGAGAGAGTGGAGCACATGGATAAGCACAGGGAGAACACTTCCCCAAAGCCATTGTCTGGGAAAAGGAGAAGGGCTGAATTTTGTGAGTTTTTGCAACTCGCGGGGCTCAAAGACTGGAGTTTCAGAGGTTCCCCGGCTGGGCTGTGATAGAGACCTGAGGATACTGTTCTACTTCTGGAGTGGCGGCAGGCAAACAGCTCTGGTGCAGACTGTCTGAGAATTAGGCTATCTGAGAATCGCCTTAGGGGTGTGGGGAGGGACTTTGTACTTTTTGAGGCGCATCCATGAGAGGCGGCATGGCCTCTCTATGGACAAAAGAACTGGTGGGTGCCATTTCCCTCCCCCGCCCCTCAGCAGAGGTGTAGAGACACCTGCTGAGGGCAGCTAACTGGGACACCCCTGTTTAGCCTGCTTGCTCCAAATCCCATGCCCCTGCAGTCTGGTGCCACTGCTCTTCTGGACAAACCTGCATCAGTCCCAGCACAGTGAGACCCTTTCCCAGAAGACCAGCGCAGGTCCCCGCCACACCAGTCTCTGAAGTTTGGAATTTTAAAAGTCAGCAGGCCTGATTAGATTGGAGCCCAAGATGTGCTGTGCTGCTCCAGGCAGGCCAGCAGTCCAGAGGCAGGCAGTGTGAAATCAGTGATCTGAAAAATGCCTGTGACACACGAGGGGAATTATTCACTCTTCCGAAAGTGCTTCGCTGAGAGCAGCAAGTACAGACTCCTCTCTCCAGGGACAAAGGAGCAGGCTGGTGCCATTTCCTTCCCCTGCCCCTTGGCATAAACCAACTTCAGGAAACAGCACAGTGCCAACACTGGCTGCATAACCTGCTTACACCAAATGTTCCCCCCCCCCCCCCCCCGGCCACCACCTCCATGCTCCACTGGTACTGTTCTAGGGCAAGTGTGCCTAATGACCAGGGCAGCGGGCCCTTCCCCCAGAAGACCAGCACAAACCCCCACATATACCATGTCTGCTGACCAGAGTTCTGCAAAGCTTCAGTTCTAGTGGAAATAGCATCAGGTCTCTTTTAGCAAGTTGACCAGAGCATACCTCATTAAAACTCACCACACTCTGGTCAAGGTCCAAACACTCCCCACTGCAGGCAAGGAGAAATTCTGCAGAGGCCTGACCTGAGGGATAGAGCAGCCAAAACACAGCAGCAGGGTGCACGCAGCACACACCAGAGACACTTCCCGAAGCACCAGGCCCTGGACAGTATTACTCTCAGGTTCAGGAAACATTAACAGACTATCCTAACACCCAGAAGACAGAAACCTAGACAAGATGCCAAGACGGAGGAATTCATCTCAAAAGAAAGAACAAGAAAAGGTCATGGCCAGGGATCTAATACATCTCCTGAGGCAAGGGAAACAAAAGCAAAAATAAACTCTTGGGCCTTTTTCAAGATAAAAAGCTTCTGCGCAGTGAAGGAAAAGACAAAACTAAAAGGCAACCTTCAGAATGGGAGAAGATATTTGCAAGTGACATATCTGATAATGGGTTAATATCCAAAATATATAAAGAACTTATAAAACTCAACACCCAAAAAACAAATACTCCAGTTAAAAAATGGGCAGAAGACACGAATAGACATTTCTCCAAAGACGACATAGAGATGGCTAACAGACACATGAGAAGATGCTCAGCATCACTCATCATCAGGGAAATACCAATCAAAACCACAATATCACCTCACATCTATCAGAATGGCTAAAATTCATAAGACAAGAAACAACAGATGTTGGCAAGTATGTGGAGAAAGGGGAACCCTCCTACACTGTTGGTGGGAATGCGAACTGGTGCAGCTACTCTGGAAAACAGTATGGTGGTTCCTCAGAAAGTTGAAAATAGAACTACTCTACCATCCAGCATTGCACTACTAGGTATTTACTCAAAGGATACAGAGATACAGATTCAAAAGGATACATGCATCCTAATGTTCATAGGAGCATTATCAACAACAGCCGAATTATGGAAAGAGGCCAAATGTCCATCGACTGATGAATGGATAAAGAAGGTATGGTAAATATATATAATGGAATATTACTCAGCCATAAAAAAGAATGAAATCTTGCCATTTGCAATGACATAGATGGAGCTAGAGAATAGTATTATGTTAAGTGAGATAAATCAGAGAAAGACAAATAACATGATTTCACTCATGTGGAATTTAAGAAACAAACAGATGAACATAGGAGTAGAAAAAGAGGCAAACCAGAAAATAGACTCTTTAAAAAAAAGATTTAGAGAGAGAGAACAAAGCAGGAGGGGCAAAGGGAGAGAGAGAGAGAAAAATCTCAAGCAGACTCCGTACTGAACTTGGAGCCCAATGCAGGGCTCAGTCTCACAACCCCAAGATCACACCTGAGCTGAAACCAAGAGTTGGATACTTAACAAACTGTGCCACCCAGATGCCCCTACAGACTCTTAACTATAGAGAACAAATTGAGGATTGCTGGAGAGCAGGTGGGTGGGGGGGATGGGTTAAATGGGTGATGGGGATTAAGGAGGGCACTTATTGAGACGAGCACTGGGTATTGCATGTAAGTGATGAATCACTAAATTTTACACCTGAAACTAGTATTACACTGTATATTAACTAACTGGAATTTAAATAAAAACTTGGGATAAAAAAAGAATCCTTGTGTTAGACACTCATGACTACAATTTTCTTTGCATACATCAGCATCTCAAGGGGATGAAAAAATGGTCAGGAACCACTAACTTTTAGTTTTCTCATAATTGTAAAAACTGAAGACAAAGGTTAGGAATTGCATGGAAAGAGGAAAATCTGAGAGTTAAAGTGAAGAGAGACAGAGTTCATCTGTATCCACTGAGCCTCCACCCAGACATCTTTGGTAAGTCATCCATCTAGTCTGTTTAGGGCATTCTTTCTTTTTTCTTTTTTTTTAATTTAAATTCAATTAGCCAACATATAGTACATCATTAGTTTCACAAGTAGTGTTCAATAATTCATCAGTTGCGTATAACACCCAGTGCTCATCACATCACGTGCCCTCCTTAATGCTCATCACCCAGTTGCCTCATCCCCCCTCCCACCCCCCCTCTCACAACCCACAATTTGTTTCCCAGAGGCAGGAGTCCCTCATGGTTTGTCTCCCTCTCTGATTTCTTCTCATTCAGTTTTCCCTCCCTTCCCCTATGATCCTCTGCACTATTTCTTATATTCCACATCTGAGTGAAACCATATGATACTTGTCTTTCTCTGATTGACTTATTTCACTTAGCATAATACCCTCCAGTTCCGCCCACATCATTGTAAGCGGTAGGTATTCATTTAGGGAATTATTTCTGACATAATAAAAGATGTTAAGCAGAAGGTAAGATTCAGTAAGATAGTCTTTTCTTGAAACCATATCTGCTACAGAATGAGGAATAACTATCTTGTCCTGTAGTGGGCAGTCACTTTGGCTAAACATAAATAGTATTGTAACTAGATACTCCATTAGATGTAATTGTACTGTAATTAGATACTCAAATGCACATGTATGCACATGTGCAAATATGATGGTTACTGTAGTTCAGGGTCCACCAATCCCAGTTTTTTTTTTTTCCTTTGGTGTACCAAGTCTTATGCTTTGATACTGAGAATCTAACAGATAATAAATCATCTCAAAATGGTCCATCCTTACCTTTGTAAGATTACAAATTGTTATTGCATGAGAGCACCATGAAGTGCAGAGTAACTGAGATAGAGGTAGAGAAGCAAGCAAATGTTGCTTTCCTGAGTTATCTCTAGGTTATTTTCAGCCCAAATACATTTCCTATGCAAATTTTGATAAAATTCATGCATGCATACTTTTTTTGACCATAATTAACATCAGTAGCCAATTAAGTAATCACATTTTATGGTTTAGATAAACCATAAAATATATAGATTTTTCATAATTTTATATAATATCTAAAAAAAGGTAAAATGAAGTACTACGGTTATAAATATTTTAAAATTCAACAGGGGACACAGTACTAAAGATTAGAGGTGCTAAAATTTGGACAAAAATGTAAACTGTGTTCGAAGACATTTTTATATATTTTAGAACTTAATGAAATCCTTGAAGTCATCCTAATAATGAAAGTCACAGAGGAAGTATATGTTGCATGTGTTTAGCATCTTATTTTAGCTAACTGTAAGCAGTATAAGTCCACAAAAGTATTGTTTGATATATTAGTTCAGTATATTATAGTATAACAGTGTAGAGCATAACTTAATTGTAAATAGGAAAAGCATATGTTGGACATCTTGCTTTTTCTTGTATCTATTACTTTCCCAAATTTAAGGTAGCTATAGGTCTTTAACAAAGGGTGAAGGAACTTCTAGGGCTATGGTGGTTACTTCAGTTGATAATAGAAAGAAGGACAATTTGATTAATGTGGAGAATTAAGAGAGGAATGAATGGAGACACATGTTGATACCATTAGTTTTTGTTTTACTTTGTTTTGTTTTGTTTTTTAACATAGCAGGTGCTTTTCCTGCCAGTGAACTACTTGATTAAAGCTGTAAGTTCTCTGGACTTAAGAAGGTGAATTAAGCATTGCTTGATTTTTTTTTTTTTCTCTCAGAACTCCCACTTATGGATTGGCTTAAGTGAAAATTCCTCCAATAATGTCCAAACCTTCTCATTTAGGGTTTGATATTGCATCATGTCCAAGTGAGTGTCAAATGTTGTCTGGTGATGATGAGAATATTTTTTTTTCATGAGGAATTCTCTTCATGCTTACAGAGCACATTTGTCACAGGGGTCTCAGAGTCCCTGGAAAATAGAAACCTTGCTTGAACTTGAACTATTACCATGTGATTTTTTTTTTTTTTTTGCCAGTTGCGCTATTTTACATGAATTTTTAAAAAATTGATTCGTTTGGCAAAGTGTAAAATCCTTTAAACATTGGGATGTGATATAACTGATTTTAACTGGTATATTTTAGAAGAGTAACATGCATTGAATTTGAATGATAAACATAAGCACTTTCCAAAGTTCTGAGCTAGGTTTTATGAATAGGGCTTGTTCACTATATATTTACTTACTATAATTTTCATTGAATAGCAGGATATTTGTTATTGCATAGAGTGTTACCATAGCATCCTGAAAATGTCTCTGTATCAGATATGTGTTGTGTGAATGTGTGTGGTTAAGTAGTCTTATTTTGTACTCCTGAAAGCATGAATTTCTAAGCATTTTCTTAGTTTCCTTTAAAAGTAAATCAATAACAGGTGCCTGAGTGGCTCAGTCGGTTAAGTGTCTAACTTCCACTCAGGTCATGATCTCTGGGCACCACGTCAGGCTCTGCTCTCAGCATGGAGTCTGCTTGTCCCTGTCGCCCAACTCCCCTTGCTTGTGCTCTCTCTCAAATAAATAAAATCTTAAAAAAAAATAATAAAAAATAAAAGTAAATCAACAAAAAACTTCAAGAAAATATCCCTAAAACCTTGGGTGTAGGGATCAGGGGATGGTGTATTCTGCCTCAGGATGTGCTTTGGGGAAAATACTTGGAAATCAAGGAATCTCAAGTAGAGCAACTTCAAAATACTTTACTAAGACATGTTCCGTAAGATAATTAAGTCTTGACATGTAAAGACATGTGAATGTAGCATTCTAAAAGAAGAGTTACAGAAGTTTTTTTCTTTCACAGTAATGTCTCCTTATAGATAGTTTGCATTAGTTGAATATTTGAAAAACACTAAAATAAATACTTGTACAGTTACCAGAAGTTGTATTATCTTCTCATTTTCACATTATTGTTATATATCCTTTCATTTCAGCTGGATATGCTAAGTAACCAGATAGCTGCGAATCTGCAAGCAGTCATCAGTGAAGTTTGTAAACACAGACCACTCAGTTTGGGTAAGTGATTTGCTGGGGTACACTTCCCTAGAGCTCTGGGATTCTTTAAAAATGTAAAATATTAAGAAAACAATCAAGTTAATAGCAAGTACAATATCCAATAGCAGCAATATTTTCAGGGATTAAATAAATAAAATTTAACTATCCAAAGGATTCCTAATCCCCTTATTAACAAGTTGTAGTTGTTTGGAGAGGAGACCTCTTTAACATGAATAAGGAATACATCCTGAAATCTTTGTAAATTCCATTATTTCTACCATTAAATGTAATAAACGTTGAAAGAAAGCTGTAACTGATTGCCTTAAACTTGCAATG